>NC_061774.1:677500-1355000 GCF_022458985.1 Mugil cephalus
GTAATCAGTGAGTCCACTCCAGGTTTAAAACAAGACTCTAAAAAACTCGCCTACAGGAACGACTGGATAGTTCAGTAGAGTATGTTAAGAATAGGGATGTCACAATTACAGTTTTCCTTAGTACGATTATTGTCACAGAATTTAGCAGCCTGAGACTTCAACAACATCTACACACACAGACACACGCACATGTTAATGCGTAAATATCAAAATTTCTAATCAACCAAAGATTTTGCAACCCCCAGGCAGTACCACTGTAGATCCTCCCGTTGAAGAACTATGTGTTAAGGAATAGCATCCATTTTTAAATAAAGGCTCCTCATTTCAGGGGCTCAAACATAAGTGGACAAATTAACCTTACCATGAACAAAATGTTCATTTTTTAAGTATTGTTCAGAATCCTTCACAGGCAGGTGACTGCCTGAACTCTGGAACCCAATGACATCACCAAATGCTAGGTTTCCTCCTTTGTGATGATTTGGTCTTTACTGCAGCTGTCTTCATTTGTTGCTTATTTGTGGGTAGGGATGTCACGATTTCAGTTTTCCTTAGTACAATTATTGTCAGAGAATTTATCACGATATTACGATAATCACGATTATTATGCGTTGATTGATTTCAAAATTCTATTCTTATGTTAAATCACATGAACACTGCTTGAAGTTTTTAAAGTTTCATTTATTTCTGTCTTTTGATGCCAAAATATAATTATATTACTAATTATATGACCCAATATTTGTATTTGTATATTTAAGTATCTATTTATATAGGACCAATCATTAATCCCCTAGGAGAATTGTTTAAATTATTTTAGCCATTAATTGTCATCTATACCAGATGTTTATTTTTAATCGCTTTAATCATGTGCCTAATTTTATGTGGCCACCTATAAAACGTATTATTTTGGTTAATTTATTTATGTTTAAATTACAATGACGCAAACAAATTAGTAAAACATGAAACGGACCAGAAGCATAAGTGTAGTTGTCCCGCAGGTGTTCAAACATATTAGATGTGTTTCCTCCTCCTTTCCAATTTTTTTAACATGATTTATATGCTGACAAGCAGTCCTCAAAAACGCCCTGGTCATTTTTCCTGTATCCAAAATATTTCCAGATGGCTGATTTAACACGTTTGGTTGGGGGGAATAACTCTTCTGTCATTTTCCCCACATGCACATCTGTCACCTGCAACTTGCTGGGATCAAAACAAAGCAACACATGTGGGCGCGGCAACACGTGGGTGTTGCGTGACTTTGTTTTTGTTCCGTTTGAGTTGCCCTTAACTATGGTTCCGGCATAATATTTTCTGACGATATTCAGGAAATGTTACGATCAGTTAATTGTAGCGCTTAATACTGCGCTTAATTGTGAAATCAAGTAATTGTAATACTGTATATATGGCATAAAGCTTAGTAAGATCTTATTTGCTGACAGAAGATCATGGCTGATGTGTTTATGACATGTTTCGTAATAAGTGAAAAAATCTTTGAATTTTGAATTGAAAAATTTCTTTCTCTACAATTTCCCTGTTTGCAGTCTGAAGGTGCCTTAATGGTGGTGGAGTACACAGAAAGAGGAGAGGGAGCAGCTGGCGAGGATGAATATGTGACGGTTCATGATGATGATGAAGTAGAAGAAGATTTAGAGGTGGTGCAGCCTACTGAGCAGTGGCAGACACTTAAGTCAGGTAATGTATTGGAGCATACATTCCGTTTGCTTTATTCAGATATGGGTTTGCTCAGGCTCTGTATAACTACCAACATTAAATTCTAAGACATACAGACCTTTATGGACAATACAGATCAGGAAGCAGCTGGAATTATTTAGACTCATTTTGTGTTCCCTCACAATAACATTTGTATTGTTGTTTGATCGTTGACTGTTGGTGGTGTTGTATGATGCTCAGGCATAGTTATTTACAGCTGCTGTTAAAATGATAACTTGAGCAGGTAGTAGTTGGATCAGCTCTATAACCAACTGCACAATATAAGTGAATAGGACTGAGGACTTGTTATCAGTATATTGATAACACATTTATCACAGAAGCACTGCAAGTTCTCAAATACAATCAGGTTTATCCACAGCAACACAGATTCAACCACAATGCAACTAGGAAATTTGTGCAGTGAGTAATAATTGCATACGCTTTTCAAATCTACAAGCATTTCCTGCATTATATGACTGAAGAATGCTGGAATACAGCTCCCCACACTTTAAAGACATACACTACTGGTCAAAAGTTTTAGAACACCCAAGTTTTTCAGTTATTTATTGCAATTCAAGTCATTCAAGCCCAATCAATAGATTGAAATGGTGCAAAGGTAAGTACTGAACAGTCAGAGGTTTTTCCAAAAAAGGATTGGTTACCCAAAACTGAGAAATAATGTACATTTCAGAATTATACAAAATGCATTTTTCAGGAAACATGAAGTGGGTTAATAATTTAAAGGTGTTCTGCAGCAATGAAGGTTGAATCAGCCTTGAAAGCTGGTGCAACTAATTCCTACAGGTGTTCCAACTTTTCTGGATTACTTACAACCCCCTCTGTCTGCATAAAAGCAGTGTTGGAACACACTGTGGTACCAGACCCTCATGAGCATCAGGTGAAGTGGGTTAATAATTTAAAGTTGTTCTGCAGCAATGAAGGTTGAATCAGCCTTGAAAGCTGGTGCAACTAATTCCTACAGGTGTTCCAACTTTTCTGGATTACTTACAACCCCCTCTGTCTGCATAAAAGCAGTGTTGGAACACACTGTGGTACCAGACCCTCATGAGCATCAGGTGAAGTGGGTTAATAATTTAAAGTTGTTCTGCAGCAATGAAGGTTGAATCAGCCTTGAAAGCTGGTGCAACTAATTCCTACAGGTGTTCCAACTTTTCTGGATTACTTACAACCCCCTCTGTCTGCATAAAAGCAGTGTTGGAACACACTGTGGTACCAGACCCTCATGAGCATCAGGTGAACAGTACTGTACTGCAGAAAGTAGTGTGTTGCTACAAAATGGTGAGAAAAAGGCAATTAACCATGGAAGAGACAGGCCATCACAACACTTAAAAATGTAGGTCTTTCCTACAGGGAAATTGCAAAGAAAGTCAAGGTGTCAGTGAGTACAGTTTTCTTTACCATTAAAAGGCACTCAGAAACTGGGGGAAACTCTGATAGGAAGCAATCTGGCACCCAAAGCCACAACTGAATCAGAGGACAGGTTACTGACAGTTAACAGCTTGCGTGATAGGCGGCTCACAGGACAACAGCTTCAAGCACGGCTTAATAGTTGTCGTAGTAAGCAAGTCTTACTTTCAATTGTTAAGAGAAGACTTGGAGCTGCAGGTTTGACAGGACGAGTAGCAGCAAGAAAGCCATTGCTAAGATGTCACAATAAGACGAAGAGGCTCTCCTGGGCCATGAAACACCACCATTGGACTATTGAAGACTGGAAGAAGGTATTATGGACTGGTGAATCAAAATTTCCAATCCTCAGTTCATCACGCAAGATCTTTGTACGCCGTGGAGTAGGCGAGAGGATGGTTCAACAGTGTGTGAAATCAACTGTCAAACATGGAGGAGGAAGTGTGATGGTCTGGGTCTGTTTTGCTGGATCCAGGGTCGGTGACTTGTACAGAGTGAGCGGCACCCTGAACCAAAACAGCTACCACAGCATTCTGTAGCTCCATGCAATACCCTTTGGTATGCGCCTAGTTGGTCAGAGGTTCATCCTACAGCAAGATAATGACCCAGAACACAAGTCCAAACTATGCCAAAACTACCTCAGGAAAAAAGAACAAGATAGAACTGGGCAGAAGAGTGAAAGCCAAGCAACTCCTGCAACAGACTTGGGAAGAACTTTCTGAAGAACATTTGATTTCTATTGTAGAAAGAATACCATGAGTGTGTTCAGCTGTTATATCTGCCAAAGGTGGCTACTTTGATGAGTCAAAAGTTTAGAATACATTTTGGTCTATAAATTGATTCCATGATTTCTTCTTCAACTCAAATTACTTATTTGTTCTATGCTTTCATTTCAGAGGGCAATGACACAATAAACTGAATAATTTTCAGTTAAAAAAAAATGGAAAAAGTGTGGTGTTCTAAAACTTTTGACTGGTAGTGTATCTCCTGTTTTAGTCTTAATCTATGTCTCTATACCTTGTGTGTTGATAGGCCAAGCAGTGCCAGCAGGTTCCCATGTGAGGCTGAATCTGCAGACGGGTGAGAGGGAGGTCAGACTCGGAGAAGAGCAGATGAAATACTGGACACAGGAGCATAGGTGTGGGCCCTACCTCATACCACACTCTTCAGGATGAATTTCAGAGTGTAGTTTTTTTTTTCTATCTATTAAATATATTAGGTACCACAGTTTCCTCCCACCTTTCAAAGACATGTTTGTTAGGTTAATTGGTGATTCTAAAGTGACTATAGGTGTGAGTGTTTGTGTTAGGCCTGTGGTAGACTGGTGACCTGTCCAGGGTGTACCCCGCCTCTTGCCTAATGACAGCTGGGACAGGCTCCAGTAACCCCTGTGACCCTGAATGAACGGTAGTAGAAGATGAGATGAGATAAAGATATCTCCTAAGTGTGCCTCTACCAACAACGCTCATGTGGTAGAAACAATATAAATGAGAATGTGGGCAGTAAAAGTCTCTCTTTGCAGGGAGAAAGGAAAAGTCCAGTCATCCTTCAGTCCTGATGAGCTCAAACAAGCCATGAAGAAGATAAAGGAGGACCTGAATTTTGCAAGCAAAGACACAGACCATCAGGTAGAAGCACAGAGACTAAAGGCAGTTTGGAAGCTGTGCAGTCACACAGTTTTCAGTACACTGATTATGTGTTGGGAATGTTTAGTCACAATGCTAATTAGAAAGTATATGCCCCTTTATCAACAGTTAAAACAGCTAACTGTGTGTTTGTAGGACGTTGTGGCATCTAAGTATCGTCCCCTAGAGGAGTTAAAGAAAGATATGGCTCAGCTGGACCTGGTGGTGGAGACGGACGTTCAGGTATGTTCAGATCTATGTGGAAGTTAAGATTTTATTTTCTGTTTGGAGTCAGTTTTAACTGCTAATCAATATACCTATTAAGATTCATATGATGAATTAAGTCATGATTATCTATATGGAATCCCTGCATCTCTGCGGGTCTGTTAGCTCTATGGAGTGAGAGCTAAATGGTTGCAGTTTTTTAGTCTTAAGGGATACTTGAAATGGTTCTGATGAATTCAATAAACACTTACTCAGCATAAAACAGCACATTTAACAAGTATCTGGTGAACATATTGGAACATTCAGCGGGAGTTGCAGGACACCGAAACTGAGTTTAAATATGAGTGAATAGCGAGTTTTGTCGAGTGGTCTCCACATGAATAGTATTGCTGAGCTGTAGACCGTAAAAAGCGCTTGTTTGCTAAAACAACCAGAAAAGGTCGGGATATATCGAGGGATGTCCGATATTGACTTTTTTCCCGATATCTGATATTGTCCAAATTCTTAATTTCCGATTCCGATATGGTATACCGATATATGCAGGCATATGCATTTTTTTTTTTTAGCCCAGACTAATTTTAGGTAGCAAGCAACCTGTTAGCCACACTAGCTACACTCTGTTGTAGTTTTGGCTCCAGGTGCGGTTTGATAAGGTCACCCATCGGGGTCTCAGGACCCCACAAACAGCAGCAGCAGGAGCGTGCAGCAGCACAACACTGGCATTATGTTATCTGTTTTTATTATTGGTGGTAAATCCGATAACGATATGAACAGATATTAAAAAAATAGGCTAATATCAGCCGATATTATCGGACATCCCTAGATATATCAGTGTCTTTACAGGTGTAAGCAGTGTGTCAAAGTGTCAAAAAAGTCTAATTCCAGATCTACTGACAGAAATGACAACAATTTTCATGAATGCACAAACTACAGAAAATTAAAAAGTCTTAACATGTGTTTGGACAAATTAGTGGTTCCCTAAAGCAATTAACTTTACAGAAATGGTCGATGCATTTGACATTAAGGGCTTGTTCAGACCTATTACGATGTGATCTGGCCTATTAGATAGCAAGTTACAAGCTTTAGGTGTTTAGATCTGGCATTGACATGCGTCTCCAGATCCACTCTGCATTTTGTGTTCTGAATGTAAATACACAAAGGTTCCATACCATAACCTCCAAATGTGTTCAGAGATCTGCTCTCTCAAATGCGACCTCGCTGCATTCTGGGATTGTTCACACCTGTCTTTTAGGTGATCAGATTTCCTAGATGGGATCTTAAGCCCATTTCACATCGACCGAGGTGTAAATGTAAAAATGCACAAAAAAAAAATAAAAATGTAAAAGGGTGGACCTGGCTATCAACCTAGGATTTTTTCGGCTCGGCCACTAGATGGCCTGTCAGACTGTATCATGGTAGAAGCTCCAGTTCAAAAACAGCAAAGTTTTGGTTTGCTCCCATAAAGACTGATCTCTGAAGGGCAGAGATTGTTGTTCACTATTTTCAATCAAACAAATCAAATGTGTTGTTACATGATTGCTAATGAAAGTGCATAGGTGAATTAGCACTGTCATGTTTGGGAAATTGCACCGATCAGGGAATGCATGTGCAACTGTGTTTATATACAGCTTGTATAGCGATATCCCACACTTTTTCATGGCAGCACACTGGAAAGACCGAGATCCACTCTTACAGTGGGAAGTCCGACCCGGGACTTCTGTCGATGTGAAAGCCACCAGAGGTGAGTCGACCCGAGTCTGAAAATACTGGGTCGACCCAGGATTTATTTATTTTTGAATAATATTTTATTTTTAATAACAACATGGCCACCAAAATAAATCTACAACTTGTTGCGCGATATACACAGTACAATACACAAAAAATCGCTCCCCTATACTAATAAGCTGTGATAGTATCAATGGAAGGATGTGGAGACCAAGTATATGTACACACAGATATTTACACAGTCACACAGATGCATAAGGAAACGCTCAGTCGTACTGCAATTGACAGCGATGCAGCAAATACAAATCTCCAAAGAAATAAAGAAAGTGATAAAGAAAATAACAATTTCGCTTTAGACAGAAAGTGCTACGTTTAAAAAACAAAAAATTAAAATGAATTAATTAAAAAATAATTAAAAGTAAATTAATGTCCAACCTTATGACCCAAAAACATCAGTTAGCCAGTTTTCCTCAATCCCATCCAGCAGCCCTTTTAATACACTGGTTGTGAGTCTTTTGCCTGCATATTTAAAGAAAGGGGTCCAAATCCTACAAAAATCATCTGTCCTATATTTGAATCTGTATGTTAGGTCTTCCATTGGTAGTTAGTCAAAAAACACTAGGTGCAACTCCTAATTGTAGGTGGAGCATTGTCAATCCAGCTAAGCAATATATTTTTTCAAGCAGCAAATGTGAGTATAGTAAGCAGCCTTCTTTAATGAGCATCAAGCTGGACATTAAAAGTCAAATTGAATTTGCTAACAATTTTACTCCAGTACTCCTCAATACGGATACATGTCCATATACAGTGCCTATAACTTCCCATCTCTACTTGACATTGGGAACACTTTTCAGAGAAACTTGAGTTCATCCTGTGTCTAAGCTGTGGTGGATCCTGCAAACGATGTAATATTCTAAGCTGGGTCTCTCTGGTTCTGTTACATATGGAGATCTCTCTCACTAAAAACCATATTTCCAACCATGTAGATGAATCTGTTGTAAGATTGAAATCAATTCCATTTGCATTGGAGATACTCCAAGTTCATATTGCTAGCAGAGTTGAGCTCAACATATCCCCGACCATGCACTGCTTTCTTATCTCTACCAAGAAGAGACAGTCAAACAGTCAAAGTCATACCTGCTTTGATTCTGAATGAAGCTACAAATTTGCAGATACCTGAAGAAGTGATTACTGGGGAAACCATATTTCTTTTGGATTTGTTCAAATGTAAGCATCACTCCTTTATCAAATAAATGTCCCAGAGTTAAAATACCCCTCTCCTCCCGCATGTTAAATCCCAAGTCTGAGCGGGCTGGGGCAAAATCCATGTTCCTGTATGTCGGAGCTAGCGAGGACAATGTTTTAGAACGACCCTCCAACTTTCTTATTGCTTGCCAGGCTTGCAGACTTGTTGTAATTAAGATGTTACTGCCCCCAGCATTCTTAGTTTTCTGTGAGTCCAAGGCAAATAAAAGACTTGAGAGGCCATTACCCGCATTCACCGATTCCAGATCTAACCACGCTGATTCTGGATCATTATTAATCCATTCAGCTATGTACTGAAGCTGTGCAACCAGCTGATAGAGCCTATTATTTGAGACAGCTAAGCCTCCCTGCTCTACAGACATTCGCACATTTCAGCCTGTTTCAGTCGTGGTTTCTTTCTGTTCCATATAAATTAACTGATCCAGCCATTAACCCTTCTAATTGTTTTATTATTAAATAAAATAGGGACCATTTGAAAGTGATAAGTAAGTCTTGGTAGAATATTCATTTTGAGTTTTCTATTCAATTCTAAACATCAATGACAGTAGAAGAGATATCTATCTGTCCAGGTCATCATATATGCTTTAACAGAGGTTCAAAGTTGGCCTTGTACATTCCTTCTAATGATGGGGTGATGGAAGTTCCAAGACAAGTAAAGCCTGTGGGTGACCATTTAAATGGACAAGAGATAGGGAGAGAAGAGTTGCCTAGAGGCATGACTTCAGACTAAGAAAATTTTATTTTATCCCATGACAATGTACTAAATTGATTTATCACATCCAGAACAGCTGGTATAGATTTTGTTGGATTAGTTATAAAAAGCAATATATCATCAGCATATAAGGCTATTTTATGGTCTTTCCTACCAACTGAAATTCCAGTGATATCTGGACTATTCCTTATAGTTTCTGCAAGGGGCTCGATCACTATAGCAAATAAGAAGGAGGATAAAGGGTACCCCTGCCTGGTTCCACTGCCCAGAGGAAAGTAGGATGAAAGCTGGCCATTGGTCCAAACAGCAGCCAGTGGTCTGTAATATAACAACCTAACCCAGCTGCTGAAAGCATCTCCAAGCCCAAAGGCGTTTAAGGTGAAAAAAAGAAAGTGCCATTCAACCCTATCAAAGGCTTTTTCAGCATCTAGACTTATCAGCATACTGGACAACTTCAGCTTCATCTGAATTACATTTAACAACCTTCTCATGTTGTTACAGGAGTTCCTGACAATAATGGACCCTGTCTGATCAATGTTGATAATGGAGGGGAAAACCTTCTCAAGACGCTGCGCTAATATTTTAGATAATATTTTAAAATAAACATTTAGGAGACTAATAGGTCGATATGAAGGACAGTTTTTCCTTTTTTAAGTATGAGGCTAATATCGGCCTCTGTGAGTGATCTAGGTAAAGAGCCTTTGTTAAATGATTCATTCAGCAAAGAACCAACAAGCTTTGATTTAAAATCTTTATAGAATTCACTGCCAAGGCTGTCGGGGCCTGGACACTTCCCTGATTATAAGGTCTGCAATGCCTCTCTAACCTCCTGCTCCATAATTGGTCCTTTTAGCCCCTGTTTTTGTTCCTCTGTTAGTTTAGGTCAAGTAAGCTTGTACATAAATCTATCAATCAAGTCCTGTGCTTCTGGGGGCTCTTTACTGCTATATAACTATAAAATTCCTTAATTTTATAACTATAAAATTCCTTAAAAACCTTACAGATATTAACTGTGTCAGACTTACTTTGTTCATTTTTGTCTTTAATGGATGAAATTGTCTGAGGGTCAGTCCTGTTGTTCACTAGTCTTGCAAGATACTTGTTTGGTTTATTACCATACTCATATAATCTTTATTTAGCGAATCGAATACTCTGCTCAGCTCTATGAGAAGAGAATTTAGAGATGCTCTTGTAGCCAACATTCCTTTCACATTAGTATCAGAGGGGTATTTTGCATATGTCTTCTCCCAATCAGCAAGCGTGTCTTCTAATTTTCTTTGGGCCTTTAAAGATTTATGTTGTTCACTTCTAACATAGGAGATAATAAGGCCTCTGGCATAAACCTTACAAGTTTCCCATAATATTGATTGGGGTTATATCTGGGTTTTTATTTATTTCATAAAATATTTTAAATTCTGATTTAAAGTAAGAAATGAATTTGGGGTCACTAAGTAAGTGTGAGTGTAACTTCCAGGAATTAGAAGAGCACTGTTTCTCGGTGAAGAGCAGCTGTAAAAATATTGGGCTATGATCAGAAATAGAAATAGTTCCTATATAGCAAGACACAACCGAGAAAAGCATCAACTTAGGGATGAAAAAATAATCTATTCTAGAACTGCTCTTATAAGCATGGGAAAAAAGTGAACTCTTTAGAAATAGGATGTACAGTTCTCCATGCATCAATAAACCCAAACTCATCACATGTGTCCATTAATGCCCTGGCTCTTTTTGATGGGGCCCTGGGATCTGCAGGCATTCTGTCAATAAGCGGGTTCCGATGGCACTTAAAATTCCCACCAACAATACAACATTCAGTCTCAAGTTCAGCAAACTCCAAGAATCCCTATGTGACAAAATCAGTAGGATGATTTGGAGGTGCATAAACGTTAAGAATTAGGATGTATTTCCCGTACAGCAGACCCTTAATTATAATATATCGTCCACTATTGTGCTTAACGCAAGGTCCAAGTCTAAAGGGCAATTTCTTATTTATCAGGATACATACCCCTCTGCTGTTTGATGTGTAGGATGAGAAAAAAGTCTGACCAACCCAGTCCCACTTAAGTTTAAGATGTTCTTGATCATTCAAATGGGTTTCCCATAGGAGGGCGATTTTTAAGAGAGGTGAGGATCTTCTTTCTCTTCACTGGATGATGAATACCCCGTACATTCAAATTTAATACTAATACAATTTAATACTAATTTAATACTAGGAATACTCATAATTAAATTAAGTACATAGCATATCTTAAATTGTTGCTACTCATCACTGTCACACATTTATCATTTTCCACAGCCTAGACCAGCGGCCTAGACCAATTGTGGTCAAATTTTTTAACTTTAAAGACAGAGAACTGGTTTGGAGGAATAGGAAAGAGCTGAAAACCACTGCGCCAGGAGTGTACATCAGTGAAGACTTCTCAGAGGTGGTGAGGCAAAAAAGAAAAGAACTTCTGCCCAAACTAAGAGAGGCATGGGACAGGGGGCACCTTAAATATGACCGCTTTATCACCTATCCATCGAAGGGGTGTCAAGACCAAACTTTTTCTGAAAGTGACTTTGTTGTGGAAAATATAGGAAGAGATGGTATACTTGAGAAGCTGCATGTAGAACCTGCACTGGAGTCCTTTATGAAGATGTTTTCTACAGTATGTGACCGACCTGCTCCAATTAAGAGTCTCTCTGTAAGATCAAAAAAGCATCATGGCTGGATGATGAATTAAGAAAAGAAGGGTCAACTGAAAAAGCATGTGATTACCTCTGTTTGCTTGGCAAACTGGAAAGCTTATTGCTTGCTAAGAAACAAGGTAACTAAATTAAATAGAAGAAAAAACAATATGATAAATCAAAATTTGATG
The DNA here is from genome assembly GCF_022458985.1 of Mugil cephalus. Lineage (NCBI taxonomy): Eukaryota > Metazoa > Chordata > Actinopteri > Mugiliformes > Mugilidae > Mugil > Mugil cephalus. Next base: position 689,044 of record NC_061774.1, read on the forward strand.
AGTGCAATGGTGACAGTAAAAAACTATAGAGAACACTTAATGAAGTTATGGGCAGAAGTAAAAATGGTAAAAAGCCTTCTTTTATAGAACATAATGGGATATTAATTACCAGACCCTATGATAGAGCTAACTATTTCAACAAATGTTTCTTACAAAAAGTTAATTCAATTAGGGATCAGCTGTTGCCGAGATATTACAGGCCATCTATAGCTTATATAAGAAATGACATTATGGTTAGTAAAGATTGTTGCTTTGAATTTAAAACTCTTAGAGAGGTAGATGTGGAAATACTTCTTACAATTAAGTTTGACACACCCATAAGTTGGGTAACTTATATATGGCAAGCTTCTAAAGCTTGCAGCAAAAGTAATAGCAAAACCACTGTCATATTTTCAATTTATGTTTTAAAGAATCTATTTCTCCAAATCTATGGAAGATTGTAAAAGTTACTACTCTGCCAAAAAACTGCAGAGAGCCACTTACAGCAGCTATTGCAGCTATTGAGCAAATTAGAGAAGCCAAATTGCTGGGCATTACTACAGATGAAACATTATCTTGGTCTATACATATAAAGAATATAGGCAGTAAAATGAGTAAAAGTATTTCAAACATTAGAAAATGTGCATGTTTTTAACTGGCACAACAATCAAGCTTGTTGTTCAATCATTAGTCTTGTCCCACCTTGACTACTGCCCTGCAATATGGTCTGGCACCTCAAAGAAAGAACTTGCTAAACTCCAGCTCGCTCAGAATAGAGCTCTGACGACTGGCACTTCACTGTTCTATTAGGAATAATGTAAATGCTATGCATTATAAACCCTCCTGGATGAAAGTAGAAGAAAGGTTGGCATGTAGCCTTATTTTGTATTTGAATAATATTTGTACTTCGCGTAAACCCAGTAGCCTGTTTTCTCTATTAGTACCTGCCAAGATCACACATGATTATGACACCAGACAGGCCTTAAGCTGTCATTTCAGACTAACTAGACCCAGGACAAATGCACTGAAAACAACTGTATTGTACAGAGCTATTGTATACTGGAATGGACGTCCGTACTATCTCTTTCTTAAGTGTAAGAAATCAGGATTTAGAAGGGAATTAAAAAAAAGCTGTTTTGAGCAAAGAAATTAGGTTAAATCCTGTTGACTGATGTCTGTAAAGCTTATTTTGTATTTTTAGTTTAAATTTGTACAGTGACAGCTCTTAATGAGCTGATCTCTGAATGTGTCCGTGTATGTGTGAACATATGTGTAGGTGCTTGTACTATGTATGTATATATTTGTACTGTATATGCATGGTGCATGTGAATGTATATATGCATACTATATATGTGCCTGTAGGAATTGATGCGTGTGAGTGGGTGTGTGTATGCACACGTTATGGATATATACATATATATGTGTTTTTCATTTCATATTTTGTGTTTTTGGTGATTTCTCTGTTGGGAACACTGTATAAGAGCTGTTAGTTGTCTTGCTTTTTAGGAACCCCAGGAAAAATAGTCATCAACATGGTGACAACTAATGGGGATCCAATAAACAATAACACTCCTTACTTATCTAACACAGTAAGTTGTAGTAGCGGTGGCTGAAAATATAGACAGACACTATCCCTACCACTCATATATAACAATAATCATTATGTAAATCCAGCAAAAAAAGTGAATAAAACAGAAAGAAAAAACACAATTGGTAGGGCACTGGTCCTGATGGCAGTTAGCATAAGCATACAATCAAAAATAATAAGCATAAAGTAAAACTCACAAAAAAGAAAAAAAAAGTTCAGTCCTGTCTCTCAAGTCAAGTATCTTAAGAGCATCTTGTGGGCCTCAAGCTCCCATAAAAATAAACATAAGCATACCCCATGAAGCATAATTAGCACATAATTTACACGGAAGGTAGTTAATAGAAGCTAATTAACGGGTGATTAATATGTGAATGCCGCCCTTATATTTCTAGATGACTATACTAAATAATACCCACAAAGATTTACTTATTTCTGAAAAATATGTCCCGGTCAGAATTAAAAGTCTTTCTGTGGGGGAACATGTTCTAGGAAGTTACGGTGAAGCATAGTCTCTGGAACTTCCAGGTGAAGCACCTAGCAGTTAACACAAGAAAGTGGCTCATCTCACCTGTGCATGATAGGAAAATAAAAAAATCCCAAAATTGCAGGATAAGTGTACCAGAGCTCCAACAAAACTTGGCTACTCAGGGGCTTGCATCACCAGACGACCCGGGAATCTGATCTAGCTTTAGGTATATGTGTTCAGACCTGGCATTAAATATGCATCTCCAGATCTGTCTTAGTTTCTAGCTTTGTATGCAAATAAACCCTGACATTGTCTCGGGCGCAGTAGAATATTTTAACAGCGGCTGTCTCTAAAGCATCACTACCAGATTGGATCTTAATGCAAGGTTAAATTTCTTTTCTGTAACCGCCTCTCCCGTGGAGGGTCATGGGGGGACTGGAGCCTATACCAGCTGTTACTGGGTGAGAGGTGGAGTACACCCTAGACAGGTCACCAGTCTATTGCAGGGCTACAACCACACTCACACCCAACAAGCATGTCTTTTGGCAGTGAGAGGAAGCTGGAGAGAGAACCCCTGCAGACACAGGAACTTCACCCAGACCTATTCGCATGGGTATAGTTTTACCTGGGGACCACTAATTTATAATAATCATGGAGGTTGTCTGTTGTCTGTTTTTACTTTTTTGTGACTTTTGTTTGATTTGTGTTTTTTTCTGCCTCTTGTGAGAGCGCAAAGTTGATGTTGCTGAACCATTCAATTAAAAAGAATGAAAACAATAATCAGTTATTAATGTGTTCATCAACAAAGGTGGAGCTGATTTAAATGCCGCCAGGTCGTTTGTAATCTCTTCCCTGTGTTAAATAGTATCAAAAATATATTTTTATCGTCCATTATAATTTGCAAAGTAATTAAAACTGTCTCTGTGGAGTGAGACGGAAAGTACCAGAGCCATAACAATGGAACGTGAATTTAAGTAAAACACAGAGTTTGTTTAACCCGTGCGAATGTGCTACATGAAACATCCAGATGTAGGGAGTAATTTTTTAATCACAGGATGTCCTCAGATAAGTCGGCCGATGGAATCTCCTTACTGTAAAGCATATCAGTATGAACCACCACACCACTATGCCACCCTATTTATTTATTTATTAATTTATTTATTTAATTTGCTTGAAATTCTAGTATTGATTAAGTTACAACTTAAATCCTACGTTTGTAGAAATTAGCCTGATTAATTATATACATCAGTAAATTTAATCTAGCTTCCTGTATTGGTGGTTAACTGAAGGGAACTCTGACAAGCTGCCATTGAACAGGATGTTTTGTTAACAACCATTATTGTCTCAAAGGTTCTGTGCTCACAGACCTGCATGATTGTAATGTTGCCATCAGTCCTGCAACTGTATTTAGTGTCTGGATGAGTAGAATGACATCTTTTTTGCGGTTGTCTAGATAATGAGACGCCTGGTGGACCAGTTCAGGAGCAGCAACACAACCACTGAGCAGAGACGGAGTATCCTGCTGGAGTTGGAATATCTAGTGCACCAGGTATCAGAGCATGTGAACTTTATGTCCAAACACAGCTAATGTCAGGATGTTATTCTTTGATGTTTAAGTCTCTAACTTTGCACGCCTTTATATGTGTGTGTGTTAGGTGGATAATGCGGAGAGTCTGTGCTCAATGGGGGGACTCGAGTTCATTCTAGAAGGTCTGAACAGCTCTGACTTTAGATTACAGGAGAGCTCTGCCTTTGTCCTGGGATCTGCGTTGGCCAGGTACAAACAACGTGTTGATCAAACTGTTTTATAGTAGGAACCCTTTTATCACATTCCATACATCTAAATGTTACTCTATTGCCAAAAGTATTCACTTACCCATCCAAATAAGTAAATTCAGGTGTTTGAATAATTTCCATGGCCACAGATGTATAAAATCAAACACCTAGGCATGTTGACTGCTTCTACAAACATTTGTGACAGAATTGATTGCTCTTGGAGCTCAGTGAACTCCAGCATGGTACTGTGGTAGGACGGCACCTTTGCAAGAAGTCCAGTCTTGAAATTTACTAAATATTCTACAGTCAACTGTCAGTGGTATTATAACAAAGTGGAAGTGATTGGGAATGACAGCATGACAGAGCTAGGTCAGCAGATGCTGAGACGCATAGTGTGCAGAGGACATCAACTTACTGAGTAAATCACTACAGACCTTGAAACTACATGTGGCCTTCAGATTTGCTCTACAACAATGTGTCAGGAGCTTCATGGAATGGGTTTCCATGGCCCACCAGCTGCAAGCAACACATCACCAAATGCAATGCAAAGCATTGGACACAGTGGTGTAAAGCATGCCGCCACTGGACTCTAGAGCAATGGAGGCGTGTTCTCTGGAGTGACGAATTCCATTCTCGAAATCTGATGGACCAATCTGGGTTTGAGTATTGCCAGGAGAACGGTACTTGTCTGACTGCATTGTCAGGGCTGTATACTTACTTTTTTAGTGGTAGCACTGGTTGTAGCAAGTTAAAAATTTTAGTAGCACAAAGACAACGAATGGACAGGTCAAACCCCCTGTTTTAAAAGGCTGCTGATATTAGAATAAATCACTGTGTACTGCACAGTGCCGGATATTTGATGCTGAATCTCCGTGGATTACCGATTACCATGATTGTTAAAAAAGTGTGGGATATCACTATACAAGCTCTACAAACATAACCCCAAATGCATCCCCCGGTGCAATTTCCCAAACAAGACATATGACTAACTCACCTATTAATCATTGTGTAACAACACATTTGATTTGTTTGATTAAAAAATAAAAAATAATAACGGTCTGACGGGCTCTTGTCGAAGGAGGATATTTTCCTCTCCTTCAGCTCAGGATCTTTATACCTTTTGGAAAGGGTAGTCCAGCTATGCACAAATCATGCGACAATTTCTCACGTTTAGGTTATTTATTTTGTACACACAGAATAAGTATTGATTCAGTGCTGAGACTTCAGCCTAACCACCTTAAGGGTAGGAGAGGGACAAAAAGTTCCAATTCTACTATTTCCACACCTTTAATACTGTCTTGACCTCACCCATCATCCCTCACCCGTCATCACCGTCTAACATTAAATCAGATTAAACTTTTCCTGTTTTTGGTCAGTTTTGATTACCAAATTTATTTCTATTTGCTAAATGCCAGAATAATGACAAAGGGATTTTTTTTAATTTTCTTCAAAGTCAGAAGTTTACATACACTAAGATTACTCTGCTGATGCTGATGCTGATAACTATGATGATGTCATGTCTTTGGAAGCCTCTGAGGTATTGACAACATTTGAGTTAACACGTCTGGTTCATCCTTGGGTGCAATTTCCAGATGCCTGAAGGTGCCACATTCATCTATTCAAACAATTATACGCAAGTATAAACATCATGGAAATGGGCAGCCATCATACTGCTCTGGAGACGAGTTCTGTGTCCCAGAGATCAATGTGCTTTGGTCCGAAATGTGCATATTAACCCAAGAACAAAAGCAAAAGACCTTGTGAAGGCTGAAGCTGGAAAGAGTATCTCATTATCAACAGTGAAAAAAGTCCTGTACTGACATGGGCTGAAAGGCCACTCCCCCAGGAAGAAGCCATTGCTCCAAAAGAAACACAAAAAAGCCAGATTACAGTTTCCAAATGCACACAGGGACAAAGACCCTAATTTTTGGAGACATTTCCTGTGGTCTGATGAAACAAAAATTTAATTTTTTGGCCATAATGACCATCGTTACATTTGGAGGAAAAAGGGACAAGCTTGCAAGCCTGAGAACACCATCCCAACCGTGAAATATGGGGGTAGCAGCGTCATGTTCTGGGATTGTTTTGCTGCAGGAGGGACTGGTGCACTTCACAAAATAGATGGCATCATGAGGAAAGAACATTATGTGGATATACTGAAGCAACCTCTCAAGACAACAGCCAGGAAGTTAAAGCTTGGGCGCAAATGACTTTTCCAAGTGGACAATGACCCTAAGCATACAGCTTGGAGAACCGGGGCTTTCGGTTGTTGTACCATGTGATGGTTTTGGTTGGGAGGCAAACCTGTTGCTCATGCAGGAGCATGCATTAATTTGATACTGATAAAAATTCAGAACTCCCGCGGACTCCCCCCTATGTCCTAGAACATTAATAGGCGGTAGGAGGTACTGCAGGGGGGGTCACAAAATGTTTTAAAAAAAATGCTAAAGTTTAATACTAATAGAGCTCAGTTTCAAAACGTGACGTTTCAAAAGATAGTTCAACAATTTTTTCTTTGTCCAACTTAAATCTTTGACTTGCTAGCACCAGTCTTAACTTTATTTTACACATTTATATGTGAGTATATATGTGTGTGCGTTTATATATATATATATATTGTGATGAATTACATGGAGAATGTGAACTAGGTCTTCTCATCCAACATCAGTGTCTGACATCACAAATGTGCTACTGGAAGAATGGTCCAAAATTCCTATGAACACACTCCTAAACCTTGTGTAAAGCCTTATCAGAAGAGTTGAAGCTGGTATACATGCAATGGGGAGAGTGATGTCCTATTAAACCCTATGGATTAAGAATGGGATGTCACTTAAATTCATATTTGTGTAAAGGCAGATAAGTGACTTTTGGCAATATAGTGTACCTTAATACCACCATTCTACTCAAGCTGAGATTCAGCCATGGTCTACAAGTCAAACTGTCCAAATAACACATCAAATTATGCAGAACACATTGACCTGTATACTATGTTGTATGTGAAAAATTTTAATAAAGTTGAGGCAGTCCAACATCTCCATATAGTGCACAAACAAACCAACCTGATGCTATTTTCCCTCACATAAGCTGGCACCATCTTGCAAGTTTGGAGCTAGAGTCTCAGTACGGTCTAAGAGTGAAGCCACAAGGAGCTCTGCCTCCATCACTTACAAAGAAATGTTGGATTATGCACTGTTTATTTAATTATCATTATTTTTTTCAAACTCTCACTGTCTTACAGGACCACTTTACAGAGTGGCATGGCAAATGGAAGTCACCATGACACATCCTGTTTCTACAGTGTTTATAGTAACTAAAATTAAAATTAAAAGGCACTTGAACATGCATCAGCATTATACTGTATTAACTACTTAAAACGCAAACTATCATTTGACATGTATTTTAGTGTTTTAGTTTGGCCTTTGGCTGTATAAAGATCATGGAGCAGGTCCCTCAAAAGTGAAGTCAAAGCAAGTAGAGCTCCCCCTGTTGACTGATAAGTTTCATCCCCTCCCCATGTTAGTGAATGTAAGTTTGGCTAAATTATTACACAAAAGTACATAGTAGATAAAATAATATTTTTTTCCTGGGTGCCTTTAATCATTGTAGTTAGTTAATATAATGCTGATGCATATTCAAATGTCCTTTTTCTGAGAAGTTTTGTTACGTAGTTATTTGATAATAATTGTGATAATATGGAAACAAGATGTGACATCATAATCACTACAAGTTGCCATGTCAACCGCTCCATGAAGGATCCTGTAGAAAATAATAAGTACTGTGTATTTTCTTGTAACTGATCCAGGTACAGCAGAGTGCAGTAATAAACAAAAATGTGAGTGAGTCTGGCTCTGCGCGACTCCACTCTTGGACCGTACTGTGCAGACTCCAAACTCACGAGATGTTGATTTTCTAGGTTTTAGTGTGACAGCTGCTGCCAGCCAAGTTAAGATAAGGATCAGAATATCTCAGGTGAATACAAGGTATTTGAAAAGAAATAGAGTTAATTAAAATGCTGCCTTTGGACAGTGTTGGGTTTTGATAGTTTGTTTTTTCGATTATAGTTGCCTTATTCTCTCTTGTAAATATATTCTACATTTAGAACAATCATTTACTTTCTAGAAAAACAGAAAGGCCTGGTCATAAGTGATTTTCATACATATATTTGTGTCCTGCAGTAACCCTGTGGTTCAAGTGAAAGCTGTGGAGAGTGGTGCTCTGCAGACGCTGTTGACCACATTGGCCACTGCAGAGCCACTAAGTGTCAAAAAGAAGGTACCTTCATTTGCTTTGCAAATAACTGTCAAAATGTTGTGTCTAAATGCGTACAATTCAACTGTGATGCTTTGTATTTGTGACTGTCTTCCTATTAGATACTGTTTGCAGTGGCCTCCCTCTTACGTAACTTCCCCTATGCACAGCGTCACTTCTTGTCACATGGTGGGCTGCAGGTCCTGTCAGAGCTGTTCAGGTTGGATGGAGGAGGAATTCTGCGTAAGCGTATTGTCACCATGTTGTATGACATGATCAGTGAGAAGGTAGAATAATTAAACTGTATTTTTGATATTTTTCAGCATGTGCCGTATGACTGTGGGGCCCAGGTTCCACCATCTCACAATGATTTTTTTTCTAAATCTTGTTTTAATGATTGATGAATGAAATTGTGCTATAAATGTTTGAAATGTTACAAACCATCCATAGAGGTTGTAAACATGACTGTATGAATAAAGTGGATAAAGTGTATCTGTATTTGGGGAATTAGGATTGGGCCTCAGAGTTGAAGTGGTTCTTGTTGAGAACACTTAGCACTGTAGATGACACCCATGATGTGCTCCTCTGCTCCACCAGGAGCTGATCTCTCAGGCGCACCTGGATCCAGTTCCAGATGTCTCCTATGAGGAGAGGGTGCGTCAGTACTCCACAGTGTCCCTGCAGGGGGAGCTGTTAGAGAAAGGCTGGTGCAGTCTGGTGCCACAGCTGCTGGACTCGACTGAACATGACTACAGAGAGAAAGTAAGCTGATTGAAACAATGTAGAGGAATTGTAAAACTAGTGAGATTATTGACGCAACTTATGACCAAATTTAGAACTGAAATGTGCTGTGAAAAAAATCCTGAAAGTTTGTACTAATGTTTTTGCAGGCTCTCCGGGCTTTGTTGGCGATGGCTTCTGTGTGTTTGGATCAGTACCGTTTGAACAGCTCTCTGCTGAGCTCTCTGCTCTCTCTTAAAGACCAATACCAAGAAATGGTCCAGTCGGAAATGATTGTAGGAGAGGAGAACAGCTACTTTATAGAGATAGTAGAACTAATAGATGCCCTGCAAGTCAAAATGAAATGACCAGGATTGTATTTTGATATTTATTACAATACAATGCAGACAGGAGAAGACCACAGACAGAAAGAGTCTTCAAACATGAGAACTGCATGCAAATCATGGACACAGAATGCATCCGTGTTGACATAAAAGTAATGTTTTATTGGTGGCCTTTTTGATGGAATGTTTTTTTGGTTGCCTCATAAGGTTTTGTATTTCTTCTAACCCGTGTAAATTGTACGTCTGTGTTTTGTTCCAGTCCAATCTTAATACACCACAGTTAATACTGAAAGCAGAGGTTATATGTCACTTTAACCATCCAGTGTTCCTGTTTCACTATTTGTTACCATGGACATGTTCAACAGTAGAGTCACGGGGACCAGCTCCTGTTTTCATTTTACAATTAAAAAAGAAAAAACAAACAGCTGGGGATACTGGAGTCACTACCAGCATTGGCCTTTAACAACACAGCATGTTATAACAGCTTTTCTGCATGGGTGAGATTAAAGTGGATGAAATGCAATATTATTGTGACCTGTATTGGCAGCAAGAATAATTCAGCAAATTTCCCCCTCTGTGACTTTTGGGGACTGTGTGTGACCAAAATAGATTCATCAATTTGTTTAGGATTGTGGAACAATATTTCACAAGTGTTGGTAATTTAAAATAATAAAATGATTTACAATTCATGGTGTTTGGTTGATGCATTTTGGAGCAAATGATGCAGGGTCTTACAGTAAGACATCTCAGTTGAATGCAGTATGCCGAAACTGGAAACTATATAGTCTGTATAGTGACCATATTACCACCTGTCAGACAGACTGTAGGTTCGCCTGTGATACAGGCATTGTCTGTTTAGCCCACAGACAGCATAAAGATATAATACATCTATGTATGTGTTGCATAAACCCCTTCATGACCTATATCACGGTGACATCACAATGTTAACTGGAGGCAAAACAGGGAAGCTTGAGGTGAACACTGTCCGTTGCATTTACTATGTTACCCTCCACAGTGTTTCTGTTTGCTTCTTGTAATATCTTTAATGGAGAAGCTTCACTAGATAAAGACAGACCAGACTTCATCCCCTCTGTGTCCTCCTTTGGTCAAATCATTCATCCAGTGACTGAGAGTGTAGGTCAGTGAATATAGTCACATCAGTCAGAGTCAGCTTTTTAAAATAACATGGTTTTGGGGAGTGAGTGTTTTGGTATATTCGCTTAAAAAAAGCGTTTTCCCTGTCCATTCGGGTCAAAACAGTCCATTGAAATGCTAACAAGCTACAAGCTACACACAAGCCTCAGTATTTAAGCTCACTGCAGTGCCTTTCATTCTAGGTATGAACTTTTTCTATTATACAAAAACACCAAAAATAACATCCACTAAAAGATTCTGTAAATCCCAAAATTGTGTGCATCCCTATGTTCTCCCCAAATGTCTGACATGTAGTTTGATGGACTTTTTCAGCTGAAAACGTCAAATCAACACCACAACGCTCAAGTGTTTTGGTGTCATTAATCAGTGGCACTAGAATAGGATCAACGCCATGTGTTTTTCAAATCTGTGAAACAATGCAACGAAATGAATATTCCTCAAGTCAGAGTTAAATTTTGGTGGTACATTTCTGAGGACAAAATACATAGCACCTATTATAATTATATAATTCTAAAAAATAACTTCCATCGCAAAAGTTGTGGTATTTGTCACGTCTTGATATACAAGTTTCCCCAAGCACTTCACAAATGTCATTTTGGCACATGACTTTTATCATTTCCAAAATTGGTATTTAAAGAAATGTATAATTCACTGGGACTTGATCATAAGAATGTGTTTATTTCGCCTTGTATCAAATCATATTCCTAGATTTTTTTTTTCTACTGGCACCCCATTTCTTGTTGAAATAATTAAATCTTTTACTTTCAGTATTAAAGTCAACAAATGGGTTTTCAAAAGTTTCCAAAGACTTGCTTGGACTTCCTACTAAAAATGGGCGTTCTCTCAAAAAAAAGAAAAAGAAAAAAAAAAAGAAAATGCGCCTGGAAGAGTGGCTGCATGTTGCTGCTAGCTCAGTGAAGAATAACCTTCTTAGGGTTAATAGTTTTTTGTTTGTTTGTTCGTTTTTGTTTTTTTTTGTCTGACGTGTTGTTTTTATGTACATTGATACAATCAAATGGTTTATGGTCGTTGGGAGGCATCAGTGCTAACCACAGATGATCGTCCTGATGCGGAGACGTGTCTAGGATTTTACTGTGAAAAGTCGAACCGGTAGTACAAGTGCTTCCCGGAAGCGCTAGTCTTACTTTTATTATTGTTATTCGCATGTTAGTAAACAGGGTAGCATCGCCGTGTTTCATTTACATTAATTTATTGTAACTGGACAACATCGCACCCCGAGTTGACAGTTGTAACATTTCTTGAGACTGAATACTTTAAAAGGAATTAAGTAAGTGGACAATGGACAGAGGTTGTGTTAATAAATTCTTAGCATTGATGAAGCTAGTTGAGGGCTAGCCTTCAAACATCTAACTTACGCTCCATCACAAAAAAAAGAAAAAGAAAAAAGAAACGTGTACGTTAAGGTTGGATAAGGTTTGAATGTATATATATTTTTTTCAGGTTTGCGAATTAAATTCATTAGAATGTGAGCAAATATGTAACTTTTCGTATCTTGTAAAAAATAGCCATTACGCTTTAAAATAATGTCGCAAACTTCACTGTTCACTGCATTTGACGTGTGTGTGCGCGCGCGTGTGTGTGTGTCAGGAACCCTCCTGTAACAACATATATTTAATGGCCTATTTCTTACTCGTCTCACAGATTTTGATATAGTATAAAGTTTTACCATTTTATCCCTGTATTTCTGAGATTGTCTTAGTTCAACTCCTGTTAGTCTAGTATATCTTATTCTATATGTCAGTTAAAGGTGATGGAGCTGTCTCAAAGGGACCGGTTGTCGGAGCTGGTGGAGGAACTGACAACATCAGGACAGCCACAACTCAACCAGGACAAAATGAAGGAGGTCAAGAGAATCTGCAAGTATGTACAGAGTAGTCAGTTATATGTAACTGTATATCTGTGATGAGTGTTATACACTAACACTCTAATAACAAAAATATATAAACATTACTCCACATTTCTAGGAAATCCAGTCGTAAAAATTTGACAGTGTCACACAGACAACCAGTGCATGTATCACACAATAAAACCATGACTATATTATCCTTGTTCTTGTAAAAATCTTCATTTTGCTTGGTTTATTACAATGTACAGTGATCACCCACAGAATTAAAATCCACTGACAGGAAAACTGAATGACAGTAAACATTTTGATACTTTTGGACCTGGTATTCAGGTTTTCCATGCAATGTGAAAGGGGCTTTAGACATGTAGCGCCCACCTAGACCAGACCAGGCCAGGCACCCCCATGCCATATTGATGGCACTCCTTGCCATGCAGGATGCAGCGTGACACAGGTACACACACAAAAACACTTTAGGAACAACTCAAAAAACATGAAGAACAGCACAAGGTTTTGATCTGGCCTCCAAGTTAGCTAGATCCCAAACTGATCAAGTATCTGTGGGATTCACTGGAACAACCCCGATGAGGCCCCTCCCCTCAACCCATAGGACCCAAAGGCTCCCACTAACAACATTCTGTTTCCAGACATCACAGGACACCCATGGAAGACCCATGTCCATTCTTTGATAAGTCACATCTGTGCGAGACCTACACAGTATTAGGAAGATCGTAGTGTTATGCCTGATCTGTGTATATACCAGTGCCTAATCACTTTACTCTTTTTGCTCTGCATTCCTCTCAGGCTGTCTAATGACTGCATAGAACATGTGTACCACACTGTGATGTCCCAGCTAAACCAAGAGCATGCTGAGATCCGACTGTCTGCCTTCCAGATAGCAAGTGAGCTCTTCTCTCGGTCACACCACTTTAGGATGTTGCTGGTGGACAACTTCCAGGTGAATCTATAGCTCTAATCTACACTAGACACTGCCCCTCATTTTTCTGGTTGAATCAACACTTCAGTATTCCAGATGGAATTTAAAATGAATGAAATAGCAAGACTAATTCAACATAAGTTTGCAGTTTGTCAGTATAAACAAATAGAACCTCATAAAAAGAATAGCAAGTAGCTGACATTATAACAGAATATTTGTTGTAGCTGTAGTTATCAAAGGAGAGTGGGTGAAAAATTACCATCTACACACTTCGTAAACAGCACAGCTATCTGCTGTCTTTTCTTTCCCTTCTTTTCCCGCAGGAGTTCTTGGAGTTGACCGTCGAGACAAATACAGAGCAGCCCCTCCCTCCTCCAAAAGAAGTAGCCAGGAAACTGAGGTCACTGGCCATCCAGACTGTCCATTCGTGGCAAGCCTCTTATGGCTCTGCTTATAAGAAGTTGGCACTGGGCTTTCACTTTCTCAAACAAGTTAAGAAGGTATTTTAAGCACAAGTTTAATATCTAACTAAAAGCTCATACCAAAAGCTTAGGATTTTGCTTTTGTTGCACACAAAAATGGTTGACATTTTGAAATAATGGAACTAGAATTCGGGCGGCACAGCGGCTTGGTGGTTAGCGCTGATGCCTCCCACCAAGAAGGTCCAGACAACCTAACATATAATTAGGCTAACATATAACATATAAAACATAGAAAAAGGCTAAAAGGCTAAGATGGTTTTGACAATGCCATTGGCCCTTTAGCCTTTTACTGTCAGCCTGTTGGGAGGATTCTTGGTGTGATTTTTGTATCTTCCTTTAAATTTTATAAGCAGATCAGTTCAGTGGATAAGACAAGCTTTTTTTAGTTAAGGCTTCCAAGTAAATTGACTTATTGCAACTCTCTGTACACTGGACCAGGGGAAAAAAAGGTGATCACGTCACACATATGCTAATCTCCCTACACTGGCTTCCAGTCCATTTTCATATGGAAAAACTGAATTACTGAATGGCCGGGCACCACCTTACTTTGAACTTCGACATCACTGCAATCCAGCAAGAGCACTGAAGTCAACAAACCAATTGTTATTGGACATCCCCAGATCAAGACTCAAAAGCTTTTAGGCCTTTAAGGTGGTGGCCCCCAAACAATGGAACCTGGAGCCTTTCCTTTTAATGTCAAAGCTGCACAGACTATGGAGGATGCATGACAATGAAGTGGGTTACCAATATTTTCAGGTGGACTTTTTGGATGCCGAGGCAAGGACAGTAACAGAGAGGAGGAGGGATGAGGAGAGGCAGAAAAAAATGGAGAGGATCTACAAGGAGAGAGTGGAAGCAGCAGTCAAACACATGGATGGTGAACACCAATCACATTATTCACCACACAATTTTTATATTTCTGACCCACTGTTTGTTCCTTTTAAACTGTTGAAGGTTGAAGCAAGATGTTGCATATTGCTTGAACTTCACCAATAACTGTCATGCACTGTATTCACAATGTCAGAGTCATATGAAGAAATTGAGGCAACACTGACCGAGATGGAATCCTGTATGAGGCTGCTCTTCCCTGGGTTTGACCTCCCAGATATCCAGACAGTCAATACGTGTCCATTCGATGAGGACCAACCCTGCTGCAGTAAAGACCTAGAGGACGATAGAAGAGGAGTTAAGATACAAACAAAGGAGGAGGGCATGGTAGAAAAGAAAAGCACTGTGAATCAAAAGAAAGGAGACAAAGGAATAACAGAGAATCATAAGAACAACAAGGAGAAGAGCAAAGTAAAGGGAAAGAGCAAAGAGAAAACATCTGAAAGCAAGGAGAAGGAGTTTGAAGTTAGGCAAGAGAAGAAGGGAGAGATGGAGAGAGTGCAGGAGGAGGGAGAGCATGGAGAAGATGACGAGGAAGAAGAAGAGGAAAGTAGTGACGAAGAGGAGGGGCCTGTTGATGAAGACTTGTTTTGCAGGAGTTCTGGCCTCATCTCTTACTCCTACAGTCTGGACCTGAACATCAGTCCTGGTGGGTACAACTAGATTAACACTGCAATGCTAGTGAAGAGAAAAACCGACAGCAATGCAAACTGTTCCAGCAGCCTTGAAAACTTTGTACCTCAGAATTATTATGTAGCTGTCTGTATGACACTGTTTCATAGATTCCCTATTGAACATTTTACATTTCTGCTGTATTACCCTTCATTTCATGCATTATATCTAATAATTATACTAATGGGTATATTATACTTAACTATTCATACATACTGTGAGCTTCAAACCCTGTATTTACTCAGTCACTGACTTAAGTATAGCAGCAGGTGTTGGAAACTGACAAAGCATGAATTAATTTTGCTCAGTGTTCTAATATGTCTTTTTTAGTTGAGAACATTTAGCATTTGATGAAGCTGTAAAGAGTTGCACCCATAGTTCATGGCAAAACTGAAATATTATCCGCATCTTAGGAAGATCATGGCTGGGCCGTTACCACAAAACAATGTACAGTATATTGTCATGCTATTAAATCATGTTTAATAATGTTTAATCAGGCCATTTATTCTGAATATTTGAGAAGGCTCAAAAAGTATAGCTCTAGTCTAGTTAATATGAAAGTGACCTTATCAGTTTGCCTCCATGTAGAAGTATTCTGTGTTGATTTACTACTGTGATATAATGTGTCCATCCTGAGTTAACTATGTAAGTAACGTTCTTTCTTTTCTTTTCCATTCAGGTCTATACGTTAAAGAGACAGAGGATAATGAGCCGGTGGTTTCCACTGTGATTGATCTTCACAGACTGATAACAACTAAACACCTCCCAGTCGTCCAGGCTTGGGTTCAGGTTAGTTCTTACACCCTGAACTCAGATATGTAGACATGTAATCAGTGGTCACATTAAGCATGTGCCTGGACATTTATGTCTATGTTGATTACTAACACTAATACATGAACATATCACCTTTTCTACTAACCGAACCGTACTACTAGTGCTTCAAGATACAAGTTGTGTTTATTTTTACTTCCATAATATGTTAATAAAAACAAACAAGGGTGGTAAATACTGTTTCTCCATGTCCATTCTCTCATGAGCCAGAACTGTTTTGGAGGCACAAGGGACACCTACACAATATTAGGAAGGTCATAATGTCATAATGCTTGATATACTGACAAGACACACACCATAACTTACTGTGACTACAACTACTGCTGCACTACTTCACTGTTTTATCTGCTCCACCACAACATATTACACATATTACAAAAACATTTTCTAAGCAGGAGATACAGATACAGAATCTATAAGTGGAACTATACAATGAACATAAATGACAATGAATAACTGTTTTTGATATACCCAACTGTACACTGTTTATAAAAACTGCGCTGTTATTACGTTTAAGTTCTACCAATACAATGTATGTTTCCAGGTCTTCACCAAGTCAGGCGCCGAGCATCAGCTGTTGAGACGAGCGCTGGATCTGAAGAGGTCTTTAGAAGCTGCACTACAGAAACATGAGGAGCTTCACATTGACTGCAAGACCAGGGTTCGCAAAGTGGTGAGTTCTACACAGTGTTTCAACTGTTGGTAAAGCTGATTAGGCATAGGATGAGGCACACATCTCCTTGCCTAATTAATTTCTTTTGAAAAATCATGTCTACAGCAGCACTAGAGCAGAGGTAGAATTTGATGCTGTAATCCCTGCCTCCATAGCCTGCTCGTTAAGCATCTAGACAGGTTTGTGTGTGAGATTTAGGGTGAAGCCCTCATTGTTATATCCGATACTTTAAGAAGGCTGTCAAGGAAGGAAGTCAGTCATGGTTTAGGGTCCGAGATGTTTTTACTCATGTTTAATTACACTGCAGGTGTAATTGGTGCTACTTTATAGCATGTCCAGCAGATGGCAGGATTATACCGCCAATCAGAACAGGAGACAGGCCAGTGGCGCATGGATATAAGAAAATGTATTTCTTATTTATTTCCTAATTAGCAATTAACATTTTCATTCTCCTGAGGATAGAAATGTAAAGTACTATAGATTTTGAATAATCCCTGATGCAAAACAATATCAGCTGTACAACATAAACTAGCACTATGTACATAATAAACATTTTAAGAAATGCATCAAAAATATATTTAAGACAACTGATTAAAATCCCATATGTGATATACATACTATGCTGTATACAATATCCCTAAAAGACATCTGAAGACCTGAAAATGGTCAATATATGACTCAAACAAGTCACAATCGGACATACATTTAAGGCTGACACTCTTGGAAAAAAGGTGGATATGAACGTGTTTTGTGGGCCCTAGTTTTCATCCTCAACATCCAGTGGTCATTAGCAGAAGGGTCGCTATGAGCACTGGTGCCTGGCAGAACTACAGAAAAATAAAGCCACTAAGCTACTATAAGACAAATTGAGGAAATTGATTTTAAAGTTTTCTTTGTTTGAAATCTTCTTGAATCGAGTGCCATTCATCAAGAACTCGGAGTTAAATGACGGAATCCCGTCACAAGTTTATTTGGGCCCATTATCATGCACAAATACAGGTCAGATAAATTGTTGCAGGTGTCCTCTGTAAATACATGTATTTTTTCCTTTAATCCTGAAGGCTCCCAGAGGAAATGACATACCAGAAACTGAGAGAGAGTGGATAGAAATATTATTAGTAAAGAAGTGGGATACGTGAGATAGTAGCACAGCCATAATGCCTAATGCGTCAGAGACAGAAAGAAGAAATTGGGGAGCAAGGGGGAGAATGCATCCATTCATCCACTTCACTACCACTAATGTGCCCCATGGCTTGACAGTTGATAGCTCTATCATGCTGCCTATGTGTATATCTCAGCATCACCTCTGCTGTTGTTTGAGCTGGGCCTAAATAAAGGCACAGGTTAACTGGCCCAGTAATGCTGTATCATCAAAGCTTGTAGTCAGAGTAATTCCTTATGTAAGAGTGTTTAATTAATTTAATTTGTGCTGGAATGTCATTAAGTCTTTTAGAGTTTGGAAGTTTTGTGCACACTCTGAGTCCAGAGACAAAAATAATAAAAAAAAAATCCAAGAGGAATCCACAGCAGGCTGACATTTCATGTGGTAAAAGACCAATAAATGCTAACTGTTTTATATATTTGATAAAAAGGCATAAAAGTTGAAGCATGTGAATCCATCTTTTGCTCATCAGAGCTGAAGAGTGACAGTGACAGAGCACCACGCATCTCGCACTGCCTGGTTATCACTGTCAGGGACCAGTCCGCTGCACTAGCAGGCCCAGCCCTGTGATAACCACACAACTTACAGCCCCTTTATCATAATTAGCTTTTCCTTTTTAGCCTTAAAAGGCCTTACATTACTGGGTCCTTCTCTATCGGGGCCACTGACACACCAAACGATTGGTTTCTTTCTCAGTGGGCCTCTCAGAATAGGTTCTCATAACAGGGAACTGGAAGAGGGAGTGGTCTCTACCTACATAAGAGTGCTCTCTTTTGTAGGCAGATAGAGAGGCTTGTTTACTCATTGTGAGAATAAGGCAGAGGGATAGTTCAGAGAGGGACCATCTGTGTGAATTCAATGAAAATGGGAAATTAGAAGTAGTTGGTATAAATCAAATATCATAAAACAACCGTTTGTCATGGGGCGGCTGTGGCTCAGATGACAGAGCAGCTCTTCCAACATTGTGTGTGTTTGTCTGAGGAACATGTGTGCTCTTTGTACGTCTAAGGTTAGAACTTAGAACTGTATAAGTGCAAACAGTGTTTCTGAAGATTCAGGTATCATTAAAATAAGAATATGGGTTCCCCAGGTCTGTTCTTAGGATTTACTTTGACTTCTCTTTTTCCTCAAATGTGTTTCTCATGGTGCTCGACCAGGAATAATTTCCTTTACAGTGTTTAATCTATAGGTGAATGCTGCTTAAGTATAACAGTGCGGCATATGAATCCATCTTTGAAGCCAGTCGATCTGTCTTTCAAAGATGAAGGACAGACAGCCAACGAGCTACTGGTGCCTACTGGTCAGGAGCTTGCTGGGGACATCTAAGTAGCTTTAACACTACACTGCTGATCTTGTTGCACTTAACTATTAGGTTGTGTGTGTCACCAGTAATGCATGTCCTTAAGTAAAACTGCTGTATTTTTAGTGCAAAAGCCACTGCTTCCCCTGACGCTTTAGACAGGAGATCCACATGTTAATGCACTTTCCACTACTTTCTTATTTTCGTCATAGATAATTAACTTGTTCTAATATAGTGGATATGCAACAGACTGTAGATCAAGTTAAAGGACTTGTGTGAAGAGTTTAGTGCCAGCTACTGATGAGGTTGTATCCTGGTCGAGGAAAGGATAAGACATGCAGACTTTTTCAAACATATCTGTTTTTAAGAGTGTATTCAGTCACTCTGGACTCCATTCATACAGGCCAAGGCCTTGTTTACTGCTGATAACCCATCTTATCACGGCACAATGGATGTGGCTGTCTGTTTCTCACTGAAGATAAACAAAGAAAGACCATCCCTCTATTTCTCTCCACTAATGTTCCCTCCTTCTCATATGTACATTCATTCTCTGAATGAACCACCTACCCCTTTAGTTGTATACTAATAATAAGTTTCCTCTTTGCCTTGCCATATTTTTCTGTTTCTCTATCATTGTGCATTAGTTTCCTAGAGATAATTTGTTGTCTTAACTGTACCACATTGTAAATAGGTTCATCTGTTTTTTTAACAGTAATGTAAGGAAGGAAACACGTTGACAATAACAAAGCAATGAAAAGAGCTTTTAAATGTCTTGTATTTAATACAAGTAGGGCTGGTTATGACTAGTGATTTCCCGAATTATTTGATTTTGATTCTCACGGTCCTGATTACATTTCAGTTCATTTGTCTAAAGAAAGTCAACAGTCAGCAGCGCTGAATACAAACATCAAACATGGAGCATATGAAGTTAGCTATTGTGTTTCTTTTCTTTATTTATCAATAAATCGACCAATAAATTATAAGTGACGTTATTGTTACAACAAATGCTTTTTTTCTCAAGTTTATTTTTTAAATGTACCAGTAGCAGCATAAAACAATAACAGGGTCTGTCATGTGTGTCTGTCGCCTTTCAACCAAAAGTTACAGGGTACTTCACAAAATACAAGTGGAGGCTTTTCTAGTATGGAGGTTAGCCATTAGCAAACCGTGTTGTAGCATTAATACAATGGCTGTAAGTTGTTAACACCACACAACATACACTGCGTATTGTGTTGCTTCCTGAATTTGATCCTATGTTTATTCTGGTGCGCATTCATACTGCCTACGAACCGCACCAGAGTTCACTTGCAAGTGAACTGAGACCCCCGTTTCGAAGCGGACCAGAGTTAATTTGTTTAGTCTGCACCAGAGTTTGGTGGAGCTTTCACACCTTCTCAAACAAGTGGACTATCTGAGGAAACGAACTCTGGTCAATTTAAAGCAGACCAAACATCTCTGGTGTGACAGTGACCTTAGTGTGTTTATGGGAATTTTTGACCAGTCTTCCAGAAGCACATTTGTGAGGTCAGACACTGTAGTTGGACGAGAGGACCTGGCTTGCAGTCTTCATGTAATTCATCCCAAAGGTGTTCTATCAGGTATGCCCTCCCTCCACCCTCCTCAATCAATTGGCTCCACAAACCCCCACTTGTCTGGACCACTCTGGACCTTTTCAAGACACTGCAGGTGTACTCACTGAGCTTTCAGGACTTGTCTGGCAGAATAGAATAACACAGGCTAATTTCACAATGGAATGGGCAAGAATCTATAATAAAAACCGTTTTGATCACAGATTGAGACTTCTTGGAGGGGGAAGTGAACTAGACAGTTGAGAATAAGCTTGTTGACAGGAGAAGGTTTGGGAAGCTCTGGACTGGCTAATAGACCTGCCAGGCTAGGTTAGTGAAATAAAGATGTCACCCCTAACATCATATAAGCTGACTGCTCCCCAGAGACAAAGCCTGCGTCTATGTATGCGGGTTTTGGGGTAGGATGGGGAAGGGGGTGTAATGGGGTAAAGTAGTAGATTAGAGGCTATGGAGAGAGAGAGAAGGGAATGGAAAGCTTTTTTTCTCATTTGAGTGGGATCCCATGGGATCCTTTCTAGGTAGTAATAAATA
Organism: Mugil cephalus; assembly: GCF_022458985.1. Taxonomy (NCBI): domain Eukaryota; kingdom Metazoa; phylum Chordata; class Actinopteri; order Mugiliformes; family Mugilidae; genus Mugil; species Mugil cephalus. The sequence continues at coordinate 710,249 of NC_061774.1, forward strand.
GAAGTGCAAGGTGGTAATAGAGATGTGGGATGTTGTGCAAATCAAGCCCTGAATAGGTCAGACTCTCCTGGAAGCTTCTGCCCTAATTAGTTTGAAAATATGTTGAAATCAATCAGCAGATTTACAGTCTCTCCAACAGAATAAATATTTAGAAAGTAATATATTGGAACAGTGGTATTAATTGAAATTGGACCAGAAACTGATTTGAACGTCATTCCTTAAGTTGCTTTTATAGTATTATGGGACCTAGATGTAGTGACCTATGCATGTCGCCAATGCTAGTGTGAGCCATTTATACTTGTGTAGTGCATGAATCATACACTACCAATCAAAAGTTTCGACACACTTTCTCATTTAATAGTTTTTATGTATTTTCATGACTATTTACATTGTAGATTCTCACTGAAGGCATCAAATCTATGAATTACCACATGTGGAATTATGCAGTAAACAAAAAATGTGACATAGCTCAAAATTTATATTTTTGAGGTTTATATTTTTGATTCTTCAAAATAGCCACCCTTTACTTTGATAACTGCTTTGCACACTCTTGCCATTCTCTCGATGAGCTTCATGAGGTAAGCACCTGAAATGGTCCTTCTGCCTTCACTCTGCGGTCCATCTCTTCTTGATTAACTTTAGGTCAGGTGACTGTGGAGGCCTGTGGAGGTCATCTGGTGCTGCACTCCATCACTTGTTTTACTGGTTTTTCCTTAGTAATGGTTTCTTAGCAGTTATTCAAACATAAAGGCCTGAGTTGTGCAGTCTCCTCTGAACAGTTGATGTAGAGATGTGTCTGATACTGGAATTCTGTCTGGCTCAAATCTGAGGTGCTGTTGAGATTTCTGAGGCTGGTGACTGGGATGAACTTATCCTCAGCAGCAGAGGTGACTCTTGGTTTTCCTTCCGGCAGTTTTATGGTAGCTATTGATGTTTTTTCGACTGCACTTGGGGACACATTCAAAGTTTTTGCAATTTTCCAGACTGTGTGACTTTCAGTTTCTCTTTTGCCATAATATGAATTCTAACAGTTGTCAAATAGGGCTGTCAGCTGTGTATCAATCTGACTTCTACACAACACAACTGATGGTCCCAACCCCATTAAGAAGGAAAGAAATTCCACAAATGAACCTTGACAAGGCACACCTGTGAAGTGAAAAACATTAAGAGAAGGCCAAGGGTTTGCAGTGCTGTCCACAAAGCAAAGGGTGGCTACTTTGAGGAATCTAAAATAGAGAAATATTAGAAGTTATTAAGTTATTCAACAATATTTGTCTTTGTTACATGATTCCTTATATTTCTTCATATATTTGATATCTTAAGTATGTGTTTACAATGCAGAGTAGTAAAAATAAATAAAAAAAAAACACTTTTGACTAATGGTGTAAATGCCTGTATTTCCAAACCTCCTCAGTTAACCTCACCTATTCTTAACTGATCCAAATCAGTCAATTCCAAAATCACAGAGACTGAGAAGCAGTAGGAGGAGAAGCTTAGTTACATTTCTGGGAAGATGCATGTCAGCTTCCGCGCAAGTCTCTGCGTCGGGTGTGCGTGAGTATTTGCGTTAATGCCGTAGCCTCTGCGTCAACTTAACGCAGAAGCATAAACTGCGGGTTAGCCTATACTCAGTGTGCATGGGCAGCTGTTGCTCATATTGTGTTTTATAGCATAGACAGACATAACTAATTCCCAAATCAAACATGTGTCAGATGGAACTAAGCAGAACCCTGCAGAGGAACAAATAGTTAGCACTAGCTCAACTCATCATATCTGTGTGTATGTGTGCATGTAATTAATGTGTAATATTCTTAGGCCAATGACTGCGTATTTATAGAAGCCTTTATGTATAATGGGCTCATTATACACAATTCTTCCTCACTTGCACTCTCTGAAAGAAAATGTCTTATGATAATGCGAGGTATTCAGTATTTCCAAAAGAGATTTTACATTAGAACCCAAAATTTAGAATGAAATAATCTAGTCTCTGTGCGTGCGTGTGTGCATGTGTGTGTGCAGCCAAGTGGAGATATATTAACTTGTCAGGGTAGACAATGGAGATATCTCTTTTTCACCTCTGTGTACTCTCCTCTCCACCTTCTGTCTCTGCTTTTACTTCCTCCTCCTCTCACTCCATTTCACCTCCTCTGTGTGTGCCCATATGATGGTTAACCTGCCCCTCCCCTCTCTGCTATACACCTGACTTATGGCTGTGCAGTAATAATTTGCCAGACCTTGGCAGGCTGAGTGTACATTAGCATATAAATAGCAGATGCACTGAGTGCCCATCACAGTTGACTACATTTAATTTTTGGTTTATAAGATTGAATGGGGTTTTAAACGCAGCGCCATCAAACTTGCCAAGAGACAAATGAAGTCAGGGGAGCAGTTGTCCGAAGCGGCGCCCTCACATAATTTTTATAAAGGATATGTGTCTTATTTAAGGGAGGGCAGGGTGGAAGAGATCAGGTGAGATTCTATAGAAGCTGAATAAGCTAGACACCTGTGCAGGCAGCAACATACTTCAGTTTGTAGGCTTATTTGAGACTAGATTTTTCCATGTTGAAAATACGCGGACAACTTAATGTAACACTAATATGTGGAACTACTCAACATGCTGCGCAGCCACTTGTGGACTGGCCAGATAGCTTCGCGTCCCTGTGTCCCTAGAACTTTTGATGTTGAGCTATCTTATCCTGTCCACACTTTCGTAACCAACTATCAAACACGTGTGTTTTTACGGTAAACTGTCTTGTTTTTACATAACACTTTTCCACCTATTGGTCGTCAGAGTGCTTTCACAGTGACACATCTTCACATTCACTCCCAAATACGTATCCACACATTCACAGACCAGTGTGAAGCACTAGGAGCATCTGGGGCTTCAGTTTCTTGGTCAAAGACATTTGGGCATGTGTCTTGTTCTGGGGATGGAACTGCAAATCCCCCAGTTTATCAAAAACTCGCTCTATCTACTGAGCCACAGCCGCCAACTGGGAGCACATTGGATAGTCTTACAACAATTCAGATACATTTAGTTAAGAAATTAAAAGTCACTGTGCTCAAATGATGTGTATGATTATATTGCTTTACTCTTTTATCTGTCACACAATTGTCTGGACCATAATCAGTTCCCAGCAGAGAGACTACAGACCAATTTCTGGCTTCTAGATTCATGCTTACATATATGACACGGGAAGACAGAGTATGCTGGCCCTAAACTTTTGTTGTCTTTGGATCTTGCATCACTGTTCATGTCAACAACAGAGAACAACACTATTAAAATGCCTGTCTGCCATTTAACAGACAATGTTCAGTATTTTAATTAAATATTGACATGCCAGCATTTTGTATTTAGCAATTACCTTAAAATATATCTGAGGCTGCATGTGATCAGGATCAGGGTGAGATGTTACAATCCCTTGTGCCAAGATCCACTACAAAACACATTTAGAAGCCCAGTCCAACTGAAACACCCACCAGCAGGCTAGCATCAAGCTACCACTAGCAACCAACAAGAAGATACCAGCTAACTAGCCTAGCCAACAGCAGTAGGTAAGACGTGATGGTATATGCGACTACATGTGAACCAACACATCTCCCCTCTGCAAACACTAGACAAAACACATTTAGAAGCCCAGTCCAACTGAAAAAAAGCCCGACCAGCAGGCTAGCCTTCAGCTACAACTAGCAACTAACAAGGAGACACCAGCTAACTAGCCTAGCCAAGCAGTAAGCAGTATGTGGCCCATCATTGGGGTTTTCAAGTGGGCCTCCTTTTACCGATGTTTCGTTAAGTTAGGCCCACTACACCTCAAGAAGGCTTAACAGTGAGCTCATGCAGTCAACACGCAACTGATTGACTTTCAAGTGAGAGATGAGACAACAAAATAATACACCAACCTAACTATAAACAAATTGCTACTATAATCTCAAACCAGTTCATTAGATGCCATTGCACCGGCCACTGATGTTGTTTTATAGTCCAAGTAATGTATGCCTGTGACTATAGCAATCAATTCCAACAGACCTTTTTTTATTTGTTAAAGATTTGCTTATTTTTCATTCTTGCCTACTTTCACTATAGGAATCTGCTTAGCGTTTTTGAGTAAACATGGCCATTATTTTGACACAGTGCTTTTGTTTATTCTGCTCTGTTCACCAACTGTTTTTGTTTCGATCTGCCCCTGCTTTTAATGTTAAAGAATAGATAGCAATATTTGTTTTGTACTTTTCCTATTACAGTGACACATTGCTTTGGTTTACTTAAACCATCACTTCTAATTTGTCTGCTAAATCTTGAGTTTCAGTTAAAGAACAAGTTTTTATCTCCTGTGTGGGGAACTCTGTATTACTGTTTGATTTTCACCCTATGTGTGTCCTGGAAAACAAACCAAAGCTCTGTTAAAATGCAAAGCAGCCCCTCGTGTAGCCATGTGGGGGAATAGAGGCCATATTTTAACTGCACGGCCCGTCAGCAAAATGTTTTTGGTGGAAAGCTAATTCTGCTGCGAGACTTACAGCTCTGCCGGGTTGGCCGACAGCACTCGATGCTATCAAGATTAAATTAAGGTGAATTAGAGACAAAGAGGAGGAAAAAAGGGGAAAAGGGACGATGTTAGGGCAGGATTTTCCTCCAGCTGGGTGATCACTTCTTAGTCTTAGGTCATTGATCAGAACAGAATAAACCAGCCAGGATTAAAGTAGACAAGCACAAAACCTATAGAGAGTATATCTGTGTGTATATTTGTGCGTGGGTGTGTTGTGTGTGAATGCATTGTCTTGTGAGGATGAATAAGTGTAGCTGCATAGTCGAGTAATGGAGAAAGTTTGGTTTGGTGTTTAAAATGTTACACTTCAGTTTAACAGCATTCTCTCAACATAATAAAGTATATTGTCTCAGTATATTGTGCTTCACTTTCACTCTGTGTGGCATCCTTTCTTAGATTAAAAGGATCATGTGTAGTGTTCTGTTTTATTTGGGCCAAGGGACATATACCTTCCTACCTTTAACTGTTTGCGGTATTACCTTTCACATAGAAGTCACTTAATTTATATAAGTTAAGACATGAATCCACTTGGTTCATTTTGTAGTGACTTCGGTGTATTTAACTTTGGAAAATTAGTGCTCACATACATAATGGTTTTCATTGGATCTAAAAGCTGAGGTGCACAATGCTAATTGGGCACATTTGTTACATGACTATTATTTTTGTCCGCTGCCAGTCATTATATTTTTAAAGACTAATTGATAGAGTTTTCATTAGTTTTTGGAGTTTTTACTCATTACAGTCCCAGGTTTGAATCTAACATGAGACCTTTGTGCTTCAATCATACAGTGTCATTTGACCGCGAGATGTTTCGTAGAATTCTGCAGTGCGCAGTTTTAACTCCCTTTGCTTGTTTGAACTTCTTCTGGTTGATCCAGTTTTCATCAACAATCGAAACACATTAACTTAGGTTAGTAGAAACTAGGTGTACTACAGAACTTTCACAGCGACACACAGAATGCACGGGCATGCGTCTGTTTCATACAACATTTAAATTTTGGACTGTACTGTCCATAAATATTTGGTGATCAGTAATGGTTTGATGAATTAAAGCTGGAACTCTAAAGGGCTCAATATCCCTCTAAGGAACTGTGACGTTAAGAACAGCATGCTTTTTGATGCATTGTTTAATTATTAGTCTACAAATACTAATTGATTGAGTAATTACTGTTTTGGTTAAATTACTTTTGCGAGTTCCAGAGCTAGCTCAGTAATCTTATTTTGACTGACCAATTGTCCAGTTCCAAAAAATATTTGATTCTAGTCACTCAAAAGGCTTATTTAGTTTAGATAATACTTATATTTTATTTTATTTTATCCTTGTTTATTCTTGTGGTTTTTAAGAGTGTTTTTATGTGCAACTAAGCTACTGTGACTAAGCAATTTCCCTTGTGGATCATTAAATTTTGTCTAAGCCTAAGTCTAGTCATATTGTCAATAGTAATAATAACCCAGCCTTATTCTGACTGCAAGTAGGAAGTGCACATTGCATGCAGAATAAACATATGAAGAACAAAGAGTATGAAATTTATTTTTTTCCTATTAGTACTATTGCCATCAGGAGAAGTCATTTCATCATCATCATACTTTGTGTGGATGGTTTTAAAAAGCTTTGCCAGATTGCTGGACTTCAATAACAACTGGATTTCAATAAAACTGCTTAGTATCAGTGCTTATAACAGTTGACTTATATTACTTCCGTATGCAGACATGTCACATGTCATAAAAGAGGCCTAATTTGTTTCCTACCTATACGTTGCTCAGCGGGTCTCTCTTTGTGGCTGTATTAATGAGTGCTAATTAGACTTTAATTGTGTAGTTGCTTGTTAATTGAATGGTGAGTATTCTAATATGAAGTGTTTTAATGGTGTCTGCCTGCTGGATGGAAAGTAACATACACAGGTTTGTGACATGGTTAACTGACTCTGTCCTATGGTTCAACTATGAGTGTGTGTGGGGGTAGGGGTGGGGGTGGGGTGTTTTTTTGTCATCATCTAAGGACTCATCATTCTAATTCCAACATTTTAAAGGACTTTATCAGCACGAACGCAGCACCCCTCTATTGCTCACACACAGAACACAGAACACAGACAGACACACACACACACACGATTACACACACGCACACAGGCTGGTATTACACACTGATGAAAAAGAGGCCCTTGGGAATAAGAGGTTAGTTTAGCTTTTGGTTTTTACTGCACCTCATAACGCTAATCACTGTGATTATTATGCTGCTGGTGTGTGTGTCAGTGTGTGTGTCCTCTGTTGTTAAATGTGTAGCAGTTACCACACACACACGGTTGTGTTATGGAAATGACCCTTGTGTGTATAGGAGTGTTATGTTCTGCATTGTTCTGCACCAGTAAATTAAAAACCATAAATTTTACTCGGCACTGATAGAAGCTCATCACACTCACGTAAGCACACGCACACACACACACACACACACACACACACACGCACACACACACACACACACACACACACACACACACACACACACACACACACACACACACACGTATAACATCACTGGCAACCCTCTCGCAAGCCAAAGAAACCACACAGCCCTGTGCTGGATATGAGAATCTGTACATTACAGGTCACATTCTAATTCACTGTGTTTTTGGGTTGAGTATATATCTGTGAATGTTGTTTTAGTTGTGCATCTCATTCATGAAATATTTCTATGTCTAGGCCTGTGTGTTTTTAAAAGTGGAGGCAGATGATTTTTGTTGCACATGTCTCAAACAAATCATAGATCATCATAGATCATAAATCCTAACAAATGTTGTTTGTGTCTACAAAGGCTAATGTTGTTTGAACTATATTGTTTCAACATAGGGCAGTGTATAATGTTCTTTCATTACAGTTTGTTTGCAATTACTAATGCAACACGTAAGCCCAGAACGTCTCACGTATTCTGTAAAATCAGAATCACACATTTTCACCACCTTGTGCATCATTCTGAGGATGGCTGTTGCCATCAAGGAGTTTGATTGCTATGGTCTGTGGATGCCTGATCTTGTCTTGGTCGATAGTACATGTAACATCCACATGAATACCAAACGTTTTCCAGCAAAATATTGCATTGTCACAAAATGGTCAATGCATTTCTGTGTTATTATATGTCGAACACACATATACAAAACCTCTTTAACTGTCAACCCATGTTTATTAACATGGAAAATTCCATGTCAGTGAATAGACCCAACAATTATTTGGTCTTGGATTTTAGTCTGTACTAACAATCATTTGTAAAATGCAAGGAAAATAACAAAAATGTTGACAAACTCTGTGTCAGTATCACCTACCACACAGCGTGCTCTTTGGAAGCCGACTGTTACTTTGAAAATGTAAAAATTTTGTGAATTAGTTTTTTTGCATTTTCTAAACAGAATAAGTGAAATTATTGTAAGCTAAACTTGGCACCCTCTTCCTCAGATGAAGGCTTCTCCAGATGGAGAGGAGGATGATGATGACTGTGATGATTTTGATGAGGTTCCTGAAAAAGAAGGTTATGAGCCGTACATTCCAGAGCATCTACGAGCTGAATATGGTAAATTTAACTGCACACACACATGCACACACACAGTTCAGCCTACAGGCACGTGCAAAAATAGTGAGATTAAGCAACAAAGGAACTCCTGCTGCTGCCATAATCTTTTAAGGTTCACATACACTCTACAAACAAACAGGCACACGAGTTACCCTTCAAAGGAGTGGCCTTCAGCTGCTGGTATAGTATAGTAATTAGTTTGTACTAAGCAGAAATATGGACATCAATTCAGAAGCCTTGATATGAGGACTTTTTGCTGCTTTCACATAGCCAGATTAGTAAGAGGTTTTTGTAACAAGCTTTCAGAGAATTTGCACTAGTTTTCACTAGGTGGGTATTGGTCAATTTTAAACATGTCCCTCTGTACTAGGGATGTAACGATTATAGGTTTCATGATAAACCGTGGTAAGAAAAAAAGTATTACTGTTTCAAATTTTTATTATCATTAAATCGTGTCTGATTACTGCACTGAATAATTCACGGTGATACGGCTCATTTCTGGAGAGGCAGCAGCAGCGTGTCTTTCAGCTGTGTATGAACGCTCTTTTTGGGAAGAAGTTTAAATAGTTAAATAAATTTGTCGTGTTGCTTTGGGGTGCAGACAGAACAGCGCAACAAACTTTGCAAACAATCTCCTTCTGATCCACATCCGACAATTTGAATCCAAAATGTCTCCAAATGACGGAAGTTATCATCCTACCTTTCTTTTCAACTAAAGGCCCAGGCTGACTTTCTGCCATGTTGTCAGTCGCTTGTTCCACAATTGATCCACACACGTTACACGCTTGCTGCAGCTGCACGCGACAGAGATGCGTTGGTGGTGCTTTTACAACTCATGAATTTGCAAACACGCACGGCACATTAAACGTTTTTCTTCGATTACAGTGTTTATATGATCGTGAGAAGCCAAAATCGTCCAGCCCTTACTTTACACTAACAGAGGAGAAAATTCAAACAGCTGAGTTTACAAAACAACTGTCTCAAGGGGTTGTTCTGTTTTTGTTTTGGTGCAGCAAATCAGGTGTATAACCTCGAGTTTTTTTGTTTTCATTCTACCTTCTACCTACATTATTCTAGTGGAGATGCTATTATTTTATGTTAATTCATAAAATTATTTGTTGCACCAAGTTGCACTTTTATTTTTTTTCAAACATTAGAATGGTGCAGTTGGTGCAGTGTTTACAAATGCTGTTAAAAGCTATGTGAGCTTTAAGTTTTAATAAAGTCACAGCATAACTTTAGCTGTGGTCACATATTTTCCTTCTTTCTTTTGGGGACCAGAATAGCTGTTGTACTGTGATGTTTTTAGATGTCAGTATCAAGCAAATTACATCCACGTATTATTAACAACTTTTAGAGTGACAAAAACAAACGGATCGGTATCGGATCGGTATCGGCCGATCCCTAATGCTGCAGTATCGGTATTGGATGTGAAAAAGTGGTATCGAGCCATCCGTACTTAATAAACAATAAACAATAAACAATAAAGAAACAGTGTAACGTGTTTTGTTTTTACAGGAGTAATGTTAATGTGTGTGTCTCAGTCAGGATAATAATAATAATAATAATAATAATATTGATGATTGATACCATTGAACATTTTGAGCACATTTCAACAATACTGTGATAATACTGTGGTAATTTTGGTCACAATAATTTTCATATCGTTACATCTCTATTATGTATTCATATAATGATCCCTCTGAATTTGGAAATGTCAGTTTTTAAGCGTAAAAGTTCATTAAATACACTTAGTCCCACTATGCAGCAGAATGTTTCTTTCAGGTTTCAGCACAATATGTTGCACTATTTTCATCAACATACAGTGACATGCAGTGAATTTATGGAATCTCTGAAAACAGCAAGGGCAGCGCATCTGTGGCTCAGTAGGTAGAGCGGGTCGTCCACGAACCAAAGGGTTAGCTGTTTGATCCCCAGAATGTGCCACATGCCGAAGTGTCCTTGAGCAAGACACTTAACCCCCAGTTGCTCCCAGTGCGTGGCACTGGTATGTAATATGTGTGTGCTTGTGTGCGTGTGTGTGTGCAAATGGATAGATGTATCTGTGACTGTAAAGTGCTTTGTGTACCAATAGGCAGGAAAGTGCTATATAAAAAAGCAAGGCAAGCATGACCAAGCTGTCTCCTGCTGCTGGTCCGAGCTATAAAACTGAATCAAGCGATAATTTTGTTGGGGCATCAAACCAAACCAATGAATTGTTCTGTAGAGTTTTAGGGAATGGCAGAGTTGTTGATATTTCTCTGCAAAATTGTTTCACGGATAAGTGATGGAAGAATGCTAAATTTAACTATAAAACCTAGCCTATGCCATCCTTGGTTAGTGTAACCAGCCCACAGTGAGTGAGTCAGTGAACTAGCCTGTTTCTGACTGTTAAGTATGTGTGTTTTGTCTGATTTGGAATGCAGCACAGCCTTGTAATGGAGACAGATTTCTTCTTTTCTTTTCCCTATGTATCTTTGATGGATATGTTCTGTTAACACTTCCATTTCTCTTTACACACAGAGTCTTCAGTAGCTTCATATTGATGACTGTTATAGTACTGTTTCCTCTTATACTGTGACTACATTGGACATGTATGGATCATGTCTGGCCTCCGGGCAGCATGCTGGGTGAGGGGTCAAATGTTCAGGCCAATAACCAACTGCCTACCCTTTTATTGCCATGTCAGCTACTTAACAACATGCTTTCCTTGAAATTTTAGACAGTATTTGAATGCTGTTAATATCATTATCAAAAAACAGGTACAAGCTCCAGGCAACAGTAAACACTAAAACATTCTTGGTACTGCCCTGTCAGACATATTATACATCTACTGTCCATCACTCATATAGATTCATATATGAATTTCTGTATCTGTATCTCTATGAGCATGACTGTATTCTGTCTGTGATACACTATAACAGAGCATGTTGTTTACAGTGTACATACTGCTGCGTCAGCCATGTTGCTGTGGCTGCAGGGTGACTTTTGATTCTGGCGAGCGCTGCCCACCAGCTTCCTGAGTCACGCTGATGCTCGTCTTTACCTGTAGGCTTGTGCCTCTCTATACTCCTGCCTCCCTTTCTGACTAATCAATTAGATGCTAGAGTAATTAGATTGTATCTGATGGGCCCTGTGTGTGTGTGCGTTTGTGCGCGGGTGTGTATGTGGGTGTCAGTGTGATTAGTGGTCTAGGTAATGACCTAGAGGGGCCATACCAAATTAACAATGCAACCTCTGTAATGAGCCCCTATTAGCCCTGCACCCAGATTCTACCACCCACCCTCACATACATACATGCACACACGCACACGCGCACACACAATTTATGCTTATTGTGCTTTGGTATATTTTTATTGAGAAAACTTAGATAGACTCAGTCCTCACTATCTGTTGCAGGGTCTTGCGATCCAAGTTGGTGCACTTCTCAAACTAGACAGTGTTTTAGCTGCTCAGGATGGTCTCTCTGTAAACTGTGGTCAGGATGGGGGATGATAGATGTGCTCTGCTCAGCTTCCTCAGAAAGTACACAAGCTGCTGGGCTTTCTTGGTGATGGACTTGGTGTTGGACTTGGTGTTGAGTGACCAGGTGAGGGTCTCTGCCACGTGGAACACCAAGGAATTTGGTGCTCTCGAAAACATCTATGGATTAATGATCTGTGGAGATTTGTTGCTCTGTGCCCTCCTGGAGTCAACAGTCACTCGTTTTCTCAACGTTCAGGGACAGGTTGCTTATTCCATCACCAGGCAGTAAGATGTTGCACCTTCTTCCTATATGCTGACTTGTTGTTCCTGCTGATGAGACCCATCACAGTTGTGTCATTGGTGAACTTGATGAAGTGATTCGAGCTCGAGTTGTGAGTCAGCAGGGTGAACAGTTGAGGACTGAGCACACAGTCCTGAGGGGCTTCAGTATTCACTGTAATATTGTTGGAGATGCTGTTTCCGATCTGGAGCGACTGAGGTCTCCCAGTCAAGAATTCCAGGATCCAGTTGCAGGGGAAGGTGGCAGTGCTTTTGTTGCTGTGGCTGATCAGTGAATGTGTTTGCTAATGAAAACTTAAGAAATTCTTTGTCGCATTCATACAACAGAAATATTTCAGTTCTTATTAGTTAATTTCAGTTAATTTCAGTTGAATCGACCTCAATGAGAAGTGAAGAAGCCTCTTACATGAGTGTCTTTAAGAAAACTCAAACAAGATTAGTTTTTTTAAGATATATTTTCAATATGTGGATTCATTATTAACAACACAGAACATTTGCTTCAAGTTTTTGTTAAGATGTATTGACATAGCTGACAAAAAAATGGTCATTTCCATATCTATAAAGCAATTATATTTTAGTCATACTTACTTTAGGTGTTACTTTGTTGTCAGCTTTCTATCTTCAGATGTGTTTAAAAATTGTTTTTATTTCCAGATTTCTTCCTCATCTGCTCTGTCCTTTCCTCTCTTCCTCCCCCGTCCTGTTCTGTCATTCTCATTATCAGTACTGTTATCCTTCTCTCTGCCATCAGGACACTATCTCTCTCTTTCTCAAATTAACATTTTAATTACAGGCCCTGCTTAACCCAGGGAGATCAATACCTCTTTCTTTTTCTCTCTCTGTCTCGTACTCTGTTAACCCCCAGTTTGCTCTCTTTTCTCTAGCCACCCCCTTCACACACACAAACCCATACTCTACACGATACACATTACCTTCCATTGATCCATGCGTCTCGTCTTAACATCCACAACATCCAGACAAACCTCTGCCATTTGGTGGTCTGAAAAGAACAAGTTGAATCAGTATCCAACAGAGAAGAGGGGAAAGGGATGATGGGGGAGGGTGAGGAGTGTGGCTGGTATTATAGGCAGACATCCAACTAATGACAAATTGTTTCTGTGTTTAAAAACACCTTACTTTGAAAAGTAACTCTTCACCAAGCTCATGACCTAGTAATTGGTGCCATAACCAGTGGCTCCAACACCTCCTACCCCTTACAAAGTAGTTAGCCACAAACCAGAGTAAATGTCTTTTTCTCCTTTCCAACACTGTTAGGTATACAGTTCGGCATGCTTAACAGACTTCAGTGCTTTAAGTAAAATGTGAATTGAATCACTGTCACTGTTTACTGTAGTGACAAGCTCTGTAGCTGTCCCAGCTAGCTAGGTTTCCACCCAAACATAGCGCAAATCAAACTGAATTTGAAATGAGGGTGATCGTGTGATGCATTTCCATCCAATAGAGTAGCAGTTCGTTCTTTAAAATAAACAATTGTTGATACAATTAAACCATTGCCTAAAATAAGGGCATAAAGAGATGACAAAATTAAAAGAGCTCCTCAAATGAAACTTCAAGCATTTAAAAATAATGTTGAAAGCCTGATGGAAATATGGCAGATGGTTCTTACTCCATACTTTCACTGTTTAGCAACTTTCAGTGTGTTAATCATTTGTATTAGTGTGCAATGGCAGTGACTGAATCTCTGTAGCATCCATTTCACTGTAATCAGTGGGGTCAGCATGTTGGAAGCCCCAAACTTACCGCTTCTCTCTGATCTCACTTACAGCATATGTACATGGAAGCTTTTATTTCAGCTCTGCTCACTCCCCAGAGACCCCAGTTGATGTTGTGTTTGACCACACACACCAACGCAGACATCTACATGAAACCCAATTTCTACAAAAAGTGTAAAGAAAGAAAAAAATGGATTTAAAAAAAAAAAAAGAAAAAAAAAGATTTTTTTTTAAATGTACATTTCAAAAGCTTTAACCTACAGGTAGTGTTTTCCTTTATTGCCATAAATGGAATTTCAGCTACTCAGCACTTCAGGGCCTACTTCCTTGTATTTTATAATGCACCAAATGTTTTCACGGACTGCACAAATGCCATTCCACACTGTTTGATTACAGAGCCCTGCTGATGTGAAGTATGCAAAATGTGGTTTGATATTGTTTAACTGAAATAAGAATGACTTAACCTTTTCATTTTGTTCTACATAAATGTCAGACTTCCTCTAAAACACAGTCTGCATAACAACGTTTGTTGTTCCAAAACCTTTAAATTTTGTTCTACATTATTATAACAACAGATCCTGGCTTTTGAACTACATGCCGATATTAACATCCAAATTGAAATCAACTGTTAAAACCCTGACCTCCCTATCTATGTTTCAATGTTGCCCAGGTTTGGATGCCTCTCCATCCACCTCAACAGCACCAGTCGAACAAAGAAAGACTCCTAAAAGACCTGCAGCACCTCCCCTTCCATCTTCTTCCTGTTCCTCTTCCAGGCGGCTGCAGCGACTCGCGGATGAAGAACAGGATCCAACTTCTGCTTTCGCCACTCTGCGCCTCCTCAAACAAAAGATCTCTCTGCCTGTAGAAACCAGGTATCAAGTCTTCTTACTTACTGTCTTCCCAAACTGTTCTCCCATTTTCCTCCTATTTCTTTCTCTGTTTTTGCCCCCAGGCTCCCATTCTTCGCTTTTCACTTCCTTACCCTGAACAAAAGTAATGGTGATGCACATTGCAAATGTTACTATATTGTTATGTGGCATGGAAAGGTTTGGGTACACCTAGCCTAGATTTCAATTACTGTCAGTGGAGTCTATAACTCAAGAGCAGTGTATTGTTGTTTTAGTTTTGTACACTTTTATAGAGAAATAGGAAAAATACAGCACCACAAAATGTTGATGATTTTTACCCAAGTCGTAACCCTTAGCTTGTTAATGACTGAGCAGTGCCAAGAATGACTTGTTCATAGCCAGGTGAGGAAAAACTTAGACTTTGTTCTGATTCCTCAAAACTTGCTTCAACAGTTAGAGACATTTCCAAGAGAAGTGCTTGTTGACTTGATAGAAAGGTATATAAGAATTCTTGTTGACTTCTCAAGGTTTTCAGGACTACTTTGGAGTGGTTTAGTATCCTGCTCTAGTGACACACAACTATACAACTATAATCTTCAGAAGAACACCACAAACCTACGCATGAAATTCAACATTAGAAGCTTTACATTAACATTTAAACAAATATGGAGAGTTTTAGAACGTGAAAAGTTTGCTGTAGTTAAAAAAAAAATGTATTTAAAGAAAAAGGCTTTGGTTCGCGTTGCACACAGGGGCACTGTAACATATAACATTTAATACCAGCGAAGTATGACACACGACCCAAAGTGATTAAAAAAAAATAAAAACAGAGGTGAGACAGACAAGGCTCTAGACCTTTATGGAGATAAAAAAAAGAGACACAAGCTGAAGGGTTTTTACCATGGCCTTCAGTGTGCCTTGACCTAAACATCCCAGAAGACCAAGGGCTAGAATTCAAACAAGAAGTGCTTACTAGAATGCCCAAGAATCTCACAGAACTGCAAGACTTTTGCAAGGAGTGGCAGAAAACCCCCAAGTTCTGACCATGCAGACTGACTGAACTATTGCATGGGCCTCCATTTTCCTTTTAAACCAGAATATATGACTTCACTCCTTTTCTCAGTCATTTATGAAGACTGTATGCATATACCAGATAAAGATACTGGTCTTAGTTTTATGCATCATGTGAAATGTTTTCTTTTTCCCATTTATAAATAGCTTAGGCCCAACAAGTCAAACATTTAATCAAAACTGTAGTACTTTATTACTGAAAATATATTTATTTACATTTAAAAACATTTCTAACTTCATGCATGTTTCTTTTAGCAGTGGGTCCTCGGACCCCAGTTCGTCTCAGCACAGTTCGGACAAGAAGGCTGCTGAAGCCCCTGTGGTTCCTTTTGGTTTGGACCTGTACTACTGGGGCCAGGAACAGCCCAATGCTGGCAAGATCATCAAGTAACTCTTGAGCCACACACACTTAAAATGTATCTCCACTAGACATACAAACATGCATGACAGAACAGTTGTGAGTGTTATGTCATTACTGACAGCAGTGAGAAATAGGTAGTTTTATGATCAACTTCATTTCAGTTACATTTAATTCAAGACAGCAAAGTTTATTGATTGGTTTCTGAATGATCTGTATAAATTTAAGTATTTTTTGTCCTGCAGGTCAGCCTCTCAGCATCAATTCTGGGTTCCCACAGAGGTGGAAGAGGAGGTTGAGAACAAAGAGTTGTTGGCAGACAGTAAGAGCAGATACATCTCCTTTCCTGGGAGCTTCACCCCTGTCACACATGTCTGCAGAGCTCCACTGGGCAATGGAAAGTTGTGTCCAAGACAGGACCGCATCAAGGTAAGAGGACCAATCGACAAACTTGCTGTTTGTAGTTGTCGACAGTGTGAGTGTTGAATTGTGACTCTGTGTATCCTCCAGTGTCCTTTCCATGGCCGAATCATTCCCAGAGACCAGGAAGGTAAACCCTGCAGACAGGAGGACCGACTGAGTGAGGAGCAGGAAGAGAAGAGGAAAAGAACCCAGGAGCCTGGTGAGATGAGAAAAAAACATATGCTTAAAAACACATCTCATTAATGTCAACTGATGTGAAAGTGAAGTAGTGGTGTTGCTGGTGATGGAAATGCTCAAATCCGTGTCTGAAAAACTGAAAAAATGGAGAGATGAGGCTGTATTTGTTTTATCATAGGTAAGGCGCAGTGCTGAGAGTGTAAGAGGAAATACCAGACCACATAAGCTGTGTAGTAGTAGTTTGCTCTGCACATTATATTCGTCTGACTCTGCATCAGTGTGTTTGTTGTTGCGTGTGAGACAGAGGCGCCAGTCCACTAGCTGCCTGCAGTGTCTTGTTAACCAGCTCTCTGTGTGTGAGTGTGTGTTTGAGTGTAGCTATTGCAGGCGGTCCAGTCAGTTGTGAAATAGCATCTTTTGTTACCAACTACACTATTGATCCATGGGTTTCGCACACAAATACACTGTCACACACACAAATCCCTCCATTCCTTCTACCTATTAGGTCAAACATTCACACACATACACACACAAAGTCACATATGGTGAGGTAAAGCAGTCAGTGTGGTGAGACCACTATATACAGTACACACATATATACTGTATATATTACACTTAGACAGACTTTAATGATCCACGAGGGAAATTACTTTGTCACCGTAGCTTCGTTGCACATAAAAGTAAACACAAGAAAAAAAAAAAAAAGGTTAGATTAAAGTAAAATAAAAATAAAAATAAAAAGTGTAATCAAAAAATTTACAGAATTAGCATTATGAAAAAATCTACAAAAGTTGTTAGCGAAAACAGTGTCCAATATTGTTGTTTGTTTTTATATATGTATATATTTGTATACACACACACGCACACACACACTATCTCTCCGGCAACCGCACTTTGCTAGCCTTCAGAACAAAAGTTACGTATGTAACTACGGTTCTATGAATCCTGGATGACCGCCAGAGGTGGTGCTTCAAGCACTGAATGTATCCATCTCGCACATGCGCAAGTCAAGTATTTATACCAACAAAGTCACCTGTGATATCTTCCGGTGACATCAGAGGATCGGTTCCTGCAGAATCTTCTCGCGAGTGCACAAGGATTCTGAGTGACGGAACGCTCTGGCGGTCATCCAGGATTCATAGAACCGTAGTTACATACGTAACTTTTGTTCTATTTCATCCTTACTGACCACCAGAGGCGGTGCTTCAAGCACTGGATGACCCATAACAACAAAGTCACGAAGAATTCCAATGCATACCTCATTGAGAGGAAACAGCAGAGTCAGGCAACAGGACCACACCCAACGGATGGGGGGTGGCAACATTCACCCGATAGAACCTGGAGAAGGTACTTGGTGATGCCCATGATGCTGCATCACAGATGTCTTCCAGGGGCACACCACGCAG
Source organism: Mugil cephalus (assembly GCF_022458985.1). Lineage (NCBI taxonomy): Eukaryota > Metazoa > Chordata > Actinopteri > Mugiliformes > Mugilidae > Mugil > Mugil cephalus. Next base: position 728,145 of record NC_061774.1, read on the forward strand.
GGGCCACCCATGATGTTGAGACGGCCCTGGTAGAGTGGCACCTCACCCCAGACGGCAGGGGATGACCACCTTCTTTAAATGCATGGGTGATGACGTCCACAACCCAATGAGACAATCTGGAGAGAGCACAGCCTTTCCTAGGACCACCATAGCAGAGGAAGAGCTGGTCTGACCGTCTTATACCTGCGGTCGCGGCTACATAGATTCTCAGAGCCCGCACAGGACACAGCAGTCTTAACCTGTCCTCCCCTGCTGGGGGGACAAATTGTGCTAGGTGGATAGGTCGATTGAGGTTCAATGACGACAGAACCTTCGGGAGAAAGGCTGTGTTTGGCCACAGAGTAACCCATGAACCATCCAAGTTCCACCTCAGACATGAATCACTGACGGACAGAGCATGTGGCTCTCCGACCCGCTTTGCTGAAGCAATGGCAAGGAGAAAGGCAGTCTTAACAGAGACCCACTTCAGCTCTGCCTGTTCCAGGGGTTCAAAGGGAGGCAAACACAGAGCATCTAGCACCAGGTGCAGATCCCATGCCGGGGCACGCTGTGCTTGTGGGGGTCACAACCGCCATGCCCCCTTCAGAAAAAGTGACACCAATCTGTGGCACCCTACTGTGTTTTCCACCCGAACATGTCGAGAGGAAATGGCTGCCACATGCACCCTCAGAGTAGCCGGGGACCGACCGTTATCCTAGAGTGACTGGAGGAACTCCAAAATCTTAGGGACTGAACAGTTCACTGGGTCCTCACCCCTGTCTGAGCACCACTCAGTGAACAGCTGCCACCTATTTTCATATTGCAACCGGGTAGAAGGCGCCCTGGCATTCAATATGGTATTACAGACAGAATTTGAACACTCTGTCAGCAGTGGGTTGGGCCCTGCAGCGGCCAGACCCATAGCTGCAGACGAAGAGGGTCGGGATGCCAAATCTGGGCCTGTAACTGAGACAGGAGATCTTTCCTGTCGGGGAGGCGCCATGGTGAGCTGCAGCAGAGCCTGCGCAGCAGTGAGAACCACGTCCTGTCTGGCCAAAAGGGGGCTACCAACAGCAGTCTATGACCCTGCTGGAGGACCCTCTGTAGCGTCGGGAAAATCAGAGGGATTGGCGGAAACGCATAGAGGAGACTGTCTGGCCAATCATGGGCAAGAGCATCCTGACCCAGAGGGCTGCTCTCTCCTGTCAAAGAGAACCAGAGAGGGCAATGGGTCGACTCCTCCGTGGCAAACAGATCCACCTCTGCCTTGCCGAAGACCTCCCAGATGTTGAGAACGACCTCCGGATGAAGCCTCCACTCCCCTGGCGGCAGTTTTTAACGAGAGAGGAAGTCGGCAGCCTGGTTCTTTTCCCCGGACAAATACATTGCTCTCACGCTGGCCAGACGTGGCGCTGCCCACAACAGCAGGTCCTGGGATGCCTGCAACAGTTGGGCAGACCTGGTGCCTCGCTGGTGGTTTATGTGGGAGACGGTTGAGACATTGTCTGACCGTATAAGCACATGTCGGCCTCTCAGGAAGGGAAGGAAAAAAAGCATTGCCTTGTGCACAGCCCACAGCTCTAGAACATTGATATGCACCGAGCGGTCTCGAGCAGACCACAGCCCCTGAGCTGTCCGGTTCTGCCACATGGCGCCCCACCCTGAGAGGGAGGAAATCTGTTGTGATGGCTTCTCGACAGGACGCAATGGAACCCAAGGGCATGCCCTGAAGGAGAAATGATCTCTCTCTCCATGGGGCAAGAGCAAGAAGGCAACAGCGTGACACTCTGAGTCTCCTGTGCCGGTGCCACCGAACATCGAAATGAAAGCTGTGCAGCCACCTCTGAAGAGGACGTAGCGACAGCAGTCCCAGGGGAACCACATTGGCAGCAGCTGTCAGTTTCCAGAGGAGGCGCAAAAACTCCACATAGCGCAACCACCTGCCTTCCTGAAACAAGAGAAGGAGGCGGAGAATGTCGTCCACCCGCTGTGGTGACGGACAACAGGGGACAACAGGGGATCTACTGGCTCGATGGCACCCTTGTCCAGGAGGACGGACAACTCCTGGCTGAGGGCTTGGGCTTTTGCCGGGTCGCGTATGATGGTCATCTTGACCCGGCCAAGTTTGGACCCGTGGGTCAAGGTGGAAAGCACCCAGTAAGCAGCCCAGTAACTGAGCTGCTGCTGGGAAAAACAGCCGACGACCGGCCCCTGGGCCTCAGCGCCGGGTCCCCCGGCCTCTAGAGGCTCTGGGGGCACGACAGGCAGCACGAGAGGCCTGAGGTTGTCCAGAGGGCAGCTGCTCAGAGGCTCAAATGCCTGTGCCTGCTGGTGGGCAGGCTGTGAAGGTGTGCGCTGAGACCTGCGATAGCTACTGGAATAAGCCTGTGGATGAGGCCGGGGCTGGGGGGCAACTGAAGAGCTCCTAGGGCCGCTAGGAGGGGGCATATTCCTTTGAAGCTCGGACAGCTGAAATCGAGTCTGTCTGGCTTGAACTGTGCGGTTAAGCACCTCTAGAGCCGCAGACCCAAACAGCTCCCCAGGTTCCACAGGAACACTGCGGAGAGTTCTCCTACATGCCTCAGTCAGAGGAGATTGTGCCAGCCAAACCTGACGGCGAGCCTGGACGAGAGTGGACATCAACCGCCCCAGCTCTCTAGACATCAGCGCGAATGCCTGCAGGGAAGCGTTGCTGAAATTGTGGACGGGAGCATCCACTGTAGTCTCCTGCAGGGATGCTGATAGCACGAGCAGCAGGTGGGACATAGAATTACCTATGCATCCCATGCGTGCCGCTGCGTCATAGGCTTTAGAGAGTAGGTCATCTGTAACCTGACACTGAGGACACCTCGCATCTGGCCTCAGAGCCTCGTCAGGCGAGACAATCAGAGCAGCTATAGTGGGCTCAATTGCTTTGCATGCGGCCCAAGCCAAATCTGGGTGCATCCTGCATGGCTGCCAGGGTGCGGCCATCAGATGTTGCATGAGAGAGAGTTCTAGAATCCCTCCAACATGCATGTAATTCCCTCAGATACTCTTCCGATGGAGGGACAGTAAAGTTAGTGTGGGATGGACCACGCCTGAAGAAAGCACTGGCTGGAGCCGACTGAGTTTGTGGTAGGTCTAACTGCAGACGGGCCAGGGCCATACGAATGATGGCTCCCATTGAGCCATCATCAGAACCACCAGCGGAGCTGTAGGTCGATGAGCAGGAGCCTGCCGCGGAAGCACAGGAAGTTACATCCTGCGCAACCACTTCCGGCTCATATTCAGCAAATTGAGTAGCTGACGCCTCCATGGAAAGCACATCTTCCTCCAGCTCCAAGATGGCCGCTGGAGGCACTGAAGCAGCTGGCTCCCCTGCACCAGTCCCAGACTGGAAGGTTAGGAAGAGGGATTTCATATTATTAATTTCTGTTGTTAACTGGTCCACCTTGGAAGCAAGGCTGGACTCCTTAACCCTCTTCCTGGAAGTGGGGACTGCTGTCTCAGCAGCACGACGTTTGGGCCTGCCAGACCGAGTTGGAACCACTCCCTGTGCTGGGGTCAGCTGTTCAGGTGATGGGCTGAGGGCCAACAGTTGTTCTACCTCAGCTAGTCTGGCAGGCCTCACTGCCCGGGGCAGTTCATGCCGGCGTCATCTGAAAGAGCCTCCTTCAAATGCTCAAGGCCGAGGCATGAGGGACACAAATCATGGCCATCTTCAGGCTGCAGAGAAGCCATACAGGCCGAACAAGAATGGTTGCCAAACATGGTGACAACCAGGAAAACAAACAGAAAAAGCAACAGACAGTGGGAGAGGGAGCGAAACTGCAGCCGTCACCAGATAAATGTTGCAGGAGATGAGTTAGCCTCAGCGGGAACACTGCTACCAACTACAAATCACACCTATGCTGGGAGCGGTAGCGTAAGCACTGCCTTCACCAGTTAGGGGTATTTGCTACGCGACCCAAAACGGACACAGCCGAAATGGCACCACAATACACAAACTAAGGTAGGCCGAGCGAAAAACGCCGGTAATAATTAATAGGAAAAGAAAAGTAGAGCAAATGGTCAAGAAAATAACCGCTGATTCACATCAATCAACTGAAATACCAAGTGCAATGCAAATGCCGGGAGAGGGAGCAAAATCACTACCGTCACAAACAAATGAAAAATGCAACACAAACGAGTACAATCGGTTGCACCGATAGTCAACGGCAAGCACACGCAATGCCTACAGCTAATTGGCAAACATTAGCGGTACAGATGCTGGGAGAGGAAGCGAGGCCACTGCCTTCACCAACAATTGAAAATATAATAGAAATATATAATACAAACATATACCGGTACGGATGCCGAGAGAGGGAGCGAGGCCACTGCCTTCACCAACAAACGAAACAACAAAACAAAGCGAATGCAAAAGGGCTGCACCGATAGTCAGCACTAATGGCAACCATGCGCAATGCCAACAGCTGATTCACATAATATTATGTCGGGAGAGGGAGCGAGAACACTACCTCCACCAACAAACAAACAAATACAACCAACGAGCAACCGGTTGCACTTAAGAATGTACATAATAAAACGAAATAAACTTATCCAACCGAGGATGATAAGCCGATGCAGATGTGTCCGCGGCAAACCACAAACCTCTCGGCGGAGTCTGTTGCAGCCTTTGGAGGGCGAGCAGCTTGCGGCTCCCATGAAACGTCGCAAGGCTACCGGCAACGAAGCAATAGCCACTTTGCTTTAGCTAGCGTAGTGGCGTGCAGTTACCTGCGAAGCGAGAAGATGAAAAGGAACCGATCCTCTGATGTCACCGGAAGATATAGGTGACCGGGGTCATCAGGGGTCACAGGTGACTTTGTTGGTATAAATACTCAACCTGCGCATGCGCAAGATGGATACATTCAGTGCTTGAAGCAGCGCCTCTGGCGGTCAGTAAGGATGAAATAGAACTGCCTTAATTCTTCGTGGCATACTTTCAACAAGGTGTTGGAGTACACTTACTCATTGTCAAGTTCAAGAAACCAGTTTGAGATGATATGAGCTTTGTGTCATGGTGCATTATCCTGTTGGAAGTTGTCAGAAGATGGGTGCACTGTGGTCATAAAGGGATGGACATGGTCAGCAACAATACTCAGGTAGGCTGTGGCATTTAAATGGCGCTAAATTTGTAGGACCCAAAGGGACCCAAAGTGTGCCAAGAAAATATCCCCCACACCATCGCACCACCACCTCCAGGCTGAACTGTTGATACAAGGCAGGATGGATCCATGCTTTCATGTTGTTTACGCTAAATTCTGACCCTCCCATCCAAATGTTGCAGCTAAAATCGAAACTCATCAGACCAGGCAACGTTTTTGCAATATTCTGTTGTCTAATTTTGGTGAACCTGTGCCAACTGTAGTCTCTGTTTCCTGTTCTTAGCTGACAGGAGTGGCCCCCAGTGTGGTCTTCTGCTGCTGTAGCCCATTTTCTTCAAGGTTTGACGTGTTGTGCGTTCAGAGATGGTATTCTACATTGGTTGTAACGAGTGGTTATTTGACATGACGACTGTGACGTCTACTGCTCCATGTACTAGCAGACTGCTAAACTAAACAGCAACTTGCAGTGGGCTAGGATGAAAGTGAAGCCGAGTAAGTCTAGGAGTATCTCAGAAGTTAAAGGAAAGGTAGTAGATAAGAAATTTGTTATAAATGAGGAGGTGATTCCCACAGTGCTAGAGAAGCCAGTGAAGAGTCTGGGAAGGTGGTATGATGCAATTCTCAGGGATGTAGCACAGTTTGAGGGATTGAGACAAGATATGATCCAAGGCATTTCAAGCATAGACCAGTCAGGGGTCCAAGGAAAGCTGAGATTATAGTGCATGCAATTTGGGTTATTGCCCTGACTAATGTGGCCACTGACATTATATGAGGTCCCTCTGACAAAGGTTGAGAAGCTTGAAAGGATGATTAACTCATCAATTAGGAAATGGCTTGGTGTCCCACGCTACTTAAGCGGTGCAGCCTTGTATGGGAAAGGCATACTGGAGCTCCCAGTAACTAGTCTAACAGAGGAGTTAAAGTGTGCTAAAGCTAGACTGGAGATGACTCTTACTCAGTCAAAAGATCCAGTAGTCAGGCGGACAGCCCCCATGGTTAAAACAGGGAGGTAGTGGAACTCAAGAGACGCGGTTCAGGAGGCACAGGCTGCTCAGGCTTAGGGATATCATGGGGCATGTACAACAAGGGCGTGGTGGCCTGGGACTGTGTGCAGGGAAACATCTGTGGAGCAAGGTGTCCGCAGCGGAAAAGAGGAAGATGGCAGTAGAGGAAATTCATAGGCAAGAGGAAGTAATGAGATGCACAAAGGCAGTGTTGCAGGCTAAACAAGGACAGTGGGTGAACTGGGAGAGTGTAGAGAAAAGGAAGGAGAGAATGGAGAGAACTGTGGAGCATGGAGGCTAGTAGGATTAAATTTATGATGGGGCAGTTTATGATGTGCTGCCATCTCCTCAAAACCTAAACCAGTGATTAGGAGAGGATGCTGCTTGTCCACTTTGTTCTTGTGTATGTATGCTCAGCCACATTTTGTCAGGTTGTGGGGTTAGTCTCTCTAGAGAGATACACCTGGCGCCACAACCAGGTTCTGAAATGCTTAGCAGTTGCAATTGAGGAAAAACGGATTGAAGCAAAGTGTGGGCAGAGCCTGGGAGCTGAGGACCAACTTAGATGGCGCCCTGAGCGTTCCACAACAGATAGCCGTGACCCTCAAAAGACCGGACGTGCTGTAGTGGTCTGAGAAAGAAAGGATAGTGTATTTTGTGGAATTAACTATCCCATGGGAAGACAGAGTTGAAGAGGCGAATGAGCGCAAGAGAGATAGATATGCGGAGTTGGCATCGGAAGCGGAGCAGCGAGGCTGGAGTGCCCGTGTGCGCCCAGTGGAGGTCGGCTGTCGTGGATTTGTTGCGAAATCCGCCATTCCTCTCCTGTGTGAGTTGGGCATTCGCGGAAAAGAACAGAGGGTTGCCGTAAAGAATATATCCCTGGCAGTGGAGCGAGCAAGCCAGTGGTTGGGGCTATGGAGGAAGCACGCTAGCTGGGGTGCATGCTAAAGGTAAGGCTAGGTATGTAATGACATTTGGTAGCAGTTGTAGTTAGATTAATCTCATCTGTCGGTTGAAAGGCACATGATGGCGTGGTGGCTGCATTGAGGGGAGTGACTCCAGGATGCTGGAGCTCACTGTTAAGCCTTCTTGAGGTGTCGTTGGCCTAACTTGATGAAACATCGGTGAAGGGAGGTGCCCACTTGAAAACCCCAATGATTTGCGGCACACTGCACACTGCCTACTGTTGCAAGTTAGGCTCGTTTGCCCGTTTGACTTGGCAGAGGGGAGGAATGTTGTCTAAAGCATAGTTGCATGTCCCATCATTTCTTACTTACTGTTGGCGGTTAGGCTAATTAGCTGGTGCTTTCTAGTGTTTTGTTTCCGTGACTAGGCTAGTTGTATCTCATTTCTGACATAGGCAGAAGGATGAGGTGTCTGGTCCGAGTGTAGTTGCATTCCCATCATCTCTATTACCTACTACTGGCGTCTAGGCTAATTAGCTGGTGTTTTATTTCTGTGGCTAGGCTAATTGTATTTCGCTTCTGACATAGGCAGAAGGATGAGGTGTCTGGTCCGAATGTAGTAGCATTCCCATCATCTCTATTACCTACTGCTGGTATCTAGGCTGATTAGCTGGGGTTTTATTTATGTGGCTAGGTTAGTTAGTAGCTGACCACTGGTCTGCTGGTTGGTTGTCCAGTTGGACCTGGCTTCTAAAGGAGTTTTGCCTTAGATCATGGCACAAGGGATTGTAATGTCTCGCCCTGTGTATTAATGAATATGAATTACTGTTGCCTTTCTATCATCTTCAACCAGTCTGTCTATTCTCCTCTGACCTCTCACATCGACAAGGAATTTTCGTCCACCCAACTGCGGCTCACTGGATATTTTCTCTTTTTCAGATCATTCTCTGTAAACCCTGGAGATGGTTGTGTGTGTAAATCCCAGTAGATCAGCAGTTTCTCAAATAGTCAGACCAGCCCGTCTGGCGCCAACAGCCATACCACATTCAAAGTCACTTAAATCCCCTTTCTTCCCCATTGTGATGCTAAGTTTGAACTTCAGCAAGTTGTATATATGTATATATATATGTATATATGTGTGTGTGTGTGCAAACATTTAAGCAGGCGTGGAAAACGTGCTGTAAACTAAGAATACTTTCAATAATATAAATAATCATCATTGAATTGATAATTTTAAGCAATTTACAGAATGCAAAGTGAGCAAACAAAAGAAAAATGTAAGTCACATCAATTCTTGGCGTTCCTACCCTTTGCCTTCAAACAAGCATCAGTCCTAAATGGAAAAAATGTAAATCACAATTGTTTTGCTTAGAATTGAGATCACAATTCTTTGGCACGATTTTTTTTTTTTTTTTTACAAAGTGTTTATTAAACTGATGAGCATTTCAACTTTTTTGAGCACGAGTTTTGGTTCGGGTCTGTGGGTGACTCTCATCACGACCACCTGGGGTTTCTTCGCCATCCTTTCATCTCTCTTTACCGCTGACTTCTCTCTGCTTCTCTCCCTCACGGTTTCCACCGTGGACATATACGTAGACGCCGCATTGAGCACTGAATCGTACATCAGCACCGCCGCCATTTTGGATGAGGCAAAGATGCGCAATCAGAGCATAGCTATATATACGAGAGACATATATACATTGAGATATGTGTGTATATAATGTTCATCAATGCCCCCCATATATATATACACAGACACACACACACGCACACATATGTATGTATGTATGTATACATATATATGTATATATACTATCATATGATTAACGTATTTTTACAATTATTTACAATGTATGCTCAATAATTCCAAAAATTCCATTATATACGATAATTTGACCCCTTCGATACATGTCCTATATGATAGTCAGCTTTTGGTTTGGTACGACTCTGGTGCAGAACTAATATTAGCCTAGTGGTTAATCTTAGCTAGACCTGATTCCAGAAATACAGAGGGAGAACATGAAAATAAACATGTAAACAAACGAAAAAAATATGGTTAAATAAATAATTAAACTAAATAATAATAAAAAAATCTGCACGACCATCAAACATCTAATGTATAGTGGGATAGAGACAGATTAGATGTTAAATATTTGAATATTTATCATCACAGTAACAGTGTTACACCCATAAAAACATTAGAAAAATACATAAGCTGGTTTGGTGCTTGGTTTGGAGTAAATATTTAAAATCATCACTTTAAAAGTTACATATGATGTGTTTGGTGCCTATTTCTTTCCCAAATATATTAGTGTGTGTGTGTGTGTGTAAATGGGTGAATAAGAGGCATTAACTTAAAGCACTTCGTAGAAAGGTGCTTTATGAAGTTCAGTCCATTTCCTTTTATTAGTTTACGGGGCAGATTTGCCACATCCAATATGCCAGTATGCTTGTTGGCGGGGCTGCTGGCAACACATGAGTCTCGTGAGGACAAGAGAGCAAGGTAACGCGAGTTAGAAATTAGGAATAAAGGGGATGATTTCAAAGCCGAATGCCACAGCCCCAGTGTGAAAACATTTCAGATTTAAACCAAATGAGCATGGTAAGCTAATTAACACGGACGAGTCAACTGGCATGCGCACCTGAACCACAATTATCCATTCCAGAAAAAACCTGCAGCTGGAGATGCAGAGGAGCCTTTTTCCGGACAGTCAACACCCACAGTGGTGTTTGGTCGACAAAGTAAATACAAACAAAACAGTGCAAAATAGTGTGCGTTCACAGAGAGTAGAGTTTGCTACATTATAAAAGAAATGCAACCCTTTACTGATCCATTTGATTTTTATCATTTCTTTCATTTCGTTTCATTTATTGAGGATATTTAAAAGTTCTTGACCTTCCAATTACAATGTCACAATACTCTAGAGAAATAAAAGTTTATTAGTTTATTGCTCAAATAATGTTGACAAAAATATTGTTTATTGTCAATAATTTGTGGGACAATATATTGTCCAGCAAAATTTGTTATTGTGACAGGCCTAGTGGTTGGCCAAGGAAACTTGGAGCAGATGAATAACACATCAAGTTTACTACCCTTTGTAAGTGGAAGATGTCCAGCAGTGCCATCAGCTCAGGACTGACAGAAACCAGTGTGACCCAGGTACACCATCTACTCTCTGGAGAAGTCTGGTCAGAGGTGGTCTTCATGTAAGAGTTGCAGCCAAAAATACATACCTCTGACATGGAAACAAGGCCAAGCGGCTCAACTATGCACAAAAACATAGGAACTGGGGTGCAGAAAAATGGCAGCAGGTGCTCTGGAATTATAAGTCAAATTTGAAATATTGGAGTTTGGGATTTGGTCAGGATTAGTAGTGTCCTCAATGCTGAGAAATGCAGGCTGATACTTCATTCGTTCACCATCATGCAGTACCATCAGGGAGGCGTATGATTGGCCCCATATTGGCCCCATATTCACCAGGTGTTGGTAACAACCCAAGTAATCCATACATAGCAAAAAAAAAAAACAAAACAAATAAGTTCAGAAATTAAGATATGTGTAATAATGTAAAATAACAGAGGGTATTTAACACACTAACTGATGTTTATTTATTACTTTGTACAAAAGCCTTTGTTGGTAATGACAGCTTCAGGACACCTCCTGTATGGAGAAACTAGTCACATGCATTGCTCAGGTATGATTTTGCCCCATTCTTCCACACATTGTTTCCATAGATTTTCAATTGGATTCAATTCAGGTGATTGGCTGTGCCATTCAAGCAGCCTTATTTTTTTCCTCTCAGAGTTTCAGTTGAGAGTTTCCTTGGCTCTGTGTTTGGGATCATTGTCTTGCTGAAATGTCCACCCTCGATTCATCTTCATCATTCTGGTAGATGGCAGCAGATTTTTCTCAAGAAGTGTCAGTACATTGTTCCACTCATCTTCCCTTCAGTTTTATGAAGCTTGCCTGTACCATGTGCAGAAAAACAGCCCCACACCATAATGTTCCCACCTCCAAACTTCACTGTTGGTATGGTGTTTTTGGGGTGATGTACAGTACATTTTGTCCTCCAAACATAGTGTGTGTTATGGCAGCCAAAGAGTTCAATTTTGCTCTCATCTGACCAGACTATGTTCTCCCAGTATTTTACAGGCTTGTCCAAATTTTTTGCAGCAAACTTTAAATAAGCTTCAACATGCTTTTTCTTCAGAAATGGAGTCTTGCGTGGTGAGCGTCCATACAGGCCATGGCCGTTGAGTGCATTGCTTATTATTTTCTTTGAAACAATTGTACCTGCTAATTCCAGGTCCAGGTCTTTCTGAAGTCCAGACTTTCTCTGTCAGAAATCTTGCGAGGAGCACCTGGTCATGGCTGATTTATGGTCGAATGATGTTCTTTCCACTTCTGGATTATGGCCCCAGCAGTGCTCGCTGGAACATTCAGAAGTTTAGAAATCTTTCTGTAACCAATGCCATCAGAATGTTTTGCAAAAATGAGGTTGTGAAGGTCTTGAGAGAGTTCTGTGCTTTTACTCATCATGAGATGTTCCTTGTGTGACACTTTGGTAATGACACACCTTTCTATAGGCCATCAGTTTGGACTGAACCAGCCGATATTCATTTGCACAGACAAGAGGCAGGATGGCTTTTTGATCACTGATAGATTTCAGCTGGTGTCTTAGCTTTCCATGCCTTTTTCCACCTCCCTTTCTGCATGTGTTTAATACTTTTTCCCTCTGTTATTTTACATTATTACACATACCTTATTTGTTTTGGTCTCTTTCTATGTATGAATTACTTGGGTTGTTACCAACACCTGGTGAAAATGTATTGTCAACAGCATCTTTAGAAATATGTTTACTATGAAAAATTGTGATGTGTTCAATACTTATTTCACCCGCTGTACTCTGTGGCAAGACAAAGACTCCAAACATAAAGCCAAGGTCATTAAGAACTATCTTCAGTGTAAAGATAGCTGGATATCTTCCAATTATGAAGGGAAATGAGCTTGATGTGTTTTTCATCTGCTGCATTAAGTTTTCTTGGACGACCACTTCATTTGCGATCCTACAAAATCCCTCACTTTGTGCAAGTGTAACCGAAGCGTTAGTGACTCGATCCTTGGAATGTGTCACATGCCGAAGTGTCCTTGAGCAAGATACTTAACCCTGAGTTGCTCCCAGTGTGTGGCACTGATGTGTGCATGTGTGTGCTTGTGTGAGCAACTGGGTGTCTAAAACACCTACCTAAAACTTTTGCACTGTACTGTACATCATGCACCTCTATGCAGGGGCATGTTTGCCAAGTCTGCACCTTGGGCCTGATCTGCTCTAGTAGATCTTGGGATTTTTGATGTTTCATTCTGGGCCATGGCCTTGGTGCCTGCTAGTCCTTGGCCTCCTTCTTTCCACTTAGAAGACAGTCAGGGTTTTGGACATTGGGTGGAACCCTCATGGCGAGGAGTTTTCTTGATATCTGTGGCTTCTATCTCCCCCTTTGGCCAGCTTATGATCCTAGTGGGATATCTTATGACTGGTAGTGCGTACATGTTGATGGCTCTTGTTACCATTCAGGACTTGCCTTACTTTTTGGAGGTATTTGGTTGTGGTTGACTTCCTTGCGTCCTCCTCATTGTAGCCTGTGGGATACCAAGGTACTTGTAGTTGTCTTGTATTTCACCTATGTTGCCCTCTGGTAGGACGACCCCTTCAGTCGGACTGATCACTTTGCCTATCTTTGAAATCTTTTGGCCACACTTCTCCAGTACAAATGAAATCGCTATGTCATTGCTGTAGATCCTGGTGGTGTGGATCACTCACTCGATTTCTCACTCTTTCTTAGTGTACAGCTTGATGTCATCCATGTAGAGGCCCGTGGGCCATATACAGCCCTTTGGGCATCCCTTTCTGGCCCACGGTATGTCAGTCATAAGCACAAATGCTGTGCATGCAAAATGACTGTGTTGCTTTTATTTTGAGCCATATGTTTTATTTACGTCATGGCACTGTTAGAATCTGCGTTCATTAATTCTTCAAGAAGGATGATTGAAACTGCTTCTTGCTATATATTAACCCTTAAAAACCTGAACGGATCGCTGGCATCCGTCAAAGTGGATTTTGAATTACCGTAACTCACAGTGGTTTGTGCTATTGACAATATTCAAGTGTGACTAAACACTGGGAAGTTGTGCTTTTGCCTGGAAGACCTTTGTGACATGTCAAAGGTATAACTAACTTAGTTTTTACTAACAAATTTCTCCAAACATTTCTCTCTTGCTGGGGCTTCGCGATCGTTGCTCCCCAACCTCCAGCAGTGGTGCGTCATTATTACTGTAATGGCAGTATTTTTTTCCAGAAAGCGCAACTTGAATTTTGTCCATCTAGGAGTTACGGTAATTCAATTCCTGCAAGCTTCTCTTTGTGGGCAGACAGACATTCAGGTCTTAAAGGGTTAAACATTTTTTTGAGATTTATTGACATACAGAAAATAATTCATGTAGTTATATGCTCTACCGAAGTTTCCAACATTCCAATGCATTATATCCAAAACTACACATCAGTTGTGTTTTATTTTCCTCTTCGACCTACACTAAAACTCATACATTTAAATAAATATTTACATAATATTCTTATACTTCTGGTTACCAGTAGCAGCTTATCAAAATATATAATTTACTGCTTTTTACAATGGGAGAAAATTAATATTGAGCAGAATTAAGTTCAAAATATCGTTTGGTTTGGCCCTCCAACACAGTTCAGATTTTTCATGTGGCCCCCTGTAGAAATTAATTGCCCAGCCCTGATGTAGAGCAGGTGGCTGATTGTTGCTTCACTTTGGAATTGGTACCCATAGCCACTCTTTGTGATGATCTGACTGAGGGGTTCAGGCTTAGGCAGAATAGCAGTGGTGATTGACTAGGCTTGTCTTACACATTCCCATCGAATTCTGGGTGAAGGCCTTTGGGTTTCTGTTGATCTTATACAATTCCAAACATTCAAGTATCCATGTGTGTGGCATTGTATCATAAGCTTTCTTGTAGTCAATCTGTCCAATCTTTATGCTCCCTAGCAAATTGAAGCCTTTTTTTCCAGATAGCCTCACTCAAAAAACAAAATATTGCCTTAATCGAACTATAACAGGAGAACTTAAGTGCATGTAAACACGTTACTCCGATACTCCGGAGTTCTCATTATCCGATTGAGACACTCAGATAATGTGATTGGAATCAGAGTTTTCATCGGATAATGCGTGTCCACCGCCACTGCGCTGGCATGTGACCCCGGAACAAAAACATCCAAGAAAGTCGATCGCAGAAGAAGAAGAAGAAGAAGAAGAGAAACGGAGATGTCTGAGGGATAGCGCGGATCTTACCTGCACCAGAAGTAGCGCAAACATTACGTACAAGATTAAAAATGATATGCCAATGTCCAACCTGGTGCCTGCCTAAATAATGAAGAAATAATGAAGGAATAGCCCCTACCTGGCCATAAAACAGCTTCGGACACAGTTGTCCAATTACATTTGGTCCCTTAAAAAGAACAAAAAAAAAAAAAAAACAGCTGAACTCAGTCAGTTGTCATTTGATCACAGGGGGTGTACCAAAACTTGTCTGATCTGAGCTCACAATCAGTTTTCATCTATTTCACCAGTCACCAGTTTTTAGCCAATATTGCGTATGTCTCCCTACATGTACAATATGTAGCGCTTAAAGTATTCCGGCACTGTGCCAGATTTGGCGTTTGATCGCGATTAAAAAAAAATAAATAAATAATAATTTTGTATAAATTGAAACTGAATAAAATGGTTAAATTGCTAATTAAATAATTATTCAAATTAATTAATTAACGGATTAATTATAAAGGCAGGTATAGATGGAACTGTATAATACTCCGGAAGGTCCAATGGTGCGTCTGTGTGTACGGGGTGGGTCCCGCTTTTCTTAAATGTAAGTAGGGGGCTCCAAGGAGAAGAGGTCTGAATCACTGCCTTAGACTGCATTTATTTACTCAACTTTAGCTTTACGTACTAAAAAGTATAAAACAGAAAATAAATGTTGATTTTTGTTAAATTAAGAATTGTGGAACAGCTAAACGCTGAAACATTTGGTCCCTATAAACAAAGAACTGTAAATGATAAACAAGTCAAAGTAAGTTTTCTATGGAGATAGTTGGTATGTACTGAAACTGTGTTTAGCTACACTGTCCTGTTTCTGTCTTTGTTGATTAATCTGAAAGAATTGTCGGATGAGTCGTTAAAGCTTCCAGGCTGCATTTGAAGACTCTGAGAAGTAGGAAATACCCAGAACTTCACATCCATGTGGTACTTAGCCAGTTACATAGCTAAATTTACTAATGTTGTTATTTACCTGTCTTTCTTTCTAAACTATTGTCCACAGTGTGTTGAATCTTATTTTAATTGTAGGTCAAGATTTCACACACTGACCTCCATACGTAAACATAAGAGTCCATGCAGCTGGTAGACAGGGATGAGAGGAACTGACTCTGCGCTGCACTGGGCTAGTCTGAATTCATTCTGTCTCACATGCAGACAGAGGGTCCCTGTGCTTCGTGGTGCGTAGCTGAGAGATGTCTGAACCAACTGAAACCCTAGATGCCTCAGTTAATGTGTGTGTGTGTGGCCTGGCCCCTGCCCTCACACACAACCACACACACAAACACACATGCACGCACAGACCCCAGCTGGAAGAGCTAAGAGGTGTTGACAGAGAAAAGAGCCCTGCTGCAACACTGATTAAAATCAGACTCTGTCTTCTCTCTTGGCCGTCTCTACTGCTGTCTTTTGTTAACACTGCTCTTCTCTATTTTTTTTCTATTTTTTCTCTTATTCCTACCTTCCCTGATTTCTCTTATTTTGGATTATTTTATACTTTCTCTCCTTCTCAAACTCCCAACAACAAAATAACAGAAGACATACACCTGTGACACATCCACACAACCAAATGTAAATAGAGCTTCTCCTCTTAGAGTATTAATGATTCTCCCAAATACACTAGCTGCTTTTCAATTACTGCTCCTCAGCCTGAGTTTGTGTGCGTGCGTGCATGCGTGCGTGCGTGCGTGCTTGTACAGCTATCTTTCCAAGAACCAGTTTAAGTTTGGCTTATCTTTTTGGCTGTTTTGAAGGTTAAAACTCAGTTTTAGGGTAAAGGTTACAATTAAGTTATGGTTATGGCTATGGTTTGTGTTATGTGTGTGTGTGTGTGTGTGTGTGTGTGTGTGTGTGTGTGTGCATGCAGTGACGGATAGTTGAAGGTCCAGTCTGACCCACAGTCACAGCGGCTGATTAATAACCCCACATACTCACAAACACTAAGCTGGGGTCAGTGTTTTGACAAAGCCAAGAGCCCCACTTCAATCCCATCACAGCCACAGTGTAATTACTTCACATTACTGCAGGATTATCTCTAATTCCACTGCAGTACGTCATTAACTAGAAGTGTCTCTTCGTTTAGACCGCCATTACTCTGCATTACAGCCGCTTTTACTTTATCAGACAGAATTTTGACATTACACTTTTCATTAACACCAGGATTGGATTCATATGAGCCTGTAGGGCAGTGTTCTCATATAGTGTATAAAACTGTGTGTGTTGAGGGCAAGTGTGTGGGCTGATATGCTAACGGCTGTTAATATAGTAAGAGTACTTCTTAATTACATGCAGATGTGTGATTCCAGTCATGTCAAACATTGTTGACTTTGTGTTTTCTAAATTTCTACACAAGTACAATTTGCTAAGGCAAACATTGCTGTGTGTTAGGGTATTATTAGGGCTGTCAAAAAATAACACATTAACACAGATTCCTTTTAATGCTGTTTTTTTTTGTTAAAAAAAAACACATGGAATCTGGAATCTGAATCTGAAGTGTGGTAAATATTTTGTCCCTGCTGTTATACCTTCAAAACTTCCAAAAATACCTGAAGAAGAACACAGCATAAACAAATGAGCAGAAATTGACAAAGAGATATCTTTCTGTCACACCAGATGCTTCTCTTGTCAAGAACAAAGTTATCTGCATTGATGTCGATGTGAACTGAAAAAAATGAGATTCCAATAATTTGCGTGGATACAAAATGGAAAACATACAGTTTGTTATTTACAATTAAATGTTCAGACAGCCCTAGTTATTATGTTTTTCTCTTCAATGAAAACGATCCATTCATATCATACACCACATTTGACAAGCATAAACATGAAAATAGTCCAACATCAATGTTTAGGCTGGACAATTTTTATGAGGCTCAGTTTTTCATATTTTCCCTCTGGTCTGGTGATGGGGACAAAGTAATTCATTGTATTTTAAAATTCTCCCAAGCATCTGTTGTACACAGAGCCCAATGTTGTTCCCTCTGGCTCCACAGTTGTGTATAACTGACCACTACTAAATGTGAGGATGTTTTTTTTTAGGTGGAAACAAAAGCATTACTTAAGAGGGTAAAGTAGTAATTATGAGCTCCTTTTATACAGGGCCTTTAATTAAACCACCAAACACCAAGAGTTATTTAGGGATGTCTGTCTTTCTTAGCACATCTAAGGTGGTAGTACTACTACTACTTTTTGTCCAAAAGCAAGTGTCTTAAATGGTGGCCTGGTGACAGGATAATTGTTTATTTTCTTCTTTTTTTTTTTTTTGCAGAGTGGCGCGATGCAGAGCTGATGCGGGAGATCGAAGCAGCAACAGGAGAGGACCTTGGTTCAGATCGGGTTGGCAATAAAAAAAGGCAAGGGAAGAGGAAGAAGTACCCCAACCTCAGTGATCTAAAGCAGAGCACCAACACGTCCCGCTCTAGGCTGCAGAAAAAAGTCTTCAACAAGTACGTAGAGAAACTTAACATTGCACTACTAGTAGTCTCTATGAAAACTGTTTAGATGGTAAGTGAAGTAGCAAAGAATATCTGTTGACTGCAACATCATGGCATATATTCAGATTTATGGGAAAATATATGATAGATGATGAGGTTAAAAGTATAATATATACCACAAACATACTGTACATTTCTCACCAGTGCCTCCACTATTCTACACTATCATAAAAGGTCAAATAAATACCATCTAAACAATCTTCACTCCTGAACTGAAATAACTTCAGAGATGAATGATCAAGACTCTTTGCTATTTTGTAGTTAGATTTTTTTCGTAAAACTAGAATTTATTGTAGTTCCAATGAAACTAATTATGTAATTTTTACATAACCTGCTGGCAGATTTATTTCACTTCAACTCAGCAAATTTTGGAAATAACTACTTAATTGAATGGTTAAATCCTTAATAAAGATAGTGATCAGTTTAATAGTTGTCACTATGGTTTATTAACTCAAATCTTTCTTTAATCTCCCTCTTCTCTGTCTGTTTCCTTTCATCTTCCCTTCCTGCACTCCTCTCTGGCCCTCACTTCAGAAGCAGTATGAGCAGAGTGGCTGAAGTATTGAATAAAGCTGACAAGAGAAAACATGACAAGTTCTCCAACCAGTTCAACTACGCTCTCAACTGACCTCCAGCCACCATGACATGCCTTTCACTAAAGTCAAGATGACGGAGTGTCGGTTTATTTCATTCTGGTCCATTTACTATCAGTGTGTCTGGATTACCATGGCCTGGACGACGGAAAAGCTTCACAGACATCAGTATCTCTGTTGTGACTCAATGGGTTAGATGAACTGGGTACTCTACACCTCTGTTGTAGAGATTCCAGAAAATAAGGAGTTGCACAAAATGTTGTGTATAGCAGGGAATAACGCTCCCTAGCTCACTGTCCATCGTTCTGAGAAAATAGATGTTTATGCTTCGAAAGCTTGCTTTCATCACAGAAATCAGATAAACTGAAATGACGGTTTTGTTAACGGCATTAAGGATCCATCTACATCTTCATCCTTACCAGCTGACCTCATCACCTGCATATTCTTTCTTGCACTGCAGTTTGTTTACATGTGTGAGGCTGACTTTGTGGGGATATGACAAATACAATAACAAATAACTCTGTGGATCATTATGCTATTATGGCAACAAAGACCGCAAGGACCTAAGACACTAGAGATCTAGTGAATTTGGATGCCAAGTTAACACCTTGTTGTATTTGTTATTTTTTTTCAGACCAGCAGTAAAATAGGCAAGTGGTCAAGTGGTGTTTTTATTTAACTATTTTATCTCATTGTTATTATTGTTGTGTTTGTGTCACTTGGTGGTAATGGTGGGGCTGTTTTTTGCTATTTGGAAAATAAATGTACAGCATGTAGTTACTTGTCACTACTGGCTGTGGTTAACTGCTGATTTCAGGGAAATACCAGCACTGAACTATGTCAGAATGAAAGTCATAAGGGTGGAGTAAACCAGAGGAAGAGAGGCAACCAGCCTGACAGACTGTTGGGGAACTGTGGGTGCTTTATTCCATCCACCAAGAGGGAAACAATGTAGCATCTCTTACTTCCCATGTTACCTAGAGATCTCTAGTTTGGTGCTATCCAGTGCATGAAGGTGAACCAAATCAAAGACCCTTTTCTGTTTTCTCAGGTGATCAAATTGGACCTCCACCAAACAAAAATTGATCAAACCACGCTAGCCTTCCATTCCTTTTTAACTAACCCTGGGTTAAATGAGTGCTCTCTGTTTTCGGTGTTGTTCACTTGGTTATCTGCTCATTCAGAGGCTGACCCAAGCAAAGAAAACTTAGGGTTAAGAGAGTGGCTCTTAAAGCATTTATCACTAAAAGTAGCTCCTAAATCAGACTAAAGTTGGAGAAAGTCCAGAAAATGTTTAATATTTGAAAGATTTTGAAAGACAAGAGAAAACATTTTTAATCAGTATACAATATGCTGATGGAGACATGGCTAACCAGGAAGTCATACTGGTCCCGTAACAGTGGATGATGATGGTTTGCATTACTAAAACTGATGAAAATTGTGTCAAAATTTGTGTTTCTATGAACTTGTTTTCTAATGCAGTACTTAAGAATGCCTAAATGGTTTACATGACTCACAGTTCAGGTAGGTAGGAAGGCGACTTAGCATTTTTGCATTTGCATTTTAAATGGATAAAGCTAATCAGCCATGTGTGTTGTGGATCTACCAGTGAACAAAGTTCAGCTATGTACCATTACCTACTGTCACCTCACCTACTGTATGACAACTTTATGACACCTCCTGGCATAATTACTACAGCCACTAGAGGAGGGGGTGCAGTCAAAATATGACTTTGTCTTGCATACCTAGACTCATGGACAACATGACAGCGCCCCAGAGTGAATCCAAAACAAAATATATAAAGTAAAGTAAGTTCTTTGGCCAAACTATCTCAGGGCCAAGTGTCAGCACTCTATAGCACTATATCAAAAATCATATATATACGTGCGTGTGTGTGTGTACACATACACAATACATACATTAGATAAAAGATATCAAGAAGATCTTGCCTGCTCTCTAAATTTGGGGTGCTGTCATTAAAAAAAGTTCACTGCTCCTTTTTTTCTGTTTGTCATTATTTTAATACCAAAGGGTGATATCATGTTGAGCTGAGGAATCAGTACATCCAAGAATGTTATGGAAACTGTCAAGAAATTGCTTAAATAACAGAAATAAAAACACAGCTGGAGTTACACAGTACTGACAATAGATCAAGCCATTCCTTAAAGTCATAAATAAACATTCAGTATTTATACAGACTTCTTTTATAAAACAACAACAACAACAACAAATCAACAATTTGTCTTTTACATAGCTTCAAACAGCATTCTGAATAGGGAACTAGAACATAGATATATGTACAGTGTGTGGTGATCTTCACATTCTATCAAAATAATCCATTGAAATTAAAGCCTTTGTATTTTGGTAGTAAAAACAGGAGTGACGCTAAATGCTGACAGACTGTCTGCTGCATTGCAGTTCATTCACTCATTTAGACTTTTCTGTCCGTTTTTCAAGATATGGTTGTGTGTAACTCTAAGGTCTGGTTGCATTTATCTACAGGTGTGTGCTGTAAAAGGCAGGCGCAGCATAACTTTGTGTCCCCAGCATAAATGGAGATAGGACGTGGCTGGCGGTGAGGAAAGGCAGCTGAACGAGGCTTCCAGCAGGGGGGTGATGGTGACTGGCATAGCCAGCATGCATGGCCAGATGCCCACTCACAGGGGGAGAAGGGCTGAGAGGACTGAGGCTCCCCATGCCTCCCCCTGCTCCTCCCCCTCCTGCTCCTCCTCCTCCTGTACCAGTAGGGGCGGAGGTGTCAGCTCCAGGGTTCTGTTTCTTCCACTTGGTCCGGCGATTCTGGAACCAAATCTTGACCTGGGTCTCGGTGAGGGACAGGGAGAGGGCCAGGTTGAGCCGCTCACACACTGACAGGTAACGTGTTGACTTGAACTTGTTTTCCAGTGCCACTAGCTGCTCGTAGGTGAAGGCAGTCCGGGCTCTACGGGGTTTCCCTGTCTTGGAGTCTGAGCCAGAGCGTTTCCTCTTGGGCTTGGACCCCTGACCCCCATTGGTCTGGCCGCTGGCCCCTGCAGGACCTCCATTGGGGCTCTTGGTGTCTCTGCCTAAGTCCTGGTGGCTGTGCTGGCTAAGCTCTCTCTCTCCATTGCTGGGAAGAGCTGAGCTGCTCTCCTCACTGCTATAGGGCTCATCGGGTGCCTCTGAGTCTGGGGTCCCAGATCTATGGTAGTCATCCTCATCTGGACTTCTATATACAAAGCTCTCCTCTGGAAAAACACACACGACAAAGAAAGTGTTTAGCTGCATGAAACAATATTTATGTTAATGCCAAGCCAGCAAGTCAACTAAGTGGTCATATAAATATTACTTAAGCCATGTAGCGTGACAGGGTTATGGAAAAAGTCTGTGTAGGTATAGGAGACACCATGGTTGGGCTTAACATGGAATGGTCATGGTTAAAAGAAACTAATTTGGCCATAAGATGGAAATAAGACAACACACAGCAGTCTCCTCAGACATTCTTCCTATACTGAGTTATTGGCTTTAAAGCAATACTCAACTTATTCCCTTCCTTCTGGTCATATTTACTACAGCCATAAGAGTGCAGTTTAGGTTGTAATAAGACCTGTGGAGTGGCTGTTTTATTGAAGCACAATCTTTGCCCAGCAGAGAAATAATAAAGCCAGTTTGTTTTGAGACACTACTCAAAAAAATAATTTAAATGAGATCTATCCTGAAAGCACATATTTAATCTTTATCAAGAGGGAATTCCTGAGACACAGTTTTTTTTAAGGCCCCTAAGTAACAAAATGAGCTTTCTGTCAGTCTGTTCATCAGATCATTTTTGTCCTGCACTCCAGAAGATGGAATTTACTCACTGCACAGGTACAGGTACTTCAGTTTTGTGGTGTGTTAATTTGTAGCAAAATAAGCAAACAGAGTTTGATTAATTCACCCTCTTTGGCGTCACAGGTAGTGTGTGCGGGAAATTTTTTTTTTTTAATTATTCCAAAATCAAACCAATTTTCAACATTGGACGAGAATTAAACTGTGCAGATCTGTATTTTAAAGCAGACTAGTTCCAATTAGAGACAGACTCTATTTTTAATCTGTGAACAGAAATCAAAATCTGTTAAATATTATCCAGTTTTGTTTTCTTAACAATAGAATTAAAGAAAACAATTAATTCTCTACTAACAAGCAAAATAAAAGTTGTACTCACCATTAGTTCACAGGATGGAGATGGATAAGTAGTCAACATTTAAACATACAGTATATGGACTCACATGCTCTGTTTTGTTTTCCACAATGAAAACGTATGTTAAACTAGTGTTTTCTTTCCTTTGAGCTGTAAAACTGTTATATTTAATTCTCCAGTTTATATTTAATCGCACTAACATAACTTTACAATGATATCCTGGATTTAGGAATAACAGGATTATACTGTTGATATTTTGATGTAAATTTACAACAATTTCTAACAGTGTATGTGCATAGAATATGTATCCAGTTGCATAGTACAGGTCAACTACAATACTATTCCTCTTAGAAGGAAGAATTAGACAATATTAAGTATATTTATTGCAGGGTGTTATTTGCTATATTACAGAATACACAGGCCTGCACCTGCAACATGGGATGTATATATCACTATAACCATATGCCCTAAAATCCACAGCACTCTTTACAGTCATATTTACAAACCGCAAGCATGACGTTTGCATTTTAAGTGTAGTTTATTGTTTTTAGTTATAGTCTGTAATTATTGTGTTCTTTTTATTATTTTATTTTATTTTTTCTAATTTATTGTTGCTGGCTTGGTGGTTTCATTTCTAAAATATTTCAGAAAGTAGAGATAAAATCAAGTAAAAATACTCTTGTTGAACTAGAACATTAACATAATAATAATAATAATAATAATAATAATAATAATAATAATAATAATAACAATCCTAATTCAATATGTGATCAATTTAAATTAAATTTAGAGACCTGAACCTGAGTTATACTTCAGCAAAATTATAGGAGTAAATCATATGAAAGAACATGCAGCAGGCTTCGGAGAACGTTGAGAAAACACAACACAACAAATCGCTTCACAGAATTTTTATCGGTAGAAGGCCTGATTTAGTCGACTAAGTTTGATTTGCGAAATAAATAAATGAATATATATAAATAATAATATAAATAATATAAAAAAGGAGAATTATCAAAATATTTTTATGTGTTTGTAGAAACATTTTTTATTAGTAGTTAGTATGCATGTACTTATATTGAAATTCAGGCCCAGAAATAACTTACAATAAATAATTTCAATGCGTGTGCGTGATGAGGTTTGGTCATCTGCAGCGCAATTAGCAACATGATTTCCGATCCAACAAGAAGTCACCCCTCTAATTTCCCATATATTTATTTCATTTTGTTTTATTATTATTTCGATTTTGTCAAATACAAAAACACAAACTTAGCCAATTATTGATATATTATTTTATATATTTCATAACATACGGGCGAAAGAAAAAGAGGATTATTAAACCACTGTCTAAATTAACATTTGACTGTAGTATCCAAAAGAGAAAGGGGAGCGCTGATTGTAGCTGATGACTTGAAACGGGTTCCATGGCCTCACAGCGCAGGCCGCACCTTGAAACAGATATTCACCAGTCGATAATAACGATCATGCACTCACAACCGAAGACCATCACTTTGGTGCTTTTTTCTTTGTTTGTTTGTTTTCCTTTTGTTTTTGACGAATTGTGCCCAGTTTAATTACGTTTTAGCTTTATTCACATTTTCTGTCGGAGAGCTTAATGTTGTAGTAAAACATGCAGACTGCACCTGTCTTTCCGTAAATATGAGATTGTGAAGAAAAAGGAAAAAAAAAACTCAAAATTCGACTTGCATCAGCTACTTCGGTTCTCTCTCTTCGGTTCTTTCCATATAATGTCGAAATGTAATTATTCACAGTAGAAAAACTCTCGACTTTTATTGCCAACTTAAGTAGCTTACTGCTGTTGACCATACTTTTGGAGTGTATCATATATCTATATTGATAGCGACACAAACAGTTAAGAAACTAATGCGAGGAATTGCTCTAATGACTAACAAATCGTTGATTAAAGAATATAGTCAAAATAAAATAAATATTATTTAAAACGAGAACTGGTTTTGGATCTAACGATACGAAATTTCTGTTTTTAAAGTAGTAAAGTAGACTAAATTGAGTTGGCTTTAGGATAGCTCGCGGGGACATTAATAAACCAATAAAACGAAGCGGAGCATTAAGTGGTCGTGTCTTAAGGTCCATTCCGTGTGAAGTCAGACTTACTGCTCTGGTATTCATCTGTACCGTAGCAGCCCTTGCCGGACTCCAGGCTGGGCTCGCGCTCCACCGCTCCTCCCCTGCGGTTCTCGGCTCCGTACGAGCTCAGCTCGCGCTCGCCGCGGTGGCTCGCGTGCTGCTGCTGGTGATGACGTTGTTTGCTCGTGAACTTGTTGGGGTCCAAGATGTCCAGTACGGAGAAAGAGGTAGTCCGGTGCCCGGTGGGGCCCTGGGAAAGAAGACATCGGTATTATCAGTTCGCCGTTTTTGTTATTTATTTATTCATTTTCATTTGTTTTAATTTAATTGTTAGCAGTTGCTTATTTAGTCTATTAACAATTATTTATGAACACCAGACTTAAAATAACGTAATAATAGCCCAAACCCGGCCTATAGTAACTACTTACTTCTAAAGTAACAGCTGAAGCTGCCAATAAAACGGACCGTAAATTGTATTTTTAAAGAAAACACCCACAAGCATGAACACAAATCAACTGTAGTTATTTCCTATACGGTCAATATGATATCAGAACACTAACGAATGAGTGCTGGTTTTATGTAGTTGATCTGCAGCTACAAGTCTTGTATTGAAAGAAAAGCAGATAAGAGCAGAGATTACTTTTTATGATTCCTTTATGAGATCAAACTAAAGAATGTAAGAAAAACAGTGGCTACAATTATACTGTATACGCTGCAGGTCTTCTGTTGTGTCTAGCGTGTTTGTGATGTACAGATGTAGGCTATTCCGAATTTATATCCTTATGTAGACTATGTCGAGACAAAAAGTTGGCCAGGTCTATAAACCAGATAAAAGGCGGCGCGGTGTTTCAATGTGGACTCTCCTCTTGCACTGCATCCCGATTAGAATCATTCGTTTATTAATGAGACCGGTTTGGAACATGTCGACATAAATAATCCCACATTGATGATATTATAATTCTCTCTTTAGATAATCCCACGGAGCATAGGAGAGGGACCCAGAGGACCATTAACATTTGATGATAGGAATGATCGCACAATAGCACGACCAGAGCCATGATTAAGTGGAATAATCCATAATTTAAAATACGTAGACATGATAATAAACTGTCCTGAAATCCTCTAATGTGGCACACCCCCAATATAAATATGGGGGATTTCTCCATAGCAAGGCCAGCCTTTAAATTAAATTTAAAATATTAATTCTTTCTTTACAAATTTTTCGTTCAGAGAAAAAATATTTAATTTTAAGGAAAAGGAAAGACTGTACAGATAGACTATATGAGGCAATTCAAATTATGACGTTACTGAGGGATTAAACAATTCGTAATTTTTTATTTGGTTTATTTTTTTTAATACAATAGAAGTAATTTGCTTTCTAAAACTTTATGAGGCATTTGCGTTTAAATACCGCCTATAATTTATTGTATTCAAGCAATCTGATGTAAATGAGGCCTCATCATCCTATGTTTTACGAAACAAAATTGTCATTGATATAATACTGTATATAGCCTACATAATACATCCGTCATCATTACATTGAATTAATCTTTTTTTTTTTTTTTTTTTTTTTTTTCCAATTTTCGGTGGTTCATCTTCTCCATAAAACTTAAGTCCCATTTCACAACTTAACTTTGTTTGCCAGCCTAGACTAGCTGTTTTCAGAGTACCGTCTTTAACCTATTGGTTTCTCTTGTCATGCCCACTGATCTGATTTTATTTAGCGTAAACTCTATAGATTACTTCTTCAAAGTTCCTATCTGCATCTACATTGAGACACGCCATGAAGTTTGGTGCCTAGTAGGCCTATCTACCTGCTGTGGCGGAGCTAACACCGGGTTCGTTGGCGGTGGTTCCGAGTGATTCTCCACAGATTGAGCATTTCTGCCTACGGCCACCGCATTGGAAAACAGACGCTTCTCCCCAGTGCCGCCTCCATCTAGCATGTCTCCGCTGTCCGGGCACACCACGGTCTGGACCCCGTCTCCTCCGGACGCCGGGACCCCTCTTTCCCGACTCATGACAGGTTGGACCGTGTCCGCATCGGCTCCGGGTCCCGGTACCGCTCTGTCCCGGTTCATCACTTTACTCTCCCTTTTCCATATATTAAGAATCCGGAATAAAATACGAAAGATGGAAAAAAGTCCTATAATAATAACAATAATAAAAAAGATTCAGTCCGTTTTAAAGGGGCTTTATGATATTCATGTCAGTCGACAGTTTCAGAGCACAGGCCGGTTCATGAGTCCCATCAACATCCAGTTAGAGATGATGTTTTCATCCCGTTAAAGTTTTCCAGAAACAGTCTAAAACGGATGCTGAGCTTCGCCTGAATTCAGTGCTGTCAAAGTTTAAACTTCTTTCTTCTGTCTTCTTCTCTCCGTTTCCCCGCTACATCCTTCGCAAGGACCGCGACAACACGACGTCTCTGGCGAGCTAGTGTCTGTCTGTCTTGTACGGCGCCGTTATGCCCTGTTGGCACAGATAAACAGGCACTGCATCTCGACCTCCAGCCCGGCGCGCTCTGTCTGGTCACCGGTGGGTGCGTGCTTTGGAAGCCTGACAGGAGTTGAAGTCGGGATGGACGCTGATCTACAATAGTTAACCCCCCCCCCCCCTCTCTCTCCCTCTCTCTCTCTCTCTCTCTCGCTCTCTCTCTCTCTCACCTACTGCTCTATTAGTTAAGTGAAGCCCTCTCTCCGCCCTTTCTCCTCCCTATCATTTCTGTCCCTCTCTCGCTCCCTTTCTCCTTCAGCCCTTAACACCTTTTTTGGCTTTTAGACGGCCCCCTGAGGACCCTCTATCATACCTACTCCCATTTGTCCTTGTGCCTGTATGTGTGTGTGCTCACGCGCGTGGGTGTGTGTATGCCCTTCGTTATTTATGCAGTCCTACTCAACTCTACGGGCTGTAATTGGCTACAAATTAATCCCACTTGCACTAATAGCCTATAACTATCTCGGGGTTGCGCGCGCTGGGCGTGCGGCCCGGGCCAATTCGCTATCCGAGAGCGAGGAGAGACGGAGACAGACTTGGCGCGCCATCACAAAAAAGTCATATATTAGGAACTTTTTATAGGGGTGGCAAACATCAGCCTTTATGTAGCAGGGGCAGGTTTGTCGCTGTTATAAGTGCTGATAGCTAGAATTAGTGTGGACAAGTTACAGTAGTGTGTTGTAAGCGGTGTGCGCTGTAATGGCTGATGTGTGGTAGAATATGTCGCGTCGCTCCAGCTCCACTTGCGCTCACATAAAAGGGAGCTCTTATCTTCAATGCAGATTCCACGCCAGGGCCTCTCCTCAAAACTCAATTACGGCCCGAATAAAGCCTGTAATGTCCCCACTGCAGTGAAATATTGATTCCTAATCATTGACAGTCATTACTATGCCAGAAAATAATAGACCACAGAATTGGATTTTGATTTAACACGCGTCGTGTTTATTCTAATGCAAGAGACTTAATATTCCGTTGACTCTCATTTTCAGCCACGGAGGAAAGGGGAATAGTGATGGAGGCACTGGCGCCACACATTTTAGCCTATACTGCTGTGGAAGGCATTGAAAAACATAGGAAGAAAGGTGGTGAGACATCTTTCCTGTCCTCCTCCCGCCACTAATATACAAGGTCAGCTCAATGTAATTGCCTTGCTCAATGATCCTTAGGGGGAAGAATTAAAAGTTGAGCAAAATAATGACTGAAACAATGAGACATGATTAGCCAATGAGAGAGCTGAACGCATTTGATCTACTTCCTGCTTCCACCCCAGGCTTTATGGGTTTGTTTTAAAACAGTCAATATACTGAGTATATTAAGCATCACAGCAGCTTATTCACCTTGGGAAATATTAACATTTTAGCTATGGTGGAAGAAAACTATAAAGCAGCGCCGTTGCACTGCTACAGGAAGAATGAAAAGAGAGGAACTCAAATTAAAGCCTTAGTCTTGAAAGTTTAAACACCAGTCTCCCCTATTTCACACCACATCTGTGACAGTGCAGTGAAATAATGACCCCTGTGGTTTGGCTTGACCTTTGACTCTTGTGTAAATTAAATTTAATTTGTAGACCTGTGCTGTTCTATCTGAAAATTTACAAGCCATAACAGCAACAACAACAGCATTATACCAATACGAATGTTTTAAGTAGAAGTGTAATGTTAAATGAATAGTGTGAGATAAAAGAAAAGAAAAAATAAGAGAACTATTGAAAAGGTTAGTCAAGGAACATGGTATATATTAAAGTCTGTGACTGTGTGGATGAGAGACAGTGTGCAAACACACACACACGCGCGCACACACACACACACACAGTATCTCTATGCCAGTGGCAGTGGCACATGGGAACACTCCAAAGTCCTCCCTCTCACAATCAGTGTGTACGTGTGTCTTGTGTCTATAATTATTCTCAGGAAGGTTAACGAGCTCTGCTCAGCCTCCTCTTTATTAAATTAATGTCAGCCAGTAATGAATCTTAATTATTATAATTAGCACCTTGAGGTGACTGATCTCCCTCTGCTAGTTGGTCAGAGAGAGGTGATGACAGACAGGTTTTTAACAGTCCCATATCATCTCTTCATTCCTGTTTTCACAGTCCCTGCTCACTTTGAGAAAAACATCATGTTTAGATTGCACATTTATTAAAATGGTGTCTTACTGTTATATGTTCACTTTTGATATGATATACTTCACAATATAAGTTTATCTATACTGTCATTAAGTAGGATTAATTACAATGGTAGCATTAGTAGTAATAACAAGATATATTGTCTTCTTGTTACTGCTATTAGTATGAATTTAGACAGTTCACCTGTATCCTTATATCATTTATATTTGGGACCTTATTTTTTGCACTTGGGTCTCATAATCTACATATACCATTAATTTTTCAGTAGATATACATGTTGTATCGATACTTTGTTTCCATAATTATATACACATGCATTTACATAACCTTGTAGATGATAAATATATATTTCATCTATTGTATACTAGTAAACACACAACTTAAAATGCTAAACTACCTGTTTTGAATAATTATATAATAAGGTGAAAAACACTTCAGATATAAGTTTCATTTGATTATAATGCCAAACATGGTGAAGACTTGTACAGTGTAGTATATAGTGTGAAGGGAGAGTTAGTCTGCCACAAGTCAAATACTGTTTCTGAAATGTGTCAAAGCATGACAGAAATATTGTCAGGAAATACCAAATACATGAATGTCTAAATATTAAATACAATATCTGCATCAAAGTTGGCATCTGTCCATGTCTACAGGCTTCCAAAGCTCACACCACTCCCACCCTGTTTATTAATATTGAAAATGTGGG
This sequence comes from Mugil cephalus, assembly GCF_022458985.1. Classification (NCBI taxonomy): domain Eukaryota; kingdom Metazoa; phylum Chordata; class Actinopteri; order Mugiliformes; family Mugilidae; genus Mugil; species Mugil cephalus. The sequence continues at coordinate 758,227 of NC_061774.1, forward strand.
TTTTCAAGGTTTTTTATTTTAGATCAGCCCCCCCTTACCCTTTACAGGAGTAATAGCCACCTATCCTCCACTGTCACACACTTGACACACACTCAGCACCCACCATACACACATACTGACAGTTAGACACTCAGATAGTATCTGACCTGAAGAATTAATTAAATATGATAGCTGATTAAAAATAGCATAACTAATAGTGTAATATCTCAAACTGTCGTCTTTAATAGTCAACATTGTGTGTGTGTGTCTTATCTACTGCAGACAGGCGCTCTCGCTATTGATTCCTGTTCATTTCAGTTGTCAGGCAGACCACTCTGTTCATCTGGAATCATTAAATCCTTTTTCTGTCTCCCCCTACGTCTCTTTCTCTCTCCTCTCTCTTCTGAGAGAGATCTCATTTTCTCTCTCTCTCTCTTACCTGATTTTCCCACTTATAAATATTTATTTTTAATTTTAATTGAATCCTTTTTTCAATTCCAGCACAGTTTTATATTGATACAACTGTGTAATGCACTGCAGCAGAGCAATATTGCCATCAGAAGAATGTAGTGAAGGGATAAGGATGCATCTTTGCTCCTTGCTATAGTACTCCAATGTTCCTTTAATAATGGTGAAAATACATCAGCCACACAGTTTGTTTGTTACAGAAACTCAAAAATGTATTAACCCACAGCTAACAGTAGTGTATTTTTTTCTTTCTGATATTTGCAAAGAAATCAAAAAGTTGTCTGTTTTTAAGGGATGAAACCAGAATCATTGCATGTTTTTCATATTGTCAACCAATCCCATTAAACCAAAAACCGACCAATCTTTCTCTAAGCCCAAAGGCCATTGTTTCTACTGAAGATGAAATCTAAATTGCAGATCGCAGATAGTTTCTCTTTAACATATATATGATACACCACTCAAACAAACTCCTGAAGTGGCAGTAGCTGAGGAGGTAGAGTGATTGTGGTTTGGTTGTTGTGTCCTTCCTACTAAGGGGCACTTCACTGATTTTACATATTCCATTCAGTGTACTTCCATTTATGTTTGAGAAAATAACTTTAAGTACATTATCAGAGTTATTACAACGTGATACATGAAAGAGAGGGAAAACATAAATGCTTAGGAACACATAGACATTATCACATTATCCCCGATAAGTAGTATTACCTATAAACTTGTCCCTAAAGTTTTTTAATAAATAAATGCATTTTCTATCTGAGGCCTTAAGAACAATCTGTGGGTGTTTATGTATTTAAACTTAAAAGAATAACATTTAGTGAATTTAAAGAACCATGTTCAAGCTGAGGGTTTAATTTTATTATTATTCAGGAAATCAGTGATCAAGGTGTGTGTGTCTCAAGCAGTCAGTTTGGTCACAGACACAGTCCTGTGTGTAAAAAGCATTACACTATATTTGTCAAGCTGCAGTTATGTTAAGTCCCTTTCTCTATTGCAATTGTATGGGTTAAACTCTATTTGGTTTGAAATTTCTACCACCCTTGCCATACAGAGTAATTTCCATAATTTCCACGCTGTGTTATTAAAACTGAGGAATAAACATTATTTTTAGTTTCACCTTATCTCAAGTCTTCATGTATGGAATGGGAAAATATAATATATATAATATATAACACCTCACTTTGTTCTTCAGCTCATGGTCCAGTTTCTTAAAACTGCTGGTGATATTAATTGTGGTTCTAATTGATCCAGGACAAACACACTCAAACAGCTGAACATGTATAACATGTTTTTGGCCAATATAGGTCAAAAACTGGTGGATGTTAATGTTTATACCAAGTAATGGGTGACTAAGCTACAGTAAACCCACATATTTTTTTATTCTTCAGCTGAGCTGCATCTTTAAAGGTGTTTTTAATAGCCACTCTTTTCACAAGAAATTTAGCCTTACAACAGCAAGGACAACATGTTTGGCCCAACAACTTAAACAAACAAACAAAAAAACATATCAAATGTTATATATAATCTCTTAGAGTAAGAGTAACAGAGCAGCATTATAGCTCCATTTCCTTATTATCATTATTTCAGGTCTTCTGTTGATAAAGAGACTGTCCAACTAAGTAAGTGTGCGCATGTACTCATTTTATCAGTTATTTTTGGATTACAACTTCTAGCCAGGTTTTGATTGGACTGATGGACATTGATACCAGTGTTTATTAGATGTTTGCATCTGCACCAGGCAACCTAAAGTGGTACTTAAAAAAATGACTGGCAAAAGACAAAAGATGAATATGAGACATGATGAGAGCGTTGCTGATGGGAAAGGGTTTATCATTTAAAAAAATGGAAATTACCTTAAGATATTTGTGGGTCTTCAGGGATACAATGGGTAAGCATAACACCTTACTCTCAGAATGGCTCTTTCAGGCAGTAGCAATGATATCTCAGTTGTACAGTCTTTCGGTGTGTGTGGGTGAGTGTGCGTGTCAGTGATTGGTTTCTGTTTTATGGACTGGCTAGCAGAGTGCTAGTAATCCGTAGAAATAAATCTGCTTCATTTGACCTTAGTGTTAACTCCAATAAAATACACTTTACTGCTGGAAGGACACACGCACATAGTCGCACACATGCATATACACATACACATACACACATTGTGACCAGCTATCAGGTCATAGCTGGCCACATGACAACATTTATAAGGGCACAGAGAAGGAAACCTCTCCACTAGAGTCCACTCACAGTCCTTCGGCTAATGAAACTGTGAGCTGCTCTCCTGCAGTCTCACAGTTTATACAGGAACACTGGGAAGGTACGCACATACACATTATACATCCTCTGATAGCCTGCAAGTCTTCTCTTTCTGTATGTTAATCATTTTCAATTTCAAATACAGCACTTTTCTTAATAATAATGAATTCTATCTTGTATCATTTAATGTATGATGTATAATCCTTATGTTTATATTATCTCATCTCCTACTACCACTTACCCTCACGAGGGTCGCAGGGGTTGTTGGAACCTATCCCAGCTGTCATCAGATGAGAGCCGGGGTACACCCTGGACAGGTGGCCAATGTATCACAGGGCTAACACAGAGACAAACAACCATTCACACTCACCACTCACACCTAGGGTCAATTTAGGGTCACCTAATGAACATGTGTTTGGAGGTGAAAGGAAGCTGGAGTACCCAGAGAAAACCTACGCAAAGGCATCAGTGATAACCAACAAGCTGCTGTGCCGCCATGGTCACATTATATTTACTGAAATTTGTTGGTTGCAATTTGTAACTCTAATTATCTTGTTGTTCAAAATGACTGCATGGTAATGGAAGAAGCCTCCAAGAATAGCACTGGACTTTTGACCACAATCAGAATTGCATATTATACCTCATCCAAAACCACTTATCTCATATGTATTTAAAACAAAATAACTTGCACTAAAAAAAACAACACAGTGTTCTGTGTCATGAGCACCCTGAAATTAATCTTATTTAAAATTGAGGTAGAGCTTGCATGAAACCAGCAGAAGATGGCACGTCCACAAGCTGGAAATATGCAGCTTGTGGAAATATATATCGATCTATCATTGGAATGAATAGGGCATTACCTTGGAATTGGATTCCAGTTTACCTGCAGAACTGTTTCTCAATTGGCTGCTCTGTTCAGTGTGTGAAATTACAGAATTACAATGTCACAAAAGGAAAAGTATCACAGTGATTGTTTTACATAAATGTGACATCATAATGAACTTTTATCTGCATTTATAGCAATTCCATTTTAAATACGTAATTGCATGAGCATTTTGTACCCACACACAGATGAGTCAAGACCTAGAGCAAATTAAGTGAATAAAGTTGATAATCTTGTAACAACAAAAAATGCCAGTATATGTAATACTGTATATATGTTGCTAAATCAACAGTGGGTCTTTGTCAGTGTGTCTGAGTAATAAACAGGTGTAAGACGCCAAGGGTGAAAACTTTTTGGTCAGTTGACTATCGAAGCATCTCTGAAAGGCTTGTAAGGAAGGTGCTCCCAGTCAGCAGTAGTGACAATTCACCAACATTGGTTTGAGGAGAGACAGACTATATGATCCAGCTACACAGTGTTGAGAGATGTGTTCAGTCAAGATCAGATCTTGCAGCATTATTAATTTTATTAATGTCTCAATCGACATTTTACTATGTTGTCCTGCACTGAGATTACATACGACTTTATGTTAGTTTTACTTCGTCTCTGCAGGTATGTGCAATCATACATTGCCAAGTACAACATTAACTAACACAATAAAGGAGTTAAGTGCAATTTATATTGAATAATGCTTTATTCATCTGTATAATTAATTCATAAGTGTAATGAAGGTTCCCCACAGGCGGCATGCCAGAAGTTATCAATTTTCTTTTGAGTTGTTGTTGATTTCACATGTGATATTTTTCTGTTTCAGTTTGAAACTGTGGTAACTGTTTCCCCAGCCTACAATGGTTTGTAACACACATTACTGGAAGCGCATGTAGAAACCTCTGAACTTGCAACCTTGTCAGGATTAGTACATGGAGGTTTAAATGTTCAGTCTGTAAAAGTCACTGCTATGATTCAGTTATATGTGATAAATAATCAAAGTTGTTTATTTAAAGGCAATATTCCTCTTAACTATTCCTCTGTAAAATTGACTGAATAAAAAATATTTCAGGAGAATGCAGAGGATTGCTTACATTCTCTTTCAGTAATATGGTAATTAAGAAATATGTGACCAAATATAGTCTTCACAGAAAACAGAACTAACTTCCATTTCTTGTCTGTCCATTTTATGTCCCCATTGTCACTGGCTATCTTGTTCCTGTCACATCCAATTACAGTGGAAGAGAAAATTCCTCTTCTCATAATTAGGACAAGATGTTCCAATCTGAGGAGCACCAGCTTGGATAATTAGGTTAAATTCTCTGACAATTATAACAGCAAGACACCCCAGCTCTATGAAGTTGGAAATTCCCTCTGCTCATTCAGTGATTACTTTATTGTGATGAGACACCAGGTATGTATAATGCAGATGTAAGCAATCCCTATCTGTGGTTCTCTGTCTGATCTAAAAGCAGTATGCAGTGAAGAACCATGATTTTAGCTCACCTTGAATTACATTGGTCTTTCGAGTTGTGGAAAATTTCACTAGTAAAACAGTTTCCATTTAGGACCTTCATATATTTTTCACCTTGTAAACAATCTATGCAAAAAGTTTCCTTTTTTTTAAACTTTTTTATTTTTTATTTTTTACTTTTAAGGCAACATGGACCATGTTAATGAAAAGTTTGTAAATAATAAGTTATCTGGAGTTAACTTATTATTCTAAATAATATTCCATGTGGAATTATACAGTGTAAGGTTTATAACTTGATGCTAACAAGGAAACCACAACTGAATGTACTGGAGCATCATATTCTAGTAGATCAAGGATGGCCACATATGAGCACAAATAGGTTTCCGCACCAGCACCCTAGATTTCCTGCTGTCCATTGTACTGATCATCCAGTATGTCACTCCATTGTGCTACACAGTGGCACAATGGAGTGACAGTGGCTCAAATGGTCTATTTTCCATATATTGAAAATAACAATAACTTGAATAAACTTTGGATCAGTGACAATTACATTTGCAATGTTTTTGTTGTTGTTGTTGTTGTTTTGTTAATGCTTTTAAAGAGTGGCAGCTTAGCTTATTAATTAATTCTTTTTGGGACATTTTTGTGAATGAGAGATGGTGCTCAAATAACTGTGAAGGAGCTTGTATGTATACATTGAACTTATAGCTGTGGGAATGTGTCTATTATTTAGCAAGGGAATTCTTCATCTTTGCAGGAGTTTACATCCCTCCCTCAATGGTCAAGGCAGCAGGTCTGATGTAAATGGTCTTGCTCTTACATAGCGCTTTTCTACCTACTCAAAGGTACTCAAAGCGCTTTTACAGTGACAAGCACACACACATTCACACACCAGTGCGAGTTGCACTGGGAGCAACTGGGGGTTCAGTGTCTTGCTCAAGGACACTTTGGCATATGGCACACTCAGGGGATTGAACCGCTAACCCTTCAGTTCATGGACAACCCGCTCTACCTACTGAGCAATAGCCGCCCACTGTGATGTGATCCATGCCATCCTTGCTAGGCCAGTCCATACACCCGGAGACTCTTGTTATCATGTCTGGGGATTTAAATCATAACACCTTGGACACTTTTGCCAACTCTCTGTTCATTGTAAGACCCGTGAAAACAGAACCTTGGATCTACTGTATGCTAATTCAAAGGATGCATACAGTGCCACTGCCCTGTCCCATCTGATCACAACCTGTTCCTCTTAACACCTGAGTATGTTCCTGCAGTTAAGAGAGAGCCTGTCTCCGAAAAAACAGTTAAGGGGTGGAGTCAGGAGGCTGGTGAAGTTCTGCCGGACTGCTTAAAAACCACCAAATGGGATGTGCTCTGCCAGACCCATGGACAGATATAGATAGCATGATGGACTGTATCACCAAACGTCTGTGAAGATACAATAATCCCTACTAGGATTGTCTGCTGTTATCCTAACCAAAAGCCCTGGATCATCAGCCGGCTGAAGGATCTGCTGAACAAGAAGAAGAAGACCTTTAAATCTGGTGATAGGGAGGAGTTGCTATGATACGACTGTGACACCTGGCCAGGTGAGAGCACAGCTGGAGAAAATGAAGCAAGGCAAGTCAGTAGGCCCAGACCATGTAAACCCCCGGGTACTGAAAATTGCACTTAACAGCTGACTGGCATCCTGCACTTCCTGTTTACCCTGAGTCTGAAATTAGAAAGGATTCTACTATGGAAAACATCCTGCTTAGTACCAGTGACGAAGAAGCCCATCCCATCTGGCCACAACAACTTCAGACCAGTTGCACTGACGTCACACATCATGAAGGTCCTGGAGAGACTAGTCCTGGCTCAGCTGATACAGCTCTTGGTCCTGCCACCTACAGTTCTCTGATGACTCTGCAGTGGTAGGGTATTTTAGAGATGGACAGGAGGTGGAGTATAGGACACTGATCACAGACTTTGTGGAGTGGTCCCAGGCAAACCACCTACTCCTGAACGTGAACAAGACCAAGCAAGAAGAGGACACCAGTGGAGCCCATCACCATCCAGGGCCTGGAGGTGGAAGTAGTGGACTGCAAAAGGCTGGACATGTGATCAGTAGGGAGTTGGTGTCATTTGTCTCAGTGAGTGAATTTATAAAGCGCCAGTAATGATACAAATTGTCTCAAGACGCTTTACACAACTGGCCTGAAACGTCCAGAGGACGCCTGAGGGCAACGGTGGCAAGGAAAAACTCCCTCTTAACAGGAAGAAACCTTGAGCAGAACCTAGCTCATATGGACGGACCCATCTGACAAAGGCCAGACAGGTAGAAACAGAAGAGCAGCAGAAACAAGGTCAACAAACTTCTGTCATAGATACATATATTGAGCTGATGGAAACACGTAGAATCTAATAATACAACATACAGTATGCTGATGACTGATATTATGTGACAGTTTGAGAGTATAAGAGGATTCATGGGCAGATTGGTGAATTGTTCATCCAGCTAGAAGTGGATAACTGGAGGTGGATAATAATGACATGGAGACTGGGGCAGGTGTAGTTTTTGGAGCACCACAGGTCAGATATTCAGCACTCCAGACCAGAGACCCTCACAAGAAGATGGAGGGGGAGGGGAGGGGAGAGAAGGAGACACAGCGATTAGTAATAGAAAATAAATTATAAGAGATTAGAGGACAGGAACTTGGTACCAGAGAAGAAAGAGTAGAGGACATGTCCTCAGTGCATCGTTCCCCAGCAGCATAGGCCTATAGCAGCATAACTAAGGGATGGTTAAGTTTAACCAGCTGATTAGTTTCATCTGGTTTCATGGATAAATATAGCTGGGTATCATCTGCGTAGCAATGGAAGTTTATGCCATGCTTTCTAATAATATTGCCTAAGGAAAGCATGTATAATGTGAATAATACTAGTCCTAGCACAGAACCCTGAGGAACTCCATAGCTTACTTTGGTATATATAGAAGAATTGTTGTTTACATGGACCAACTGAAATCTGTCTGACTAATATGATTCAAACCAGTCTAATGCAGTTCCTATAATCTTGATCACACTTTTAAGTCTCTGTAGTAAAACTGTGATCAATAGTGTCCAATGCAGCACTGAGATCCAGCAGGACAAGTACAGAGACAAGTCCATCGTCTGAAGCCATGGGGAGATTGTTGATAACTTTAACCAGAGGCGTTTCTGTACTGTGATGAACTCTAAAACCTGACTGAAACTCTTTCTAACAAACTATTCCTGTTTAAAGGAACCCTAAATAAACTCTTTCTAAAACTTTAGAAATAAAAGGAAGATTGGAAATTGACCTATAGTTCTAGTGCAAAAACATTTGGGTCAAGAGTGGGTTTTTTAAAGTAATGGTTTAATTACAGCAGTTTTAAAAGATTGGGGCACATATCCTGTTAATAAAGATAAGTTTATCTGATTTAATATGGAGGTATTAATTAATGGAAAAACCTCCTTGAGCAATTTCGTCGGGATAGGGTCTAAAAGACAAGTTGATGGCAATTATTGTAGTGAGCTCAGGAAGATCAAATAGACAGAAAGAATCCAAATATTGACCAGTTCCTATAGAGGTTTCTAATGTCACTGTACTTACATCTTTGACGCCAACAATTTTATCAGTAAAAAAACTCATGAAGTCATTACTGCTGAGGGCTGAAGGAATAGATGACTCAACAGAGCTGTGGCTCTTTGTCAGCCTGGCTACAGCTGAAAAGAAATCTCGGATCACTCCTGTTTTCTTCTATTAATGAAGAATAATATGCTGTTCTAATCTTACGGAGAGATTTTTTATAAGTTGTTAAACTATCTTTCCAGGCTACGTGAGCTTCTTTAAAATTAGTGGAATGCCAAATTCTTTCCAGCTTTCGAACTGCCTGCTTTGAACTACACAACTGTGGATTATACCATGGAGCTACCCTCCTCCAATTTATCATATATATTTAGCAACTGGATTTGGAGTTGTACTAAGTGATGCTGTCGTGTTGTCAACAAAATAATCTATCTGTGTTGAAGTAAGATTGTGGTTGATGACATCCACATCACTGACATAAGGCAATGAGGCAAATAATGAAGGAATTAACTCCTATATCTAGTGACAGCATCATCAGATAAGTGTCTACCATAACGAAATGTCTTTCCAATTTCAGTGTAATCTCTTATTGTGAATTCATATGTTACAAGGAAATGATCAGACAAAAGAGGGGTATAAGAATGTCAAACCTACAGTTTCTATATGTTAGGACAAGATCTAAGGTGTGATTGAAACAGTGAGTTGAACCATTTTACATTCTGAGAAAAGCCAATTGAGTCTAGTAATGAGATAAATGAAGAGCTAAGACTATCACTGCTAACATTTACATGGATGTTAAACTACTATAATGACTTAATCTGTTCTAAGCACTAAATCACATAGAAACTCAGAGAATTCACCTAAAAATTCTGAGTAAGGAGCAGGTGGGCGATACACCACAACAAAGAGAATTGCTTTTTGTGTTTTCCGGTCTGGATAAGCAAGACTAAGAGTAAGGCTTTCAAACGAATTAAAGCTTTGCTTAGGTCTAGGATTAATACATAAATCAAAGTAGAAGATTTCTGCTGTTTCCTCCTCCTCGGCCTGTGCCTCGAGGAATGTGATAGTTACTATGACTGGCTGGCGCAGACTCATTTAAACTGACATAGTCATCATCCTGCAGCCACGTTTCAGTCAAACAGTTGAAACTTGTAGATCAATCTGTTAATCAGTTATCAGATTAGTCACTGAGAGATCTGACATTTAAAAAAACACATTTAATTTTCTAATTGCTCTGTTGTACTAGTGAATTTGTGTTGATTTGTATAAGGTTCCTATGAATAACGCCTCTATTGTTATTATGAACAATCCATCCCATTTGCTGCACCAAACACTAGAGGGACAGAGGAGCACTTTCTCCAGCAGACTGATTCAGCTGCACTGCCATAGTGAACGCTACAGGATCTCTTTTATTTCCACGTTCTATCCAGCTGTATAACAGCTCATCTTTTTGTGTCGATTAAGCTACTATGATCAACTAATTTCCTTTGTGGATCATTAAAGTCTGCCTAAGTCTAATAACCAAAAGTAACCAGTTTTTGTTTTTAAGTAAACTTAATATGTGAGGATTGGTGGCTCGAAAAAAAAATACTGGTGATATCTTTTTCAAATAAAATGTTCCCATTAAAACAGAATTCAGTTGTGTTGCATGCTGCTATGAGTGAGAGTGTGAGCATAAACCAAATTATACATATAACTCTCTCTCTTAAGCTACTGAATTAATCTGATAACCATTAGTACTGTACATTCCAGAGAACTAAATAAATGCACAAACACTACATACATACACTACACATGTGCACACACAAACAAACACACAGATGTCAAAGTGTCACAAATGTAGTGCACCACATATTAGCCCTTTATTCTCATACAAATTATATGTTTCCTCATTTCTGACAGCACAATGTGCAGAATGTACAGCTTCTAGTTTTTACTCTAGGCTAAAGGCCTTGCTAAAGCAGTATATAATAAGCATTTAATTGTTAATTGGAAATTAAATGAATTTCCAAATGTTGGGATCAATAGATTTACTCACAGTTGCCAAGTGAATTTGTAAAAATTTGTGACTCACCTCAATTCATTTTCTGTTGTGTAGAGGGCTCGCTAAAATTAACTAAAATTGGACAAATGGCAGGGCAGAATGTCTGAAGAGGAATTTAAAGTTGTAGGATTTGGGCATAATGAAGCTATTGATAGGTGATGCGATAAGGAAAAATGCTTGCTTTTACTCAGACCTTGTCAACTTGACAAAGCCTGAACTTTGATGGATCAGGCTGCCTCTGATTTTGGATTTTGCTCTGCCACTTTCGCAACATTCTGCCACATTCGCAAATTCAGGCAAAGCAAATTACGACCCTTGGAAACTATTTCCTATGCTTACCTACGAAAGTGTGTCCTAACCCTCTCTTTCTGTTCATCTGAGTTCTCCATTACAGGAACCAGGGGACAAGGATCCGAAGCTTCCTGAGATGTGCCCCCACCCTGAGTATCCCTCTCTGGGTTCCTACCATCATCAGTCTACACATTCCTCCCCTCTTTTCATCCCATCCCCCAACCCCTTCTCATCCCTTCACCACAACCTCCTTTCATCAATTTTTATCCCCATACTCCCATCCATTTGTCTCATGCTCACTCTACCAATAAACATATTTTCAGCAATTAAAGTGCAGTCTTTGTTAGTGAAAAGGTAGTTAAAATGATTGGCAGCTAGAGGAATGGAATAGTAGTGGAGACATGATGACAGAGTCACAAAAATAAAGGGTTTATTTCATAAAACATGGGAAAAGGTCAAGGGTTAAGAAATGGGGAGCCAAATGTTTTCTATCCACACATTTTCAAGTGGTTAAGGTTCTAAGCCCATGAACTAACCAAAGAAGTTCTGCAGAGTCATAATGGCCATATAATGTTTTGTTAACTAAACCCTCATCACCATGTCACCATGTCAAACTTCCAGCAACACCTAGCACATGTAAAGAATTGCTGTGTCAATTTTGTAGTGACCTGTTTTTTTTTTTTTGTTTTTGTTTTTTTAGTTTTTTGACTATTTTTTCACAAGCACTTCTGCAGGGACCTAACACATATATTACACTTCTGTGAATGTGCCACAATTATTACATTACGACGAAAATATATGTGGTGAAAAGAAAAGTATATTTGATGTATAATAATTACATAATCTGCAGTAATTACAAATATATGCAGTAAAATTGTACTTAAAGCGCTGACATGTGGCTTTATGTGCAGGAAAAAGTGTTCACTGTCTTTCCTAAAGACATTATAAGCAGGCACACTCACACACATTCAGTTGCACAGCTGTCAAGTATAACATCAGAGCTTCAGGCAGAAAAATGTGGCATGTGTGCCACAGCAAAAAAAGCAAATAAAGCAAATTGTGTTATCAGTAATTTAACAGCAGGCTGATATGGCCTATTGATCTGTCCACTGGAATCTTTTATCTCCACAACACAATGCATCCACTCTGCTGTTTATGACCCCAACACCACTGCTGCCACACACAGTAAAACACACAGGTCTATCAGCACACACACACACTCGTACGCACACATAAAAACACAAGTATAAACACAACTGAAAGAGAAATGGAACACAACAATTTATGGTCCTGAGCTGTAATTGGCAATGGGTATTAAGATTTCACCATCAAGAGTCACCAAAGTTGAAAATGTTTTAGCCATAGCGCTTCAAAGAACTTGTAAACAACTGCATTCATTAACAAACTTGTGCTTAACTCTACTCACAGAATACACTATTTAACGTCACTGAAGTTATTACCGTACATTAATGTCTCTGTCTCTGTTGCTACTCAGGGAGGATAAAGTGCAGCAGGTTTGTGTCTGTTTAACCAAGGGTAGAGCAGAATGATTCACCCATATTTTGTTCCTATTCAGAGAGAAATTGACAAAATACTGTAGCATTTAACCTGGGTTTGTTCACGTTCACAGGACTGTCAAGACAAAGTTCTCACATGCCCTCAACACCACATTCTTCCGGTTACAGTTTTGTGAACAATAAGAACAAACGTTGCTGTTCTGTGGCTCACATACCGCTGTTCTGTATATGGCACAGAATGTTTAGTTCCATCAAGCATCTAGGTTTACTAAGACAACAGTGGTTACATATACAGTATATGTCTAGATGCATTTTTCCAAAGACACATCTGGTAAACTGGAAAGGTTATATAATTATAAAGTAGTTGTATTGGTCAGTGGGTAAAATGTGTTCAGTTCATGTGCACCCTAAAGCACAGTGCAGAGGTGTAGGGAATGCTTATTTGCGTTTTAGAATCTAACCATTGTTAGACAGATAAGAGACAGGTTTGTCATGGTACTTTATATGTTGCCTGTAAGGGAGCATCAACTTAGAGGTTAAAGACAGGGAACAAACATCTGTGTATATTGTGAACACCAAAGATGGTAACACAGTGTGAATAAAAACTGGCCTGCTTTTGGCATGGACTGCACCAGCAAAAACCCAGAGACATATGTCACCTGTACACTGACACACATCTGTGGCTATTTTAAGGTGGATGTATGGTAAATCCCCCTGCCCATTCTGCTGTATATGCCCCCAGGCACTACTACACATCCACTGGACTTCCTTACTTCACTCTACATTCGATCTGTGATATTCACCTTTTGTATCCATCAGAGAATAAACAAGCACTGTAGATAAAAAGAAAAATTAATCCATGTTCATCAAGAACTGTGCAACAATTACACCAGCTTTATGGCAACCACGTTGCCAGCAGTCACAAACCTAATTAACATCATCCCACTAAGACACTAATTAACAGTTTGCATTAACATAATTAGTGAATGCCGACATTTGGTGTGCTTTATTGTTGAAATAATTTCTAGAAATTGCCCTCTGAGAGGTTTTTGTCAATGGGGGATAATGGCGATAATGTGCACGCTGTCACACAAACACACAGACAGACCTTTGTCTTCTCTCTTCCTTCTCCATCCATTCATAAAAAAGTCAACAGTAATTAAAATCTCCTCTCATTAACAGTGATTGAGACAATACACAGACTTTGATCAACATTCAGCTCAAATTTGATCAACCAATCAAATATGTGTGGAACATTAAGTGGGGCAGTACACCCCCTTTTTAAATACAGTTCACTGTGGTAGTGAAACACAGCAGGAGAGTTCAAACTGTGACTTACAGTCATTTCAGAAAGTACTTACAATCACTGTTTTTGTTTTGTTTTGGTTAATTTACAACAATTGAAAACTGAAATCTGTCATTTGTCAGGAACATGCTTGTGGCAATACAGGTTGTGTTCTGCAAGTCTTGGTTACTTGAATAGTCTTTGAGATGAATCCAGAATTTCACTTCATCTGTGGTAAACCAAAGGGAATGGCCAAAGTTTAGATGTTAGATGATTCCCTGCTGGCCTGCACTCACATTACCTCCTCCCCCGAACCAAGCAGGCTGAGGTACACATACATCACCATGTTGATACGCTTGGCTGAATGTTGCACTAAAGTGACTGTTATTTATAAGTGGTTGCAAGCACGATGGAGTGGGAACCTGACAACACGGCTGCAATGACTCTTTGTAAATTTAAAAATCAGACCTCTTCCTCTAACCAACATGAACCCTTTGCTGCTGCTGTTCTTGTGATGGAGGGATGGTGCTTGCTTTAAAGTCATGATTACGTGGTTATGTTTCGCACATCCCATACTTAAAAGGACTTGCGCACATGTATAACCAATCATAAATCAAAGGAGAGGAGGAGAAGGGGACTTTATCTGGGAGAGAACTTTATTTACAAAAAAATGTAGATGTAGAAAAATGTACTTAATATTATGTCATCTTTTTTTAATGCCGTTTTGTGTTAAGACATTTCAAGATTTGATCATAATCAATGTTCTTGCTCAGGAGCTAGCTAGCTAGGTTGAAATACGTCTATGTCCATGTGACCATATATGGTCACTTCCTCTAGTGCAGTCCTGAAGCATGTGGTTTTCTTCCAGCCAGCAAATATCACTCTGCATGAATAATCCCACACTAGTAGCAACACTTAGCCAGCAAAGCTAAAATTGGGGACATTTTCAGGGATGCCATGTCTGTTTTGGTTTTCAGCACCTGTGTATTGCGTTACTTGCTGAATTTGGTCCTGTGTTTCCATTGAACATTTATACTGCCTACGAACCACAGACTACACTTGCAAGCGAACCGAGACCACCATTTCCAAACGAACCAGAGTTCACTTGTTTGTTTAAAGTGGACAAAACTGCTCTGGTGTGAAAATAAACTAAAAGAAGTCATTTAATGTATTAATCTAGGGCAGTGGGAACAAAACTGATTTATTAATATTTACATTAATACAACCAACAGAAAGCACTGCAGCAGTGGCAGGAATACAAAAATGTGAAAACCACGGGAGGAAACCCCAGATACTAAAACAAGACTGAACATGGGGAGACGACTTAACAAGACCAACGACAGGACAAGGAACAAAGGGAACTGCAGATGTACACACAAAAGAGGGCCGAGGTATGACGAGACACAGGTGAAACTAATGAGGGCAATCACACCGGGAGAAACCAATGAGCAATAAACGGAAAACACAAGGAGACACTGTAACTGGAAACTGAGGAACTTAATAAAATAAAACAGCATACTCAAATAACATTCACAAATAAAAGACAGAGACTCAGAACTATGGCAGCCAGTATATAATTTCTCCTCTGAGTCAACCTGTAACATGAACGTTATGATATCAGGTCTGAAAAGTCTGAAATTTCCAAGTTACAATATACGTGACTTGGGAATTGTGACTACCTTATTTTGTATGGTATTTGGGTTATTTTATGGTTATGATATGTTGTTACTTTTCAATCACAGTGATTAGGTCACATCGGTGTGGGTGTGGATAATTAGTTCATTTACATGGCGTACTGTTGTGATGGATAGGTTTGGTACAGCCCGCACCATGGTGTCTATCATCCCACTGAAGAAAAACTTTGTGTTGTTGTTGACTGTGGAGCGAGTTTCCAAGGAACATCTCTTAACACTCAACTCATGCAGGGACCAGATCTGACAAGTTCACTGATTGGAGTAGTGAGCAGATTCAGAAAAGAACCTGTGGTGATCATGGCAGATGAGGAATCCATGTTACGCAAAGACTCTGTAGCAGTGTCGTTGGCTTCAGAATGATGGTGCATCTCTTTGGACCAACTTCTTCTCCCAGTTGTGTCAATTTCACCCTTAGGAAATGTGCAGAGGACAACCAAAACCACTTTAGTCGGGATATAGTTGATAAGGTATTACATAACTTTGATGTGGATGATTGTCTTGTGTCTGTGGCTTTAGATGAGGAAGCAGCTGTTCTTTATCAAGGCCTTACATCCATTTGTGCAAAAGATGGATTCCATCTTACAAGGTGGATAAGCAAAAGATGTGCTGTTCTGGCTGTGATACCTGAAAGTCACAGAGCTAAAGATGTGAAAACATTGAACATAGATTTACTGCCTGTGGAGAGAGTGCTTGGTGTAGAATGGTGTATTCAGTCTGATACCTTCAAATTCAAGATCATGATTAAGAATAGACTGCTCACCAGGAGAGGTATTCTCTCAGTTAGCTCTATCTATGATCCTCTTGGTATCCTGAGTCCTGTTGTCTTGTCTGCAATGAAATCTTAAGGGATTTCTGCAGAAGAGCACTTGGTTGGGACAGCGTCATTCCTGAGTCTGTTGCTAAGGAGTGGTTAGGCTGGCTGAATAACTTTAGGAGAAATGCAACATCCTCAGATGTCTAAAACCAATGGACTTTGGAGAGCTGACATCAGCACAGTTACATAATTTTTGTGACACAAGTGAATATGGCTGTTACGTTTCCATTTATTTGGAAACGGTAACGCTAATAATCAACAAAGAAAAACTCAGATGATGGGAGGCAGTTAAGAAAAGAGATTTATTTACAATACTTAAGTGAAAAGGTACACAACAGATGTAGGTTTTAAACAATGTGGGGGGAGAGAGGAACCGGTGGGGCTTGTGCCAAATAAAATAGACAAATTACAATCAAAACGGGCCTAGCTCAACTTTATCTGTGAGAAAAGAAAAGAAAAGAAAAGAAAAGAAAAGAAAAGAAAAGAAAAGAAAAGAAAAGAAAAGAAAAGAAAAGAAAAGGCCTGACTGTCCTGACTACAAAAACATTCGAACATAATAAAAACACAGTCGTGGCAACAACCCATGACCTAATGTGATAACATAGTCTACGTGTGCAGATGTGGAGGGTACTCCAGTCTTATCTTGGTCCCTAGTCCCCACCACAAACCTACCTATCCAACAAAGAAGTCAGAGAGAGAGAGAGAGAGAGAGAGAGCAACGCAAGAGAAGATTTTCAAAGGTCCCTCCTTCTCTGATCGGCTGGAGTGTGAGCCAATCCACAGCTCTTCACACAGGCTGGCAGCCAACCTCCCACCTCTCAACTGCAGGACTACAGCAGACAGAGCAAGAGAGAGACGTACACAAATCTATACACATAACAATGGCTATGATGTGACTTACCTGCTGTTACGAAATGCTCACTCACAAGTACACAGCGCTTTTGTCATGGGAGAGGCTAGAGTGGCTCCATTAAAATCTGTTACCATCCCCCGAATGGAACTTATTGCCGCCTTATCTTGTGGAGGAAAGAGCTGCACATGCATTTCCAAAACTCTGTTTTTTTGGACAGACAGCACTTCTGTGCTTAAATACTTCCAGATTCAGAGTCTTTGTTGCTAACCGTGCCTCAGAATGCCACAAGACTCCACAGCCCTGTCAGTGGAGGTACGTGGAATCAGCTAGCAAGGATATGCTATGGATGTCAGGGCTAAATTTTCTCCTTCTGCCTGCAAGTGAAAGGCCAGTCAGTTCTGATGATGTTCAAGAACTTCCACCAAATGACCCTGAGGTCAGAAAAACAGCCAGAAGGAATGCTGTGCAGGCCAGTATGGAGGATGATGCAGTGACTCGCATGAACCATTACTTTGGCTCTTCGACTCATCTGTGGCTTGGATCTTGAGATTTAAGACCTGGCTCTTGTCTCTTTGCAAGAAAAGGAAACAACTGAGCTTGAATCTTGCACAGTGTGACTGTGAAACAACAACGTCATTCATTGGAGAAAGATATGATGACTTTTAAGAAGACAAATGTTTGCAGTTATCAGTGGAGGAGCTTAAGAAGGCAAAACTGGAGATCATCAAATTTTGCCAAATGAAGAGATTTCCAGATGAATTCTCCAGGCTTCAAAAG
Source organism: Mugil cephalus (assembly GCF_022458985.1). NCBI lineage: Eukaryota > Metazoa > Chordata > Actinopteri > Mugiliformes > Mugilidae > Mugil > Mugil cephalus. The sequence goes on from NC_061774.1 coordinate 776,135, forward strand.
GGTAAAAGTGTAAAAACACTCATCTACACACTCTGCCCATGAATGGAGGATGATGTTCTCAGAGTCTGTGGTTGGCTCAGCAGGTCAATAATGCCTGCAGAAGCTAAACATCCTATAATACTGGCTGAGGATATGCACATATCGCCTATTCTCCTATGGCACATCTATCAAGTAGTGGTCGTAACCATGTACTGTCCAAGCTGCGTGAGAGATATTGGATCACTAGCATTAATCCGGTGGCACAATACTTAAGGCGCCAGTTAACATCTGTCTGTGTTGCAGGTCGGACCACAAGAGACATTTCACCCTTTTGTTGTTGTTGTTGCTGGGTACTGCTTAATAAAAAGAAAGGAAACCTGACCATTGCCTAAACTTTTGTTGAGCACCATCCAGCCGCTCACGGATCACATAGTTAACACTCAACCAGGGTCCCAGCAGATGGCAGATTTACTCTCTGAAAGAGTTACCCCAGACAAACATCCATCCCCATATCGGAGTCAACTGTTTTGGACCCTTTGAGGTGAAGAGCAGGAGGAGTGCGGTGTAGAAGTATGGAGTCATTTTCACATGGCTGGCTATAAGCCACATTGAGGTGGCGCCATCACTTGACACTGACTCCTTTAAAAATGCAATGTGAAGCTTTATACCAAGACGCTTTGCGTTCTGATAATGGGACAAATTTCATAAGAGCAGAGTGTGAATTGAGAACAGTCATTGAGAAGTAGAATCAGTCATCTTATTTTGTATGGTATGTATTTGGACTGTTTAGTTACTTGTCCACTTACATGGCAGCTGGTTTTTAGAACAAGGAAAGTGAGTGAGAACATGGGGTCGCTGCACTTTTTTGTTGACCGCGTTTTGCTTCATTGATTGCTTTTGTGTTTTTATTTGTATAGATTGTGTGCACATTAGTCTTCTGTTACTTTAATAAATTAATTCAAAGTATTCTGGGGATTCTTGGCGTATCTTTGAACAGTGTGTCCGACAAATACAGACACCACTTTTCTCAGCCACTTTTTTTCCATCTAAGCCAGCGTTTTGTCATTGAAGTCACTGTTGTCGGAAAAACGTTGAGTAAATTTATGTGAATGTGTCCTAACTGCAGACAAAGGACTTAAAAACAGTAATAATTATTATAATTATAACTAATAAATTAAATGTTAGGATGTGAATTTTGCAGTATAAACTTAGAATATGATCTACAGTTGGTTTTTGTATAAATTGAAACTGAATTAAAGGAAAAATGGTTGGGAGTCACTGCTTTAACTGATCCTTAAAGGGCTCAATAAAGTCAATAAAAGCTAAAATGCCAAAAATATATACTTTAAAAAAAAATTATACAACACACATGACAGAGGTTAGCATATAAGGTGAAAATACTTTAATACGTTATGTTTTTTTGCATGGGCACCACCATCTTGCCTATCTACACACCATGCTGTCATTGGGTTGATCAGCTCGTCAATAGTGAAAAACAGAAGAAGAACCGAATAGAAGAAAGATGGTTTTAGTCAGATAGTGAAAGATACATTCAGTGAAAACCACACAATGAAGTCTGTGAAAAATGGACAGAGGAGCAACTGGACTTCAAGAGACAAAGGAAGGTCATTATTGTGTACCTCCTGGATGTAAAAATTAATTTTACGACATTAAAGCCTCTGTTGGTGACAGTAACCAGTTTGAAGATACATGCAATAGCCTAGTGGTATAAGCTAAATTTTTTAACTCCAAAGAGAATAACAGGAACAGTCATGTTGCCTATTAAGAATAAACAGCAGGTGGCCTATTGCACCGTGTATGTACAAGTGATGTTAATAGTGGGATGGGTGTTTGTGATAGTCCCATCCCACATATTAGCAGCTGCTTTCTTTCCATCCATCACACACAGCTAGTGTGCTTGAATCACACCACCAGACACATTTATCAAACCTTCTGAAGATTGCAACACACTTCACAGTGTGATACACACACATCACATCAGCCAGACTTACAGTGCACATGCAGTCACACACACGCGCGCACATTCACACACACATACACACACAAATAATGTTGTGCTTGACAGAGTTGTATGTGATGAATTGTATGTCTCTCTCGGACTTTTCAAAGTTAATTTTCTAAAGACTGCTGCCCATTGGAGAGGAGAAGATAGGAGACTGGTCAGTATGTGCATGCGTGCGTGCGTGTGTGAATGCGTGAGAAACACAGAGTGAGAGCAGGATGAGATGTCAGTATCATTCAGTTGGGTTTCTATGTGAAAGCTTTAGCCTGAGGTGGAGGCTACTTAGAGCACCTTTTTTTAAGGTAGTAAACATCAGAAAGTCTTCACTGGAGGTAGATCGCAGCAGGGGATCATGTTCAATGGACTTTTTGATAGAACAGTGACTATTCTGACCCTATCATTATTTCCATGTACATTTCCAACCTTTCAACAAATCTACCTTATTTCTTCTTTTGACTTCTTCTGGGCTCGCCACAGTGAATCATCTGTTTCCATCTCTCCCTGTCCTCTGTATCCTCTTCTCTCACACCAACTATCTTGATGTCTTCCTTCATTAAATCCACAAAACCCCATTTGGATGTCCTCTAGACCTCCTGTTTATTAAAATTACATATTTAACATCTTTTTTTGTTCGTAAGTGTTTTTGCAATACAATTCCTTAATATGTCCAAATAAGCTCAACAAGCAATCAGTGGATTTACTTTAGTGACTTGTCAGTTCACTGTAGGCCAATCATTGGTAAATGCTATTTGGCTTAAGTTGCTATTCAGTCACGCAGGTTCTTGGTATCAAAAGGAGTCCTGTATGAATGAAAAAGGAGCAATTCATAGAAAAAGATCCATAAACATTTATAGTCAGCAAATATATATTATATAATATCACATTAGTTAACCTTCTCATCTGACTTAGTTGTATATTCTGTATCATGCTAATTATAAATGTAGAAATGCTAACATACTAAACTAACATTGTTAATGTTGTAAATAGAGATGCAGACAACTACCTACTGAGTAGTTGTGACTCAGTAGGTATGTATGGGGTGCCGTTTGTAAAGCTGCGCGTGTTAAAATGAACAAGCAATTTTTTCCACATTTAGCTCCAAAACACTAAAAAATGAGGAGTGAATTTTTCAGTCACTTTTTATCACATTTAGTAAATGTTAAATATTAATGTTAAATGTTAAATATAGATGTATAAATGTTAAATATGAATATAAATGTTACATGTAGCGCTTTGCTAGATTAGTTAGCACAGCACCTTGCTGTCTGCTGGACATTTGCAATCCACCTCATCTGGACAGAAATGTTTCCTCAAGGCTTCACCAGCTCTGAACAAGGCACTGCACCGGGGCCAAGCAATTTAAAAAGCAGGTAAGAGCTCACTCTTGTTTATATATTGTAAAAAGTACTGTGTTGATGTTTAATTAATTTTTTTTTAATTTTTTTTTATTAACTCATCAGGGCTCCATCAGGATAAACAAGGTTGCATCAACAACAAAACTGACCATCCCAATATTGGAGAAGTTATCTGGGCTTCAAAAACTGTGGTTCATCTTCTAAGACCAGGAATCAGCAGGTGCATCATCCAAGAGAAGAACAGTTACAGTAAAACGAGTACATTGTGTCCAAATTTCATGTGTTTATGGATGCCTCCAGAGAACTTCATGAGCGATGACTGTGTTATTATGTGCACCACCAAAGGACTGAGTGTTTCAACAGAGACTTGAACAACTGCAGCCTTGGTTACACACCCATTTCTATGAACTGAAATCCAATGAGTATTCTGGAAATAAAGCATGTTCTGTCACCTGATATCTAAAGTTGGTGTCTGATTATTTTCACACATTAAGAATGACTATCCCAAATAAGAGCAGCGCTATAATATCATCAGATATAGAAACTGCATGTCATAGAAATATAGAGCATATTACTAGATGACTGTGTCAACAACATATTGTGTAATTGATGGATTTTATATTGGAAAATTGGTGACAAAGCAGCAGTTCCTTCCTACTTGGAACTGGTAACAAGTAGGTACAGGAATGGGTAAGATGTCAGTAAGCAATCACACTATTATATTCTTGTGTTTGAGATATAAACATGACGATTAACTTGATGAATGATAAAGATAGCATTTAATAGGTCAGAGTTCATGATTATTTTATTTAAATAATTTACATTTCACAAGCAGTCTTCTGTTTAGAATGTTGCACATCCTCCATTTGGCAAGTAAAAGGTGTAGCTAAATCTTGTTGTGCATCCATTTGATGTGCCTGAAAGATAAAAAATAATAATTGAAAACATAAGAGTTACCAAACCTGGAAATTAATGGAAATGTACCAACACGTTTACATTACAAGAGATTCATAAAACATTGTTTATAGATAGATACTGGTGTTTAAATACTAGTAAACATCTCGCACAAAAGATTAAAAGCACAGTTAATTGAGTTTTCTCCGGTAGAGACAGTGGGTGTCATTGGCCCTGGTGCAGTGCCATGTTCAGAACTGGTGGAGCCCTGAGGACACATTTCTGACATCTCTCAAAACAAATGCGCTTTGCAGGGAGCACTGATCGCTAGCTAATCTGTCAAAAAAGCCGGCTACATCTGCTGCTAATTTAGCTAGATAGTTGAACCCCCACGCAATACATGCTTAGCTAATTGGAGGACAAATGTACCGATTCTGTGGTTCAGAGCCGGAAGGACTCGCCTCGCTGCAGCCGAACATGTAGATGCATTGATGAAAATCTGAATTTCAGTTCAAAATCACTCTTCTCCAGCGTCAGTTAGCATATTAGCTAAATATTAAGTTTCTCCAAGAGCATTTATATTTAACATTTATATTTATATTCACTGTTTAACTGTATGTCTCTGAATGTTGGAAGAACGTTTTTTGACTGAAATTCAAATTTTACGTTCGGGTGCACCACAACGACTCCTTCCATCAGCACCGATTAGTTTGTCCTCCAAATAGCACTTAGTTAAAACATTCTAGCTAAAACTAGCAGCAGATGTAGCCGAGTCTTTGCTAGATTAGTTAGCGACCAAAGTGCAAAACGCATTAGTTTTGATTCTGCAGCGCCACACTGTCTGCTGGACATTTGCAATCCACGTAATCTGAAAGCTAATACTACTGTATCTGGACAGAAATGTATCCTCAGAGCTTCACTAGCTCTGAGAAGAGTGTGTTTCTATTCCGATGTGCAGTATATTTTTAGTACTAAACTGTGTCAGGGGATATTCTCCAAGTACATGTCACACTTGATGATATCAATGACGTTAAGTTAAAGGACAATCTCATAAAGGTCATGTGCAGCATTCTCAACTGAAGACTTTAAGAAATGTAAATTATAGTATTTTTATAAGATAATCAAGAATTCTGACCAATTAAATAATCAGTCACATTCTGTTTCTATATCTGATGATTATTATAGTGCTGCTCTTATTTTTGTTTTTAACTTATGAAAATAATCAGACACCAACTTTAGATATCATGTGACAGAAAATGCTTTATTTCCAGAATACTAATTAGGTTTCAATTAATAAAAAATGGGTGTGTAACCATGGCTGCAGGTGTTCAAGTCTCTGTTGAAGCACTCAGTTCTCTGGTTGTGGACATGATAAGACAGTCGTTGCTCATGAAGTTATCAGGAGGCATCAATAGACACATGAAATTTGGACGCAACGGATTCATTATACTGTAGCTGTTCTTCTTCTGGATGACACACCTACTGAGTCCATCCTTCACAGTCATGACCTGACACGATAAACCACAGTCTTTGAAGCCCAGATCCCTTCTCCAATATTGGAATGTTCAGTTTTGCTGTTGATGCAACTTGTTTATCCTGATGGAGCCCTGAAGAGTTGATAAAAAAAATAAATAAATAAATAAAACACCAACACAGCAAGGTTTACAATATTAAGTATGATGAGAGTGTGCTCTTACATGCTTTTCAACCCTCCCGTTTTGTTTGTTTCAGCTAACACTCATGATGTTCCTGGTCAAATATGATATTTAATTATAAATTCACAATAATACATGTTATCACCTACTGTTCAATTCAATTCAGTTCAATTTTATATATATCTCCCAATAACAATACAAATTCTCTCAAGACGCTTCACAAAAACCAGCCTGCAACCTCCAGAGCAGCTTGAGGGCGACGGTGACAAGGAAAAACTCCCTTTTAACAGGAAGAAACCTTGAGCAGAACCCAGCTCATATGGAGGGACCATCTGCTGAAGGCAAGTCGGGTAGAAACAGAGAATATATAGAGAAAAGAAGAACAGGAGAAACACATAAACAAACTACTGTCATAGATACATACATCAAGCTGAAGGAAACATGTAGGGTCTAGTAATATAACACATAGCTGATGATCTGTGACAGTTTGTGAGTATGACAGGAATCATGGGCAGGTTGGTGAATTGTTCATCTAGGTAGGAGTGGACAACTGGAGGAGGCCATGATGACTGGGGCACATGTAGTTTATGGAGCTCCACAGGTCTGATACACAGCACTCCAGACCATGAAGACTGAGCTGGTTGATGAGGCCATGACAGCAGATGTAGCTTAGAACTCCACAGGTCAGATATTCAGCACTCCAGACCAGAGACCCTCACAAGAAGGTGGAGGGGAAGGGAGGGGAGAGAGTGAGACACAGTGGTTTGTAATAGAAAATAAATTATAAGATATTAGAGGACAGGAGCCAGAGAAGAAAGAGGAGAGGACATGTCCTCAGTGCATCGTCCCCCTGCAGCCTAGGCCTATAGCAGCATAACTAAGGGATGGTTAAGTCCAGCCCTAACTATAAGCTTTGTCAAAAAGGAAAGTCTTAAGCCTGACCTTAAACGTAGAGACGGTGTCTGCCTCCCGAACCCAAACTGGGAGCTGGTTCCATAGGAGAGGAGCCTGATAGCTGAAGTTGTGTTAGATGTTTTACCAGCTTCAGATTTTGTTAACTTCTATTTGCCACGTTTACATTTCTGGGCCCAATTTACTTCAGCTCATACAACTCAATTTGTTTTCTTTTAGGGAAAAAAACATTAGATAATATTTTCACCACAACAAGTTATCAGATGAAACACATTGTACTATTCATCACAGATCTCAATGCTTACTAAGGGCACTGTTTTTGAAACCATTTATTTTTTTTAAATAGTTTTTAAAATAGCATTATTTGGTTAAAACTGACCAATGTGTCTTATTTAGTAAGACAAAGGCCCAAATCTTGAAAACATTGGGTGGTAATATAATGAGGGTAATATAATAATATAGTATTAATAATAACATCATAAGTGTTGAAGCTGAAACAAACACGCTTAGTCATTGTGCTCCAACAGAATGAAAAGTGAGTCCCCAAAACCTTTATATACCAGAGTTATTGCGGTGTGGAACAGGAGTGTGTCAAAGTGTTTGTGTTTGAACTCCATATTATACACATATCTAATGACCACTCATTTTTGTCCAGGAACACCATGGGTGTATACAGGTTGAACAAAACACACACAAAAATAGTAAATCAGTCAGATTTGACCAAACACAATAGGAGGGTTAATTGTTTGGCCCCAGTGCAGTGTCATGTTCAGAGCTGTTGAAGCCTTGAGGAGACATTTCTGTCCAGATATAGTAGCATTAGCTTTAAGAAAGAAAGTAAGAAAAATTCACTTCTCATTTTTTTGTGTTTCGGAGCTAAATGTGGGGAAAATTGTGTGTTTATATTAGCTTTACAAATGGCACCCCATATATGTATGGTATGGGTTGGCCATGAACCAGAGGGTTAGCAATTATGCCACATGTTCAAGTGTCCTTGAGCGAGACACTGAACTTGGTTGCTCCCAGTGTCTGGCACTGTGTGTGCTTGTTTGAGCAAATGATTAGATGCATCACTGTGACTGTAAAGGGCTCTGAGTACCAGCTTGAGGGAAGCTTTGGAGTAGTGGTTAGAGGTGGGGGCTGAAGGGTCCCAGATTCGGCTCCCTTCCTGTGGTGCCCTGAACAAGTACCCAATCCCAAAATTATTTTCCGGGTGTGGCCTACTCAAGGCTGCAGCCCACTGCTCCACACTACTGTGTGAACAAATCGAAGGGTCAAACAGCAACAACATAGTTCCCCCTCTAGGATCAATACAGTATCAATTATTATTATTATTATTATTATTAAAAGTCAAACAGTAGAAAAGTGCGATATAAAAACAAGAGAATTTACCATTTAACAGCATCAGCTATAGTGGGCATATTAGCATGCAGATGTTAGTAGTTAAGTCAGTGCACCATTGTTTCTATGTAGGAGTGCTTCATAAACAATCAAAACTGTCTTCTTAATTTTCTATTTGCAGCGTCATTACTAAGATATGAGGCTGGTGACATTGTTTTTGCCAAAAAAAAACAAAAAAAAACAGCTGGGCTCTGTAGTTTTTAAACAGAACAAAATAGTCCATTTTGATGACTTATTTTGTGTGTGTGTTCTAGTAAGCACTAAAGGGAGGTGAATGGTGTATGAAGGTAAATGCAAAATTTTGCCTTACACCAAAATTTGATAAATTCATCTCATCGAAGCTGATATTGCCTGCTGAGTGCTGAGTACACAGATGGTCATTGAAGGTATAATCTGTCTTTACTGAGTGTACTGTGTATTGTTAGCAGCTTTGTAGTTTTATACCACAGTACCTGTTATGTACACACAAAAGGTTTCCATGTTTATCTTGCAGCACATCATCAGGTCAACAAGGTCCCTGTGACCTTCCACCCCTTCCATCATTCTTCCCCTCATCCCTTTTATCCTGCCGTAGTAATGGAAACTTCACTGTCACCATCAGACTTACTTACTACTAACATTGATGCTTTTTAGACGCAAATAGCTGCTTTTATGTATGTTTTCCTTGAAATTCTTTCGGAAGGACCATCATTATGAAAGCCGTGAAATTTGAAGATTATTGTCTGATGGTCACATCGCTTCAATGCAGCTGAACCTTCAGTGTCAGTCTGAGGAGACTATTGATTTTAATTAGCGTCTGCCCACAGGGAGTTGGCTGATGATTGGAGAAGAATAGGATGTCCTCAAAACTATGATAAAAATCACACCCACACACGCACACACACACACACACACACACACACACACACAGCTAATTATTAGGTTTAATCACAGGTGGAGTGGCTGTAGATCCTGTCCAAGGTGCTTAGAGGTGGAAAGAAACATTGAGAGAAAGCGAGAGAGAGAGAGAGAGAGAGAGAGTGAGAGAGAGAGAGAGAGAGAGAAGAAGAAGATGGTGTGATGGTTTACTAGATATGGTCTTTTATTCACTAATCAAAACCACTTAAGCAATCTGCTGGTATATACTGGCCAGATAAATATCAATCATCATAGTAAAATTCATGTAAAATTGCATTTACGTATATACTGTATGTTTCCCATTCCCAGAAACCAGTAACTGCAGGGTATCCTTTCATGAAATGTGCCACAGGACTGCAATTGCATTACCCAAATCTTTTTCAGAAGCTGCTCTTTTCAATTTAGCTGTCTCATACTTAGATAGCTCGCCATAACAAACCAAATTAGCATCCAAAAAAAAAATTAAAAATAAAATTGTAAATACTACTACAAAATACTATAATATATATACTTTTAAAACTAATATAGTTTGGTGTGAAGATTTGTCCCTAAAAGTATCATTTCACTTTAAGTTTTATGGTGTTTCCAAATCCATACATCTCTTCCTCTTTCCACCTCTCCATCAACGACAAAGCTGCGGGGATTTGTCTGGCTGCTATATTTGTGCCGTTAACTGGCAGGAAGTATGACCGGTCATAGTGTAATATCCTCGTCCAATCAGAGCACGGGAAGAACTAGCTCTCTGTTACTACACAATTACTGTCAAATGTCAATTTCATGGAGACAATACTGAGGAGATTAATACTTACTCACACACACACACACACACACACACACACACACACACACACACACACACACACACACACACACACACCGACGTGTAAACCAAAACACAGGCAAAATAACAGAAAGACATACACGAATAAACACACACATACACACAGAGCAGAGATGGAGGGAATGTTAATGTATGGCCTGGGGAAGGGTGAAAGTGAAGGTGACTGAATGCTGTCCAGACTAATGGAAAGCTAGCCAACCTTAACCCTATCACTGGAAATCACCTGCACACCACAAAATATGTGCTAAACACACCTCATCACACGTCACCTCCACATGCTGTAATTCACAGCTCATATGACCTGCCCTGGCATACAGCTATCAGCCTTTCCTGAAGCATCTCTACTCATAGCTTCCTGTTGATTCACTCACTGACAACTGATAATAGGCCCAAGCATTCTTTGGCCTGGGATAAAGTCATGGTGGCAACATATTGTCACAACTATTAACTCAGGTTTATACCAATGCCATAAAAGAATTTTGATATTCTCCTCACATGAAAAGCTTTTGCTGCTCTGTCTGCTATGTCATATATACTGGGAAGTCTTTATTTTATTCTATTGTTGTATTTTTTTGTAATACTAGTAGGTGTCTTCATCTGATGTGCACAGTTATTACTTTAAAATATGAAACTGTGAATTAATTTCCTTTCAGCACTGTCCTCTGTAATGCTGTTGATAAGAATATCATGTGGTATTTTTATGTATGTTATATTAAACATACCACTAATCATGGGAATTGTATTGAAATTATCCTCAGTTTTTCTTATATATAGTATATTTTACATGAAAACGTTCATCTTCTACTACTATTATTCTCACTAGGGTCACGGGGATTGCTGGAGCCTATCCCAGCTGTCGTGGACGCACCCTGGGGGGCTAACAAAGAGACACAACCAAGAGGCGGGGTATAGCAAGGCTAATTCAGAGAGACAGACAACCATTCACACTCACACCTCAATTTAACCTAACCTAACCCTTAGGTAGGTGGAAACCATGGGGCACCCAGAGAAAACCCATGCAGACTCAGGGCAGAAACAGAAAGGCCTGGCCTGGACCTTCTCACTGGGAGGCATCAGTGCTATCCATTTGCTAACCACCGAGCTGTGCCACCTACGTGGGATACTCACTTAAAATAGTTTTCACGTTTAAGACCCCACTACTTTTTCTGCATTATCAATATCAAATGAATTAAGACACATGCAGTGTTGTTACATTTGTTTTTTTCAAGACTTGCTTAAAATAAAATAAAGGAAGCCAACAAAACAAAACAATAGCATATTTTTCCCCCGCCTGACATTATCAATGTGAAAGGCTATGTTACAGACCCTTGGAGAGCAGAGGCTGCAGGCTGCGGCTAAATCGGATCCACATCTGGTCTGCTGGCCACGGTCTTAAATCTACAACATTCTGTTGAGCACAGTTTTGCTAACCTCAGACAGCCACCTCTGTGGCACTGCTATCACTCACCGTGTGTGTGTGTGTGGGTACATGAGTGCATGTCCTTGGCTTACTAATGTGTGTGTGACCAGACCATACTACAGATAACCTGATGTTATTGATGCTCAAGACCACAGAGCCTCTGCTATCTACATGTGCTGCATAACACAGGTGCACACACACACACACACACACACACACACACACACACACACACACACACACACACACACACACACACACACAGGCACTAGCACACAGTGATTCCATACTTTGTTCCCCCTCATCTCACCCTACCTTCCATTTGTTTTTGTTATACTTTTCTTCCAATTCCTTCAACCACTCTCTCATATCTGGCCTTCCTCTTTGCCTCCTCTTTATCCTCATCCCTCTCTGTTCTTTCCTCTCTACATCCTCTTTCCTTTGCCTCTGTTTCTCCTTCCTTTTCTTCCTCCTCCTCTTTCTCTCTCCTACCCATTCATCTAAATCTGTGCTCTCCTTAACCACTTCTTATCAGAAGTGGCGGTCGCTCTCCATCCTAAATGCACCACTCCAGATTTTAATTTTCTTTAGATTAATGTCCTCCTCTCCTCTTTTAATGCCTTCAGCCTTCAACTATCTGGCTCCCTGATGTCTATCACTGTGCATGGACACACACACACACACACACACACACACACACACACACACACACTGTTATATGTGCACTCCTACACACAGAATTTCAGCAGCTTAAATGCACACATTTGTCTCCTCTTTGCTACACCATCTGCACACTTAGGCCAACCGCACAAACACTTTTATAAGGAGCAGGCATGGAAAATGGAATGGGACAATTTTCTCGAATTTCCTGTAAATTAGAATGTGTCGGGATGGTCTGGTAAAGCGAAAACCCCATCGTCCCCACCGTCATTACGATAGAGTCAACTGAGCCTGATAAACTACAGCAGAGAGACCAGATCAAATGGGAGCACTCAAGGCAGATTCTGATATCTAGCTATCTAGCCTAGAAAGACTTTTTGTTTTTTGTTATTTTTAAATAGCATTCAGATGTAGAAACTAAGATGATCATTTCAACCCTACTCTTTCCCAAACTCTCTCCTCTTAAACTACATAACCTATTTAACCTACTTAACTTTAGATTGTTAATGCATTTCAATTTTAATAAAATTTTATTTATATAACATCAATAACAATACAAACTGTCTCAAGATGCTTTACAGAACCCAGCCTGAGATCCCCAGAGCAAGCACTAAGGTGATGGAGGCAAGCAGAAGGACAAAAATAAACATCCATATGTTATAAATACATCCGTGTACATGCAGCATATAAACAACACAAACAACACAGTCTCTCTATTTCACTGCAGTTTATGAAAGCAGCTTCAGACTTTACTAATTATCATTACTAAAGAGATTACTACGCTAGTGGAAGACCCACTATTTCCATCTGCTCATGGACCCTGGGTTAGTTTTACCATATTAACAATTACAGTTTGATAGTGCCTTTGGGTATTTGCAGTGCCAAAACCACAAACAAAACCCAAAATATAAATATGGAATTAAAATCAAGTCATTGTTAATGTAATATTAAATATGGCCTGAATATTTCATTTACTGACAAAAGATACAATAAAAGTGTGTTAAATAAAAACATTTTTAAATTCAATTTTAATTATCCATTTGAAGTGCTCCTCAGTAAGACTATCATTTTTGCAATAATGTAACCTCATAAGTAGATGTTGGTAGAATTATTACTTAAAAGGTTTAGCAGGAGTGAATTTAGCAGCAATACATTCTAATTAAGGCTGCCCAAAACCAGCAATAAAAATTAACTGGCAATCGCTATTAGTAGAGTCATTTACTACACATTAATAATGTGTACGCACACACACAAGCTATTGCATAACATAGGCATACATTTTTTTCTAACCCATCTTTGAAGACATGCAATAGCAAACATGCAATACACATACACAACCACAAACAATTGCATTTGAACATATGCATGCATCTCTCTATTCTTTTAACACAGACACACACACACGCACACACACTCGTATCACAGGCCTATATAATTATTTTAATAGGATTTTCTCTCTATTCAGCCTGAGCTTGTTGCTTTAATAACACCATTACGACCTGAATGTAACCTCAATATATTACTGCCTGATATCTCTTTGCAGCCTGCTGCTGTGCTCTGTGTGTGTGCGTGTGTGTGCTTGTTTGGGTTAATAAGCTGCTGTGTGTTTTAGAAGAGGCACTTGGCCCCGCTGCTCTCTCTCTTTGTCTCTGAGCAGTGTGCGGCCAGGGAGGGAGAGTGCTGACAACGGCAGAATAGCCTCCAGAGAATGAAACACTGGTCATTGTTTTCTGTTAGCTAACTCTCCCCTGTGCGTTCCCTAACCTCATCTCGTCATTTTACATTGAAATGAAATTGGCTGGGGGGAATGTGAATAAATGTATGTCGGTCGCAGAGAAACACACTCCTTTTATCTGGTCTACATATTAAAGCGACTCCCACCAGTGCACTCTTCTCTTCAGAATAATGTTTAATTCCCTTATACATGAGAATTAATTAGCACAGATCTGCATCTCAATGGGAGCTGCACTCTGTGGCCTATCTGAGCCCTGCCACAGCACACAGTGTCACATCACAATCCTGTAATGCTGCAAATGTGAAAGGGGTGTTGTTGGACTGAATCAGCACATAAGAGGGGGCTGCAGGTTTTCAGCTGTGCTGTGAAGGTGTAAGTTGTTTTAACTGGAGAGGTGTATAATAGTGGTAGCTATTATGGACTCTGTGGAACTAACTTTAACATTACAGCTGTGATGCCACAATCATGATTGTGGTAATATAGGTATAGATGAGCATGTGGACAACTGTAGATGTTCAAACCACTGTTACTCTATTAGTTACTAAACTTTTGTGAATATAGTTGTGTAGCTATATTAATTAAGGTGTGTTTGCTTTAATTCATGGATCTCAGCCAAAAGATCTACGACATTTTCCACGACCCAACTAATGCTGGGTTCAGACAACATACCTGGGCAGGTGGTCAAGGAATGTGCAGATGTTCTGACTTGTGTTCTAACAGACATTTTCAACACTTTGTTGGACCAAATCAAAGTGCCATCATGTTTCAAGGCTGACACTATTACCCCAGTGCCAAAAAACTGAAATCTCATCACATAAACCGTACCAGCCTGTCACACACACTCCCATGAAGATGAAGTGCTTTGAGAGGCTGGTAAAGGAGCATTGACGATGTAGTGGTGGAAAAACATTTTCAAACACCCTTAAAAATTTACGCAATCTAAAATATTATCATGACATATGGAAAAACCTTTTTTGTGTTTCAAAAGGTGTGGCTGCATTAGATAGACACAAACAAATACAAATTATATTTATTTTGTTTAATGTTTACAGGAAAAACTAACAAAACTAAATTCTTGACAGTTTCAGAATGTCAGTTCTCAACATTTACTGTATCAAAGTCAACAAATTAAATAAATCATCACTTCATCAAATTAATATTTAGTACTCCGGCCATTAACACACAGTAGAGCTATAATCCCTGCTGGAATGTTCCCCACGAGCCTTTCACACTGTTGAGGGGTAATCTTGTCCCACTCTTCTTGAAATTGTTAAATTCTTTGGTTTGCGCTTTGAAACAGACCTTTTGATAATCCACCACAGATTTTCAATGGGGCTCATGTCCAGGGATTCAGCTGGCCACTCTAAGACCTGGAAACTGTGCTCCTGCAGCCAAGTTCTACTGGCCCCAGATGTGTGGAAAGGAGCATTATCTTGTTGAAACCTCCAGTTTCAACCTTGAAGGAAGAGTGCATGTGTAGAAGGGCATATGCGAGTTTGGAGAATGGCACAATATTTGGTCAATGTGCCATCACAGACAGTGAGATGACCAACACAGCAGCACTCATGCATCCCCAAACCATGACACTGCCTCCACCATTTTTGACAGTAGGTACTGTACATGCTGAAGCTAGTACTTAGCCTGGCATTCTGCGTACCCTCACATTAGCAGGAGGAAGATAAAGCTGGAAACTGGACTCATCTGACCACATATCTTCTTCTATTTCCTGACTGTCCAGCTCTTGTGTGCTTGGGCCCAACAACGCCAGGCTCTGACTTGCATTGATCAGTGGCTTCTTGACAGCCTTGTAGGACCTTAAGCCATGATCTAAAAGTTGACCACGTACAGTGCGGGTGGAACACTGGACACCAGTTTGGTTTGACCACTACTGTTGGAGCTCCTGTGATATCATTTGGTGGTTTTCCCTGCACATGGGGGCGAGGATACGGTCATTTCTTGCCTTACCTTGGATGCCCAGACCTTGGTTTGTCTTCCTAGCTGTTGGTGCGTCTGCATTTCTGCAGAGTGGATCCAACTGCTGAAGGACAGCTGTACCCTTCCTGGCTGAGAATCTGTATCTTCAGGCATGTTTCCTGCATTAGGTTACTTGTTTTAGACATTTTTGTCTCTAAAAAACTTTCAGATGTACTGGCTTTATATGGACACAAAGGCAGGCAACAGTGTGTGTGCCTTTAAATAAAAATGTGTCTTTTAATAAAAAGCACAGCCTTTAGTGGATCACTGCTACTAAAATGGCCTATTACTCAAAATTTCTACCAATCAATTTTAAGCTTTAATTAATGGCTGTTTTAGGATTTGTTTAGTATTTTGTCTGTGATTGTACTAAAATTCTTAATGTAATATTTTACAAATGCTTGGGGTGTCCGAAAACTTTTTTCCACCCATACGCTCTTACACCCCTCTGTGCAACTGGCTGCTAAACTAGACAAGGGCTGTGTCTTGTGCCCTCTGCTGTTTACCCTGACACATGACTGGGTCAAAAGATCTGCCACTAATCACATTGTGAAGTTTGCAGAGGTTACAACATTAGTGGGCCTCATCAGGGATGAAGAAGACCTGGATGGAGCTACTGGTGGGCTGGTGTAGAGACAACAGTTTGATCCTGAAAGTGGACACAACCAAAGAGATCACTGTTGACTTCAAGTTATCAACAGCACAGCTGTGGGGGTTGTCAGCAGCATTAAGTTCCTGGGGGTGCACATCACAGACAACCTCACCTGGTCACTGGTCAAGAGGGCAATCCCTGCGCAGAATGAGGGGTCCCACTTGCTATTGTTCATCCTTATTACATCTACATCTACAGAAGCACCACAGAGAGCAATTTGACCAGCTGCCTGTATAATCCTGTACTCTGCACACTTGTTAAACAATCCTTCTGCCATTTTAACAGTAATTTGTGCTTCTAAACACTAGGGGTTGAAGGACTTTAGGTTTATTCAAGTTGACTAATAGTGGTGAAAGTTGACTCAATGTCAACTAGTTAATGATAAAGACACAGCAGGAAGTAACAATGCAATGCTTTACACCAATAAAATCTACATGCTTGACCGGGAAACATATTGTAGCATTTCTCACAAAATAATCTACGGAGACTTTTCTGCAATGTAATTGGAGCTTGAACAACACAGAACATTAACACATAAACTTATTAATATTGTTCACGGCACTACAGACATATTCAAGGAAAATTCTTGGGGACTTGTTTAAAAAACTTACATATTGTAATGAACTAAATGCTCTTAGATTTATCCTTTCTTTTCTAGTAATGTGTGGTTACGCGTCAGGCTGAAAATAACTGTAATGAGAGAATTAATCTGTGTATTTCCATCTCTGTTATGCATAGTATCAGAATATAATCCTAGCAGCCAGTCCTGGAGCTGTACATAAGACTCCATAATTTAAATGATCTGTTCTGACTGACTGGACTAATACTAAAATACAAGATGACTGCACATTTGGCATGAAAATGGATGGAGCTGAAAAGTGAAAGTATCAAGGAAAAATTGAAGCAAATTTTAACTTTCTCATCAACTGTGTCATTTAGATAAAACATAGAATTTTGCTGCCTGTTTCATATGGAACACAACAATTACCAAAGTAACATGGCATGACTGACATTATGATGACAGCTGCTCAGGTGTTCCATATCAGGACAGGACAAGGAAGCAACAAATGTAACATGAAACATGTAACCTTTGAGTTTCAATGTGTTGAGTGGTGTCACACACTGACACTCTTTGCAAGTGCTTTTGTAGGTACTTAGTTAAGAAAAATCCATACTATCCCAAATCAATTGAACTTGATCTGAGAATATAAATCTAGCTGCCAGTCGTGCAGCTGTAATGCAATAGTGTGATTGTCCTTGTGAATCAGAGACCATTCCTAAATGCCTGTCTACTTAAATAAAGGTTAGATTAAGGGAGACAAATTAGAGGAAAATGTTAAATTAGAATAGAAAATAATAAAGTTATTCAATGGTGAGTTGTCAGTGTTGATTATCTCCTTTTACTGCATGTCTTATATATTATCACAGCAATGAAACTGCTATAACAGTCTAGTCAGAATACATTATCCACCTGGAATGACATTATCACTATCTACCATCAATGACATTAGTATGTCAGTTTGGCTGGGAGGCGTGGAGCCAATTCAGCGCATGGCTGCATCGTGGGGAACGTCAGACAACCAATCAATTGTCAGAACCAGAGATGTCTCCTCCTCTTAGGCTGATGACCAGTTAGTCAGTGAGTCAGTCACTCAGGTTCGCTCAACACAGGCCAGTGAGATAACTCACCTCCTTCAAAGGCCAATTTCATATCAGGTAAGAAAAATAGATATGCTAGATATCTCTAGTCAGTCCCTGTTGCCTTAACACATTTATTGTTAGTATAGACAGGTAAAATGATTCCAGTAACCCAAATCTGCTCCTCTGTTTGGCACTTGAATTTACAAGCCTGAATTAACTTGAAAAGCTGATCCTGTTGCGGAATGTTGCAGGGCGTTATCTTCCAGTGTTGTGTTATTTTCAAGAGATGTTTTATTTTGTCTGCAGCCATTAATGTCAAAACCCTATGTGTAAAATTAAAGTATTGAGAAAGGCCACACTCTCTCTTTAGTTCGTATTCTCTTTGGAAAATGGAAACTGGTTAGCCAAGTTATTTCCACTTAATGATATATTTCAGTACACTTCAATTCAATTGTATTTATATAGCGTCAATAACAACATAAATGATCTCAATACGGTTTGCAAAAATCTGGTCTGAAACTCAGGCTGAACCCCTAGAGCAAGCATGAAGGCGATGACCTTCGACAGACCTTGGGATAGTGATACACAACGGTTAACGCACACAGTAGTAGCACAGAACATCATGACTAGTAATAGAGTTAGCAGGTATAAATGATTTAATATAAGAGGTATCATAGGCAGGTTGAAGAAAGATTTATTCAGGCAGGTGTAGATAACTGTAGGCCATATAGAATGGTCAAGATGAGACCAGGAAACCAGATGAGTAATAAGTAGACCACAGGCCAGAACCACAAAACTCCAGAGACAGTCAAGATAGAGGAGGGGAGAGGAGGAGGGAGATGAAAGGAGGGACAATATTAACATGCTAGTTGTAGTACACAAATGCATGAGTGGTAACAAATGAGAAATCTGTTGTCTGTAACCACTTGACCTAGAGGGTCATGGGGGTTGCTGTGCGAGAAGTGGGGTATAGCAGGGCTAATTCAGAGAGACAGACAACCATTCACACTCACAGCTAGGCCAATTTAGAATCACCAATGAACCTAACGAGCATTTCTTTTGATGGTAAGAGGAAGTCGGTGTACCTGGAGAAAATGAACGCAGGCACAGGGAGAACACATAAACTCTACACAGAAAGGAGGCAACAGTGGTAACCACCACAACACCGTGCTGCTACAGATGAGGTGGCGAGCAGGAATTCCAATAATCTTAGAACACACCTTCACAATGTTATGCAGGTTGTTCCTATCTTGTGCAGTAATGGAGTGATACCAGCAGCATATGGAGAAAGCTAAAACTTTTTCAGTGAATGTGTAATGTCAGCAAGAGTTCAGTTTCCTTAGTACGTACATTCTCTGGTGGCACTTCCTCAGGATCCCTTCTGTGTTGGAAGATAACCTCAGTTGGCAGTCCAGGATGGTTCCCAGGTATCTGTATTCCTCAACTGTCTCGACCGGAGAACAGTGGATCACAGTGGTGGCAGCTGCCTCCAGTTCCCTTTGGCTGCTAGAGAAGGTCACCACCATCTCCTTCCTTTTGCTGGCATTCAGCTCCAGGCACAAAGAGTCACACCACACTACGAACTGCTGCAGAGCAGGGAGGGACCGGACAGGAGGGACAGGAGAACTCTGTTGTCAGCAAACTTTACCAAGTGACAGTTGGGGTGCGTTTATCTGCACTCATCAGTGTACAGAATGAAGAGCAACGACTCGCTGGGTTTGGCTGGATGTCGGCTTTCATCAGCTTATCATCACGCAGTTTAAATTTCACTCGCTCTCCACTCACTCTTCGCCAGATCTTTACAATTCCCTTTCAATAAAACCCCTTTAAAGAACTTGCTCAAGCGTCTGCATATTTGGGTCCGCTTTATTTCACCTGTTACCACAGAAAGATCTGGCCAAATATGGACCCCGCGGACACTGGAGCTCTGCGACAAACCATCACTGGACAAGAAAATTTGCATAAACATAACCAATTACTTGAAACCTAATGGACAGCACAGTCGCCGCCTCAGGGCAAGTATATGACATAACCTCTCAGCTCACAGAAATTTCGGCTCAGATCTCACTTGTCCTCACTCAACCCTCCAATTCTCCACCTGTTCCTGTTTCCCCACTGGCGCAGTCCATCAGTGTTTCACCCGGCAAGGGGACGTGGACCGTTGACCCTGAACCCTACACGGGGGACCCCTTTAAATGTTAATCCTTCCTACTGCAATGGTCTCTAGCCCTAGGCCGGCTGCCCAAGTCTTAACTCCAGTATGTTTTGGGGTTACTTTGTGGGAGGGCGCTAGAGTGGGCTACTGCTTTATGGGAAAATTCCCATTTACGTCAAGTCATATGCCCTTCTCGTTGAAGAATTTATTAGAGTTTTCGAGTATTCTGTACAATCTCATGAGGTTTCTGGTCAACTCCTGACACTTATGCAGGGTTCTCGCAGTGTAGCCCACTACTGTATTGAGTTTAGGCTTCTAGCGGCAGGTTCAGGTTGGAATGACCCAGCGTTAAGAACAGTATTTTTAATGGGTTTAAATGAACAGCTTAAGGATGAATTAACGGTTAAAGATGAAACTACTTTACTAGATGCTCTCATCTCCCTGGCTGTTAAGCTGGACAACTGTCACCATGAGAGACTAAGGGAGAGACGTAGTCAATCCTCAGCCACTCGCTCCTCAACAACCCCCAGTGTCCAGGCTCCCGATCACCAGTCCCCAGCTCCCACTTCTTCTTCTCAGCCACCTCTCATGGTATACAAACCACTACCTGCTCCAGAACCCATGCAATTGGGTGGAGCGGCTCAGACGCACGACTGCCCAGCAATGCCTTTATTGTGGCCAGAAGGGTCACTTTATTGCTGCTTGTTCTCTACGTCCCAAAAGCCTAGGCTCTCCAGCAGTTGAGGAGTGGCAGGTGAGCCTCACTCATTATTCCTCACCCAACTCTAGATGCTGTGTCTCCTTGAGGACTCCCACTGGTCAACTTCAAATGTCTGCTTTTGTTGACTCCAGAGCAGAAGATAATTTCATTGATGAAAAGTTGGCTTCCCAAGCGGGCTTCTCCACCGAAGCACTTGATAACCCTGTTGCCGTTAGAGCTCTGGATGGAAAGCTTCCTGCTTGGGTTACTCACCACACCACTTCCCTCTGACTGCAGGTGTCTGGAAATCATGGTGCGTCCCTAATTTTCAAACTCACACCTTGTCCCTCAGCTCCGATTGTTCTGGTCATCCTTGGATCTCTCGCCAGAATCCACACATTGATCGGGCTTCAAGCAAAATAGTCAACTGGAGTGATTTCTGTCATAGAACCTGTCTGTAATCTGTCCGTCCTCCCTCAGGAGGCATTCACTCTCCCTTTTGTCCTCCTCCTGATCTCTCCCTCATTCCTGCAAATTATCATGGTCTTGCAAAGGTTTTCAGTAAAGAGAATGCTCTTTCCCTGCCACCTCATTGCTCCTATGACTGTGTCACTGACCTAGACCCAGGAGCCCAACAACCCACAGGTCAACTGTACAATCTCTCGCGACCTGATAGAGAGGCTATGGAGAGTTACATCGCAGATTATTTGGCTGTTGGGATTATTCGTTGCTCTTCATCCCCTCTGGGAGACGGATTCTTCTTCATGAGTAAGAACGAAAAGTCCCTCTGACCATGTATTGATTTTCATTTGCTCAATCAGATGCACGTCAAGAACAAATATCAACTGCCACTCAAGTCCTCTGCTTTTGAACTCCTTCACAGTGCAACCATTTTTACAGTTACAAGATGGCGGCACGCGGAGACGCAGCGGCTCACGACTCTCCACTCTCAGTGTTTTGTTTAGTGTTTTTGTACGTTTTGTTTTGCGGAAACACCACAGTCTGTTGGGCGAGGGTAACATACAGTCGTCAGGATCTATTCAGCTTGGGATTCCACTGTGGAACAACAATCTCGATCACGTCGGAATATCACCGCTTCCACAACATACCGGAGGATATAGTCAGGACTCCGGGGTCTCCGTGGGTGGTTCTCCCTGGCGGCAGGCCCAAGAGGAGCCGGAAACAAAGGAAGCAAAAGCGAGGATGCAGGGCGGGCCCGCTAGCGCGGCTAAAGAGACGACCATTTAAACCGCCGCTTCCCAGCCTTTTCCTCTCCAATGCAAGATCTGTTGGGAATAAGATCGATGAGCTGAGACTACAAATCGCAACCAACAAGTGTTTCCGTGACTGTTGTGTCTTGTTAATAACAGAGACCTGGCTCCAACAATCCACACCGGACTCAGCTATCGAGCTAGCAGGTCGCACGGTCCATCGCCACGACAGGAACAGTGACTCCGGTAAGAGCAGAGGAGGGGGGTGTGCATCTATACCAATGACAGCTGGTACAGAAATGCAGAGACTGTAGACAAACATTGTTCCCTGGACTTGGAATATTTGACTGTGAGATGCAGACCCGTCTATCTACCCCGTGATTGCCATGGTAACGGCCCTATACATTCCAAACTAATGCTAACATAGCTCTGGGGGAGCTACATAGAGCAGTTAGCAGCCAGCAGAGCTCTCATCCTGATGCAGTGCACATCATAGCAGGGGACTTTAACCATGCTGAATTGAAGTCAGTACCTAAACTCTATCAGCATGTCAAATGTGCAACAAGAGGTCTAAACACGCTGGACAAAGTCTATAGCAACATTCAGAGAGGCTATAGAGAAAGACCCCTACCACATCTGGGTCTGATAGATCATATGTACATGCTGCGTACACCCCCCTCAGGAGGAGAGTCCCCCTAATCACAAAAGCTGTGAAAACATGACCAGAGGGTGCACTACACCGGCTGCAGGACTGTTTTGAAAGCACAGATTGGAGTGTGTTTGAACACCAAGATTTAGAGGAGTACATCTCATCTGTGCTCTTCTACATCAACGTCTGCATGGATAGCGTCACTGTTGACAAATGTCTCCGGGTATATTCCAACCAGAAACCCTGGATGACGAAAGAAGTCAAGGCACTGCTGAGGCAACGTGATGACGCCTTCAGGTCGGGGGATGGAGTTTAGTACAGCGCAGCCAGAGCTGACCTGAGGATACGCATCAGAGACGCCAAGACAGCCTATGGGAGAAAGACTGAGAATCACTTCACGAAAACAACATGCGCCAGGTGTGGCAGGGACGCCAGCACCTCGCCCACTTTAAGTCCAGCAGCACCACGACGGGAGAGGGCGACGCTAGGCTAGCAAAGGAGCTAAACCACTTCTTTGCACGCTTCGAGGTGGAAGGACACGAGGCAGCCACAGCTCGTCCACTTAACTGCAACAGTTCCAGCTTCTCAGAACATGAGGTGAGGTGCACACTGAAGGCAGTGAACCCTAGGAAGGTCGCCGAACCAGTCCTTCATCCCACCATGCCTGAAGTCGGCCACAATCGTCCCGCTGCCTGCTAGATGAAGACCACCATCAACAATCTTAATGACTACAGACCAGTTGCTCTGACACCTGTGTTCATGAAGTGCTTCGAGAAACTGGACCGACGCCACATCACGTCCTGCCTCCCACCTTCGACCCATACATAGTTTTGCATACAGAGCAAACTGATCAACAGACATTGGGCATTGGACTCCCAGCCAACCACATGAAGCTGGATTACAGACTTCCTCCTCAACCGTGTACAAAGAGTCAGAGTCAGGCCCCATCTCTCTATCAGCCCTCAGCCTCGACATCGGCTCCCCACAGGGCTGTGTACTCAGTCCTCTGCTTTACACTCTGTACGCCCATGACTGTGTCAGCTCCCACCCAGACAACATCACTGTTAAATTTGCAGACGACACCACCTTAGTGGGACTAATCTCTGGTGGTGGTGAGACTGTCTACAGGCAGGGGGTCCAGAGGCTGGTGGAGTGGTGTGATGACAGCAACTTGGTCCTGGACCTCGAAAACAAAGGAGATGATTGTGGACTAGGAAGACTGACCTGCAGCCCATCTGCATTAATGGGGAGTCTGTGGAGAGGGTGCACAGCTTCAAGTTCCTGGGTGTGCACATGGACGCAGACCTCAGATGGAACTCCAACACCTCAGCGGTTGTGAAGAAAGCCCAGCAGCGGCTTCACTTTCTGAGGATCCTCAGGAGGATCAACCTATAGAGGGAGCTGCTGACTGTCTTCTACCGCTGCTCCATTGAGAGTGTGCACCATGGCACATAGAAAGTCACTACAAAGGGTCATTAACACGGCCCAGAAGATCATTGGCCACCCTCTCCCCTCCCTACAGGACCTCTACAGAACTCGCTGCCTGAAGAAGGCACGCAGCATCCTGAAAGACATTTCACAACCAGGACACGGGCTGTTCCAGCTCCTGCCCTCTGGCAGATGTTTCAGGATACTGAAAACAAGGACAAACAGACTGAGGGACAGTTTCTACAACAGGGCCATAGCCCTGCTGAACAAAAACGGCTGACACAATTGTGTCATTTCTTCCACAACGTTTCACTTTTATGAAAATAATGACTGTGTAATGGGGGTGGGCGATATGGCAAAAATATCATATCACAATTTTTTACAAATAAAATCACAATTTCGATTTTATCACGATCGTATATTGAAAAATGAAAAACAGACAATTTATTCCAAAGAACCTTTCTTAATAGATTTAATTTTAAGTAGTCGCAGTTTTGCCTGCATGTGCAAACAATCAAGTCTAAGGTAAAGAACAACAACATTCTAATAAAGTGCACTCTTGCAAAAGTAGTGACAGAAAGTTTTCTACCGTCTTGAACGGTACCATATCTTTTGCAAGAGAAAAGGTAACTGCTTCTATTACCTCTTTCCATCGCTTGCTTGACTTGTCATACGGAGTGCCTTTGTTAAATGCCTGTGTTAATGTTGACTGTTTTGGTCTTACGCTAGCTGCTGCCTCTGCATGCGGTACCGGCGCCGGGCCCCTCGCTGTTTGGCTCTCAGCATATTGTTTGGGATTCATCCTCTTCAAATGATTGAACAGGTTCGACGTGTGAACCTGTTCTGTGCTTCAGCAGTTGAGGAAAATCCAAACCAATTCCATATAATGAAAGTGGATTTTTTTTTTTTTTAGTAACCAACTCCGTTTGACTTTCAGCCATGGCTCTCCATGCAGCTACCGCTACAAACATAAACAAGGAGGCAGGTAAGAAAGCATGTCACTTCACTTCATGTTCACTTCGTCGGTGCATCAGCATAGAAATGCAATTTATAGAATGTGACCTAGACGATCCCACGATCTCTACACTTTGACAGATCGTCTTCACGTTGCAATCGTTCATGATTTAATATCGTCATATCGCCCATCCCTACTGTGCAATAAGCTTTTTCCTTTTGCCCAAACAGAAGTGCAATATTATACAGTCCTATTTACATTCTAATTTGTATATAGTAGACATGCCTTGTCTAGTTTAGTTATTTATTGAATATTTATCTTTTGCACTGACGGGAGAGCTGTACCTCAATTTCGTTGTGCACTGTATATTGTTTTATGCTACCGTGCAATGGCGATAAAGACTCTAATCCAAAACTAAACTGAATCTCAGAAACACCTATCATTTGGTCGGCATTCGGGAGGGTCAAGAATGGAGAACAACTTTCAATGCTCCACTGGGCCACTTTGAGTATCTGGTGATGCCTTTTGTGTTTACCAACTGCCATCTTCCAGGCCTTTGTGAATGATGTTTTGAGAGATTTCCTCAACCACTTTGTTTTTGTGTACCTAGATGATACCCTGATCTTTTTACACACCCTGGATGAGCATGTGACCCATGTCCAGCAGGTTCTTCAGCGGCTTCTGGAAAACCGACTCTTTGTGAAAGCAGCGAAGTGCGAGTTCCACATGTCTTCTGTGACATTTCATGGGTTACATCATTGCAGGTGGGCAAGTAAAAGCAGATCCACAGAATATAAAGTCAGTGGTGGAATGGCTGGTCCCCATGACGGTAAAACAATTGTAGAGATTTCTTGGCTTCGCTAACCTCTACCATCGATTCATTAAATGGTAAATGGTCTTGCTCTTATATAGCGCTTTTCTACCTACTCAAAGGTACTCAAAGCGCTTTTACAGTCAGAGACACATCCACCCATTCGCTCACACAAGCACACACCAGTGCCAATTGCACTGGGAGCAACTGGGGGTTCAGTGTCTTGCTCAAGGACACTTCGGCATATGGGACATTATGGCTTCTTCACTTCTATGGGACCATAGAAATACAGTTCTGTGGCGGACCCCTTAACCCAACTCACCTCCTCCAAGGTTCCCTTCCGTTGGTTTCCCCAGGCAGATGTGGCTTTCCAGCGCCTGAAGAGGCTTTTCACCTCAGCTCCCATCCTCATTTAACCTGATCCCTGGTGCCAGTTTGTGGTAGAGGTGGACTCTTCAGATGTTGGAGTGGGGGCAGTCCTTTCCCAGCGCAGTCAGTCAGACAATCTGCTTTTTTCTCCCACAGAC
The DNA here is from genome assembly GCF_022458985.1 of Mugil cephalus. Lineage (NCBI taxonomy): Eukaryota > Metazoa > Chordata > Actinopteri > Mugiliformes > Mugilidae > Mugil > Mugil cephalus. Next base: position 802,610 of record NC_061774.1, read on the forward strand.
TCTCCAACGCTGAACAAAATTATGATGTTGTAAATCGAGAGCTTTTGGCCGTGAAGTTAGCTCTGGAGGAGTGGAAGCACTGGCTCGAGGGGGTGGAGCTTCCGTTTCTGGTCTGGACCGATCACAAGAACCTGGCCTGTATCCAGTCTGCCAAGCATCTAAACTCTCGTCAAGCCTGCTGGGATTTGTTCTTTGACTGATTCAATTTCACCATCTCCTACCGCCCTGGGAACAAGAACATCTCTCTAGACAGTTCTCCATTTCTGATTCCCCCTCAAACCAGGGCACACTGCCTCCCTCCTGTGTTGTGGCAGCTATGCCATCCGGGAGGCACTCCTTTACCAACCAGACCCTGGCAACTGTCCCCCTGGCAAGTGTTTTGTACTGGACGCGGTAAGATCGCAAGTTCTGCAGTGGGGACACTGTTCACGATTGTCAGGCCGAGACTCAAAGCAGGACTCAGAATGCAGAGGTGACAAAAGGCTTTATTTGGATTCTTCAGAGATCCCTCACAGAGGGACAAACAAATGGCTACAAAAAACCTAGACGTTAATCTGATTACTGAGAACAAAAAAAACTCTCCAGAAGGAGGAAAACTCAATTCAAAGAAACAAATAAAAAAAAACACAAAACACTCCGAATGGAGGAAAACCTCAGGACTAAGGATATAAACTAAGAAAAAAACTTAACAAACAAAAAACTCTCTCTTCGAGAGGATTCACAGGCTTACTTGGAAACTTCTCTGGTAGAAGACACGGAACAAGGCACGAGAACAGGTTGAAGACGATAACACTCTGGCACGAGACAAGGGGAACACAGACTACTTAAACACATGGAGGGAAATAGGGGACAGGTGGACACAATCAGAAATCAGGGAAGACAATCAGACTGGTGACACATGAGGAAGGGCAAGTGACCTGAAACGAGAGGAGAGTTACTTTTCAAAATAAAACAAGGAAATGACAGGACAAAACAACCCCAAGACAAGACACCCTCACCACGGTGTGACAACAATTTGCTTATCATCCCAGGTCCAACAGAACTTTGCTATCCACGTCCACGCGATCCTGCTGCTCTCCCCTCCCCTCCCTGATTTTTTCCTTACTCCTCCCTATGGGCGGTTCTGGATACAATTAGCTGCTGCAGGGTGCACACCTGTCTTTCATCAGCTCATCATTATGCAGTTTAAATTCAACGGCTCTCCACTAACTCATCGCCAGATCTTTACAGTTCGCCTCGCAGTAACTATGTTTGGCCTCTCTTCCTAGTTTTTTTTAAGACGTGATTTTCCTCCGGTGCTCTCGTTTCTGCAACTACTTTCCTTGTGCCCACATTCCTTCTTTTTAAAATCACCTGTCCAGTTCGCTGTTGTTCTGGAGCCCTCCTCTCCCTCCTCATCGATCCAGTCCCCTGCCTGCCGTCCTGCTCACCTTCAGCCTCATCTATCCATTACCACTTTCCCTTTCAATAAAACCTGTTACCACGGTTCAGGTGGAGTCTCTCTGCCAGGATGTGAGGTTGCAGGGTGTTAAAGGCTGAGGAGAAGTCTGCAAACAGGAGTCTGGTGGAGGTGTTGGGAAGCTCCAGGTGTTTGTGGATAGTGTCACTCAGTGCGTTTACATGCAGAGCTTAATCGAGCTATGCTCAAAATTCGACTTTCTCGCTACAGTCCTTGTCCCAGTTTACATGCAGCGCAAGAAAATCGACTAACTGTTCTCCTCTTCCACATTAGGTGGTGATACATATCTTTTCAGCGTGTTATATCACGTTAATACGACCCGATTTCTGGGTTGACCTATTACGTGATATAATAAACTAGAGTCGTTCATGCGACGGTCCGGCATCTCAAACAACAACCAAACGGATATTAGTACATTTTTTAATCTTGTGCTATTTCTGGTGCAGGTAAGATCCGCGCTGTCCCTCAGACGGCTCCGTTTCTCTTCTTCTTCTGCGACTGGCTTTCTTGGACGTTTTTGTTCCGGGGTCACACACCAGCAGCGGTCGTGGAGCATGTGCACACGCATTATCTGATTGAAAAGTCCGATTCAATCGCATTATCTGGGTGTCTCAATTGGATAATGAGAACTCCAATTTTAATTGTTGCTTGAAAAGCCTCTCCATAGCCTTCATTACCTGGGAGGAGAGGGCCACTGGGCAAAGGTTGTTCAGGGCCATGGGAGGGCTTCTCTTGGGAATGGGGACAATAATTGTGTGTTTCCAACATTTGGGGACAGTTCCTGTATTGATGGAGGTCTGGAACAGTTTCTGGAAGACATTCCCTAACTGGTCTGCACAGTGTCTGAGGACCCGGCCACCGACTTTATCAGCTCCAGGTGCGCTGTTAGCTTTGGATCTCTTTAGGGCCCTACATTCATGATGGGGAACGAGATGCAAGGGTCATCAGGTATGAGGTTGGATCTGATGTTCTCTAGCTGGATGGAGTTGTTGATCTCAAATCTGGAGAAGGAGTTAAGGTCATTGGGGAGAGATGCTGGTGTGCTGCCAGGGATGTCAACAGGGTTGTTGCTGATGGGAAGGTTAACAGCCGGCATTCTCTTTAGGCCCTGCCAAGCTGAGTGGAGGTTTCCATGAGAAAAGTTTTCTTCCACTTTGTTCTTGTAGTTGAGCTTGGCAATCTTAATAGCCCTCTTGACCTCTTTATTAACCTCCCTTTTGTCCATCTCTGACCCAGAGAAGAAGATCTGTTTCTACTTATTGATAATAGTTTTTAGCTCCTTGGTGACCAGGGCTTATTGCTAGGGAAGATGGTGACAGTATTGGAGGGTATGATGTTTTCCTCACAGAAGTTGATGTATGATGAAACAATGTCCACCTGTTCATTTATGTCATCAGAAGAGGAAAGGAGGTTGCTCCTTATTATAAACTTTATGAATAACCAGTGGCATGTCATGAGGTATTTTTTTGAGGAAGCCAAGTGAGACTCTAATCTACATGCTTGTTATGGGTGGGGGACATTAACAGGGTAGGTTGAAGTTATTTGCTATTTCATTAATTGGAATGAGCTATTAGAGCGCCTTCCTTTCACTGGGACTTTCACAGGATTGTTATCTAACCAACATTTAAACACTGAAACACGCCCTTTCTTTCACACTCCCTCACTCATGCATGCACACATGCATTATCCTCTTGACTTGACTTAAATAACTTATTTATTCAACCACTAACTCAAATGCACAGCCGCTTCTACCAACCATAAAAATAACATTCACAAACGTAATCAGAAGCTGTATATGCAGTTTTGTAAAATAGTTTTTTTTTACTAAATACTCCAAATCCTCCATCACTGTTTTGAGTCTCGAGTTATTTAATTCAGTGGCTTGATGATGACGGTACTATGTTGGCCTGAGGCCAAGGGAAGCCAAAGGATGTATGGCTTCCCTTGGCACATTCTTGTCAAATCACAGGTGAGAAATGCCATGACAGCAGCTCCATGTGATTTTTTAAATTTTTTTCAGCCTGGCTTCCCTTCAGACAATAGTGCAATATCACTCTTTGGCCACGTAAGATTAAGAAGGGAGCTGTTTTACACACTGTAGAATTCTCAATAATTAGAGAAGAGAAATAAGGAAGAGATTTTATTTAATGTCAGTTACAGTCTGATTTTAAAAAAAAAAAAAAGAGAGAGAGAGGAAGCATGGCTTCCCTGGGCCTCCAGGAGAAAACAGCACTGGTCTTAAAAGTACAGAGGGTTTCTGCCTCCAAAACCCAATCTGGGAGCTGGTACCACAGGAGAGGGACCCTTTAGCAGAAGGCTCTGCCTCCCATTCTACTTTTTGAAACTTTTCAAATCTAGTAATTTACAAGTAAGCCTACATTTTGAGATTGAAGTGATCTATTGGGATGATATGGTACAATGGTACAAAGAGCTATTTTTACAGCTGGACAGTAAAGAGTGATCCAGTATGGAAGACACAAATGCATGAACAAGTTTTTCACTATAATAAAACAAAGCTGATTTTGTTTCTACTTTTTACACAGTTGTACAAATACAGTCATGGCCAATTGCTTTATGTGCAAATTAATCATTGCCAAATATAACACCAAAGTTTCTCATAGTACAGTCAGATCGATCTATCTATCTATCTATCTATCTATCTATCTATCTATCTATCTATCTATCTATCTATCTATCTATCTATCTATCTATCTATCTATCTATCTATCTATCTATCTATCTATCTATCTATCTATCTATATGACTTCATAAATTAATATAGCTGGGTGTCATCTGCATAGCAATGGAAATTTATGCAGTGTTTCTAATATTGCCTAAGGGAAGCATTTATAATGTGAGGAAGTCTATAACTTGCCTTTAAGTACAAAAATCATTGTTGACATGGATAAACTGGAATCTGTCAGACAGATAGGATTCAAACCAGTCTAATGTGGTTCCTTTAATCTTCTGTAGTTCTGTAATCTCTATAGTAAAATATTTCTCAACCGGGGCCATCTCACCCAGGAGGAGAGTTCATGGCACCGAGTGGCGGTGAAGTGCCTATACTGTGGCAAGGAAGGGCATTTCATCTTCCACTGCTCAATACAGTCAAATGACAGGACCTGTCAGTAGCTTAGGGGGTACTGGTGGGCCAATCCAAATCTCTGTCCATCTTCAAGTCCCTTTTCTAGATCCTTGCCACTCTAGAATGACCTTTATTGTCATTATACGGTGTACATCGAAACTGTAGAGCTTTGCTCTTTGCTGTCCTACCTTGTCTTTGCCTCTTTTGACCATAGTGGAGTCCAGGTCTGAGGGGAATTTTTTGGACCAGCAGGTGGTGACTGTAACATGATGCCATGGAGGTGTATATTAGAGACTCCCTTGCAGCAGGTATAGTCTGGCCCTCCTCTTCTCCTGTGGGGGCTGGTTTCTTCTTTGTATCCAAGAAATACAATGCTTGAGGCCACTTTCACCCCTCTGCAGGCGGCCACAAGATTGACTAAGCTTGATCTCCAACACCCCTTTAGGTCATTTTGAGTATCTTGTAATGCCATTTGGCCCTACCAATACCCCAGCTGTTTTTCAAGCTCTGGTCAACGGTGTTCTGAGAGATGTCCTGAATAGATTTGTGTTTGTCCATTTTCTCAGTCCCTGGAGGAACATGAGGAGCATGTCCTTATTGTTTTGCAGCAACTGCTGGAGAAAAAGTTATTCGTCAAGGCTGAGAAGTGTGAATTCCATGCCAAGAAGGTCAGTTTGTATTGGAGAGGGACAACTTAAAACCGACCCTGAAAAGGTGAGAGTGGTGGCGGAGTGGCCAGTTCCAGAGAACAGGAAACAATTACAGAGGTTGTTAGGGTTTGCAAATTTCTAAAAGCAATTAATGCAGGATTTCAGCTGTGTGGTTGCTCCCCTAACCTGCATTACCTCCCCTTCTGTGCAGTTCTGTTGGACTTCTGAGGCGGACTCTGCCTTTTCCCAATTAAAGAGACTGTTCATCTCTCTGTCCGTTCTCATCCAACCTGATCCAGCACAACAGTTTGTCGTTGAAGTGGATGCTTCAGATGTGGGAGTTTCCCTTTCAGTGTTCTTTTTTACATTTTATTTTTGTTTGTTTGTGCCCAGCTGTATATCCTCGCAAATAATACCTTCTTTGCACTATTTTGTCTATGTGGTTTTTTTTTGCACTGAAAAGTAGAAGCTTTCCAATCTCGTACAATGTATAATGAAAATTAAGGGCATTCTATTCTATTTTATAACATCAAGCCAGATGTCCTGTCTCTGCAGTTTAGTGCTGAAGAGACCTCAACTGAGCCTGAGGCCATCCTGTCAGCATTTAAGGTGGGAGATCGAGTCTCAGGTCATGGAGGCACAACGCACCCATCCAGACCCTGGAGGCCCTCCTAACAGTCTGTTTGTGCCTGATTCTGTCCGGTCATCTGTTCTTCAGTGGGTTCATGGCAGTAAATTATTTTGCCATTCTGGAAACAATTGAAATCCATCCCTTCTCAAATGTTGTTTCTGATGGCCTACCATGGACAAGGATACCAGATCCTACATCCAAGCCTCTTCCATATGAGCCCAGGGTAAGGCCCCCGACTTGCCTCCTGCCGGTTTGCTCTGTCCACTAATTGTCCCTGGTTACCCATAGTCCCACATATCTGCTGATTTTGTCACTGGCCTCCCAGCTTCTCACCACCCATGTTGTTCACCTTCATGGCATCCCCACCGACATTGTTTCTGACCGTGGACCGCAGTTCATTTTACAGGTTTGGCATGCCTTCTGTCAGGGAAGGACAGGGTGCATCTGTCAGTTTAACTTCTGGTTTTCATCCTCAGACCAACAGACAGACACAGCAGGCAAACTGTTGGGTTTTAAATGGTTAAGAAGGCCTTCAGCCTGTGTATAACACTGGGAAAAATCAGGAGGAGTGTTACTCCCATTATCTCACCATATAAGGAGTTGTTTTCCGCTTTGCTACAGCATGCTCACAGACTAGGATACATCACATCCTAATATTTCATATGCTGGAAACCAGATAAAGCTAATTGGCTATACATAGAAACTCACTGACACATAGGAGGCAGTGCTCCTCCCATCTGGATGGGCGGAGTCTAGGTAGAATAAGGTCACTGTACGTGCTTGAGGGGGGGCTTTTGGTTTTTCTACCCCTAAGATGGACTGACTGAGGCCTCAGCGCTGAAATCAATACCTATTCTCTGTGTACCAAATAAATATCCTAAACGTGAGAAATTGTCACATGATTTGTGCATAGATGGACTATCCTTTACAAAAGGTATAAAGATCCTGGGCTGAAGGAGAGAAAAATATCCTCCTTCGACAAAACCAAGACATGGAGACATGTGAGATGCATCACTGCTTCTAATCCCTCTGCCTAGGCCTCCTTCCTGCCTTGGGTTGAATATGCACATAATTCCTTGGTCAGCTCAGCTACATCTATGTCAACATTTGAAGCCTCTCTTGGTTATCAACAAAACTAGCAGCCAAGAAACACTGCATCCCAAGTACCACACAGGTCAATCAGTTTAGCCATCTTCAAAGAATATTCGATAAAGAAGAAGTCTCCCCATTACCTTGGTCCATTCAAGATTGTTGAGATAATCAGCCCATCTGCTGTTTGTCTCAAGCTCCCTAACACCCTCCGTGTCCATCCCACCTTCCATGTTTCTCAGTTGAAGCTTGTCCACAGAAGCGACCCCCTCCCAGATCACTGATGATCTTCCTGCTTATATGGTACATAGAATCCTGGATGTGTGCCACAGGAGTAAAAGGTTCCATTAAGGGTAGAGGGATATGGACCAAAGGAGCGGTCTTGGATCTCTCTGGCCCTCATCCTTGACCCAAATATGGTGCGAGAGTTCATAACAGCAATCCTGCCAAAGTCTGGGGGTTGCGGGTGGTGGTGGGGATTTACAACTGTTGTTATTGCAGTGTCTATCATTGTCATTGATATGGACCAATATCAGCCATCTCTGGGGGCCCCCTTCCAGCTCGTGGCACTAGGCAATTGCCTAGTTTGCCTGTCCGCTTGTGACAGCCCAGTTCTGTGGGTCTCTGGACGCAGCTGACCAGTAAAAGATGGTTAATCGGTACACAGCAGGGGCAGTCACTGAGGCAGAAACTCGGGTGTGAGAGGAATTTGGTGAGGCTATGGAAGAAGACTATCCATCATCTCCGAAAAGATTCTGGTAAACCATCCAGGATGGCAAGGGTCAGCAGGCTTTGAGGAGCTCCTTAATCCCAATAACACGTATTCCATAGAATCCACAGTAGTGGGCATTTTTTCACCCACTGGTCAATGTTAAGAATTTTTGCTATTTTGAGTGCTATTGCTATTTTTGATATGAGTTTTTAATATACCGGCATACCGGTTTATTTGATTACACAGCGTTTGGAACACTGCACCGCAAGACACTGTTTTCGACAGCACCATTTTCAGTGTAGTGCTTCTAAACACGCATGGTGTTACTACATCATTGTGAGGCGTGGTGAAGAAGTAAATTTTGCAGCAGAACGAGAAGACCATGTGAACTTGTAATTACCCATGAAAAATAAATACTGTGATATACCGTGATACCGTCAAAATTTTGAAAAATACCGTGATATAGATTTTTCGTCATACCGCCCAGCCTTAACCCCTGTTTTAAACTCGCACATATCTCCAAAATATTTACTATGTAAAGAAAAAAAACATATCAAAGTCTTCAGGAAGGTCTTATGACGCCCACGGTCTGCATGTTTTTCTGATAGGAGTGTTGTCACAGTAAGCCAAAATGTGAGACCAGCGCATAGGGAGAAAGTAGAACAATAGGATGGCGAACCTTATTAATGCAGCAATTGTTGCCCAGCTGTGGGCCTGGTCTCTGTGGCAACAGAATGCTGGGTCTCAGACAACCATTATGACCATGTAGGTTTGGTGTGAGGCAAATATCCAGCTCCTCAATATCAGCACTCAGTGAAAGATGATCATATGTCTGTCTGATTAGCTCCAGTCATGGGTTTGATTCCCATGTTGACAGAGATGGTACTCCCGGCAGTAGCCCCGATGGTCCTTCCAAAATTTCCCAGAGGGAATTTTCTAGTTTTGTTCTACTGCTAGTCATAAACCACTAAGAAGCAACTGAATTAATGAGTGCTTTATAGGAAAATGAGTAATCCAGCACAGTGACAAATCCTGTCCAGAATGTTCTCTGCCGAGGGTAAGGGCTTGCTGTGTCTGCTTTTTGCTTGAGGGTTTATACTTAGAACTTGCTGTACTCTAGTGGTGTACTTTATTTGCAAACTACCAAAAAGTGTTTTTTTTACCTTTATTTATTTATTTATGAATCTATTAATTGTCTGAAAAACAAAATGAATTACCTCATCTCACTGTGGGACAGAAAGAATTAAATATCATACACTATTCCTTTAGAGAAATGGCGTCTTGCTTTTTAGTGTTAATCTACAAAACAAAAGGCAGTGTGACAATAAGTCTTTTTACTGCCAAATCTCCCAAAGCATAATATGGATTTCACATCAAAAGGCAGTTATAAGTAGAAAGAATGAGTTGAAGCAAAAAGTATTAAAAATGTAGCTTACACATTTGTTAAAAAAAAAAAAAAAAAAAAAAAAGTGGAAGAGGCACAGTTACAGGCTTAGATACTTTCCCTATGTTGTGTTTTAATTGAAATAAAAATGGTGAAAATAACCAGAATCTAATTATCATTAAAAGGTAAAAGTGTGTCCTGCACTGTGAAAATGTTCCATTTGCTGCCTGCTGACATTCATCTAAGAATACTGATGTCAAACTAATGTCAAACTCAGCAGGTGGTGAATTCTGGAAAAAACAAAAACAAATTGGTGCGATGGTAATCATTCTTGGTGTATAATACCATCTCAGTGTAGTGCATGGCTGCTGGGCTGCACACCTTCAAACCATTTAAAGAATTGATTTGTTGATTTTACATGTCTGCAGAGCATTTCATTTTGTTGGGTGTGGTGACAGATTTGGCAATAAAGAGTTACTTGTTTGGTCCTGCAGCCTCTGATTTTAGGTGTTATCTACTATGCATAATCTACTATTTTATAATTAGTGAATGTTACCTGGAGAAAACTCAAACAGACACAGGGAGAACATGCAAACTCCACCAAGAAAGGCTTGAGTCAGATATGAACCCTGACCTGTATCCTTACACTGTGTAAATGCACAAGGTGTGGTGACTAACCGCTATCAGGGTTTTCCCATAAGCCATTCATTGGAAAGTATTGCTGACAACTCTAAAGATCCTGAGATGGCTAGGTATTAGGGGTTGAATGACTTCTGATTTGTTTTTAATTCAAAGATGTGGTGAAAAATGACGTCACACATAAAAACACAGCAGAAAATAATGCTTTGCAACAATAAAATCTATATTCTTGACCTGAACATACACTCACTTGCCAGTTTATTAGGTACACCTGTTCATTTGCATGTTAAATAATAGCTAATAGCTAAATAGCTAATCAGCCAATCACATGGCTGCAATTCAATGCATTTAGGACTGTAGAGGTGATTGAGACAACTTGCTGAAGTTCAAACTGAGCATCAGAATGGGGAAGAAAGGGGATTTAAGTGACTGAACGTGGTATGGTTGTTGGTGCCAGACAGGCTGGTCTGACTACTTCAGAAACTGCAGATCATCAGGGATTTTTAACACACATCTTTAGGGTTTACAAAGAGCAGCGGTTGTATGGATGAAAATGCCTTATTGATGTGAGAGGTCAGAGGAGAATGGGCAGACTGGTTTGAGATGCTAGAAAGGCAACAGTAACTCAAATAACCACTCGTTAAACAGAGGAATGCAGAATACCAATACAACTTCTGAACGAACAACACATCTGGCCTTGAAGAAGATGGGCTACAGAAGCAGAAGACCACACCGAGTGCCACTCCTGTCAGCTAAGAACAGGAACTGAGACCACAGTTTGCACAGGCTCACTAAAACTGGACAAAAGAAATTTGATTGGAAAAATGTGGCCTGGTCCGACGAGTCTCAATTTCAGCTGCGATATTTGGATGGTAGGGTCAGAATTTGGCATAAACAACATATTTTCTTGACACACTTTGGGCCCCTTAGTACAAATTGAGCGTCATTTAAATGCCACAGTCTACCTGAGTATTGTTGCTGACCATGTCCATCCCTTTATGACCACAGTGTACCATCTTCTGAGAGGTGCTTCCAGCAGGATAATGCACCATGTCACAAAGCTCATATCATCTCAAACTGGTTTCTTGAACACGACAATGAGTTCACTGTACTCCAATGGCCTCCACAGTCACCAGATCTCAATCCAATAGAGCACCTTTGGGATGTGATGGAACAGGAGATTCTCATTGTTACAAGTCCCAGGCTTGGGCTTTGTAAGTAGATAATAATAGTGAATGGTGGTGGTTGTGCATTACCCTGTAAACAGGAGAAATAAACAAGACAGGGCAACTTTGCGTCCACTAGTCAGCCACGCTCGACAGAAAGAGGAGGGCATATTTATTTAAGGTAGCCATACAACATAAATCTTGTACTTTTCACATTTGCATTTTGTTTCTATATTTTACCATCCAGCACATTTACTGTGTTTTGCATACTATTGATTTTATAAACCAAAAATAAAGTAACCAACTGTTATGTTTTTTTAAATTGCTCAGACAACCTTATAAAAAAATATATATGTATATATATATATATATCTGCCATTACTTACATATGACTCAGTAACTTCACTTTTAATTTCAGCCTTTTACTCTTTCAGTTTGCATGACTTACAGCTTTTAACAAGATTTTAACCTATTTCTTAAGCACGTGAAATAACAGGTTTAACCGATTTTTAATCCTCTTTATCTTTTTAGCTTTTATATAAACATCTTGTAATATTAAATGCCATTTTACACCTTTAAACACAAATATGTGGCTTAAACACAAATATGTGGGAAAACTGTGGCTATGCGATGCATTCATACACTATTACATTTAACTACTACCCAAACATTCATACCTTCAAAACATGCTAAAACAGTGAACCATAGTTATGTTACTCGGTTACTGTTTTACCCACCTGTAAACCGGAGAAATAAATGAGACAGGGCAACTTTGCGTCCACTCGTCAGCCTTGCTCGACATAAAGAGGAAGGCTGTTAAGCGGCACCTACTGCCCTAAAGACGATTTTCCGGCAACGCAGAGCACCACTCTGCCCCCTGCAATAAAAAACTACCCTAATGTTGTAGATACCGGGGAAACTGTTGAATTACCCAACAGAGCACATTTTTTTTATATTATTATAAATATTTACTTATAAATAACCACAATTGTGATTACACTTAAGTGAGCGTCACATCATCATGGATTTGCAGCCAACAAATCTGCAGCAACTGTGTGATGCTATCATGTCACTATGGACCAAAATCTCTGAGGAATGTTTCCAACACCTTGTTGAAAGTATGCCATGAAGAATTAAGGCAATTCTGAAGGCAAAAGTGGGTCCAACCATTTACTAGCAAGGTGTACCTAATAAAGTGGCCGGTGAGTGTATATTGTATCTTATCACACAAAGGAAGCAACATAAGTTTTTCTACAAGTTTTCTGAGGCTTTAACATGGGCTACTGTCAGCCGTAGCACCAATGCCAACACCTACCTACCACCACCTTCTAATATGGCTCTCACTTGACAAAAAAAACAAAAAACAGAACTAATATAACCCAACAGGACTGAACACGAGCAAATACACTTTTCAATACTGTGCATTGCAGAACTGCATAGCCTATATTAGACAGCACCGTCAATAGTACTTAATAGTACTTCACAGCGTGTTGTAAGAATTGATAGTGAAGCTCAGTAGATCTCCAAAGCCTTTTCCATGATAAATGTCTAATAACTTGAGACAATGAAATTCATCAAATTGTTGACTTGCGGCCTCCTTCTCTCTGTTAGCGCAGAGTGTTCATTAATGGGCTGTCACTGAGAGGATTTTAACTGTTCCCATGTTAGCATTAGTGGATGCCTTTTCAGATGGGTGTGCATTGCAGTAAATTTGTTACATTTCAGGACTTTCATTCAGACTTCCATACTAGGTGCCAAGTTGAACAAATCTTTGAGGCCAAGCAATGGTAACATTAAGGATACAGTTGATTGAGAGTTCTACAAACATTTAACAGAGGGAAACACTGTCCACTGAATACACCATGTTTTGAGGATGGATGTTGGAGATTTCATTTCATTTCGATTTAATTTTTTCATTGGGGCTCCTTCCATAAACTAGTATATTATATATAGAATATTATATATTCTGCTTGTTTCACCCAGAAACATATGGGTTGGGAAACATACAAGCCATTGTCAGCAACTGTGGACTACAAAAATCAGCAAGGAGTCAGACTGGCACCTCTCATTAGTGGACAATATGACCAAAACTTATGTGTTTGAAAGTTTACCGTGTGGAGTGAATATTTTACAGAGTGAGCATCCAGGGTAAACCCATGCTAATATAGTGCTGTTAAGAATGCAATTGCCTAAATTCTTAATAGTCTTTAACAGAGAATTAAAATACAAGACTGCTAAAGATTTATGAAATTCTTCCCAGTTCATCTGTGCTTCTAAACCCAACTGTGTGTTATGTGGCTCTTTGCAGCAGGTATATGTATGTAATATTAAGCCTCAGAGCCAGTGTAGTGAAGCCTGACAAACTGATAATGTAGTGTTTTAACAAAGCAAGCCTTCAGGTCAGGGCCATAGTGGGTTTGCAGAGATACCAATTCACTCAACTGTGAAAATCAATAAAGAGAGAGAATAGATAATAATGGAACAAATGAAAGGGACTTCCCAGCATGGCCATGGTTGCAACTGCATAGTGGAGGGGAGCATGGTACTGGTGAGTTAGGTAATAGACTTAACCCTGATATGCTGTTCCAGTTAATAGTCTAATCCACTCTCGTGCCTGCTATTGCCAGGTTATAGCCATATCCCTGCCACAACCTATTCACAGAGATAATAAACGAGCATGGTGATGGGCTCTATATCCCTCCTCGGCCTGATAAGATGCTGGCAGGGAAATGAAATTCTGCTTTTGCTGAAAGATTATGATTTATGGATTGGAGCACAGCACTGGTGGCCCACACTGTGTCCATGAGTGCTCATATCTGTGTGTGCGTCTGGAAAGAAAGAATAATGTGTGCATGTTTACAGTGCAAGTGCTGAATACATGTGTATATGTGCTAGCTGAGTGCAGCATGTCCATTTTTCACACACACGTGTGTGTGTGTGTGTGTGTGTGTGTGTGTGTGTGTGTGTGTGTGTGTGTGTGTGTGTGTGTGTGTGATGTAAAACACGGTGAGCAGTTAGTTAATTTAATGTAGCCCTAACCCACTTTCATTGAATCACAATAATAAATTTACTTTATAGTTTATTCTGCTGTGTCTATTCAGTAAACATACACATTCATGGAAGGTCATATGACTAATCTCCGTACAACAGCTGTACATCTGTGACAAAATGTAATAAAAGCTTATAATTATCCTAATTATTCAGAAACCCTTTACTCCCTTTACTTTCACCTTTATTTAACTGACATATACGCAGTATATAAGCACTTAAGAAAGTACAGATAAACGCTTCATCTGGGCTGTTTCTTGAGCCTGAGCCAGATAAGTTTGAAGATGCACATAATTTGTGTATGATAAAATTGTCTGTTATGTACACGACCCTTTCTCATTAAAAACTGGAGAATCTATGAATGTGCAAATAATGTTGCCTTTTACATGTTTAACCTGTTCAAAATTTGTCTGGAAATTATGAGGACGTTACAACTATACAAATAGTTAATTTTAATGAAACTTTTTCACATTTCATAATACTATAATATTACATACAATATATTTAACATATATCCATATATCAATTTCATGACATTGTCAATCATTCATTCTCTGTTATGACAGTACAAATAGTTATTGATAATCTCCATGTTGTTGTTCAAAAACTTAAATAAATACTGTGTGTGTGCATGTGTCTGTAAGAGTGAGGGCAGCTCCACTCTATTGACCTGAGGGTCAAACTACTTGACCTCTGATATCCCTGAGGCTCCCTCTCTCACACATGCACCCACCCATAGAAAGGGAGAACATGGTAACTGCAATTTGGATGTTGCTTCAATCTTACATTTGTCAAAGATCACCTGGTTAAAGCTGAAAAGAGAACACTGTCACAGAACTACAGGACAGGATAGTGACCCAGATAGTGTTCAGCACTGGACCCTCTGTTGGCCCTTTACCCCCCGCCACTCCACAACTCATCATCAACTCCTTCCTGCCTATCACCTCTGTTCTATCCCCAACTCCCACCCCTAGGTGAGAACACAGCTGGAGAGAGTCAAGCCCTGGGTCCTGAAGACCTGTGCTTCACAGCTGACTGGCATCCTGCACTACTTGTTCAACCTGAGTCTGAAGAATACCGGTACTATGGAAAACATCCTATATAGTGCCGGTGTCAAAGAATCCCATCCTATCGATGATTTCAGACCGGTTGCACTGACACCACTTGTCAGGAAGGTAGATGTCTAATGATAACGTTGTCAACATGATGAGGTATGAGAGGGTGGAAAAAACAGGCATGCAGCTCTTACAACGGGATGTCAGAACCTCAGTTACTGGCCGTCTGAAAGGACATTACCGCCCACCAAGGCTGGTCGACCTTGGTCAGAAAATCCCACTGCAACATGCTATTTTCAGTGTGAAAGCACTATTAGAGTTGGACAGGAGGTGGAGTATAGGACACTGATCGCAGATGTGTGGAGTGGTCCCAGGCAAACCACCTACTCCTCAATGTAGACAAGACCAAGGAGCTGGTCACTGACTTCAGAAGGAAGCAGACATCAGTGGAGCCCATCACCATCCAGGGTCTGGAGGTGGAAGTAGTGAATTGCTGGTGGCCTATATGAACAACAGGCTGAACTGGAGGGACAACTGTGATGCTGTGTACAAAAAAGGCCTGAGTAGACTCTGCTTTCTCAGGAAGCTCAGGTTTTTCAATGTGTGGGGTCCCAGCCCCTTGACAATAGGGACGCCACCGTAAAGACCACCCCTACTCGGTCAGAGAGGTGGACTCCACACCAAAGTGCAGAGCATCCAACCACCCAGACTGAAGAGATTTCCTGGCAATGTAGTGGAATTTGCTCCTACTGCAGTGGCAAATGATTATACATAGATCTGCTTGTCATTTCTGTCATTTCTGTGGTTTGGTAGTTAGAAAGAGAGGGTTAGGGTTTGATCCCATCAAATTTCCATGATTTTTTCTTTAATTTGTCATTACACACACTTGACATCTTCGCATGATTTTTCTGTAAATCCACCTGCAACTTCTTCTCCCTGAGCTCGTTGATCTGAAGTATCACCTCCTCATGCTGAACTGCTGAACCTCCAGCTGTACTGCTAAACCTCTTGCCTCACCTTGCTTCACTTCTCCAGTTCTTCTACTCCTCTAACTATCCATCTCCTGCATTTCGAAACTCACTTCACACTTCTTCCCCCTCTCAGCTCCTTTTCCTTTCCACTTCCTTGTTTTTACTTTTGTCTCTGTACCCTTTCCACTCTTCTCTACATTCCTCCTTCTCTTGCCTTTCCACATCTCCCCCATCCCTCCCTCCCTCACTCCTCATCTCTGTCTCTGTTGGCAGCCTATTTAAATGCTCCATTGGAGAAGGATTAAGGTTTATGCAAGGTCAGTGTGGGATGTGATAATTATAATCACAGCTTTTTGCCTGGCCAATGACGGCCATTTGTTATTCTCAGCTCAGTGGCTTCAGAAGCCCCTCGGGGGGAGCTGGTGGGAGGTGTTGACAAGAGGCTGGCTGATTTACTGGGCCTCCTCCTCCCCCTCCTTTCCTAATACAGAGCTGGCTTTGGGCTTTGCATCTCTCCACCCTCTGTCTCCTTCATCCATTCATTCCCATCTCTGTCTTTCTCACGGAACATTCACTCCTTGGTCTTTTCCTTCATCTACAACTTTACTCTAAAGCCACCTACATCTTCCTCTCTTGCATTTCACTCTCTTCATTCAATGCCTTTTCTTCTGTTAGACTACTGAGGAAAGCACATGAAGGAGAGAAGAGGAGTGGTACAACTGAAATAATAGAAGTACACGGTGGAATGCATTTATTACAATTTTAATCAACATAAACACAGAGGGTAGCCCAGCAGTTACAGAACTTACAGAAGCAGACTTGTACCAGATGACAACAACTGGGATTAAAACCTCAGTCCTTCTTCTCAGAGCCACAACTCAATCAAATGTGAACACAAGGACAGACATTTCCACCACAGCATGTCAAATAAATATTGTTTGTTCACTATAGTAATTCAGTGACATGGCTATTCATCCACGGGTAAATTACAAACAGGACATGCAATCATCTTCTTCAGTTCACTTTTAACGGCTAGCAAAATTCCAGTCTGGAGTCAGGCCTACTGAGAGCTGGCCCTTACAGCCTCAGTCGATACGGCTGTCAGCTGGGAGTTAGCCAGTTTACAACACAACGACCCTGAGTTAAACCTCTGTACATTGGGGTTTAGTCAGTACAAGAACAGACTACACTTCTTTCCACTGGGAGCCAAACAATACAACCTTCCATACTTTGTTCTTTGCATGTGAGTGTGTGTTACCAGATGGGTTGTTTGGGGTGTCACTGCAGTATCTCACTTTCAGGTTTTCTTGGCAATCATTGAATCTTAACCTGTGATATTGGAACCATGGGCCTGTATCAGCCTGCCTTGTGTGCTCCTCAGAACATGATGCAGAGGTAACCAAGCCTCCATCCATCATCCCTCCAGTCAGCCTGCACTGCCATATGTTTGACTGGTTAGGCCTGCTGCTGGGAATAGTCGGGTAGATTTGTCCTGCTCGCACACGCACGCACACACACACAGGGGACTAGCTGTGGCCAGGGATCAGAGTGTGTTTCAGATGACTGATGTTAGAAGCTGAACAAAGTGCAGCCAAGACATAAGAGAGAGCAAAGGGCCAGGGTCAGACAGGGATTTGGGTGAATGGCTCCTTTAAAGGCCCAGCACTGCAGCTCAGCTGTCAGTCTGTATACCATTCACACAGGGCCAGACAGTAGCTTAGAGGTTAGAGATCTTGGTGAGGGCCTGGGATGCAGGTTTGACTGTTAGGTTGAGAAGAAAAGTGATAGATAATCCATAGGACTACAATGAACTCACAGGTGAGGCAGGATGTGTTATAAAATAATGAGACACTGGCAGATCAGCCAGTAAGCCAGTGAAGAGGGAATGAATTATAGATATATGTTACTATTGATGAAAGGAATTCAGAAATAACATAGCACCACAAAAAGTCAACCAATACAGAAATACAAAACATCTTCACACAATTGGATAGTCCTACAACGGGCTGTCTTTGTATGATATAGTCAACTCCATAGCATTCAGACAACATGTATGACTACTTCACTGTTATTCTTCTGTGCATCCCCCCACCAAAACATTTTTATTGACCCAGCAGATCTTTTCTGGAGCATTATCAACTCCAGACTAATTTTCACTCTTAATCACTCTTCATCACTCTTAATGCTATGTTCATATTAATTTCACTGCGTATTGCTTAAATATTTGGACAGATTACATTTTAATGCTTTAGCCATTTGAAGGATATAGTGTATCTTATGCATACATCTCTGTCTGGGTCATTCAAGTTGTGACATGTTGACAATGTATGGCAAGATCTACTCTGTCACCTTGTTTTAGAAGTAACATCAGCAAGATGGCACACACATAACATCTATGCACACAAGCTGTAGCACGTGTGCTAATAAAGTTAGCTGAGAATTAGCTTGCAAGCTCTACTTACTGTTCTTTGTGCAACTTCAAATGTTGAACAAAGTTGGAAGTTGTCAATTTGTTTTTTGTTGACCGCTTCATAGTTTTTGTACCCAGATGATTTTTTTTTTGTTTGTTTGTTTTTTGTTTTTACAGTTAATGGTTTGGGTAAAGGGTCAGGCCTTTTCAAGTCACAAGTCTTTCTGCATTTTGTCAAGTCTAAAGTCATCAAATTAACAAGTGGAGTACGACTCGAGTCCACTCATCTGCTGTACAGACAGCAACAAAAGACAGGCAAGAATTGAAAATGCACAAAAAGTTTGTCCTGTTTTTGTGAACTGTTGTAGCAGTACTAGAAATGCTGGTGAGTGGACAGTGCTTCTGCGATCTGAATAAGTTGTTCATGTTTATTTCCAGCTAATTAATTTTTGAACATAAAAGGAAATGCATGTATATTTACGTGTATGTATGTATGGTCTACTTTAAAAAAATAGATTAATTTATCATTGAAATGTTTGAGTTATTAATATACTTATTTTAACTGTATTAATGATGTATTAATGATTTGAATACTATTACAGATACTTGAGACTCTGTTTTTGAAAATAGACCAAAAGTTAGTATCTCACATAGAAAGCACATGACAATGGCATATGAAAATTCACTAAAATGCACTCAAAGAACACTGCTAAGTAATGGAAGAAAGTATACTTTATACTTTTTAATACAAAAATCTATGTAAGTATAAGTTATAATTACTGTACATGTTGGAAGTACACTAATACTTAGCACATTAAATGACAATGCCACAAATGTACTCATAGATTTTATATTTTTATTACATTAAAATATAGCTTAATTTTATGCAGGAGCTGCATGAGTTTGAACTGGGTCTGTTGCTTGTTTTTTGTACAGAATCATTTTGGAATCTCTGGACACTACAAACCTCAGGCAGGGTGTAAGCTAAAGACAGCGCAACAGCCTAAATGTAACCAAAAGCGCTCTTAACAGTGCATACTGCTGAAAATAGTTTGAATGTGACAGAAATTTATATAACACCTTTGTCAACAAACTATTGACGAAGGTGCTTATTGTTTATAGGAATGCATCAAAGAATGACAGGGTGTAAGACTGCAGTTACAGGTTAGAAGCTGGTTTGTTTCAAATCTTGTTTTACAAAGCTACAAGCTCCTGTCCCACACATTAAGATTTCTGCTATAGAAGATCAAATACTACTTTGTTTAGTGTACACACATCAAAAAACTAACGTGCCATTTAAACCAAAGGATATCTGTGAATGGAATTTGCATGTGAATCCAATATCGACAACAGCGACAGGACCGGAGCCCCATAAAGAAACAGGAATAGCTATTTTTTCTGCCACTTCTCTAATTGTCTCTGCCTGTGTTCGACAGAGCTGAAGGACAGGGTCTCTGATTAGGCATTCACACCCAGGGCTTGCTCCAATTGGGCTGCCTAAGGAATCTGAAGGCAATGAAATTGTGTAATTTGCACACAAAGTGGTCTGGATTGATCCAAAATAAACCTCTCAACTTTAAATGTGGGGGCGGAGAGGGAGGGCGTATAATTGCATCATTTAGTGCATTGATTGGCTGAGAGTCGATGGAAAGGAATCAGGAAGCAGCAGATAAACGGTGACAGCAGCGCCTTTTAGAGGGGGACCCATCGACGCAAAGTAACACACACACAGGTTTAAGGCAATGAAGCAAAAATATATACACACACTGAAAAAGGAGAGACAGAGAATCTAAAGACACAAACAGATAAACTGAGACACAATGTATAGAAAAGGACAGAGTGCACACACACACACACACACACACACACACACACACACACAGGGTCAGATTAGAGGACACAAAGAGAACCCAGGTCCACATCACACACCAAATGCTGTAGGGTGGGACAATGAGAGACAGAATTAGAGGTAACAATAGATTTCATTAAGCCAAACTAGACTTAACGAGACAATCGATATGTCATAATTAAAGCGAAGAGGCTGAGAGCGACTTAGACTCTAAATGATGACTGCTCTTATTAAGATGGAGCAGATAGAGAAAAGCTGTGTGACAATGGAACTCTATAACTACCTACCACAGCAGGCTTTGTGTTCACACAGGCCTTTCACCAAGACAGACAGATAGGAGAGAGGAGGGAGTAACAGAGAGCAGAGGAGGGTATACTGTATGAGGTATCTTTCAGTTGGTAGAGTATTAGAAAAGAAGACGGGATCTGTGATGAATTCTTCTACCCCCTCTCTTTCCTTGACCATAAGGGGAGGGGCCATGGAAGTGCCATTTCATTGGTACCAAATTCAGTTTGCAACAGGATCAATCATAGTCCACTCATACAGCCAGGGCTATAAAGAACTGCCTTCAGCCACAAGAAGAAGTGGTTCTGCAAAACAATGGCCCCTGAAGAATCTCTGCATCATGGAGTCAGGAAGCTATAGCTGGGTGACAAAACAGATGATGACAGCAAAAACTAAGGGCTTAAGAGCAAGGATATAAATTTTATTTTATGAAATAGAAGATGTGAAAGTGGCCAATGATTCTGATTAGTAATGTGGCAATGTGATAGTTACAATCAGTAACAATCCTAAACTAAAGCATCAACTAAATGCTGAATTCTACAAAGAGAGGTGTTGTACAAGTCAATAACGTAATAACGGGCGACAACGTAATAACAGCTGAAAACATAATAAATTTCCCATTTTTAAAATGTAATAGGCCAATAATATAATAACTGGCCAATAACTTAATAAAAGTCCTGAACCAATAACAAAACAACTTTTGGCCAATAACGTAATAACTTATTACGTTATTGGCTGGTTATTACGTCATTGGCCTGTTGAAAAGTCTTTGCAAATCTAATAACTGAGCCAATAACGTAATAATATACCAATATCATTTTATTTAACTTTTTATTATTGGATATAATACCCTTGTGTTTAGATGTTGCACCGTCACATGAGTCATGTGACATGACTTAGATGCACAAAGCAAACAAACAAGCAAGTTGCCGGCTCAGGTTCATCATCACACGCACAGAGAAAATACAGCAGAAGAATGGCAGAGAGGAAGAGGAGCGCCGTGTGGCTGTATTTTCAAGCCGAAAATGAGACAACAGCAAAATGTGGGATTTGTAAAAAGCTAGTCAGGTACAGTGGAAACACTAACAATTTATATAAACATATAAAAAAACATCCAAAAGAAAACATGGAGCTACAAAAAGACAGAGGAATAGCGAAATCCCCTGCCCCCTGGCCCCACTGCAAGACCCCCAGTCCAGAGGCAGAGGTCATTAGCAGAGGCCTTTCAGCATGGCAGAGATGGTTGCAATATCAGTGCCAGCTGAGAGGATTTTTTCAAAAGCAGGGCAGTTAGTGAGTCACAGACGAAGTACATTAAAAGCAAAAAATGTTAATATGATACTGTTCTTGAACAAAAACCTTTAACCAAAACCTTTGGTCTGCACAGACTAACTAAAGGCTTTGGGGATTGTTATGTTGTTTACATATTATTTATATTTTCACCAGTTGTTGTTTTTGTTGTTGAGAATTTTAATTAAGTTTTTGTATTACAGTTTCTCAACAGTACTTGTTTGTTTTAATTTGTTCACTGGTTTGCGTGCAAGATTTTTCTGGAAAAAAAAAAGATAATAAAGCATTTTCTATTTAACTAGAAAATCTGGGAAATTTAGAAGGGGCTACGGGGGGCTAATTTGTAACTGTAATAACATTAAGTTACTTGTGTGTTTGTGTGTGCATGTGTGTACGTGTGTGTGGCGCGCTTAAGCATGTGTGTGCGTGGGTGGGTGGGTGAGGAGTGCATGCATGTGCGTGCTTAACTGTAATCACAAAATTACCTGTGTAGAGTGTGTGTGTGTGTGGGCGAAGGAGGGCGCGCTTGTGCGCGCATGTGTGTTTGTAACTGTAATCGCAAAGTTAGCACAGTTAGCCTACATTTAGCAAAGTTAGCTTACGGTTAGCACAGTTATCATGTGTGTGCGAGATTAATGCGCACTTTCACACGCCTGTTTGTGTATCCTGCTACTCTTCCTGTGTGTATTTGTAACTGTAATAACATAAAAGTGCCTGTGTGTTTGTGTATGCATGTGTGTGGCTCGGGCATTGCCCCGTAGCCCCTAATTAGAAACTTTGTCCTAATTCTGTCCTGGGTATTAACTATTTAATAATAAAAAAGGAAACATCACAAAAAAACACTAAGCGATTCAGCAATTCAATGACGCATCCAGTATCACCTTATTTATTGAAAAGTATCAGTATCGGCAATACTGATACGACATGCACACTGTATCGCACACCACTAGTTTACAAACACAGACATTACTTATATAGTGCTTGGACACCAGTGATATGAAAACTATGCCTCTTTGACAATGATGTATTCTCAAATGAAATGCACACATGAAAAATGCAATCTTTATTAAACCTTCTTAATGCTATCAATGCCTACCTCAGGAACATGAGAGCACACGAAAATGACAGAGGATAGGAGGATAAACACCAAACCAGCCAAGGTGTAGTCTGAGTGGCAGGGAAACAACAACTGGTCAGACCCACTGAGATCTGAGGTTGTAGAATACTGGACACCAATGCCCAGTGGCCACCAGGATCTACAGCAACGACATTGGGATGTCATTCGGAATGGACAAGTTCGGCCGGATGATCACCAAGAGAGGTAAGATGATCAGAACTGAAGGGGTTGACCTACCAGAGTCGGAGGCTGGAGGCTTCAGCCCAGTCCAGACAATAAAAACTTGGACCTGTTTTTTTTGCCAGATCAAGGACTCTTAGGTCTCATCTCCCCCTCCCTTCTGGGACGATCAGATCAAATAGCAACCAGTCATCATACACACCGTAAAGACATGGTGAGGACATTGATGAGGCTCTCAAGGGACTCTCAAGAACTGATTTGAGTCAGCTGTGTGGGAGATATTTGCAGAGAATTGTGGAGATGACAGCAACAGGCTCACAAGGCATGTAAGTGATGATGTCAACTTCAGCAGAGTATGGAAGGTCCTTAAAACCATCTCTGGACATAAGGTGAGCATTCAGCAACCTGAGGGGGACCAGAAGTGGGTGAATGACCTGAACATATCCTTCCTCCATAGTGCCTCTTCTGCTGCATTTATTACCCTTAACACCCACTGTGACCTGCTCTCCCACCTCTAGCCCTCGTTCCAACAGCACACAGCACACAGCACAGGACACAGGACAGTTCCCAGCCAACTGTTTGCATGTGTCGTGATTAGCTGGCTGGGATCTTTGGGAACATCTTCTGCCTCAGCCAGACATTGGGGAAGCTGTGGAAAACATCATATGCAGTACACCTCCCACTGTGTCCATGGCTGCGTTGCTCTTAGCCAGCATATAACCCCCAAATTGCACCCCGGGAGGCATCCTTAGAGGCAGCTGCCCATTGCTTCAACTGTCCACACTACTGTGTGATATCATTATTATTATAAAACCGAGGAGCTGGTGGAGGATTTTCACAGCACAAACACAGGTCCAAGGTTTTATTGTCTCTGGTAGGACAAGTGATGTACTGGGTGAAGGTCGGCAGAGTGGTTTTTGTAAAGCGTCTCAACTGAGTTAAATATGTTTGCGATTAACTATATGGCCATGTGTTATTATCTCCTTAAAACTTTTGTTTTCCTGAGATCTCTTGTATATTTAATTCGAGTGAGTTCTGTCATGCTAACTGACGGACACCCTTAACACTATAATATAG
Organism: Mugil cephalus; assembly: GCF_022458985.1. NCBI lineage: Eukaryota > Metazoa > Chordata > Actinopteri > Mugiliformes > Mugilidae > Mugil > Mugil cephalus. Next base: position 826,707 of record NC_061774.1, read on the forward strand.
TAAAATAGTAGCCTAATGTAATAGGTCTACTATAATGTGAGTTGTTTGTTTTGTGCTTTAATGTTTGCTAGATAATGATTATGTTTCTGGAGACAAGTTACCTTGAGAAAACGGAGCTCATTTTCTTAACATAACAAGATAAATAACTCAAGATCTTGAGAAAACAGAGGAAATGAACTTGTTATCACATAAAAATGGAAAAAAAAATATGTGAATGCATGGCTGCATATGCATATGCTATGTAATAAAATTCAATTCAAAATTCAATTCAATTCAATTGAACTGAACTGAACTGACTTGGGAGCGGCACAGCCAACTGGCCAAATTAGGCTAATTGGTGACCCTACATTGACCCTCTCTGTGTTAACCCTGCAACAGACGGGCGACCTGTCCAGGGTGTCCTGGGATAGGCTTCAGCCACCCAGCCACCCCCGGCAACCTTAGTGAGGACAAGCTGTTGTTGAAGATGAGATGAATTGAATTGAATTGAATTGAATTGAATTGAATTGAATTGAATCGAACTTAATTGAAATGAATTGAAATGAATTGTGTTGTGTCGCTGGACATGATGCCATTGGAGTGGTTGGTTCAACTTGCAGTCGCACTGCAACTAAATATACATTGAAAATGACAGGTAGGAGGAGCAAATTACAAAATGAATTAAAGGAGGCAAGTTTAGCATGTTTTGCATTTTGTTTTATTTTGGTATCATGTTTAAAATATGTACACATATGTTGCCGTCTGTTCCATTTGTTTCATGTCCTCTTTTAATACGCCTGTCAATAATGGTGTGATGGGTAGAGCTACCCCTCCCTTCTCTGCCTGTTCGGCCACACCCCCTCAAATCAGTGATTCCCAACAGGTGATGCCATGACCTCCTGTTTCTATTTAAATCTAACTACAGCCAGTGGTAGATTTTGCCTCGTGCTCTCCCGACCCTGCATTTGCTCCATGAATTAAAATGTCTAGTCAAGGTATGCCCTTTGTCTTTCTGGCAATGGTCATTGACTCGTGGTAATGTCAGTTATTGTGTAAAGCGCTTTACCGCCGCTGCATGTTAAAACGGAAGCGAAGCTGAAACATTGTGTGACTAGACTGTGTTAAGAACTCATGAAGGCTGTTATTTAGGGAAAAAAAGACAAAGGAAGTGGCTCCGCGGCTTCGCTAATTAACTCGTGTAACTTCACCAGTCACGGACTTTTTTTGCGACGTGATTCTTCGAGGTGCACCGACTTAAGGCAAGAACATAAACTACAGGTTCTTCAAGACTGCCACAGTGTTTTGCCAACTTCTGTTCTATTTGGGCCTGATTTAGAAAACTGTTCTTAAACAACTCTGCAGGTGTGTTTTACTTTAGTTAGCTCTCCATCTGGATAAACCTAATCTCTCCACTGACGTTATTTCAGTAACGTTAGCATCTGTCGTGCGTTTTACGACATGAATTAACAGTCAACAACAGAGTATCATGTCATTGTTGCTACTGTGGTGTTGATACAGTACATATGACATGTTTGTTTTAATTTTGTTTGTGGACACGATGTCTACAGTATGGCACGAAGGCAGGGAGAGATATCCAGTTTCTTCACAAAGAAGAAGAAAATTAGCAGGGAGAGTGCAGGTGACCAGCAGGAGTGTGACAGTCAGGGTGACTCAGAATATTGAAGTCAGAATATTGTTTAAAATGGTCCCGAATGAAGTAGAAATATAGCTTCTAGTCAGATAATAGTAAAGTTTTAAAAATTCTGTAACTTTTTGTCTTTTCTGAGTGAAAATGCTACACAATATATCTAAAATATACTTACGATTTTCTACATTTTTATCAGTAAAAGAATATTTTACCTCCATAGTTTAATCCATCCATCATTTAAGAACAAATAATCATCTATTGACTTCATTAAAGTATGAATATTGTTTAATAATTGTACCAAATAATGTGGAAATATAGCTTCAAGTCAAATAACATTTAACGGCCCTATTTTAAGTGTATTTCTATCCTTACCGAGTGAAAATCCTGCAGAATAACTTAAAAAAAAAACTGTATATCTCCACCTTTTGTCATTGAATAGATTTTTTTTTTTTTTTAAATCAGTAAATAAGTATGAATATTACTCAATCAGGCTGCAGGATAAAGTAGAAATATAGTTTTTTGTCTAAAGTGACTTTGTGAAAATCCTGCAGACTAAGTTGAAAACACATCTCTTCTTCTTCTTTTTCTACATTTTTACCAGAGTATTTCCCTGCAACTTTTTACCTCATTCACATCATTTAAGAACAAATAATCATCTATTAACACTTTATAGATTATAGATGTTCACTGTACAGAGCTAGAAGCACTAACGTCTGACTAACTCTGTACAGCAAACATCTTAGTGTTCTGTGTGTTACCACTTGGTAATAGTACAAGTACAAAGAGTACAAGTGGTGCCCCCACCAGAACATTCTCTCGACCGGCCCCTGCTAAAGTGGACTAGTCACTGCGCTTCCTCCCCCTGTCTGTGCAATGCTCGTCATGTTTGGATGTGTGGCTGTATAATGTGCAACTCCCAGGAACGGGGAAATGATGTTGGCTCCTGGTCACTGCTGTTTTTGCCCCTTTTTTAAAATATATTTTTTGTACTTATGGTTACCTTTTTTTATTTAGTGTTTTGATTATTTTGATTATAAATTGTGTTAAGTGAGCTTTGTTTTCTTCCTCCTTTTGTTCTTTGTTCTTGTAAACCAACTTTGAGTTAATCCTATTCTGGGGTTCTGTCAATACCAGTACAGGTGGGCTGGTCATAGGTGTGCAGGTGGTGGCTCACTGGATGGAGGGTTTCCTCATTTTAGTTTTATTTGCATATTAAGACACACTAATTTGTGTCTTTTGCTTTGCAGTGTGTGTGTGTGTGTGTGTGTGTGTGATCTCCCTTCACTCCTTCACTCCTGTAGGCCTCTGACAGTCATCCTGTGCTGGTAAACACTTCAGTGTAGTGACATTTACACATATGGAAATTATATCTTTGTAACAATATAGCCTTATTTTTAAGCGAAGTCTTCTGCTTTTTAACTAATGTGAGATTTACTTGTAAATAAAAACAGAAAATTGTTCAAAACTAGAAATTGTCGCTTACTCCTTCAGTAGAACCAATTAAGTCTGGTGATAGTAGTTGGCGAGCGAGAAAACAATGGCAGCCAGTAAGAGTCTAGGTAAGTGGGATGAGTGAATCATTGTCTCATGACTTAGTGTTATCGGATGTTATTCACTGTAAGCAGAAGTTTATTTTTCCTTCCTTTTTTCAGATCCTGGTCTACCATCGTGATGGGGATTTAGAGAGATTGTATCCTCTAATATTTGGAGCCCAATCATATTGTTTTGGCCATATAATTGTGGAACTGTTGACTGAATTTAGGAAGTTTTCTTTTTTTTCCATGGGCCTTTCACTTAGCAGCCTAGTGCTGCTGAAGAATATCTGACGCTTTAAATTCACCTCATGTGCAGATTAGGGATACTAGGATAAAAGTAAATGTTTGAGCAAGTGTGTGATGGCATGAGGTGAAATTAAGCCTTCATTCTTTTCCTTACCACTGTCAGTCTCTGATGCTAAGAATGACAGATGTAGAAAAAGACAGACAAGGGACAGGCCTGGGGAGGGGGTTAGCTGGGACAAACATAGGTCATACACCTCAACCCTAAGGCTAACTGCTCCATCAATGTGCACACACACACACACAGGCCAACACACTCAGGAGCGTATCACTTCCATCTACCTTGATTCTCATTTTAATTAGCTCTTATCATTAATTGGTTGGTGTTGCTATTTATATTGATTGTTCAAACCACTGTGATGGCTTTATAAATAAGGAAGCTACAAAGAAGAACACAATTACTGCTCTTCACCATAGCTTCTACATAACAGAGGGAAATGACAAAATGAATGACCAGAACAAACATGGGGTCACTGATTAAAAAAAAAAAGTATTTTCAGTGCCAATTGTGCCATATTAGCACACCAACACATTAAAGTAAGATTGTTAGCATTATTATGAACATGTTCGCAAACCTGTAGTTGCATTTAGTTCAAATGACCTGATTCAGCTCAAAATAGAATGTTTTTATATTCAGTCAGAAAGTGCCAATAACAACTCACCGTTCTTGTATTCATAACCATAAAAGAGAGAGAGGAAAAAATCTAAAATATTTGACTTTCTCTCCTAGCTTTTAGTTCCACCAAAGGTGACATCTTTTTCAGCTCAGTCCAGGGGTTCTGTGACCATTGCGCTGGTTCATCCCACCAGAGAACTTGGATGAATGTCATGCAATGGGCACAGTAAGCTAAGAAATACAAAAGGTACCGCACACACACACACACACACACACACACACACACTAATACACATGTAACAGTACAGACTTTCCCACTAGCTTTCTATTAAAGATTCCTGGAATGGTTTGTCTCTCCTTATAAAATCTCTGTTTATATGGAACAGTTCAGATTCAGAGAACTTTGTAAACATATGTCCCCAGGTGGCAGTTTGAGGCATATGTGAGCAGCATCTTGAAAGAGCAAGACATTTTAAGGAACAAAAATAGAACAATACACAGTATATACTAAAAACTATTCCATAAATGTTTTAACTTTCCAAACTGTCTATACAGGATGTACACATGAGTGCAAATTCAAACAGGAATTACAGTGATTATACACTACCAGTCAAAGGTTTTATAACACTCAAAAAATCGTAGAATCTATACACCCTGTCACACCGTGGTGAGGGTGTCTTGTCTTGGGTTTGTTTTGTCCTGTCATTTCCTGTTTTATTTTAAAAAGTAATTCTCCTCTCGTTTCAGGTCACTTGCCCTTCCTCATGTGTCTCAGTCTGATTGTCCTAAGTCAGGGGTGTCAAACATAAGGCCCGGGGGCCAAAACCGGCCACCCGTGGGATGAATTTGCAAAAATTACAGTGGAGATATTAGCTGGAAATCTTTGACAAAATAAGAAATTTCACAGTTTTTCATTACATGTAGCAGTACTTTTTTGCACTAAAGCAAAGGGAAACATTTGGAGTTGTAGTTATTTACCAGGTTATAAGCTATTGGGCAACCGGCCCGGCCCCCTTGAGGTCAAATTGGGCTGTATGTGGCCCCTGAACTAAAATGAGTTTGACACCCCTGTCCTAAGTGTTTCGACCTGTCCCCTATTTCCATCCATGTATTTAAGTAGTCTGTGTTCCCCTTGTCTTGTGCCAGAGTGTCATCGTCCTTGTCCTGCACCAGAGCCTTGTTCCATGTCCACAGCCATAGTAGTTGCCCAAGTAAGCCGTTTATACCTCTAGAAGAGTGATTTTTTGTTTGTAAATTTTCCAATAGCTAAAGTTCATAGCCCTTTGTTTTTCCTCGTTAACAAGTGATTTTTTTGTTTGTTAATTATTTCCATAGTTTAGATTTCTAGTCCTTTTGGTTTTTGCTCTTTAAGAGTGAATTTTTGTTTGTTAATTATTCCATAGTTTAAATTTCTAGTCCTTTTGGTTTTTCCTCTTTAAGATTGATTTTTTTTTTTGTTTATTCTTCCATAGATTAGATTCATAGTCCTTCGGTTTTCCTCCATTCGGAACGTTTTGTGTTTCTCGATTTGTTTCTTTTGGTTAAAGTTTTTTCCTCCTCCTGGAGAGTTTTTGTTTCTCAGAATTCAGAGTTAGTGTCTAGGTTTTTATAGCCATTTGTTTGTCACTCTGTCTGAGTTCTCCGGTGAATTCAATAAAAGCCTTTTTGTTATTCAGTATCTCTGCATCTGAGTCCTGCTTCGAGTCTCGGCCTGACACACCCCAAATGTATCATAAACACTGGACTCATCCAAATAACCATCTTTGGCTGATTGAACATGTGATCACACTTATTTCTAAAATGGAAATCAGTTATTTTTCAGATAGTTATTCCCAGTTTTGTTGCAGAAGTTCCCAGAACTGTGTGGCACTTTGATTTCACTCATCTGTTCATCACAAATCAGCTCTGTGGGGTTAAAGTCTAGAGGCCCAGTCTCAGTCCCAGACTCCATGTTTTCAAGCTTTGCATCTTGTTTTTATTCTGAGGTAGTTCTGGTATAGCTTCGGCTAAATTTTTGAGTCATTATCCTGTTGTAGGATGAAGCCCTGACCAACTATACCAGAGGATACTACTACAGTTCTAAATGTTATTGCAGAGGTAGTATGATAAAGATAAAATACTGTACAAATATTACCTGTAGTCAACCAGAGAAGAACAGCTTCAACCTCCAACAGAACTAAAAGTTACCACCTGTGTTTTTGTGTCTTTTACAATTACGTGGGTGAGAATTTTGGATTTATAAAACTGTGCTTGCAGCAAATTTTTGTGTTATGACATTTTATTAATTATATAATTACAACTGATACCTGTGCAAGGACTCAGTTATGTATGATTTATTTTTGAATAGTAACCAAAACAGTCAATTAAAAGGGGCTCAGACGTTTCACACAAGATATTTAGATGGATGTTTTTTGAGTCATTTGACTCTTGTGTCTGACTTGTGTTCTGAAAGTTGCCTAATTGAAGTAACTCTGTTTTAATATTGATTTTGTGAAATATAAAAGTGAAAATATGAATAAAATATAAAAATGAGAAAACAAAAAGAAAAATAACAGTTCTTTCTTTCAGATAGAAATAGTCCTTAGGTTGTTCATTTGTCTTGATTTGTCTTCCTCTACAAGAGCTGAGAGAACACAGAAGACAGCCCCGTGCAGTCAGAACATTTCAATCGTGCCTTCTTCCCTCATGTAAATAAACAATAAAAACAGTAATGCATTTCTTCCTTTTTCTGTTAATGTATTATTTACAAATCAAAACAAATGTATCTTGACCAAAAAGTCATAGACTGAAGCTTCACTAAATCTAATAAGATCTGTTTCATCCACCATTGACTGGCAGTGGAAGGCCAGCTCTCAACATGAATGTTAAGTTGTGCAGCAGGAAAAAGACTTTCTGTTGACACATGCAGGTCAAGGTACAGAATACATCAGTGGATTAAACTGAATAATGTGGCCCATTGAAACCCAGTGAGCACATTAGAATATTACCACGACTGCCAGTCTTTGTCTCTTTCTGTCTTCTCTTCTTTCTTCCTTTTTTTTGTCCTTCACAGCAAAGCAGAATGAATGATGTAAATGAGATGTGAAGGGAAAGTGGGTAAAATGGAAAATTCATTATTTTCTTTTTCACGTACCAACTAAAATTAAATGATTTATATTGTTAGCCTAGCAGAATAATTGCCTAACAAGAAAAAACACAATCGTTAGCAGCACATTGGTATTTTTATTGATACTGTAACAGTAAGTAATTATGCTAACGATTGGGCATTCTGTGGGATGACATGACATCATTGCATACTGCCAAAAAATCATGTAAATGCTGTACATCATAAAACAAAGGGGGTGCAATGTCATAGTGCACACATGCAAAAACATTGTTCGGGTTCACTTCTTAGTCCTGCAATTCTCAAAAGATCTGGTCTACACTTGGATAGAAGTTCTGGTTATCAGTATGTATTTTAGAGCTGTCCTCTTCACTCAGGTCTGGATTTGATACTAAAACAACTTCACATTTGTCAATTTGATTTCTGTAAGCAAAGTTGTACTCCAAATCTCAGGCACAGTCACATTCATAACAAGTAAACAATGGATGCGTTTGTATAAATATAGAAAATTAATCTATACACTCAACACTTACACTGATCAGCCATAACTTGAAAACCACTGACACCTGGCAAGGTTACCTCAGTTCAAAACTGATCAAGTCACCCCTCCCCTCAACCCATAGGACCCAAAACCCCCCACTGACAATATTTGGTTGTCAGACACCACAGGACACACTCAGAAGGCCCATGTCCATCCTCTGATGAGTCACAACTATTTTGGAGGCACATTGAAGACCTATACAATATGTAGGTATACTTAACGTCTATTTATTTTTTTTAGTAGACTACCAAAGTGCAATATGACAAACCGGATTTTATTGATGTGGAAATTATGTTGACACTAAACTGTCTTTGTCCTCTGATCTCTCCAGTTCTTTTTCCTTCACTCTGCCTTTCCATCTCTTGGAGCCAACTATCATTTCTGAATTGTTTTTTATGGCTCATTAAGCATCTATAGTACGGGAGTATGTGGACAAAAGCAAAGGGGAGGAGGATGGGTTGATGAAAAGACTGGAGAATTACACAGAGCAGTTGCAGGAGGTGAAACCTCCTCCTGCAAACATAGAGTATTTACACTAATGAAGAGATGGGTTTAAATAGTAGCAATTAAGTACAGGCACATGGCAGACAGCATGGACAGACACATGGTTAATGCAACATGCTCGCTGAAAACTTGCTGAACACACATGTGCGAGCAGGGCCTCCACAAAGGGAGACCATGCTGGATAAACTGCAGGAGATACCCTGAAAAAGCATCAAACAGTGGATAGTAAAATTATCAATGGAAAAATATCCCTTTAAGATACATTTTGAATAGATAAGATAATGAATTTGTCTTAATCACATCTGAACTTTGGAAATTATGTGATTAATTATGACTAAACATTTTAAGACTGATTTAATAATATCAAGTATCAGGCAACATGTTTTTAACAAATACTTATTTTGAAGAAATAGATTATAAATTATTTGTATTTTGAGAACAACACAAACATCCTATCAGAAAGCTGCCTTTCCTGAATATCTGTGCTCCTGCCAGGATTGAGTGACTTTCAGGAGTCTGGGTGAAAAGTCTTGACTCCGTATACAGAGGAGGCTCTGACTGAATGAAACACGACTTTACTGCATCACTAGTTTTGTCAAAAAGATTTATTTATTTATTTATTTATTTTTTATTATTATATTTTTTTTTTACCTTAAATGGGTTAAGGAGGCAGCATATAACTTATGGGATGCAGCAACTGTGTGATGCTATCATGTCAATATGGACCAAAATTTCTGAGGAATGTTTCCAATACCTTGTTGAAAGTATGCCACGAAGAATTAAGGTAGTTCTGACAGCAAAAGGGATCCAACCTTTTACTAGCAAGGTGTACTTAAATGATAATAATAGAAGTGTTAAAATGGATTACTACACCTATTATGAATTTTATTCAAATACAAATACTGGATGGTTTCCACAGCCCTACCATGTACATAGTATACATGGCATAGCATCATGTATTACAAGAGCACTATAATATAAGTATTTTAAGTAATATAAGTGCATTTTTTCGTTGCTGCTACAATCACTTATCTAGAGAATAAAACACATAAAGGCTTACCACATTTGTAAAACAAAAATGGCAGTTGAGTTCATAAGTCATTAGTGACCGTAATAATAATAAATACCAACTCTGCCATGTCGTTGTCGGCCATTATTACGTTATTGGCTTCTGCAGGCCTCCACCCGGATGTTTTTTCTTCCTCCTTAAATTTCCCACCTCTGTAGGTCCTTGCAGCCACAAGGTCACACTGTGTTTTTAATTGTGGTGCCCCTCAATTCGCACAGCCCCCATCTCTGCCACTACATCCCAGCTACCCCCTCAGCCTAAATGATGAACGACTGCACCTTGTGAAAAGGGCCCTCTCCAATAAACAAGCTTATCTCTCCTTTCTCTCTCTCTCTCTCCCTCACTGCTGCCTGTGAATAATGAGCTCTGGGTATCACTGTTAATCACTATAATTGTTAATGTTAAGAGGGGGCTGGTTGCTAGTTGCCCGACGCCCCACGCCTTTATTGATTTCATTTTTTACATTAAAATGCTGCATGCCTTTGTCAGCGCCGTGGGTCACACTCCCACCACCGCCCCCCTCAGCCCCCACCACCTCAACCCTGGAGAGACGCTAATTAGTTATTTAGTGGCCTGAGTGTGTGATGGTGTGTATGTGGGATGGCAGACCAGAGCAGAACTAAAGCCTGTTATCAGTAGCCTGATAAAGGGAATTGGTTGTCCCGCAGTAGCTGTGAGAGGCTATGGCTGATAGCAGCATGCCTATTATAGAGAGGACACACACATACACGTACTACACATAGTGGAGGAAACATACATACAGCCAAGCCCATAAACACCTGTAGTGAGAAGAAATCCTCCTTAAAACACTTCCATACTGTTTCCACTGTATCATTTCACTGAGTCACAGAAAACAGGTCATAGCCATATTTTAAACAGCAATCACTGGACTACATATTTTACTGAGTTAAACTAAATGTCTAGATGTCTATATGAAGCCTCAGTGCGATTTTTTCGATTTTCTGAACTCAGTCCTTGCCCAGTTTACATGGAGCGGAGAAAATCAAATTTGATGGGAACATGTCCTCCTCCACACTAGGTGGCGATATGAGTCTTTTCAGCTTGTTAATACCATGTTAATACGGCCCCTGTATGAAGAGTTGTTCATGCGGCAGACAGTATTTCAAACAACAACCAGATGGATAATGGTACACTTTTTTTTAAATCTCGTACGTAATGTGTGCACTACTTCTGCAGATAAGATGCACACTATCCCTCAGACGTTTTTTCTACCAGTTCTGTTTACCTGCAATCTGCTTTTTTGGATGGTTTTGTTCTGGGATCAGCGCAGCGGCTCTATTGCTTTCACATACGCATTATCCTGTAATAATTTTAAACAGTTTGTCTAGTTTTCAGATTTGTAAGAGGACAAACTTAGATTACAAGACAAATTGTTAATTTTGTACATTTTTCTGACCTGCGTTGATCAAATGTCATTTCCACCACATCTCAATATACACCTGTTATTTAATTATAAATAACTTATACCACTCTAGAATTGTCTGAGACTCCTTTTTGTAAATTTTTTTTTTACCAGTATCCCCATAATGTCCAATACTCATATATTTATAAATTAAATAAATTAAATCTCTTAAGGACCAACTGCTTAACTGTCCACCTGCTAACAAATTTAACATTGCTTGGGTAGGTGCTTTTTAGAAAATAAATGACTTGAATTATTATGTAATGTGGATCATGACCTTATAAATTGTGGAGATTTTTTTTTAGGTGTGGTGAGAACTTTTACAATATTTTTTAAAAATATCTGTGGTGGTGGAAATGACAGGGCATTGAGGAAATGACAGGGTGTTGTGGAAATGACAAAGAACTCGTCAATGTGTAATTAATGTTAATTTAAAGTGTAATATTAAGACGTCTAACACGTGATCTTCTCTCACAATCCATATATATCATATCACTTGGACCTCCAAGCATAAATGTCATTTCCACCACACTACTGTCTTTTCCACCACAGAGTAATGTGGTGGAAATGACATTTCTACACTATTTTGTGAAAGAATGCATATTAGCTTAACTGATAAGCTTTGATTTGAATCTTAGCACTTAATGTATGCAAAATACAGTTATTCAACTAAAAAAAAAAACTTTTTAAAAACACATGATGATACAACATGTTTGGAAATGACATGCAATAAATATATATATATATATACTGATCAAGCAATATACATTGCCATAGAAACCAGACAACCAATCTCTCGTATTTTTTTTTTTAAAGAAAACACGAGAGAAAAGCTAATTCCAGTCACATTATATGGGTGTTTTAATCGGATAAGGAGAACTCTGGAGTAAGTCAGAGTAATGTGTTTACATGCACTTAAGTTGTCGAGTTAGAGTCCGATTAAGTCAATAATTTTTTTTCACGTGCATGTAAACACACTGACTGGTAGGTGGAGCACCACGTGTAAACACATACATCTTTGGTAGTTTTTGTGGTAATCCCTAGTCATCCTGGTAAAGTTTTAACACCACCTGCAGACCATCAGTACAACATGAACTCTACATATGCCCCTTCCCCTTTTTCATGCAGCAATAATAGCAATGAGACATTTCACTGTAAGTTTTAACTACATTATTCTGTCACCTTCTCCTGGTCTTCATTAAATCTGAGGCCAAAAATGTACAAGTCAACATAAAGTGATAACTGTACTATTGTATTCTTATCTTGGTTTCATTTGCAGAATTAAGATAAAGGCACACTGTACCTCGACTCATTCAATGTTGAACCCATGTCATATCATACAGGTTGTGCCTTTAGGCTCTAGGACTACCACTATGTTCCTTCCTGTGTTGTTTCCTGTATTGCATGGCCAGGGCAGTTTGGGATGTGGACCCCCATATGGTTTCAGCCATGGCCCTGGCTTACAGGCCTCAGTTTGCACTGCCTTGTGCTTAGCAACCTGCTTGCAGTGAACAAGAAATGTTACCAAAGGGACAGGGCTGGGTCAGATGGGATTCCTTCCACATCAGTATGCTGGAGCTGAAAGCAGACCAACTCGCCCTATGGAAAGTCCTGAAAGTTTCTTCATGGTCACCTTTGGCATTCGAAGATGACTGCACAGTTGCTGTAGCATACAATAACAAACACAGGGGTCTTGGCTTCTGGTGCCCACAGACATTTGCACGTTATCCCTTAATTTCTACACAGGGTGATGGACAAAAGAAGCAGAGATGGTTCTGGTGGTACAGCTGGACTAGGGATGTATACCAGGGTTATAGAAGATGAGATCCCCTGCAGTGGAAGACATCATGCATCATCCCTGTCCCTGAGAAGCTACACCTGAGGTAGTTGAATAACTACACACTAGTCCCTGATATCCAGCATCATGAAGACCATGGAGAGGCTGCTGTTCCATCACATCAGGCCCCAGGTCCGCCAGGATCTTGACCCACTGCAGTTTGCATACCAGCAGAAGGTGGGGGTGGAGGACATCATACTCTACCTGCTCCATCATGTTCTCTCATACTTGGACAGAGGGAATGCTGCTATGAGGATAGTGTTTTGATGATTGCATGATTTCTCCAGTGCATTCAACACTATCCAGCCCCCCTTCTTACTGGGAGACCTCAGTATGTCAGGTTGGGGAACTGCATGTCTGGACCATGCTCTGCCCTGTCCTATTCACTCTGTACACCCCAGACTTCAAACACAACAAAGAGTCATGTCACCTGCATAAGTTCTCAAATGACACTGCAGTTGTGCGGTGTGCCAGGAATGGACAAGAGCAGGAGTACAAGGAGTACGAACCTTCTTCTGATCAATAAAACCAAGGAGATGGGAAGGGATTTAGAGTTAAAGTCCAGGTCCCACCTGCTGCCTGTAGCCGTCAAGGGGAGTCTGTAGAGGTGGTTCAGATCTATAAGTACCTGGGTCTACAGTTGGATCACAAACTGGACTCAGTATACTAAAAAGTCAGAGCCACATCTATTTCCTAGGAGACTAAGTTTACAATCTGCTAGAAGCTGCTGGACATGTTTTATCAAACTATCATTTCCAATGTGCTCTTCTACACTGTGGTGTGCTGAGGAGGCAACACTAAGAAGAAGGGAACCTCAGGGCTGGACAAACTGAAACTATGGTGGGCTCTGTGGTAGGGGCTGGACTCCTTGACAGCAGTGGCATTATGAACAATGTCCACCAACCTCTACATGACACCACAGTCAGGCAGAGAAGCTCATTCAGTGACAGGTTGGTCTCCCTGTCTTGCTCCATAGACAGGTTGAGGAGGTAATTTGTCCCTCAGGCCACAAGACTCTACAACTCCTCCCTGTGAGGAAACATTATCACTAGATATCTGTCAGATATCAGTCTATCCATTATGTTGATCTTTCAATACGACTTGTTTTTTTCCATCTTTGTGTGAGCCCTTAATTAAAGCTTAATTAAACACTCCCTAAAGAAAACTTTAGTATTTAGAGGAACAGTTAACCTTCCAGATGGCTAAGATTTCGCAGCCAGAGTGGCAAAGAAAGAAAGAATAATGACAGAGACAATGTGTGTAATTAGTGTTTATTAATTAGTGTCAGTAATCAGTCACTGCTCATTGCATCTTCTAGCGCATGACAAGAAACTAATATATGTTTATGTATCTGTTTGTCTGTGTGTGTGCATTTGCAAGGGTCACAGATTATTACACTAGCCAACTAACATTCATCTACAAACCCACACATGCATATACACACATCTTGTGCTTTGGAACAATGTTGATAACTCTAGATTTCTCATCAGTTATCTTGCCTTGATCACAGGAACACTCTAATGAGGCCAACTAATTGCCCTTCCATAATGCACCACACATTATGTAACTGGTAACTGGTGTTGCACAGACACTCTGAAAAGCGCAATCTCTGTAATTCATGCAATTACTAGTACAACAATTAATAGCTTGAGCATGTATAGTTTTTACAGTCTGTTGCTAAGCTACGCTAATTGCAACTGCAGGGCCAAATATACTACATCAAAGAGTGGTGTTATTATTCTCAGTGTTTTATGATCTCTAGTGTTTCAGTTCAGTTTCTCGTGCTTGGTGTTCCTGAGTTCTTGTATAGGTTTAGGTTTTTGGGGATTTCACCTGTTTTTGCATTTGCACTTGTGGGTACCTTGCCTACATTGCAGTTCTTTTTCTTCTGGATTTAATCAGTTTCAATAGTTATTTATTTTCATGCTCCAGTTCCCCTTGTGTCCTGCATTTCAATTCTACCTAACACTCAACACTCAACATTGGCATTCCCGTTTGCAGCAAACTGGTGGAGAGTAAGCCAGGAGTTATGCAAGCAAGTCCAGTCCAGATTCAGCCGATTCAATGCAAGCCCAGTCCAGTGGGTCCTTAGAAGGAAGTGATTTTAATTAAAGATAAGTTGCTCAGTGTGCCGCCATACTGAGCCTGTTAATCTGAATCCAATAGGCTGGATGTAGCAGCTATGAGGCCCTTGTAAAGCACAGGCTCTATTGAAGCTCACTGCATTTCATTTGGCTTGGAATCAATGCAGATTGACACCACTTAACATGCAAATGGTGCTCAGGTCAACTGGCGGCTTCCTGTGTGCTGGCGGTGGTCCAACATCTACAGCTTAACTCTCCCATTTCACCACCTTACACCTTACACACCTTAACAGTTTTCATTCCCCTTTTCTCCTCTTGAAAGTTTATTCAGCTCATTCCATGTCTGAATCCTTATACATTCTCCCTTCAGCCTCCTCTCCCGCCTCTGCTCTCTCCTCCCTCCCTTCTTTTTCATCATATTCCTCCCTGCTGTTTTAAAAATCATATTCAGGATATTCGTTCATTTAAAGATATGAGAAAATAAAAGACTATTGATTGCTTGATAAAGTGTCACTGATGGCAACAGAATGGGTTAAAGTCAGTAGAGGCACTACAGTAGAGACTGTGTGTGTGTGTGTTCGCTGCAGGCACTATATGGTAGATGCCATGGATCAATAAAGTGTATTTGTGTGTGTCGGCCCTTAGCTATCCTTGCAATTACACATTTCCAGCAGCGCCGGCAGAGCACATCTCTTTGTTAACGCCTTAATGGATCAGCTCAGGGATGTGTCCGCATGCACACACACATGCACAAACACACACAAATAGATACAGCTTTACAAGGTAAGCATTCTTAAATTGATTCGTTAAACAGCGTTTTGAGCCCCGGCACTCTCTGCAACTGTGTAATTACTGTGAGAGCTGACACTGTGTGTGTGTGTTGTTGATATGTGTGTATCTGCATCAGAGTGTGTCTGTGGATAATTTCATGAAGTGCTGGGCATTTGAGTTGCTAACAGTTTCCAAATGAAGGAAACTACATGTGTCTGATTATTGAAGAAGAGAACGTTTCATTTGGAATTTACTCTACAACAGCCATAGATATATTACAGCAGGCATCACCTCTTCAGTCCTCACCTCTTCTTTTTTCCCACTTCACTCCTCCGACATGTAGGGAAGCTCATTCATGACAAGTCCATTGTACAAGAGCCGGAATTCAAGTAAAAGGCAATATGCAAAGGCAGATTTGTGGGGAAAGACACTTCAAGAATTCGAAGCTTGAGCTGCTTATTTTTTCCTTTAGTTTCAGACATTGTCATAATTCACCTGTCCACCAGGTGCCATCTTTGAGCTTTCAGCTGAAATGTAAAGGGAAAAAAATGTGTTTTTTAAATTTTATGATGTTGTGTGTGGTGTTGATGCCTCATAGCAAAAAGGTCTGGGTTTGAATCCAACTGGGGCCTTTAGTTGTAGTAGTTTGCATGTTTTCAATTCACTTCAATTTCAATTTTATTTATATAGCGCCAATAACAATACAAATTCTCTCAAGATGCTTCACAAAAACCAGCCTGCAACCTCCAGAGCAACCTGAGGGCGACAGTGGCAAGGAAAAACTCCCTTTAACAGGAAGAAACCTTGAGCAGAACCCAGCTCATATGGAGGGACCCATCTGCCGAAGGCCAGCCGGGTAGAAACAGAGAAGATAGAGAGAAAAGAAGAGCAGGAGAAACAAGATAAACAAACTTCTGTCATAGATACATACATCAAGCTGACAGAAACATGTAAGATCTAGTAATATAACACATAGCTGATGAACTTTGAGACAGTTTGTGAGTATAACAGGAATCATGGGCAGGTTGGTGAACTGTTCATCTATGTAGGAGTGGACAACTGGAGGAGGCCATGATGACTGGGGCAGATGCAGTTTATGGAGCTCCACAGGTCTGATACACAGCACTCCAGCCCATGAAGACTGGGCTGGTTAATGAGGCCACGGCAGCAGATGTAGCTTAGAACTCCACAGGTCAGATATTCATCACTCCAGACCAGAGACCCTCACAAGAAGATGGAGGGGGAGGGGAGCGGAGGGGAGAGAGTAAGACACAGTGGTTAGTAAATTATAAGAGATAGAAAATAAAATGATAAGATATTAGAGGACAGGAGCCAGAGAAGAAAGAGGAGAGGACATGTCCTCAGTGCATCGTCCCCCTGCAGCCTAGGCCTATAGCAGCATAACTAAGGGATGGTTAAGTCCAGCTCTAGCTATAAGCTTTGTCAAAAAGGAAAGTCTTAAGCCTGACCTTAAACGTAGAGACTGTGTCTGCCTCCTGAACCCAAACTGGGAGCTGGTTCCACAGGAGAGGAGCCTGATAGCTGAAGGCTCTACCTCCCATTCTACTTTTAGAAACTCTAGGAACCACAAACAGACCTGCACTTAGAGATCATAGTGATCTGTTGGGACAGTATGGTACTATGAGGTCTTTCATATATGATAGAGCTAGGCCTTTCAGAGCCTTGTATGTAAGGAGGAGGATTTTAAATTCAATTCTAGATTTTAAAGGGAGCCAATGAAGAGAAGCTAAAACTGGAGTAATATGATCTCTCTTGCTAATTCCTGTCAGTGCTCTTGCTGCAGCATTTTGAATCAAGTGGAGGCTTTTTAAAGAGCATTTTGGACGGATTGACAGTAATCAATCAACTTTATTTATATAGCACATTTAAATCACAGGGGAAACCAAAGTGCTTTACATTGGGACATAAAATATGTAATAATAAGATTAAGATAAAAGGCATAAAAAAACAAACAAAAAAATCACTTCAAACAACAAACAAAGTAAGCAAAGAAAACAGAATGAACAAACAACATCAATGAATTACAATAACCCAGCCCGAAAGACACAAATGCATGAACTAGTTTTTCCGCATCACTCTGAGAAAGGATGCTCCTAATTTTGATGATATTAAGGTGAAAGAAAGCAGTCCTGGTCACCTGCTTTATGTGAGAATTAAAAGACATATCCTGGTCAAATATAACACCAAGGTTTTTCACAGTAGTACTGGAAGCCAAGGTAATGCCATCCAACAAAAGCAGGTGATTACATAATGAATCTCTGACATGTTTAAAGCCAAATGTGTGTCAATGTGTCCTCCCACTGTCAAAAGACATGCTTGTTAGGTTAATAGTTAGGTTAATGATTTTAAATTCGCGACCTGTCCAGGGTGTTCCCTGCCTCTCACCTGACGACAGCTGGGATAATCCAAATCAGCAGTTTTGACTTGCTCGCTGAGTTCAAACTGAGAAAGATGGTGGTGAAAGCTACAGTAGATGAAGTTCACAAACTTATGTTTAGGAAATAAAGAGAATGACAAGAGTGTCATAATGTTTGAAGAGAAGACGGCAGAAAGAAAGCATGTTCTAACTATAAACAGTTTTACAAAATGTTTGTCTGCCAGCTGTGACGGACTGCCCATCCATCCATGGTGCCACTTTTCTCTTCGCTTTCTGCTCTTCTTTTCTAAACTTACTCTCTTTACTCACAGTACGACTATATTGTAAGACGCACAAATCCAGGATGTTGCAGTTATAACTGTGCACCACAGGCTGGCCCACAACTTTTTTTTTTATGAGTCTCTGTTGCTTCTGTCGGTGTCTGGTTTCTTCTGACAAGATAATACAATTGTACATATCTGACAGGAGTACATTTGCAAGCCATGTCTGACTTCTATATATAGTATATAGTATTGTCTCTCTGTGACCTTCAGAACAGCAGATTTTACTTTGATAAATTATGGGTCTAAAGAAGAAGGGCAGGAGATAAACTGGACAAATCAAACAATGCATGTATATCATATTCTATGAAAAAAAAGTGAAATTTCTCATTATCATCAGTAAGCTGGAATAGGCTCCAACAACCTCCATAACCCTAGTGAGGACAAGTGGTTGTAGATGAGATGAGATGAAGTCTAAAATGTTTTAATCAGTGAGAATCAATAAGAAAACTTAGGTAGGAGATGCAAGGTGTCAATTCTGAATCCTCCTTCCTTGCTACACCTCCCTACTGCCCTGAGACATCTGCGGACTAGTTACAGCTTCATTATACCCCCCAAAGAACACAGCAAAGATGTTTTTATGGAAACATTCACTTCATCCTCTCTCCCCACACTCCACAAGTACTCACTTCAACAAACTGTATCCCATACAGTGTCTGTGTGTAAGAGAGAGGGTGTCTGCATGCATTATATATACAGACTGTATACTCCGTGTATTACGAATGTGCTTATGTCTGTGTTATGTATTGTATGTTTTCACCTGAGCAGCTGTGTGTGCAGGTGTAAACATACATGTGAGGCGGTGGTGTGTGTGTGTTTGTATTGACTTGTGTGACTCACAGAAAGACAGCAGTCTAAAGGATGAAATTGAAGAGATTAGCATGGTCTGCTCTGCTTTTGATTAGTTCTGACTGGAAATCTGCCCGAACCACAAGGGGCCCCTCAACGGCCTGCTCTCTCCCTCTATAGCCCCCGCCCCTCTTTCTTTAGAGGTGTGTGTGTGCCTCTCTCTCCTCTTCTTGCAGCGTTCCGCGCTACGCCAGAAATTGAATTGATATTTTGTAAACCTGATTTGTGGATAACGCGATGTGACAGCGACAAATGCCTAGCTGAGAATGGTTTTCAAAGCCAGTCCAAATGAAAGTTATTACAGGGTAAATGTGCATTTCTTTCTCTCGACAGCAGGAGCAGCCCCTCCTGGCTCTGTGTATGAGTTTATATGGGTTGAATATGGATCCATTTCCTGGGTAATTGAATTGATACTGTCATGCACGGGGGCAGTGCCACATTGCTCTGCAGGGCGGATGGACTGTCTGATTGAATTGGATGGTGGTGGCGGGGTGTCCTGGTGCATACGTGTGTGTGTGTGTGTGTGTGTGTGTGTGTGCGCATGTGTGTGTGTGTGTGTGTGTGTGTGTGTGTGTGTCTGTGTGTGTGTGTGTGTAAAGGGTTGTCAGCAAGCAGTCATAAGATAGACACACCTCACTGTTCTCCTGATTACTGCCGTACAGCCAATTGTCTCTCCAATAATCTGCCGTCACAACCTCCTGACAGACACACACACACACACACACACACACACACACACACACACGGACGGATATGGGTCAGGCAGCACAGAAGCCATTTCCAATTCCGGGGTAGGCGAGCGTGCCGCAGATCTGCTACATATTAATTTTGTCCCGGCTGAGATTTGCTCCCATTCAGTTAGAGCCGATTGATGAGAGAGCAGAGAGGATCGGACGGCTGCTCATTCGCTCTTCTCACCTCTGATTAGAAACACTGCTGCTGTCACTGCGCTATTAGGACGGAGGGACTCTTGGGGGGGGGGGGTAGAATCTTAAAAAGAGATAGGAAAGAACAAAGACCAGATTAGGGAAAATGAGGAAGAGTGGGAGCACAGAGGGGAGAAAAGAGGCAATGTTTATGTTGATGTTGATGTTGACAGAAAAAGTATTGGAAGAGAAAGAAATGGATTGTGAAGGTAGGAGAAAGAAGGGAAAGAGTGATGATGGAGAAAGTGGTAAAAGGGGTTAGGTGGAAGGGAGAGAGGTTAGTGTGAAGAAGAAGGAGGAAGAAGGAGGTGATGATGTGTTAGAAAACATTTAAAAGGGATGAATGAAGGAAGCATAATAGAGGAAAAGTGTAATAAGTGGTAAAAGGCCAAATAAGGGAAAATTGGAGAATGGGAAGGGAAGTAAAATACAGATAAAATAAAATACAAATAGAATGGTACAAAAGGACAGACATGACTAAGAAATGGACATGGTTGTGTGGTGAGAGGTAGGAGTAACATAAAAGAAAGAGGGATGATCAGGGAAGGCCTAACAGAGACACATGGAGTGAGGGATGGAAAAAGGACTGGCTATTGAATGGAATAATGAACAGTGAGAAGAATGTTGAGTAAAAAGAGAAATGGAAAATTGTTGGAGGGGTGTGAGAAGAAGTAAGAGGAGGGAATGATGGGGGGCATGAGAGGGAGGAAATGATGGGATAAATGGGAAGTTGAGAAGGAGAGACAAAAAACAAAGCAGGATTGAAGGAGGGAGAAAGGAAGGTAAGTTAAGAACACACTGACTGAAAGACATTCAATGGTAAATTATTAGCATATATACACTGCCACATATATCAGCCATAATATTAAAACCATTGATAGGAGAAGTAAATAACATTGACCATCTTGTGACAATTCAGTGTTCTGCTGGGAAACTTTTTGATGTTACTTAAACATGTAGCACCCACCTAGACCAGACCAGGCATTCCCACCTCATAGCAATGACACTCCTTCATGGTAGCAGCCATCCCCTGCAGGATGCGGCCTGATACAGATTGAATAACATAGGCAGTAGATAATTAACCATATATAGCATTTGTCCAACAGCTATTTATAAGACTGTCTTGTATGTGTATATATTCAATTCAATTCAATTCAATTTTATTTATATAGCGCCAATAACAATACAAATTGTCTCAAGACGCTTCACAAAAACCAGCCTGCAACCTCCAGAGCAGCTTGAGGGCGACGGTGGCAAGGAAAAACTCCCTTTTAACATGAAGAAACCTTGAGCAGAACCCAGCTCATATGGAGGGACCCATCTGCTGAAGGCCAGACAGGTAGAAACAGAGAAGAGAGAGAGAAAAAAGAACAAACTTCTGTCATAGATACATACATCAAGCTGAAGGAAACATGTAGGGTCTAGTAATATAACACATAGCTGATGAACTTTGAGACAGTTTGTGAGTATAACAGGAATCATGGGCAGGTTGGTGAACTGTTCATCTATGTAGGAGTGGACAACTGGAGGAGGCCATGATGACTGGGGCAGATGCAGTTTATGGAGCTCCACAGGTGTGATACACAACACTCCAGCCCATGAAGACTGGGCTGGTTAATGAGGTCACGGCAGCAGATGTAGCTTAGAACTCCACAGGTCAGATATTCATCACTCCAGACCAGAGACCCTCACAAGAAGATGGAGGGGGAGGGGAGCGGAGGGGAGAGAGTAAGACACAGTGGTTAGTAAATTATAAGAGATAAGAAATAAAATTGTAAGATATTAGAGGACAGGAGCCAGAGAAGAAAGAGGAGAGGACATGTCCTCAGTGCATCGTCTCCCTGCAGCCTAGGCCTATAGCAGCATAACTAAGGGATGGTTAAGTCCAGACCCAACTATAAGCTTTGTCAAAAAGGAAAGTCTTAAGCCTGACCTTAAATGTAGGGACGATGTCTGCCTTCCGAACCCAAACTGGGAGCACTTAGAGATCGTAGTGATCTGGTGGGACAATATCTTGCACATCAACTATTATTGCTGCCACACACCTGCAGCAGTATGCTGGCAAATATCTCTGTCAGATGTGCGCTCTTGCAGAGATGCATCAGGCTAACTGCTTGGTTATATAATTATGAGGTAGTCATTTTGGTCCATGGGTAACTTGTGTCCTCATTGCAAAAGTCCGGGGAGTTCTTTTTCTCATAGTGTGATTGCTGTCTTTACAGCAGCCCAAATAAACTGACTTGAGGGAGAAATGCTCCCAGTTTCAGAACAATGATGCAGGTGTGAAAGGACATTATGATCCTAAGATTCTCTTGAGTTTGAATCTAGAAGACAGAGCTTTGGTTACCCCTTTTTGACACTTATTTAACACTCAGTTCCTCAGTTACCTAGGGATATCAAATTAGGAAAAGTCACATCAGTGCTAAGGCAAAAAAAAAAAAAAAAAAAAGAAAAGTTGATTGGTTTCCCAACTCCTACTTGTGTCTCCTTTTCATTCTTTGTTTCTATAGTTTCTCCCTTCTTCAACCCCAGCAAACAGGGTTTCTGGTTTACATAAAACTCATCACTCCTAGTGAGCCAGAGCAGGAATGTTTCTACTGACTGAAAACTTAAACTGAATATGTTGTTTGTGTGACGGCTTGAAAGAGATATATACCATGACTGGAAGACATAAAATAGACACATTACTATTAACACTGGCATATAGCCCGTTCAGTAATAGCAGATATAGGTAGCATTGTGCTAAAATCCAACACACTATTACCTCTTATCAGCTAAATGTTTTCAGCTTTAACTTAAACAGTCCTCTCCATCTAATAATCTCTTAAACTTTAAGTCCTAATTACATCCAGCCAGCTAATCACGTGGCTTTAATAAGAGCTTGAGTTTGATCAAAATGGCCCTCCACTGTCTAATGATGTAAAATTATCATTATCATCAAGCTCTTTCCATTCTAAGACTCCACCTTTTCTATCTTCATCTCTAATTTATTTGATCTTTCTGTCTGTGAGTTCACTTCACCCCCACTTCCTCTCTCTGTTGCTAGAGTGTTGCCCATTAACACAGTCCATGGAAAGACTTATTAAGTTCACTTAACAGTTAATGCTCCATTCAGAGGATATTACCATTTAAAAGTTCGATTTGCTGTGCAGTGTCTGATCAAAGCTAAGACATCATTAGCCAGCATAATCAGCTATGTACATTTGGACAGCTAATACAGATGTTTGGGATTTTATACATCTGTTTCTGAGGCACTGAGGTATTGGTTAGGTATATACAGTATGTAAGGCCTTTAGGAGAACATACAAATCAAGATGGTATCTCTTCTCTTTGTCATTCCAGGTTTGTTTAAGCTCGATGTATCAGCGTCCTTTGAGCAGCAGCAACCCTGTCAGTTTGTGAATTAACAAGATAGTACAATATGTCAAAAAACATGTCAGAAAACAAAAATTGCTCACAGCTTTTCAAAATGGCTACACTTGAATATCCTGTAAGAACACTGGATACATGCAAATAGCTGCCTACAGAGAATGTGATGGTTGCCGTGTCCAGACTGTGTGCACTGCAAAAAAATCAAAATCTTACCAAGTATATTTGTGTCGTTTCTAGTCAAAATATCTCATTACTCTTAATATAAGACACAACTGCCTAACAAGTACCATTTCAGCAAGATATGGGGACTTTTTTTAAGACAATACATCTTGAATATCTTGTTAAGTGAAAAAGTCTTGAAAACATCTTGTTTTGAGTCATATATGAAACAAGCTTTTTTGATATTTGAAGAGGTTTTTAAGCTGCTGTGTTATTTGCAAAAAAGATAAACCATCTTGTTTCAGGAATTAGACTTACTTTATTTAAGAAAATATATCTTGTTTATAGGAAAGCCTTAAGTTTCAATGGCTTTTGACGAAAACTCATCAGATAGTGACTTTCTGGAGTCTCTGCTGTTTGCCTCATGGCGATCACAAGACTAGGGACTAGCAGAATGCTGAAGTATTCATTCAAACAACATAAAACTCCAACAAAATGGAATAAAATACAACAATACACAAATCCAGGATTTTTTAAAGTTCAGTTACATAAAATAAATTTCTGCCATAAATCCCTGTTTTGGAAATGGTAGCAGTCTATGGTTCAGAAGTGGTCAGGCTGTACCGCTATTTAACCTTACTGTGCAGCCCACATTAAAGATTAAACGAAAATGAGAGATGGCACATTCCATGGCTATTTCCATCTCTGAAAAACAACGTGTTTTATTCAGAATCTTAGTGAGCATAAAACATTCACCTGATTTTTTAAGAAGTGAGACGACTCCCCTTTTTATTGTGTCGTTGAAAGTTGGACATGCGCAGTAGCGAACACAAAGAAGAAGAACAACAGTACGGCTCTCTGGAGGGAACTTACGTAATAAAGTTACCTCGTACAAGACGTTTTGAATTCGTATTTCATTCCAGGTTAAGTTGTATCAAATATCTCGTGTCTTTTAGTCACATACGTTTTAAATATCATCCAATATTATCCATGTTTCAATGTGAATTTGTACACTGTTGTAGCCGAGCACGAGCTAACTCTACCTGATCTAACTTGCTAGCTAAAACCACTAACAGCATGGACAAACTTGATGATGCCACGTTGTCAACTTTAAGAGGTAATGTAGTCAAATATACATTTTGAACGCAGTTATTGTTTTATTTTTACATCATAACTCTGAATTCTGAACAGGTTTGAATGAAATTGGTTTTAATATAAATTTGATAAAATGAGCATGATACTGGTTACTTGTTACAATTAAATCCAGTTGCTGGGTTGGATCTACTCAATTCTATACTCAAACATGAACCTTCTGAATAGCCATAAGTTAAAATGTAAAATATTCAGATATTCAGAATTTATGCTTTTTGAGTTTCTTCAAACTTGTAGATTATTATATACATTTGAATTAAAATCGCTTCAGAATTAAGAGAATTACAACTGATTACAATGTTTAATTCATCACTCTGATATGGTGATGCATAGTCCACTGAGGTATGTTATTGCTTTATTTATTGTTAATGCACTAACTAGTCTTTGCTAATCAGCTGTTCCATACAGTTTGTGCTATGGCACCAATTCATCTTGCAATGTGTGTCTTACATTATGTCACAGCTGCAAACATAAGTTAAGAAATGATCAGCACTCTGTCCCATGAAGACCTGTGGGACCTTTTCCCAGGCCCACAGAACTTCTTGCTATGAAAAGCAAAGAGAGCTCAGATACATACACACTGTGAGCCAAAACATGACTGGTGCTCCAGTCTCACACATCATGCTGTGAAGTCTCAGTGTAACTGACTAACTGTACTGAATTGTAAGAACTGTTTACTTCTGCATTTCGGAGCTAAAAAGCATGTTCTTTCTTATGCAGAGAAAATAAAATGTTTGTTTAATGCAAGATTTGTTTTCATTCAAGTAGGTGGTTGTCTTAAATCTACAACAGTATCACTACTGTAGAGCTAACAGTAAGTTAAATGTACTTGAATTGAGATTAATTATGTTTATTATTATTACTGAACACTGAACACTCACTGAACAGAGGAGGAAACCCTGTGACACTCAAGATATTTCTTGCGCCCACTGAGGGTCATACAAGGTGCCACACCTTGGACAGCCGGCGCTGTCTAACATAACCTCTTATTTGGCTGTGTTTTTACTCTCAAGCCACAATGGTCAGATTCATAATGCTCTCTGTATGAGACTCAGTTGAAGCAGAGATATTGTCAAGTTAATAATTCATAATAACTATATTGCTGGCGGGGAGTGGTATCTTTCTGACCTGTGGAGCTCCATACTACATCTGTTGTGGTGGTCTCATGAACTTGCCCAGTCTTCATGACCTGAAGCTGCCACGCCTCACTGAATGCATAATGCTCCAACCTGCCTAAGTTGCCTCTTATATTCAATCATTATAGCAGCTAATTTACCTGTGATAGAACAACTACTGTCACTAGCTGGGTTTACATGGAGCCAAATGTTCTGATTACAATCAGTTTAGAAGCCCAAACCGAATGAAACTGCTCCATTTAACAACCTCACTCCGAATAAACAGGCCCAAACCAAATGGTTTCACAGGGGTAGAATATTCCTCTTCCCAAACTGACTTTCTATCAGTTTGGGAAAGAATATGCCTTTTCACAAATTAATCCAAAGTCTTGTAAACGGTGAATCGGAATTAAGTCAGGCTCCACTCTGTCTGCACATGCTGTTGACGTAACTTGATGTAACTGTGCAGTGACGTTTCCTGGCAACTGGTCGCTGAGAGCTTGTTTTTAAATAACTAAGAACTAGACATTATCACACGCTTAGCTTTCTACCCGGCTTGCCTTGTATTGTTATTGATGCTATAAAAATAAAATTGAATTAAATTGAATAGATGGCGGAAATAGAAATATCAAACTGTTTAAAAGGGTCCATTAAATATTAATTGGAGCCGAGATAGACCGAACTGTGGAACAATTTTGGAAAACCTTTAAGATCGGTCACTATAAAGCTAAAACAAAAGGCAACACAAATGTGGATATGACCCTACAAACGTTCTCAATCAAGCTGTTGCTTTAAGAATAAAAATGTAAGAGCAATAGCAGCTAGAAAATTCCCTCTGAGAAATTTTGAAAGGGCCACAGGGGGCTACTGCAGGGGGTACTGTCTCGGTTAACATAGGAATTAGCACACTTAGCCTAAATTTAGCACAATTAGCTTATGGTTAGCACAGTTAGCCAGCATTTAGCACAGTTAACCCACATTTAGCACAGTTAGCCTATATTCAGCATAGTTACCACAGTTAACCCACATGTAGCACAGTCATTACACTTAACCCACATTTAGTACAGTTAACCTACATTTAGCACAATTATGTGTTGTAACAAATGTATGGGAGACAGGGGTCAGCAGTATTAACAGCAGAGACATCAGAGGACTCCCTGATTAATGAATTGGTCTCAGCTGTGCCCCTGGCCTGCAGGGCAGGAGTTGTCATGGCAACTTGAAGTGGTTGTCAATGACGACAGAAGCGCGCTGGGGTGGGACAGAGAGACATGGAGAAAGAGGCTGATTTTCCCCCTCTTCACTGGTCTCACATGTAGGTTTACTGTGACAAAACGGTAGCTCCTATCAGAAAAACACACAGACCTTGGGCCTCGTAAGACCTTCCTGGAGATTTTGATATGTTTTTTGTCTTTCTACAGTAAATATTTTGTTTAAAACAGGGGTCCCTTCTGCTTCTCTCAGGAAATCTTTGCATTACAGTCAATGGAGAAGAGACAGGAAAATGACCACAAACAGAGGCTCACAGTTTAAATTCTGTACATCTCACTGCTTTGCTGAGCACATTGTGACAGACAGAACAAGTTTGTCTACAACTGTGGGAAAAATTATGTGTCTAGTTTGTAAATTGTGGCCGGGACAAGCGTGGAAAGAGAAAAGTGTCAAGCTATTTCAGGCACGTGCCTTCACTCTGGCTGATGATGTCACGCACTCTAGCACAAATTTTTACAAAAATTATCATGGTCATTGAACAGTGATTAATCAAATACTGTAAGACCTATCAAAACGTGGATTAATACACCAATACACAAGACTCGTGTCTACATTTCAAATTTTAAATGTAGATACTAGGTGAAAGTATGCCTGAACAGTAGACCTTTGAAAAAATCTCTTTTTTGCTTTTTTTCACTCATCCCATTCATTTTCAATGGGAAATTTGCAGTTTTCTGTGACTTACGTTGCGAAAAATTCGTATTATAAAAAAGTAAAAGTAATAGCACACCGATCCTGGTTAAACCGCACATTTTGATATATAACTTAAGGGTCGAAGTTAAGGCACAACAAAAAAGAGGAAGAGGAAAAATAATAATAAGAAGAAACACGCTGAATAACAATAGTGCCGTGGAGCGTTACTGGCCTCTACACCTATACTGTAGAGGCCAGTGACTCATTGCCCTGTGGCCCTAACTACTATGGTGATTAGAGGAAAGATGAGTCACAGGATTATTTTGTAGGATTTAGATTATCCAGATCCACACTCCATTTCAGTAGGTGGCAGTAATGCACCAGAAAGTTATTTGCCAACAGCCATTGCAAAAGAAGAAGTAGAAGAATGGGATGTTTTCATCGATCTGCGCATGTCACATGTCTGTAAAATGTTGTAGTGGTACATGTAAACATTAGATCGGAATATATGTTTACATGTAAACAATTCAATTCGATTTTATTTATATAGCATCAATAACAACACAAATTGTCTCAAGACGGTTTACAAAAGGAACAACAAGGTATCACTCCCTTTTAACAGGAAGAAACCTTGAACCCAGCTCATAAGGAGGGACCCATCTGCCGAAGGCCAGACAGATAGAAACAGAGAAGATAGAGAGAAAAGAAGAGCAGGACAAACAAGATAAACAAACTTCTGTCATAGATACATATATCAAGCTGAAGGAAACACGTAGAATCTAATAATACAAGATATAGCTGATGATTTTGTGTGACAGCTTTGAAATATAAGAGGATTCATGGGCAGGTTGGAGAATTGTTCATCTAGGTAGGAATGGACAGCTGCAAGCCATGAAGACGGGACAGGTTGATGAGACCACGACAACAGATATAGTTTAAGGAACTCCCCAGGTCAGATATACAGCACTCTAGGCGAGAGACCCTCATGAGAAGATGGAGTGGGAGGGGAGGGAAGGGGAGGGGAAAGAGGGAGACACAGCGATTAGTAATAGAAAAGAAGTTATAAGAGATTAGATGACAGGAGCTTGGTGCCAGAGAAGAGAGAATAGAGGACATGTCCTCAGTGTTGCAGATAGTTGCTATGACTGGGTGGCGTGGACTCACTTAAACTGACATACTCATCATCCTGCAGCCATATTTCAGTCAAACTAAATAGATTTATCCGATGATCAGTTATCAGATCAGTCACTAAGAGATTTCAACAAGAGAGATCTGACATTTAAAAGACCACATTTAATTTTTTTTTATTTTTTTGTTGAATTTGTGTTGATTTGACAGTTCTAGAGAAGGGGCAGAGAAGCATGTAAAACTGCAACTCTGCCACCTGGGCTGAACTCTGGGTTGTCATTGTTTTGGGGGTTTAACAAAATCAGCCAAGATTGGGGGGGGTGTTGGCGGCGGTGGGTGGACGGGCTGCGGTGGCTGAGGGGTGTGGGGGGTATGGGGGGCTGCTCTGGCCTGCACCGACTTGTGCTCGCTTGGTCGGTCTGGGGGTGTTGGTCGTCGCTCGCCATCTGCGCTGGGGTGTGGCTTGCCCCATGGCTACGGTGGTTCTCTGGTCCTGTCACCCATACCCCCCACACTGGGGTGGAGGTTCTCGGGCGCTGGGGCTTCTGACCTGACTCTGGACCCTGGTAATGGTCTCACTCATATTTAGGTAATGCCCACGTGCATGTGTGTTGTCACCTGCCAGCCCGTGCTGGATCACATCAAAAAGAATTGATGAGTCCCGGCTATTAAGGGCTGGATTATTGTTTTCACCCTATCACTACGTGCCCTATGGCAGACTTCTCTCCTTCCATTGGGACACCCTTACCCCCCCTGGACTCTCTCATCTCTCCAGAGATGACTGTACCCAGTCATACTTGAGTGAGGTGACTTGGGAAGCACAGAACCCTGCACTCCACTAGTTCCTACTAGCACCACATGTATCTCCTCCACTGTCCATCCTTCTACATCTTTTCTTTCCTTTGTTCCCCCCCTCTATTCACTGAGGTGTAGCACTGCCCTCCCTGCCACACAAGGTCACTACACTCAATAAAGATCAACAGGACAGTTCTCAGGGAGGGCTGGTGATGGTCACACTCACGCACTGAAGTAATAAAGCTTTCAGCTGCAAGAATACAACTGCATCAACCTCATATAATGTTGACACCCTGTGGTGTTCAACTATGCAGACAAATGCAGACAAATGGAAAAAAAATAAAATAAATAAATAAACAAATAAATAAAATCAGCCAAATTACTAGAGATAAGAGAAGCACCCGCCCAGGTAGGGTGAACTCCATCTCGCCTAATCAGACCAGGATTTCCCCAGAAAGAGTTCCAATCACGACGAATGACAACATGCGACTAAACATGTCATGACTGGTCAGATTGGGCAGGGGACCAGAGAAAACTCCACACCAATTCTACATTAAGTTTAGTGACCCCTGACTTTCTTTGCCGTCACTCATTACTGCCAACATGAATAACAATTGTACAGTATTTAGCCTTAGCTGTAGCCGGCAGTTTCAGATAAGATTTTGTGTCGATTGCTCTGGTCCTTGGAATGCATCTATGGTCGCTGGTTTCTCTAACTCTTAACTGAAACGTGGTGCTCCGTGGGCCGGGTAAGACTATGCTTCCTTCGTACTGTCACCCAGCCACCCTGGTTTCCCAGCTGCTCAGGAGCTGCAATGGGACAGCTAGCAGGAGCTATGCTAACAGCAGCTGAGCTTGGTCAGCTACAGTCCTTTTCTGCATGTCTTTCAACCCTATCTCTGCCTACCCATTTCCTGTCCCTCTTCACTGTTATTTCAATTAAAGGCTAAAAAGCCCCTAAAAAAAAAAGCTTCTTTTTTGCGCACACGGATGTTCAGGTCTTAAAAGTTTTAACGGTCCGGGCAGAACCGTCATTAGGTCCGTGCCCAGTCCACGTCTGCCATTTGGTGATGCCTGGTGACTAGGCGCTGCGTCATCACCTATTGATGGTGGTAGTGTTATGATTACGCAACTGTTAGGTAGACAGTTAGGCATTCAAAAAGTACCTATAACAGTATCGTGCGTCCAGAATCTGGACCGGTACCAAACAATGCCAGTACCAGTAGTAGAGATGCCTCATAATGATGCATAAGGATTAATATCTAAATTTTATCGGATGGCTCTGAAACTCTTACTGTCAGTACATTATTCTCTGGGTTAAATGTGCACATTTTCATGCAACAAACAAGATGGGAAATCACTCAAACTGCAGTATATCCTCCTCTCATCTCCTAGCAGTTGTTCTCCCATGGATCACATCATAATTAAAGAAACCAACGAGCACATCTAATTTAAGATCACTGCCTACGAAGAATGTGTGCAGTACCTGCAGAAGCCCTCCAACCCCACACGACACACACGCACGCACGCACGCATGCAAGTACGCACACACACACACACACACACAACTGAGCCCTGAAGAACTAAACCAACACAAGGGGCTGAGGCTGCAGTTTTTCTTTTATTGAATGATGTCAAATTGGTTGCCATCTGCTGCAGCGCATAACCTCATTCTAATCTCTTTTGTTGTTGTAGTACAATGTGAAATTGAACTACAGGCCAATTTCCAACCTTACTTTTATTTCTAAAGTTTTAGAAAGGGTTGTTGTCGATCAATTGTGTGATCATTTAAACAGGAGTGGTTTGTTAGAAGAATTTCAGTGAGGTTTTAGAGTTCATCATAGTACAGAAACGGCTCTGGTTAAAGTTACCAACAATCTCCTCATGACTTCAGATGAACTTGTCACTATACTTGTCCTGCTAGATCTTAGTGCTTAATGATTCTTCTAAATATACCAAAGTAAGCTATGGAGACCCTTGGGGTTCTGTGCTAGGACCAGTATTATTCACATTATACATGCTTATCTTATCTATTATTAGCATAAACTTCCATTGCTACATAGATGATACCCAGCTATATATATCCAAGAAATCAGATAAAACTAAGCTGCTGGTTAAACTCCAAGCATGCCTTAAAGACATAAATGCTTGGATGACCTGTAATTTTCTACTTCCAAACTCAGACAAAACAGAAGTTATTGTATTTGGTTCTAAACATGGCAGAGATTCATTATCTCCATTGCCTCTAGTAGTACTGTGAAAAACCTTGGTGTTATATTTGACCAGGATATGTCCTTTAACTCTCACGTAAAGTAGGTGACCAGGACTGCTTTCTTTCATCTTCATAATATTGTCAAACTTAGGAACATCCTTTCTCAGAGTGATGCGGAAAAACTAGTTCATGCATTTGTGTCCAGGCTGGATTATTGTAACTCGTTACTGTCTGGCTGTCCAAATAGCTCTTTAAAAAGCCTCAAATTGATTCAAAATGCTGCAGCAAGAGCACTGACAGGAATTAGCAAGAGAGATCATTTTACCCCATTTTAGCTTCTCTTCAATGGCTCCTTTAAAATCTAGAATTAAATTTAAAATCCTCCTCCTTACATACAAGGCTCTGAAAGGCCTAGCTCCATCATATCTGAAAGACCAGATAGAACCATACTGTCCCAACAGATCACTACGATCTCTAAGTGCAGGTCTACTTGTGGTTCCTAGAGTTTCTAAAAGTAGAATGGGAGGTAGAGCCTTCAGCTATCAGGCTCCTCTCCTATGGAACCAGCTCCCAGTTTGGGTTCGGGAGGCAGACACAGTCTCTACGTTTAAGGTCATGCTTAAGACTTTCCTTTTTGACAAAGCTTATAGTTAGAGCTGGACTTAACCATCCCTTAGTTATGTAGCTATAGGGCTAGCCTGCTGGGGGACGACTCACTGAATGTCCTCTACTCTCTCTTCTCTGGCACCAAGCTCCTGTCCTCTAATTTCGTATAATTTATTTTCTATTACTAACCACTGTGTCTCCCTCTCTCTCGCTCTCTCTCTCCTTGCCACCGTTGCCCTCAGGCTTGCTCTGGAGGTTTTAGGCCGGTTTTTGTAAAGCGTCTTGAGACAATTTGTATTGTTATTGGTGCTACATAAATAAAATTAAATTGAATTTAAATGAATAATGCACAATGTGATATTGTTACAATAAATGGGTGGTTCCAATGTCTGCTAGATTGACTTGATCTGACTCGAACCAAAAACAAAACAAACATGAACTCTTTAAAGTATTGTTAAAGATTTTCCCCATAATGATGAACCCCCATAAAACGTTTGCTGAATCTGCAGTTAACCTCAGTTCTATAGAGCATTTCAGCATCTTTCAGAACAGTGTTTTGGTTTTACAGCCCACAGCTTTATTGCTTTGTTTCACAACCTCATGTCCACAATGGGTGGACCCTCAACAAATAAATTCTAATGTCATTATTATGTTTAGAGAGAGTTTTGCTGCTTAAAGTGTATGGGGAGCAAATATAGCAATATTGCTGCTTGAAGCGTTATTTATTTATTTTACAAACTTTTGAATTAAAATCCTTTATGTCACTTTATCTCCCCCTTCTAAGATTTGCCAGTACATTCTCCTTACCTTCAAAATCTTCAGACACATCTCCCCTGTATGAGTCCATTTGAAAGATATAATCAGTCATTATAACAAATAAGAAACATTAAAAAGTCTAAACACTGTGTTGTTTTGCTACCACATTGTTAGTAAGGCCCGCAGAAAAAACGTGCTCACAGCAATTTGCACAAAACAAAACATAGACAAAGTCATGTCTGCAAATCACATATTCATTTCTGAAAAATGCAGTATGTGTACTCGACTGAGAAAGGAGAATAGGGTATGGGGAACATATGATAAAACTGAAGTTTTTGTTTCGATTTGTGTCGATTTAGTTATGTGTGGATGCAGTGGTGGTGAAATTTGGTGGGTGAGCTAACAAATGCATAATACTAATTAAATAGCAGCAAAAGTAGCATCACCTACAATACATACAGTTATATCAATTACAGGTACACTATACTTTTTTTCGTGCTCTACATCAGTGGTTCTCAACTGGTCTGACTTCAGGATATACTATTACACCTTAACGATATGACCCAAATGTAAGAAAACTTTCAAGTTCTCAAATTTACTGAAGGCAGTAATTGAATTAACACTCAGAGTTTTCGTGCAAAGTGCATGAAATAAAAAATGTGCAACTACTGAGAAATATCAACAAAAACTCTTGATTATGCATAATTACCTGAGAATTCTCACTTATTGAATGTATGACAACCAACAGTGCACTATGGGAAAAAAATAAAATAAAATACAGTTTTCTCCTGAACGGGATTTGAACCCAGACCTCACTTGTCTCATACAATTGAGGCCAGTGTCACTGATGCACATCATGGTCAAACAGGCACAGAAAAGTGAATTCTTGGTTACACTTGCCACTATTCTATCAAACCAAGAAACACCAAACCTACGATTTTGTCGTTCATTCCTTTGAGCTTCCAACTTTTCCTCCAAAGATTAGATGAGAAAGCAACCTTTCTAGAAAAAAAGCAGCCACCTTGCTCATGCTAAGGTCCGGTTCATAGTCAATGAGAGCAACATAATGACGCTACGCATGATGAGGCAAAGTGATGCATTGGTTGCTATGTTGCTGCATCAAAGAATGTGCAGTCAGATCTTTCAATACACCACACATTAAATACAGTCCGTCACCGTGGGAGGCACTAATGCGTATAATAAACTTATTCACCACTTTGTTATACAACAGAAGAAGACTGTTGGAAACATAACAGGAGAGGTGTAGAAATTATGTGAGCCTGGACAGGCGTACCCGCACACCCACTTCACATCCCTGCCCTCATACAAGATTGACACAGAGAATGCGTAGATAGAAATTGCTGTCACAAAGGGAAACAGTGAAGAAAGTGTCAAAAAAGGACTAGACAAAATGTGTAGTACAAATGCAGTAGGGCACATAAACAGCAAGGCGGTGTGCCACTGTCTTTTATTGTGTCTTATTGTGCAATTCAATTATTATTGCTCAATTGGGAAAAACACTGGAATGTTGAGGAACAATAACTGAATTGTGTAATTATAATAACAGTAATAAAGTAATAATAGTTTGAATTTATTTATTTATTTCAAACATAACAGAAATACATTTAAAAGCTAAAAGAAAACGACCAAAGTTTAGTATCCGAAAATTAGAAGGTGGACGTAAAACTTATCTCTACCCCCTTTCTCACTTATTTATAAAAGACAAAAACTAAATACAATTATGCCCAGAGGGCATACTGGGAGTGTAGTCTGATGCTGTTCACCAAGACCTGGTTAACGGAGCAAACACCAGACTCCAGTGCTGCACTGGATGGTTTTCAGCTGATAAGAGCAGACAGGACATGGGAGAGTGGTAAGAGAAAAGGTGGGGGACTTGCTGTGTTTGTGAACAATAGATGGTGTAACCCTGGACACATCATTATCAAGGAAAAACTTTGTAGTGGGGACATTAAGCTGTTAGCCATTGGCATGAAGCCATACTACCTACCGAGGGAATTCTCGCATGTTATCGCTTTAGCAGCGTACACCCCCCCCTCGGCATGCAACGTCCTCCACTTGACTGTAAACAAGCTACAAACACAGCATCCACAAGGCCTCATCCTAATTACCGGGGACTTCAACCATGCCTCTCCCACCACCACACTGCCAACATTTAACCAGTACATTGCCTGCCACACCAGAGGAAGCAAGACCCTCAACCTCTTTTATGGCAACATTATGGAGGCATACACCTCAGGAGTGGGTGAACAACCTGAACAGGTTCTTCAACAGATTCGACCAACGAACAGGTTGCAGAAGGTACCACTGCTTTGGAAGTCATCCTGCGTGGAACTGGTGCCCAAGTCATCTCATCCCAGCGACTTCAACGACTACACTGACTAGTGGCTCTAGTGGCAAAGACCCTGGAGAGGTTGGCCCTCCAACAACTGCGCCCCCTGATGAGCCAATCCGCGGACCCACTGCAGTTCACCTACCAGCCTGGCATCAGAGCTGAGGACGCTGTCATCTTCCTTATACAGAGATCCCTGTCCCACCTGGAGAAGTCTGGAAGCACTGTGAGAATCATGTTCTATGATTTCTCCAATGCCTTTAACACCATTCAGCCAGAACTCCTGCAGGACAAGCTGGACCGTGCGGGGGTACACCAGCAGCTGTCAGCCTGGCTCCTGGACTTCCTGTCCAACAGACCACAGTTTGTGAGGACAAAGGACTGCGTGTTGGACAGAGTGATCTGCAGCACGAGGGCGCCTCAGGGGATGGTCCTGGCCCCTCTCCTCTTCACCATCTAAACAGCCGACTTCACCACCACCGACTGTCACCTACAGAAGTTCTCGGATGACTCAGCCATCGTCGGTCTCATCAACAACAACAGAGACGAAAGGGAGTACCGAGAACTAAACCGGAATTTTGTGGCTTGGTGCCAGTGTAACCACCTCCGGATTAATGCGGGAAAACCAAAGAGCTGGTTGTGGACTTTCAGCCGAGCAAAGCCACTCGCCTGCCACCAGTGAACATCCAGGAAATGGACATTAAGATAGTGGACTCTTACAGGTACCTGGGTGTTTACCTAAACAAGAACCTGGACTGGACTGACAACACTCAGGCACTATACAGGAAGGGTCAAAGCAGACTCCATCTGCTGCGGAGACTGAGGTCCTTTGGAATGCAGGGCACCCTCCTGAGGACCTTCTAAGACTCTTTGGTAGCTTAGGCCATCTTTTATGGTGTGGTCTGCAGGAGCAGCAGCATCACGGCAGCAGAGGGGAAAAAAATGATCAAACTGGTGAAGAAAGTCGGCTCAGTCCTGGGCTGCAGTCTTGAGCCTGTGGACGTGGTGGGGGACAGGAGGATATTGGCGAAGCTGTCGTCAATCATGAACAACGCCTCTCACCCCCTGCATGAGACTGTCAGAGCCCTGGAAAGCTCCATCAGCGCAAAGGAGCGGTACTGCAGGTCCTTCCTCCCCTCTGCTATCAGACTCTACAATCAGATCTGCTCCCAGTAGACCCACAACTACATATGTGCAATTATGTGCAATATCTCTTACATACACTTGTGCAATACTCCTCTCAAACTTAACTACATGTACATATACCATTTATATTTCGTTTATATACCTGCCATTCTTTTTTGCACTGTACATTTATATTTATAAGCATACCCACTTTTTTACGCGAACACTGCCTTGTTTGTTGAAATATAGCTTTCATATATATGTTTTATATTTTTATATTCTATTCTTTAATCCACCCATATGTGCACTACGTGCACTGCTTGTGATGTTGAATGCCTGCTGCTGTTTTTTGATATCTACTGACTTCAACTCAGAGCCGTTTATCGAGTTAATAATATCTCAATAAACTGCTCTGTTGCTACTCCCTGGTGTGTGAGCAGTGTGTCACATTTCACTTATGGCCTGTGCATTTCACATCCACTGTTTGCACTACAGATGGATATGCATTTCTCGTGCGTCTTGTGACTCGTCATTGCGTCACTCATGTTGACTATAAACCAGCTGTAAGACCCTGTTGGGTATGAAGGTGACTAGATGGCTCTGGACACATGGACTCCTACACACTTTAAATACATCATTCAGTCAATCAGTCCTGAAGTACAGTAACAGAATGTTGGCCCAATGGACTGAAGACACCACTATATCTCTCTGACTTGAGACTTTGTTAAACAACTCTCCACAACCACTTCACTTCATTTTGAAAACTTGAAAACGTTTTCTTTCACTGAAGCAGCTTCACACTTAGAAAACTCCTTCTGTACTGCAACACTAGGTCCATTTCACTTCAGATTAAAAAACCATACCCCCACTTCAAAAATTCTACTTCAATCAGCACAGAATAATACAAAGGACTCTCAGATTATAGAGGGCCTGCTGTACTTTAAATCCTGTAATACAGGCTGAAATGAAATCCATTTTGTGCTCCGTTGATCTCTCTGGCAATGTTCAACATGGTCAGAGAGAGAGAGGGAGAGAGAAATGGTCAACTGTCTGCCACTGCTACTGTGCCACCTACAAATACCACACACGCACAGACACACACATGACCCCGGCTGAAAAAAATGAGCTGCTAAAAAACCCTAGAGAGAGGAATGAGATGCCATTTTTCCATTTGTAGCAGCATGATAGCACAAAGGAAAGAGACAAAACATTATTTGAAGATAGAAGATACACACACTCTGATAAGGGAGAGGACGAGTGCGTATATGTGGGTGTCTGTGAGTGTGTGACCATTTCATCTTCCATGGTAACTTAAAAGGTAGATGGAGGCGAAACACACACAGGCCCCCCAGTGCTACGCCCCCCCAGATGCCTTACAGATTTGTAATAATTCATGGAGTTAGCCAACTGCCTGCTGGACCAGACAAATTGAATTATACTGCCCAGATGAGATGGCTGCATACATGTGTGTATACACTTGTTGTGTATTTCTGTGTGTATTTGAGTGTGTGTCTCAGAGCCACTCTGCCAGTCAGTTCTAAAGACAAATAGCTGTTGTACATAACGCTCTTCACACACAACACGAATGCATGTATCTCTGTGTGTGCGTGTCAGTGTGAATGTGACCGACACACAGCTACACATACTGATCGTGTGAACAAATGTGCTTTTTATCCGCTGTTGCCTTTAAGTTTCAGGCTGACCATTAGGTTGAAACCAGTTAAAACCTGACAGTAGTGCTCAGATCATGTGAGGCAAAAGCTGCTCTTGTAGACTGTGTATAAATATGGACAATGCGTCCCCACTTCCTTGCATTGGCCAAACTGCTATTTTCATGGATATACTTGCGAGTTTGGCACCAAAGCCTGTGGTTTTAGAGGGGAGCCATGCAGAGCCACGTTAGAATAAGAATGAGGTATTAAAGAATTACAAAAAATGTACAGTCCAATTTACATTACCATAATGGCAGTTTTTTTTTCCAGAAACTGCAACTTCCCAGTGTGCAGCCACACTTATAAATTTGTCCAACGGTGAGTTACAGTAATTTCAAACATAGCAAGGTTTTTTTGTTGTTGTGGGTTTTTTTTAAGCACAAGCAGATGTTTAGGTCTCAAAACATTAAAGCTGACTGAAAAGATGGAAGTCAGCTATGGAAGATGGATTTTACTTTCTATGAAAATACATACTTTCCCATTAAGTACTGTAAACTTTTCTTTGCATTTCATTTGCCCACGGACAGATTGGCCATTGGGAGTGCTGGGAGTTTTCCCAGTGGGCTGACATGCTATTACGGCCGACAACCCTGACACTTTTTTCCTTTTTTAAAATTTATATAGTGGTCTGACTGGCCCATAAAATCAGTAGATCAGCAACCCGATTGACACTAGGCTGATCTAAAAAATCACCAACCTAAAAACCAACAGTCCTGCATGCCTCATGCATTCTGCCAAAAAAAAAGAATAAAAAGAAAAGAAAAAAAGTAATTTGCCCTTGACACGTGCTGCCCATTGGTTCTTCACTGACTGTCCCTACCCACTCATTGATGCCTATTGGTCCTTCACAGTCTCTGCACCAGAATCAGCTGCTTGTTATTGCACCAGAATGACAAGTGGACAAGTGCCAGACTAAAGGGACTATACAAGAGGCGGATGTGTCCAGACCGTTATAGCAGGGACCAGATTAGAGAAGTCATTGTTCTTGAGCAGTATCTGCGTGTTCTTCAGCCAGATGTCCGCATCTGGGTAAGAGCAAATAGCCCAAAGAATAAGACCAAAGAAAACTGCAACTTTGACAGTTTCTTCACCAGTTTGAAACCCACTACCCTAATGTCAAGGTATGAGAGGAGTAGTCCACCAAACTCGGTCGACTCTAGTAATATCGACAATAGGGTCATTAAAAGGTCCACGACGTCGCAGCCAATAGATGTATTCATTTGTTTCTATTGTCAACAACCTAGCCTTAACACTTCCATGTGTCCACTATGAAAACCCAAAGCGGTTGAAATATGTTCTTCACCCAGACGAGAAAAACCAGAGAGGGAGATGTTCAAAAGTGAGCCTCAAATCAGACATAGACATGTAACCAGAGTAACCATTAATGGAAGAGAAGTACAAGCTTTAGTAGATACTGGTAGTAACCAAATACTATTGAAAGCAAGTTTGCTCAGTAATATTGTACCAAGTTATGACAAGGTGGTTAACATTAAATGTGTGCATGGAGACAAGTAAGATCACCCCACTGCTAATGTGACTCTTGATGTTGAGGGCCAAGCTTTTATGCTAACTGTGGGAGTGTTGGAGAACCTTACTTATGACGTTATCATAGGAGATGATTTGCCTATCCTAGATAATGTGGTTCAACAAACTTAAGAGGCATGCACATGTATGGT
Organism: Mugil cephalus; assembly: GCF_022458985.1. NCBI lineage: Eukaryota > Metazoa > Chordata > Actinopteri > Mugiliformes > Mugilidae > Mugil > Mugil cephalus. The sequence continues at coordinate 866,676 of NC_061774.1, forward strand.
GGTCACTACAGTTACTGTATATCCTGTGGTCTCGAAGTCTGTGCTGCTTAGTTCTAGCGTTAGGAAGAGTCGAAGACAGCGTTGTCGTGACCTGACTCGTAAGCCACGACAAACAAATGTTGAGAAGCAGGTTATCAGCAAAAGTGATCAATTTATTTAAATAATACAATCAAAAACAATGAGGTGTGTGTTGGAGTTACAGTGTTTCTGTCGATGGGTGCACGTTAGTGTGCGTGTGTGTGTTGAAGGGTGCGAAAATAAAATAATTAGGCCGGAGCCAACAAAGCAAAAATGTGACACCGGAGGAGTTGGGGTCTAGAGGTGAGACACGGCCAGAAATACGAAAGAACCTGAAGGCTGTGACTGCTGAAACTTAAAGGCTCAGGGAAACTGGCCAGAGGCTCCCAATTATCCAAATGACCCCGCCCACTGCAGGAACCTGCAGGAAAACACAATTTCTTTATTTATTTTTTGTAATCATAACGACCACTGACCTGATGCGTTCATTCACCTCTTGCTTTTGCCATCACACAGCAGTAGTGGCTCAGTAGGTAGTGCGGGTTGTCCATGTCTGTGAATGTGTGTGCAGGGGTGGATGTGTCTTCGACCGTAAAAGCGCTTTGAGTACCTTTGAGCAGGTTGGAAATGTGTTATATAACATTCAGTCATTCAGTCAAGATCGTGAAAGTTACACCAGAAAGGTTAGTGACAAGGTGCCCTAGACAACGCATCCACCACCATGTTGTCAGAGCACCTTAATGTGCCGAATGTCTGACCAACAAGGCTGCAACATCAAGGACCACCAGATTAATCTCTGATTTGGACGGTTCAGAAAATTAAGAAAGGTCAGAGGATTGTGATCGGTGTAGACCACCACAGGCACAACACCGGCCCACACATACACGTCAAAGTGTGTTAAACCCCACACCAAGACTAGCGCTTCTTTCTTGATGGTTGAATAATTTAGCTGGTAAGTATTAAACTTCCTGGAAGAGAAACTTATAGGCTTCGCTACCCCAAAGTCATCCTCCACGTCAATATCATGTTCCAACTGGAGAAACAACTCCTTCTGCTGTTCAAATGTCAGATTGGTTGCAACCAAACCAACAGCATTAGTAACACAAGGTGGTTGCTCCCCACCAGCAGTTAACACACCCCCTTCAATCAAATTAGCCTTTAAAATGCCTTTTATGTTGCTCTTTAATCTGTTGTCAGAGATTTCAACCTCATAATGATCCGCTATCTTTAATAGCGCCTCGGAGGGACCCTTAACAAATTCAATCAGTTCAATTCAACCAGAAAAACAAAACCCTGCAGTTACCTCTCTTAAACACACAAGACGGGGGCGCTAATGAGCAGGCCATGGAGTAAGTCGCATTTCCACTCATCTCTTCCACCTGTACTGAATTTTAATAATAAACGCCTGATTTTTGCACATTTTGACAGTGGCAAGTAACTCTTAAGACGCTGAATGATAGTTAAAAACAAGAAAAAGTCCCAAAAGGAGCAAGAAACATCCTCGGAGAGTGAGGATGAAGCCCCATCAGGTGAACTGTCTGGTGTTAGCTCGCCAGGCTCAGCTAACTGCAGCGAAACTGTCACAGGTACGATTGTGGAACCCTCACTGCTCGTCCTAGAAGCTGTTAGACAAATGGAAAAGTCGATGAACACCAGGTTTCGATAACTTGGAGCCAAGTTGGAAAAAATGTGTGATGGATTGTGTACTCAGAACAAACTCCTGAAAACCAAACTGAGCGACCTCAAGGGCTGGTCAAGATGACAAAAAATCAAAATTACGGGTCTGCCTGAGAAGATTGAGAAAGGCTCTCCAATGGCATTTGTGTCAGAGTTTTTGCCTAAACGTCTGGGAGTTGAGCACTTCCCCCACAGGATTAAAGTGGAGCGGGCCCACCGAATTGGCCCGCTGAGAAACAAGCCGCGGATGACGATTGCTAAAATACACCATGACCCAGTGAAAGAGAAGATTATGCAGGATGCTTGTAACAAGAGCCCATTCAACTATGAAGGGCAGCGCTTGCCCTGCTTGTCTGATTTTCACACATCGAGGTGCTACCAAAATATTTGATTAATTGCAGGAGGCAAGCATGTACGTCAACGAAAAAAAGTTGCTGCAACTGGATTGGTTATCCGTGACAGCCGGAATGTTTGGACCCACGACTATCCTTGCTGCACCTGTCCGTTCTGGTAAAGTTTTTCATGGACAGTCTATATCTCATATGACCGGTAAAGTTAGAGATTGTATATAGCTATTTCTGTTCTGCGCTACACGTCATCCACATTATAAGTTGTATCAGAATGGGATTATTGGTCTACATTCGGTCAATATGACTGGTTCCTAATGGCTCGTACTCTTTGATCCAAAATGACCCACACAGGTTCAGGATGGCCTGCAGTCTGTGCTGCTTAGTTCTAGCGCCTTTAATTTGTCATTGACATCCTCACTGCTTATCCCTGCGATAAGCTGTTAAACTCAGGGTTATTAACAGAACACCGCTCTCTGAATGTGGGAAATAGAATGTGGAATGGAGCTGACACTGGGATAGAAGTTGATTTTTATTTATTTATTTGTTTTCACTGTATTATTATTAGCTTAAGAGGTTTATGCATAGGCCCATTGCCCAGCAGTTCTACAATAATGGAGTTCTTACTTTCCCCTTATGTTTTGGGTGGGAAAAGCGGGGAGGTTAGGGAAGGGTTTTTTGTTTCTTTTTGTCCACCTCCACCTGAAGGATAGAGGACACTCCTTTGAAGATAACAACGTCGAAGTCCTGGCCCGAGAGGACAGATGGTTTGAGAGAGGAGTAAAGGAAGCCACCTATTTCAAAGTGGAAAAACCTTCTCTAAACAGAGGAGGTGGACTGAGATTTAATTTACCATCTATTTTGTGACAAAGTGGGTCAGACCATTTGTCTCATTATTACCATCTTTTGTTTGTTTCAGTTATGTTGCCAACAGTAATCACCATTTTGCAGATACAGACTATCCCGGGTTTGTTTGTGTTTTGTATTATGTTTGGTTATATTTGGTAGCTCAACATCTTGGTTAAAATAAAAACTTACACGTATTGTTAGATTTAGTTAAAGTTTATTGATTTACTTCTTGTTAAAATAAGTTATGTAGATATTCATTTGTGTTACTTATCATACTCACCATGTGGCCAGAGTCAAAGGAGGGAGTGCGGCCATATTTCCTGCTTTTATACTCAGGTGACATGATTGGGGGCAGGTCATTGGACTAGTCCAAGTGGGTAAGGGTAAGGGAAATTACTCAAAAGTATTATTTAGGTATATTTGTTATTAAATGAAGAAATGGTTAAATAGGGATCATCAGTAATGTAGGTAAAGGTGTTTTACTGTAGTTAGGTATGAGATTAGCTTTGTTAATGGTTTTATTAGGAGCCAGTGGACTCTCCTCCCGTAGTGGTACAGCCAGGGAGGCTGGGTTACGAGGAGGAGAGGGTATTTAAGCAGAGGCCTTTTGTCGGTCGAGGGGGAAGACAGTGTGCTTATCAGGTGTAGCTATTTACACATGATTTCAGTTGAATCTTGCTTTGTTATAAGTTGAGTTTTCTTTAGTTTAACTCGGTTAACTGTTCAGTTACCTTTTTTTCTGTTGTATATACTTTTGTTGATACGAAACAAATCTGGAAGTACCTGTAAATAAACACCTTGTGGTGATTTTTTTCTAAACAAACGGCCTTGAGTCTGCCTCCTACTTATGCCGCTCCGGTCAGCTGCCCAACATATTTATAATTCAGTTTTGACTTCTGTCCGCAAGAAGTTTCAACACCATTCACACCTTAAGCCTCCAGGCTCCCACTGACAATAGCCTCGTTAGAGCTCTATTCATAGGGTAAGTAGCCTAGGCACACAGTTTCCCCCATTCAAGGACAGGTAAGTACCAGCCATTATGGAAATAGTGACCCCAGTTTCTGGTCAAGCAAGTTTCTGGTGGGTGTACCCACAGAGTTTTCCTATTTAAACCTCAACTTCCCACTAGTTTATCAGAACAGAAGAAGCTACTCAGATGAGTGGTGAAACGTCTTCAAGAAATCCTACAAGTCCAGTTGCCCTTATTCAACGTATTTTGGATTACCATGACCTGGATGACTGAGAACCTTCACAAACATATTTTCTCCCTAAAGCCTTTTTTTAAAAAAAAACATTGGACTCAATTATTTTGCCTTTTGTTTGGGGATACGACACACCGTATAGCCAAACCTCTTTGCAAACCTCAAAATTTCGGAGGGCTGGCTTTACCTGTGTTTCAGCACTGTTACTGGGCAGCTAACGCCCAAGCCCTTGTTTACTGCCAAGGTTCCATGTCTGTCCATGTCATGTTGTGTTTCCTGTTTTGTTTTGTTAAGTTCTGGGGCCTCATGTATCAAAGTTGCGTGCGCCCGAAAACATGGAGTACGTCCACATCAGCATCAACGCTCAGATGTATCAAAAGTGAATTGACCGTGGAAATGGGCGGTGACCTCATTCCAACATCATTCAATTCAATTCAATTCAGTTTTATTTATATAGCGCCAATAACAATACAAATCGTCTCAAGACGCTTCACAAAAACCAGCTTGCAACCTCCAGAGCAAGCCTGAGGGCGACGGTGGCAAGGAAAAACTCCCTTTTAACAGGAAGAGACCTTGAGCAGAACCCAGCTCATATGGAGGGACCCATCTGCCGAAGGCCAGCCGGTTAGAAACAGAGAAGATAAAGAGAAAAGAAGAGCAGGAGAAACAAGATAAACAAACTTCTGTCATAGATACATACATCAAGCGGAAGGAAACATGTAGGGTCTAGTGATATAACATAGCTGATGATCTGTGACAGTTTGTGAGTATAACAGGAATTATGGGCAGGTTGGTGAATTGTTCATCTAGGTAGGAGTGGACAACTGGAGGAGGCCATGATGACTGGGACAGATGTAGTTTATGGAGCTCCACAGGTCTGATACACAGCACTCCAGACCATGAAGACTGGGCTGGTTGATGAGGCCATGGCAGCAGATGTAGTTTAGAACTCCACAGGTCAGATATTCAGCACTCCAGACCAGAGACCCTCACAAGATGATGGAGGGGGAGGGGAGCGGAGGGGAGAGATGGCTGGCGTACGCCAGTTTCCACAGTTATTGTTTCTTTGGCGACACTAAGAGGCGACGCTGAGGAACTGTCAATAATGTGAAATCAAGTAGTTCTCGGAGGATGTGCACATCAGAGACACTTTAGTGCGCAATTAACACACACGTGTTTGTAACCATTAGTGGATATAAAAGCATGCACAAAGTGATGAAGAAAATGTTATTAACAATGGCAGCCTTGGCTTTGTTAGAAGATCTCGCAAATGGTAGTATTAGGTGGGAGAGAATGTTTAGAGAACGCGAAGATCTACTAGCAAACGAGGACAACTGGCTAAGGAGTCGTTTTCGTTTACCGAGGCCAGTATTACTGGAGCTGTGCGCAGAGCTGCAACTGACCCTAGAGCGCAATACAGCGCAGAGCCAGGGGTTGTCCGTGCCTACACAGGGGCTCACCACACTGGGGTTCCTGGCAACAGGGGCTTTCCAGCGGGAACTGGCCGACCGGTCAGGAGTGTGTCAGTCAACCCTGAGCCGAGCCATGCCAGCTGTGTGGGACGGGATCATCAAAATGTCATCAAGGTACATCAAATTCCCATACAATGCTGTTGAACAGGTCAACATTAAAGCGCAATTTGCAGCAAGAGCCAGTTTCCCCAATGTAATCAGGGCAATTGACTGCACACACATTGCTATAAAGGCGCCATCACGGGATGAATTTGTTTTTGTGAATAGGAAACATTTTCATTCTATAAATGTTCAAATAATATGTGATGCGCAAATGCAGCTAATGAACATCGTAGCAAGGTGGCCTGGTTCAATGCATGACTCGTTCATTCTGACCAACAGCATGGTTGGGAACAGGCTGGAGGCTGGCACGGTGCGCGATGGGTGGCTTCTCGTGAGTAAATAATTTATCCATTTAATTGTCCCCAAATGTAAACCAGAACAATGCCCATTTGGGCATGTGCGCACCAAATACAGTAATTTCTTTTTCCCTGGTGGAATTAGAGTTGCAGGGCTTTCTAACAAGCCTTCTTCCTGTGTTCAGTAGCGTCAATAAATGCGTGTGCTTAAAGTAGGAAATGTCACATTATATCAGCCGCACTCATTATTAAAAGTGTGATCAGTCTTGTGAAACAAAGTTGTTTTGTCATTTGTGTTCGTTTCCCAATTGGAAAAAAGTTGGTGTGATTCATTCAAATGGTGTATGAACAAAGGAAACTAAATTCAACATGTTTTATGCCTTCATTTGACCCCAGGGGACAGTGGCTACCCCCTGTTGACCCCTCTCACCAACACCACGACTGATCAAGAGAGGCGGTACAATGACCTCCATTCCCGAACTCGGGCAGTGGTGGAGAGGGCAATAGGCCTGCTGAAGGGACGGTGCTGGTGCTGCTTAGACAGGTCGGGGGGAGTGCTGCTCTACCGACCGGAAAAGGCGTACCGCATTGTAATGGCATGTGGTGTCCTGCACAACGTGGCACACCTTCACGGCATACCACCGCCAGAGTACATCCCCCCACCAGAGGAACTGGATGCCGGTAGGGGAAGTGATACGGGCCCGGCAGCACGTCATTTCAACCATGTAAAGAGGCAAGGTCACAATTTAGTTACTTATTCACAAGTGCATTTATTGCCTTGCTAATATCGCCTAGGCCGGCAATTATCTGATCCAGACGATCATTGATGCCATGGATGGCTCTCACAATCTCGTTTTGTGACTCCAGCACCGCTTTGGTGAAAACACAGCCAGTCAGGCGGACGTCAGCTGCTGGCTTGGAGTCGCCGGGGCGCATACTGCTGGTGATGAAGGTGGAGCTGGTGGGACCGGTGGAGATAGCGCGCTCCTCTGATCCTACGGTATTCACAGCCTCACACACACGCTCCCACTCACTTCGCTTTCTTTTTGAGTTGATTCCCGATGACAGGCTACCAAACAGAATGTGTCTACGTGTTTCCACTTCATTTAGTAATACTTCTACTTCTGACTTGGTTATTGGTCTCACCTGTGTTGATTGTCCTCATGTGTCTCACCTGTGTCTTGTCATTTCTCAGCCCTTGTGTGTATTTATAGCCTTGCCTTTCCCTTTGTTCCTTATTGCGTCGTTAATGTTAGCCTTAACGTCTCCATGCCATGTTCCATGTTTCCTTGTCCTTGTTCCACGTCATGTTCCACGTTACTTTGCCGTGTGTGATGGTTCTTTTGTATTTTTGGGTTTTTGGTTTTCCTGCCGTGCGCAGCGCTATTTGTTAATTATTAAATACCTTTTTGTTTTGGAGATCCTGCCTCATCAGTAGTCCTGCATCTGGGTCCTCACCTACAACCTCATCAACCCCTGTCCTTAACAATCACCAGCCAACACTCACCCAACCTCCAGCCTAACATTAAACTCAACTTAACTTATTCAACCTTTAGGATTTACCTCGTCTCCACAACAGCAACCAACGTGCACACTCAGCTAATCAAAGCTTTTAAATCAATTGCACACAAAACACAACGCCGTAGTACATATGCTTACAGTGCTTCATTCGAAAAAAGTCCCAGACTGATGACATAACAGGACATGAATGGACGAGCGACTTATACAGTATCCAGGAAAGTAGGGCCTGTTAGATATGAGATTCTCTGCCCTGGTAGACATAAATCTAAACAGACTTTTCATGTAAATCTGTTGAAAATGTATCTGGAGAGAGTCTGAGGCCACAGTCAAGCAGGTGATGATGATCGGGGAGATTCCCAATGCTGATGGAAAAGAGCTTGAAAACAACGAGCTGATGCCTAAGAAAGATGGAGGCAACCCTCAAATTTTCAGAGAGCACCTGCCACTTGTCAAAGATTGACTGTTCTAGCTTTGCAGCTGCATATCTAGGTAATGTTGTGGTTTACAGTGAAAACTGGGAGGATCATATTCAGCACCTGAAAACCGTTTTGGAGAAAATCAAAAATGCCAGCTTTACCATCAATGAAAGGAAGTGCTCCTGGGCTCAAGAGGAGGTGAGGTATCTGGGATACTTAATTTGAAGGGGGCAAATAAACCAAAAGGGGAGAAAGTGAAGGCCATAGAGATGATCCCTTGGCCTGAAACCAAAATGCAACTAAGGTCATTTCTGGGTCTCATTGGCTGGTATAGGAGATTTATATCTCATTGTGCTACACTAGCCACTCTATTGACTGACCTCACAGAAATGTCCAGTACATCCAGGTCAAGAAATACCAATCCTGTTCCTGAGTAGAAAACTTTTTGACCGGGAAAAGAAGTATTCTACCATTGAAAAAGAGGGTCTGGCCATAAAGATGGCCATTGATTCTTTATGTTATTACTCCCTGGGAAGGGAATTCCAAGTGCAGACCACCGAGCTTTAAAGTGGATGTATTCATTGAAACAGAAGAATGACCGAATTCTGTGGTGGTGTCTAGCCCTCCATCCATACCAGTTCGCTATCGAGCAATGCCCTGGTAAGAAAAACCTCATAGCTGACAATTTGTGCAGGTTACCTGATACATAAGAGCCCAGAGGAGAAGGGGTAAGAAAATGTCATGAAGCATAGCTTCCGTGCTTTGGTGTATATATGTTGAGAGGAGAGTGTATACTCCTCTCACTGTTAGCCTGTCAGTGTTTGTGTATGTATATGCGTATATGTAAATATGTGTATCACAACAAATATTATTAATGTTGTAATTCACACAGGTGTCTGTACTGGAACTACTAGTGCTGGCCTGCTCCCTTTAAGAAGGAGGGCACTTCTTCAGAGATTTTTTTTGTTGTTGTTGTGTTGATGCCACCATTGAGTTGAAAGTAATTGTGAAAGTTATAAAAGGAGGAGGCTTCTGCTTTGTTTTGTTTGAATATTTGTTTTCTTGTGGCCGGCCTAAAATAAATTTGAAGAAATCCTCATTTTTCGCTGATTTCTTCTTCCATCTCACTGTCGACCCCCCTCACATGTAACATCCCATAAGAGACTGATCTCTGAAGGGTAGACATTTTTGTTTATTTTTTTTAATCAAACAAATCAAATGTGTTGTTACATGATTGTTACACGTCATGTATGGGAAATTGCACCAATCGGGGAATGCATGTGTGACTGTCTTTATATACAGCTTGTATAGCGATATCCCTCACAACAGGAGGTCAGACCTAGGACTGCTGGCTATGTGAAAGTACACCAAAGGCAGGTCAACCCGGGTATTGTCAACGTGAAAGAGGTATAGTACAACCTACCACTGCAGAGTTATCAGAGAACTTTTGCATGTGGCAGGATCCAGAGCTGTATCTGAAATCAGATGTGTAAAGAGTGAACAGAGCCCCCACATTACTGACAATAGTATCTGACAGGGAGTCCCCCAGCCGCCTATCAGACAGGTAATCAACAATCCAGGAAACAGTGAAGGAGCTGACACCCATCCTGAGCAACTTCTCACTCATCAGAAAGGGCTAAATGATGGTAATAGCACTGGAGAAATCAAAGAACATAATCCTTACAGTACCCTTCCCACCATCGAGGTGAGAGTATTACAGCATCATTCACACCAACATGAGGCTGATACACAAACTGAAGAGGGTACAAGACATGGGCCACCAGGGGATGAGTCTCTCCAGGATCTTCATGACAACCGGTCTAAAGTCATTGAGGCCAGATGGGATGGGCTTCTTTGGCACCATTACTATGCTATATTTTTCTATAGTTCCTTTCCAACTACAGACTCAAGTTTAATAGGTAGTGCAGGATGTCAGTCAGCTGTGAAGTGCAGGTCTTCAGAACCCGGGGATTTATACGATCTGGACCTACTGACTTGCTGGGGTGACAGAGTGCCCAGTCCTGAATCTATTATAAAAGACATTCAGTTCGTTAACAATATCTGAGCTACTTTCCTGCTGCTTTGCTTTGGTATTAAAGCTGGTGATCAGCTTCATGCCTCTCCACACCAGTGGGGTTTTCTCCTGGAGGCCAAGGGAAATAAAAACACTTTTCTTAACAGTTTTGGCACTTCTCAATTCAATTCAATTCAGTTTTATTTATATAGCGCCAATAACAATACAAATCTTCTCAAGACGCTTCACAAAAACCAGCCTGCAACCTCCAGAGCAAGCCTGAGGGCGACGGTGGCAAGGAAAAACTCCCTTTTAACAGGAAGAAACCTTGAGCAGAACCCAGCTCATATGGAGCGGCCCATCTGCCGAAGGCCAGCCGGTTAGAAACAGAGAAGATAGAGAGAAAAGAAAAGCAGGAGAAACAAGATAAACAAACTTCTGTCATAGATACATACATCAAGCGGAAGGAAACATGTAGGGTCTAGTAATATAACACATAGCTGATGATCTCTGACAGTTTGTGAGTATAACAGGAATTATGGGCAGGTTGGTGAATTGTTCATCTAGGTAGGAGTGGACAACTGGAGGAGGCCATGATGACTGGGACAGATGTAGTTTATGGAGCTCCACAGGTCTGATACACAGCACTCCAGACCATGAAGACTGGGCTGGTTGATGAGGCCACGGCAGCAGATGTAGCTTAGAACTCCACAGGTCAGATATTCAGCACTCCAGACCAGAGACCCTCACAAGATGATGGAGTGGGAGGGGAGCGGAGGGGAGAGAGTAAGACACAGTGGTTAGTAAATTATAAGAGATAGAAAATAAAATGATAAGATGTTAGAGGACAGGAGCCAGAGAAGAAAGAGGAGAGGACATGTCCTCAGTGCATCGTCCCCCTGCAGCCTAGGCCTATAGCAGCATAACTAAGGGATGGTTAAGCCAGCCCTAGCTATAAGCTTTTTCAAAAAGGAAAGTCTTAAGCCTGACCTTAAACATAGAGATTGTGTCTGCCTCCCGAACCCAAACTGGGAGCTGGTTCCATAAAAGAGGAGCCTGATAGCTGAAGGCTCTACCTCCCATTCTACTTTTAGAAACTCTAGGAACCACAAACAGACCTGCACTTAGAGATCGTAGTGATCTTTTGGGACAGTATGGTACTATGAGGTCTTTCATATATGATGGAGCTAGGCCTTTCAGGGCCTTGTATGTAAGGAGGAGGATTTTAAATTCAATTCTAAATTTTAAAGGGAGCCAATGAAGAGAAGCTAATACTGGAGTAATATGATCTCTCTTGCTAATTCCTGTCAGTGCTCTTGCTGCAGCATTTTGAATCAATTGGAGGCTTTTTAAAGAGCTACTTGGACAGCCAGACAGTAACGAGTTACTTATAATCCAGCCTGGAAGACACAAATGCATGAACTAGTTTTTCCGTATCACTCTGAGAAAGGATGCTCCTAATTTTGATGATATTACTAAGGTGAAAGAAAGCAGTCCTGGTCACCTGCTTTATGTGAGAATTAAAGGACATATCCTGGTCAAATATAACACCAAGGTTTTTCACAGTAGTACTAGAGGCCAAGGTAATGCCATCCAACAAAAGCAGGTGATTAGATAATGAATCTCTGACATGTTTAGAGACAAATATGATAACTTCAGTTTTGTCTGAGTTTAAAGGTAGAAAATGACAGGTCATCCAAGCCTTTATGTCTTTAAGGCATGCTTGGAGTTTGACCAGCGGATTAGTTTCATCTGGTTTCATGGATAAATATAGCTGGGTATCATCTGCGTAGCAATGGAAGTGTATAAAGGGAAGCATATATAATGTGAATAATATTGGTCCTAGCACAGAACCCTGAGGAACCCCATAGCTTACTTTGGTATATATAGAAGAGTTGTTGTTTACATGGACAAACTGGAATCTGTCTGACAGATATGATTCAAACCAGTCTAGTGCAGTTCCTGTAATTTTGATCACATTTTCAAGTCTCTGTAGTAGTATATTGTGATCAATAGTGTCAAATGCAGCACTGAGATCTAGCAGGACAAGTATAGAGACAAGTCCATTATCCAAAGCCATGAGGAGATCATTGGTAACTTTAACCAGAGCTGTTTCTGTGCTATGATGAGCTCTAAAACCTGACTGAAACTCTTCAAACAAACCATTCCTGTTTAAATGATCAAGCTACTGATTGACAACAACCCTTTCCAAAACTTTAGAGATAAAAGGAAGGTTGTAAATTTGCCCATAGTTGGCTAAAACATCTGGGTCAAGAGTGGGTTTTTTAATTAATGGTTTGATTACAGCAGGTTTAAAAGACTGGGGCACATGTCCTGTTAATAAAGATAAGTTTATCTGATTTAATATGGAGGTATTAATTAATGGATAAACCTCCATGAGCAACTTAGTTGGGATGGGGTCTAGAAGACAAGTTGATGGTTTAGATGCTGTAATAACTGAAGTGAGCTCAGGAAGATCAATTAGGGAGAAAGAATCCAAATATTGACTAGGTCCTACAGAGGTTTCTAATGCCACTTTACATCTTTGACAGATGGAAGGGTGCTATGAATTTTATTTCTAATGCCAACAATTTTATCAGTGAAGAAGCTCATGAAATCATTACTGCTGAGGTCTGAAGGAATAGATGGCTCAACAGAGCTGTGACTCTTTGTCAGCCTGGCTACAGTGCTGAAAATAAATCTGGGGTTGTTCTTGTTTTCTTCTATTAATGAAGAATAATACGCTGTCCTAATCTTACGGAGAGTTTTTTTATAAGTTGTTAAACTATCTTTCCAGGCTATGTGAACTTCTTCAGAACTAGTGGAATGCCAAATTCTTTCCAGCTTTCGAACTGTCTGCTTTGAACTACGCAACTGTGAATTATACCATGGATCTACCCTCCTTCGATTTACCACCTTCTTTTTAAGAGGAGCAACTAGATTTAGAGTTGTACTAAGCGATGCTGTCGTGCTGTCAACAAAATAATCTATTTGTGATCGAGTTAGATTGTGGTTGCTGACATCCACATCACTAACATAAGGCACTGAGGTAAATATTGAAGGTATTAATTCCTTATATCTAGTCACAGCATCATCAGATAAGTGTCTACCACAACGAAATGTCTTTCCAATTTCTGTGTAATTACTTATAGTAAATTCAAATGTTACAAGAAAATGATCAGACAATAGAGGGTTGTGAGAATATACGGTAAAACCTTCAGTGTCTATGCCATAAGTTAGTACAAGATCTAAGGTGTGATTGAAATAGTGAGTTGAACCATTTACATTCTGAGAAAAGCCAATTGAGTCTAATAATGACATAAATGAAGAGCTAAGACTGTCACTGCCAACATCAACATGGATGTTAAAGTCACCTACTATAATGACTTTATCTGTTCTAAGCACTAAATCACATAGAAACTCAGAGAATTCAGCTAAAAATTCTGAGTAAGGAGCAGGTGGGCGATACACCACAACAAAGAGAATTGGTTTTTTGTGTTTTCCAGTCTGGATGAGCAAGACTAAGAGTAAGGCTTTCAAACGAATTAAAGCTTTGCTTAGGTCTAGGATTAATACATAAATCAGAGTGGAAGATTGCTGCCACTCCTCCTCCTCGGCCTGTGCCTCGAGGAATGTGACTATGACTGGGTGGCATGGACTCATTTAAACTGACATCAATCTGATGATCAGTTATCAAATCGGTCACTAAAAGAGATTTAGATGAGAGAGACCTGACATTCAAAAGACCACATTTAATTTTCTTATTGCTCTTTTGTACTAGTGAATTTGTGTTGATTTGGATAAGGTTCATATGAATAACTCCTCTATTGTTATTTTTCCATTTAAAAAATCTGGGAGCAGACAGCACATCTATGGAGTTTGTGGAGTTATGGGTGTGAGACAGTACTAGAGAAGCAGCAGAGAGGCGTGTAAGACTGCAACTCTACCTCCTGGGCTGAACTCTGGGTTGTCATGGTTTTGGGGTGTTAATAAAATCAGCCAAATTCCTAGAGATAAGAGAAGCACCCACCAAGGTGGGATGAACTCCATCTCGTCTAATCAGCCCAGGCTTTCCCCAGAAAGAGTTCCAATTATCAACATAGGCCACGTCGTTGGCTGGACACCACCTAGATAACCAGCGGTGGAATGACGGCATGCGACTATACATATCGTCACTGGTCAGATTGGGCCTTCGGCAGATGGGTCCCTCCATATGAGCTGGGTTCTGCTCAAGGTTTCTTCCTGTTAAAAGGGAGTTTTTCCTTGCCACCGTCGCCCTCAGGCTTGCTCTCGAGGTTGCAGGCTGTTTTTTGTGAAGTGTCTTGAGACGATTTGTATTGTTATTGACACTATATAAATAAAACTGAATTGAATTGAATTGAATTGGGCAGGGGACCAGAGAAAACTACAGAGTCCGACATAGTTTTAGCAAACTTACACACCAATTAAACATTAAGTTTAGTGACCTCCGATTGACGTAACCGTTGGTCATTACTGCCGACGTGAATAACAATCGTACCATACTTAGCCTTAGCATTAACCAGCAGTTTCAAGTAAGATTTAGTGTCGCCCGCTCTGGCCCCTGGAATGCATCTAACTATGGTCGCTGGTTTCGCTAACTTCACGTTCCGCAAAATCGAGTCGCCAATTACCAGAGTTGGCTTCTCAGCTGGTGTGTTGCTGAGTGGGGAAAATCTGTTTGAAACGTGAAGCGGTTGGTGGTGCTCTGTGGGCCGGGTAAGACTATGCTTCCTTCGTACCGTCACCCAGCCACCCTGGTTTACCGGCTGCTCGGGAGCTGCAGGGGGACAGCTAGCAGAAGCTATGCTAACGGGAGCTGCGCTCGGTCGGCCCGCACCGGCTACAGGGTGCTGGCTAGCTATTGGGTTTTGCATGGTGCGGAGCCGTGCTTCCAATTCAGAGAGCCTCGCCTCCAAAGCTACAAATAAACTACATTTATTACAGGTACCATTAACACTAAAGGAGGCAGAGGAGTAGCTAAACATGTGGCACGACGAGCAGGAGAGAGAAGGAGAAGCAGAGGGAGAGAAAGTAGCCATAGTTAACCGCTAAATACACCACCAAGGTTGATTAAACTGAGAAGAAACGTGAGATTAACAAGGTGCTACAGAGGACAGGTGGTTGGGTAAACTCAAAACACGAGTTTCACCACTTATACATATTATACTTATAGAAAATGTTTAACAGAGCTAAAACAGTGTGAGCACACACAGCAGCGGTGCAGAATCGGGAAGTGACGCAATACGCTTACTCACGTGACGAATGCTCCTTACTCCACAAAGACACCTATCAAATCACCGATCAAATCACTACCCCTGTTTTTTTTTTCTCTGTTGTGTGACTTTTTCTCTTCCTTATTTCTTTTCTCTAATTATTGAGGATTTTATGACGTGTAAAACAGCACCCCCACCATTCAATGAAATCACATGAGATTAGCAAATTTGTGTTGACATTTCATTAGCAGAATAAGCAAACGCAATGATGAAGGATTTGGAGCATTTAGTAAAGAACTATTTTACAAAACTGCCTCTACATGTTCTAATTACATTTGTGAATGAATGCTATTTTTATGGTTGGTAGTAGTGGTTGTGCATTTAAGTGAATAGTTGATTAGATAGAATAGAACAGAAAACCTTTATGTGTCCAATTTGTAAATTGCAGTTTGCAACAGCATACACAAGGGTAGAAAATTAACAAGTACAACAAGTGGACTGTGTAAAAGTTATTAAGTTATTTAAGTCAAGTCAAGAGGGCAATGCATCTGACTGTGTGTGAGTGAGAGGGGGAGGGCGAGACAAACAGCATGTGTCGGTCTTCAAAATGTTGGTTAGATAACAAGTGTGTTTAAGACCCAGTAAAAGGAACTTGGGCGCTCTCATAGGAAAAGTTGAAACTCGAAGCACTCCTGACTCCACCTCCTAACTGTCCTTTTGGAGACCGGCTGTCTCTTTACTGCATATTCTTTTAAAGGAACATACTCAGGTGTTAACAGGACCAGGAAAACTGTCCCGAGCATTATGGACCAGACAGGTCCACCACATGCGCTATCACACACAGGTTTTTGACTGTTTTTTGTTTTTTTATTTTAAGCTGCTTTTGTTTGTTTGTTTGTTTTTTTTTTTTGTTCTGGACTTTTTATGATTAGCTGTAGTGGTCAGCAGAATGGCTGTCTCTTGGTGTATTCAAGAGAGCAACTGCTAGTACTGTCTGTGTCCCCTGTGCTGTCCAGAGTGAGGCCTGAGATTCCAGCTGGTGCCAGAGATTCTGAAGAAGAGGCACATGAAGTTGTGAACCCATCATGCCTAGTGTCTGCTGTACAGGCCTGTGGAGGCAGTACTATGATCTGGGGTTGCTGCAGTTGGTCAGGTCTAGGTTCAGGAGCATTATGTGCCTAAAGAATGAGGTCAGCAGACTGCCTGAATATACTGAATGACCAGGTTATTCCATCAATGGATTCTTTCTTCCCTGATGGCACGTGCATATTCCAAGATGACAATGCCAGGGTTAATTAAGCCTTAAAATGTGAAATAGGGGTTCAGAGAGTATGAGACATCATTTTCACACATGGATTGGTCACGACAGTCCAGACTTTAACCCCATTGTGAATGTTTGGGCTGTGCTGGAGAAGGCTTTGCTCAGTGGTCGGACTCTCCCATTATCAATACAAGATCTTCGTGAAAAATGAATTCAACACTGGATAGAAATAAATCTTGTGACATTGCACAAGCTTTTCCAAACAATGCCAGAGAGAATGTGTGCTGCAATCAAAGCAAAGGCGGTCCAACAAAATGTTAGAGCGCGTGACCTTTTTTTTTTGGTGGCAACTTTTTTTTCAACTAGACAGTGTAATATAAAATAGAGTGTGGACAGAATCCAGTTTTGAATGGTACCTGCATTGTCGGATCTATACATAGTATAGACATGGCTATTCAGGGCCTACACCATAAAACTAAATACAGTGTGAAACAATGCTCCATATAAACGCCTCAATCAGAATAGACAGGCTCAAACCGAATTAAATTTCATTAGGTTTCACAGGGGTACAATATTTATTTTCCCAAATCAATCGAAAGTCATGTAAACGAATCGGAAAGAAGTCAGGCTCCGTTCTGTTTGCGCATGCTCTCGACATCACTTGAAGTAATTGTGCAGAGACGTTCAAGTGACGTTTCCGCAACTGGAAATGCAAACGCGGGGAGCTTGATTTTAAATAACTCTGAAAGAATTATAACAGCTAGGATAGGCTGTAGAGGTACATGTAACATCAGATTGGAATAGGTCACCTCACATGTAAACAGCTGCCATGAAACCTCAATTGGAATGATTTCAATCGGAATGAGAAAAAAGTCTCCATGTAAACTCAGCTAATGCTTTATTTGCTTCCGCCATCTCAAAAAGAATGCAGCGAAAAGAGGTAAGAAAGTATAGGGTTATACAGATTCAACTTCTAAGCAGTAGCTCTTTTCTGCTCTTTTTGTCCCCACTCACTCTTCACTTACCTCATCCCTCCTTATAATTCCATTCACCTTCTCCCTTTCTCTTCGCTGTTAAAGCTGCTTGAATTCATCTCTTCTCTCCCTCCTTCATTCTTTTCCTATCCTTTTTCCAACCTCATCCTCTCCAGCCCCCCACCCCTCCAGATCTGTCTCTCCTGAATTCATCAGTATTTCAACTCCTGGGCGATACCATCGTTGCTTTACTGCTGCGCAAAGCTGACAGTCTGTCTGTCCTCGCCGTGGGCTTTAAACACACTAAATCAACGCCTGAAAGAAATAGATATTTTGACACTGAGATAAGCCCATTGCCTGGTGAGTATTCATTGAAATGATATAATAACTGACATGGATAGGAGAGCGAAGGAAGAGAGAGGGAGAGAGAGAGAACAGAGATAAATATGGTATTTGCAAGTTCCCTTTTGTAGTGTGTAGGCGCCTCCTTTTTCAGGAAGAGGAAAAGGGGTGAGGGATCTAAACGTTGACAGGGAAGGTGGTAAATTGAATGCCATGAGCCGTCTGAGCCTCTCTGTCTCTAAAAAGAAATTCAATTAAAGTGTATTGGATACTTGTGAATGTGGCAGAGACTGGGCTCCCAGTGGCTGATAAGAGCTGCTTCTCTCAGCAAGGGGTGTTATAACTGAAGCCAGATCACTAGCTGCTAAACGTGTAATCCCCTGCAGCCGAACAATACGGGCCCCAGTCTGATTCAATACAGCCACAACCAATTCTCCACATTAAATCAACGCAGGGAGGCAGAAGTCTCCGCCGCCACCACACAGCTGCTCAGCTACTAACGCACTTCCTTCAGCTTAAGCAACACACAGAACAGAAAGCTAGGCTACTGACAAAAGCAACTATATAACACTTGACACACACACACGCTCATACACACTGCATAAAAGCTCCCTCGCGAAGTGATTTCAGTCTTTTCAGTTGTAAGTAGCTGCCCCACTCTGGCTAATACCACCACTAATACTGGATACTTACACACCGTGTGTGTGTGTGTGTGTGTGTGTGTGTGTGTGTGTGTGTGTGTGTGTGTGTGTGTGTGTGTGTGCGTGTGTGTGTGTGTATGTGCGTGTGTGCCACTTTCTGACAGTTAAAAAAAAAAAGATAGGAATAAATGGCACTCCTTGGCTGAAGCACACACTCCAGAGAGTGTGGTTTTTGTGCTGTTAAGCTCAACTGAAAAACTCAGCTGAGGCCATTTTAAGGGAGATATCAACCTTTTGGTAGGGAAAGTCAGTGATCACCAATATCACATTGCCTGGTCAAACAGGAATATGTTTCTCAGTAGTGCTGATGGTATGTTCGTATCACCATTACACCTTTGGTACAATTCATTAAAACACTCCGTCTTCAATTGGTACTCCATACACACATTAAAATTGTTATTGCCACAGTATGCTGGATATTCAGGAGCAAGAATCTCTGTATTAAGTGATTGTTAACATCACTTGTTGGAAATTCAGTACCAAAATAGCCAAATCACTTACAAAGAGGGGAAGAAGCATAACACAACAGTGGTGGGCCATGTGGGCCAGCAAAGTCTTCTCTGTTGGCCTAAACACAAATTACATTTTAGATTTTATGTAATTATATTTCAGCCATCGTGTGTTGAGTCAAACAAATCTGCCTTGGCCTTCACAATTTAAACTGCACACATGTCGCTGCAATTTGAAACACATTGTAATGATGCTGTTCCTTTAACCAATCACATTTCAAGTTTGTATTATTAAGCCTTCTCTATGGGTAGGTAGAAAATGTAATAAGACCATTTGCAATTATTCATAGGCCCAGGGTTACAATTAAAACCTGTCATCATCTGACATATTAGTTTATACTTAAACTTAGATAGACTTTAATGGTCCACGAGGGAAAATACTTTAGCTTTTGTAACATATAAAAGTAAACACTCAAAATACAATACACTACAAGAAAGATCAAATGAAATAAGATTAGATTAAAATAAAATAAAGATGAGTATTATCTAGAAAAATAAACTCAAAAGTGTAATCAAAAATTTACACAATCAGCATTATGAAAAAATATACAAAAGTAGTTGGCAAAACAGTGTCCAAGGTGATGCAGTTGTTTGGCCAGTTGCATAGCAGCAGTGGCATGGATCGTGTCACATGGTGTTTCCTTGTCCTTGTCGCAGAGGGAGGGATGTAAATGCCAATGTAGTGTATTCACCTGTAAAGTCTCGAAGCCAGACACAGACGCACTGTGGTACCATGAACCCAGGTCTCCAAAGCTCTTCTCATGTCACACTCCATCTGCAAACAGTCCATCCATCTTGCTGCCAAAGACCTCACGCTCCCCATGAGCACAGACGGCACCGCTGGCCCGAACCTCCTTCTCCACTCCTCCACCTCCAGCTCTAGCCTGGTATCTCCAGCACATATTCTGAAGTTCAGCAGGAATCTCAGGCCTCACTCCGAGCTACCCAAAGGGCACAGACAGTGTTATCAGCTTATCTCTGAAATACACAACCGGACGAAATGGCCACTGTTGAACTATACAGCCAACAACACAGTCAAACACAAAAAAAATCCAGAAAAATCAAAACACGGCCAAAACCCATTTTGACTGGTTTACAGAAAAACAAGAACAAAAAAACAATAACACACTAAGAATAACCTAAAAAGGTAAACATCACGGAGCTACCGGAGCTTCTGGCGACATGCAGCCAGCTACTGTGCCATGGAGTTTCAAATTTGACTAAAATGAATATTGCCAAAATGTTGTGAACTGACTGTTCCTGTGCACATGCATCTTTGTCATGCAAATTTTTTTGTTGCGCAGAATGTTTGGAGAGTAAACCCATCAACAATGCATGGGCTCTGTATTTATTTTATAATGCTCATACTGCATTCCAAATCTTCTTGCTCGGCTGAGCACAATAAACAAATATCAGGAGATATATAATGATATAATGTTCTGTAGTGCACATCTATGGACATCCGCAAACATAAAATCTTGAGATGGCCTTAGAAAAGCAACCAAAATGACACAAAATGCCAGCACAACTGGCACCACAATTTTACCAGATAATTTTATGCCTCACTTACCTACCCCCCCGTTCACCCACACAGACACACACATACAGATTCACACACATATGACTATTAATGACTAATAGGTTGCCTGGGAATAAAGCTCATTAATTAATAACAAGAGATACACAATAGACCTACATTAACACCGTCAGCCAACACACATCCACACACACACACAGGCACACACACCATCCCCTCTAAACTCCCTCCAATCTCCAATTATTAATTAGTGAAAGTGTAAGCTATGAATTGCTTGCTCCATTATGTACTTTAGCAGCTTCAGTTTGCATCGTGGCCTGTTTCTCCATGGCCAGCAGATTAAAGTGGCTATTTGAAATCAATTTCTCTAATAACAGATCTTAACGAGCTCATCAATTAAGACTACGTTAATGGCTTGTTACCCTCCACCTTGTATATGTGTGTGTAAATATGTGCGTGTGGCCCTGTCTGCCTGCGTTACTCTTGACGAAGACACACCCCCTACATATATCACAGTGACTGGTCTGAGTGGTCCGGGCTGCTGGATATTGATAGGAGGCGACAAAGGGGTTAGGCTTAAGTTTTTGCCAACCTTAAAAGAATACTGAATGCACACACACACACGTGATTTTGGCTGGGGGTGGAGGCGTGTCCCAGCGTTCAAGAACCCAAATCTAAAAGAGTCTTTATGCAAATGAGTGTGATAATGGCTTCCAGCATTGAGGTTGTGATTTCAATAAGTTAGGCTGCTCACTGGGGCATTCTCCATGCTAGAAAGGCCATTAGTACGCCACACACACAAACTCACACACACACACACTCACACACACACACAGTTATGAGCTTGTGACCTCCTCCCTGACCCTGCTTCTCTTTGACACACTCACGCAGTCACGCCCCCTCTTAATATAAGCGTTATATATGCATGAGTTATCTTAACTCCTCACAGCGAGGCCTGTAATAAGCAATTCACTTATTTAACCTCTGCCTAGGCACTTTCTTGCACTTGCACTGAAGGAGCAGGCTCCAACATACACACACACACACACACACACACACACACACACACACACACACACACACACACACACACACACACACACTTTAAATACATTTGATGGGTCAGCTCATCTCATTGTTACATCAGATTAAATCACTAAAACCACCTGCAAGCTTCTGCCAGGACTGTGCAGGTTTTGTCAGAGGCTGTTTTTGTAGTTTTTGCTTTCACATTGCATTTTTATTTGGCAGAAACATCCTGTAATTGTTCTATGAGCTAGTTGTTCTATCAGTTGTAATGATTGTGAGAAGACCGTTGAGTATGTCCTTCGAGCATTCCTAGTCTGAAGCAAGTACACAGCTTTTGGAACTGTAATGAAGATGTTTGACATTTGAAACTAAAAACTATTGCAACAACACACATTGATCCCAAAGAGTATTAGCATTGTTTCAAGCAGTATATTTACCTCACAGACTAACACATTATATATATGAATGTATATATATATTACATGAAAATAATATTCAATACAGGAAGTGGAATAGTATGGAATAGTATTTGTACACAATGACAGCTTCTTATGTACAGTAATTCCACTTCTACTTTTTTACTTCAGAGATAACAAATGTAATTCAAAGTGATGCCACTGGCAGGAGTTAACTGAAGAGTGACAGAAATAAAATACTGTAAACCGAAGATCATTAATGCACATTTAGTGCTCTTATCATGGGATTTCCCAGCAGTAACAGGGGGAGACTGTCAGCCATGTCTCAGCTCTCATCAGCAGCCTGTTTATCAGCAAACTTGCACTTTAATGATTGATACTGGGAGAACTAATTATGACACCTCAGTTCACTCATTAAGCTACACAGCTACAAATGATTAATTGATTTATCACATTTTCCCAAGGCTCCATTTATAATCTCATGCTGAAATGAGTTTGGGAAGGAGTGGGGGAGAAAAGAGAGGACGGAAGAAAGGCTGAAGCTGAGGGTTGTGTGTGAGACGAGATGAAGGGCAAAAGCAGGAGATGATCGAGGGAAGGAAGGTTAAAGGTGGTTGCTGAAATTTAATGGTGGAGTGGAATATTAATATACTCCAACTGTTATTGAAACATATTAATGTACTGCAAGTTCAGAGTTAAGTGTTCTTTTTTTATTGCTGCAAGTCAAATTAAAAACAAGCAGTCTGACATGATGAGGCCATTTAACATAACCCAGTAAGAAAGCAAAAGCATTTGGGAAAACACTCTTGCATAAATCTAACTTTTAAGTAAAATTTAAAAGTGCATTTGGCAGTTTATGGCAAAATTATTTCCAAGCAGAAAGAGTTATGCTTCCTTGATTTCTGGATAAAGTAGAGATAAAGCGATATAACAATTTTATATCCCAATTATTATGACCAAAATGATCACAGTTATCGTTGTTATCATGGTATTGTTGAAATGTGCTCAAAATGTTCAAAAATTACTTCTACACACACAGCAACCATCGTCGTCTTCGTCTTCTTCCACTTATCTGGGTAGGGATTGTGGGTTCAGCAGCCTCAGTACTTCCACTAGCTCCTCCAGAGGAATCCCCAGGTGCTCCCAGGCCAGACGAGAGATATAACCCCTCCATCATGTCCTGGGGCAACCCTAAGGCCACCTGCCGGTGGGACATTCCTGGAACACTTCTAACAGGAGGCATCCTTACCAGATGCCCAAACCACCTCAAATGACTCCTCCCAATGTGGAGGAGCAGCGGTTCTACTCTGAGCTCCTCTCATGTGACTGAGCTCCTTACCCTATCTCTAAGGCTGAGCCCGGCCACCCTACAGAGGAAACTCATTTTGGCCGCTTGTATCTGCAATCTTGTTCTCTTGGTCATTGCCCAAAGTTCATGACCATAGGTGAGGGTTGCAACGTAGATGGACCATTAAATTCAGAGCTTCGGCTTAGCTCTCTCTACACCATGAGTGATCAGTTAAGCACCCGCATCACTATTCATTTTGGCCTACAAGGTCTATGCGATGTCTTCCACCTGCCATCTGACCCCACACACCACCAAGTTACTATAAAGTCAGTCATTGACCTACGACCTAGGCTGTCATGCTGCCAAGAGCAACAGTGAACAACCTTATGTTCGAACATGGTGTTAGTTATGGACAAACTGCAACTTGCACAGAACTCTAACAACTGAACACCACTCCTGTTCAGATCAGGCAGGCCGTTCCTCCCAATCACGCCTTTGAAGGTCACGCTGTCATTGCCCACGTCAGTATTGATATGCCTCAGCAGGACAATGGAGTCTCCAGTTGGGAAGCAGTGCAGCGTCCCAACCTAGGGCCTCCAAAAAGGGCGGTTACTCTGAACTGCTGTTTGATGCATAAGTGCAAACAACAGTCAACAACTTTTCCCCAACCCAAAAGCACAGGTAAGCAACCTTTTCGTCCACCTGGGAGGAACCCAACATGCAGGCAGAGAGTCTTGGGGCAAGCAAAAAGCCCACCCTGGCCCTCCCCTTCTCACTTGGTGCAACATCAGCAAAGAAGAGAGTCCAACCCCTCTCAAGGACTTGGGTTCCAGAGTCAACACTATGTGTCGAGGTGAGGCCAACTATATCTAGTCGATAGTGCTCAACTTCTTCCACAAGCTCCAACTCCTTCCCTGCAAGAGAGGTGACTTTCCATGTTCCAAGAGCCAGTTTCCATAACCAAGGATCAGACCGCCAAGGCACCTGCCTCAGTCTGCCACCCACTCCACATAGCATCAGCTCCTTCCTGCATCTCCTATGGGTGGTAGGCCCACAGGGAGCAAATCATTTAACCAAATTTTATTTTGAAAAAAACAAAACAAACAAACAAAAAAAAAACGAGCACAATGAACTTGAGGATGTAGTAGCCATAGCATCACTAGGTTTGACTGCCACACGCCCACTCTGTAGATTATTATTATTATTATTATTATTATCATTATCTGACTGAGACACACACACATTAACATATCTCCTGTGAAAACAAGGATTTGTTTTTAAAAATTAAAAAGTATTTCTGCCCAGTATGGTTTAGTAAACACTTGATGTCCATAATATCTGCAAAATATGTTAATTGTGATATCTTCTTCAGAAAACATTTAAAAAATTTAAATCTTACATGGATTACATTCAGTTGGCTTGTTTCAGTTTTGTTTTGTTATTGGCACTTTGCTTCCTTTGTTGCCAACTGTTGAAAAGCTGAAAATCTGTGCATTATCAAAGTGAGAGCAGGTATTCTGGGATTAGAGCAGGAGGTCTGTCAGGAGATGAGGAGGAGGCCTATCAGGAGACTGTGTAATGAGATGCTTAGGCTCAGCTGCCTAACAAAAGCTGCTCTGTGTCGCTGCTTAGCCTGCTGGTCTCCACCTATTTGTCATAATCACAGTCAGTTTTCTCATTAGTGGAAACCATTAGCCCTTAAAGCTTTATCTGCCTCTTATCAGCCCCAACACTACCACATTACCAGGCTCTGCATTCACACACTCACACACCAACCTAAAAACACAAAGAACACAGTGAGTACAGCAGTGCAGCCCGGCAGAACTAACATTCAAAGTACCACAACGCCACTGGCCCACAGTGCCTTGCTGAGGTACATCATAAAGAAGCCATAGACCCCACACATCTAACTGAGCAACTCCGGCAGTGCCAGCATGAGTTATAAAGCACACCCATCCTAATCTGGCTCCATTACCAGCGTCTGTCCCTCCCCAGTTCCTGGGCTTTGTTCGTCTGTCAGGATGACCAATGACGTTGCACTGCTGTTTGATTCATGGCAGTGACCCTGAGATCACATCTGATGGGAGCGTAAGGCCAAATGACCAAACACACCCCCAGTAGCCCATTATAGTCTATTTATCCAGCTGGACATCTAATGGGAGTGCTTCTTTTCCAGTCCGACATTGTGATGCTATCACTGAAGGCTTGGTTAAGGCTTGGACTGCTTGGGGGGGGGGTCATGGGGCACTCATATATGTGTAATCGTGCTTTTAATCATCCTCCTAAACATTGTATCTCATACAAGTTTAAATGAAACTACATGTGATGGATGATACTTGTCTAAAGGTTAAAATATTGTCAATTATATATCGACAAGGCATTGGATGAAAATTGTCTAATAGAAATAGTCTCTAAATTGAGAGAAGAAAGGTACACATAGTAAATACACATTCATTGCATTTTCTTTTGCCATTAATCTCAAAATTGGCTCAAGATGTAGGTAGAATTTGGAAACTCATTTCATTGCACAGGTCAGAAGTTGGTTCCTGCTTCGACCTTCAGGCTTGTCGCACCTCCTCTGGTGCCAATGTGGGCAGCTGCATGGTCGTCAGTTAGAGACTGGCGTTCACTGATGTTTCGCCTCCTACACCAGTACATCTCCTGGTGTGGGGCAGTGGCATATGGGGACATCTCCCTGCCACCCCCTGCACTTGCCCTTAAAGGGGTGTTTATCCCCATCCATGCTCCTTCCTTCCGAGGCACAGCCAGTAGCTCGATTCCCAGCCTCCTCTCCCAGCGTCTTCACAGCTTTCCTCAGACTTGTCCCTGTCATCCCAGACTTGCAGAGCAGTTAAACTGCCACCTTGCTGACAAAGCCCCTGTTTCCCCCTCAGTATATGTCCTGACTTTCCAGCCAGCCTCTTGGCACTCTGCTGCCAGCTCAGAGTACTTGAGGTCTTTCCTCTCATGGGCTGCTGCCATGCCCCCCCTTGGAAAGCTCGATTGTTAAGACTGATTTCTCCACAGTAGACCATATAACAATATGTGGTCTGAGAGTAGTCTAGGGAAGAAGTCTTCTGAGGTCAGCCAGAATTTGCCACTGCTTGCCTGATCTCAGGATGGTGTTTTCCTGCATGGGTGCTGTCAGGGGTGGACTGGCCATCTGTGTGAACTGGAGCATCACAGAATGGCCGGTACTCCAGGACGGCCGGCGGCTGACCACCCGCCATGCAGTCAGCACCTGTTTTTTTCCACCTGCTAATCTACTGTTTCACACTCCAGTATGGTAGGTGGCAGCAGTGCACCTTTAAGCTGGATGCCAGCGGCCCGACCGTCCGCACCTGACAACTTGTTATTGTTCTTAACACACGCTGGGACATGGTGCCCCAAGTCCAAGGTGAAGTATATCAACTCATACGTATACATTAGCGAGGTATAATCACACAACATACAGGTCACGCCTCTACTTCTTTGCCTGTTGGATTTGTCCCCAAATCATGGAGGAATGCTCAATGCATCCAAGCAAACCAGGGATTCAGGTCTTCTAGCAGGTTGTATCGATGTAATCATTTGCCATAAGGAAGTTGGTTATTCTCCTGAACAGGACAGAGAAGAATATATTCCTCTCCACACTGAGAAGAGCAATACAACAATGGCTTGCTGCTACTCCTGCTAGCCACTTTGCCTGAGTTTGTCCCACAGCTCCTTGAGACTAACATTCTCTTCAGGTGTAGCTTTCGGCTTTTCATAGTTCCAGCGGAGCTGCCTTCTTTCCCTGACAAGCTGCTCAATATCCTTCTCCCTTCTTCCTTTTCTTGGGGCTGTGGGCTGCTTCTTCTTGATTTCCCTAAACCTCTCCTTTTCAAAGATGATCTCGCCAAACATGTTGAGCTCTCAACTCCTCCTTGCACTTTCAGCTCCAACAATTGACTCAGCTCAGAGTGGAATTTCTGCCAGTCTGCCCAGTCACTAGCCTTTGGCCACTTGATCTTACACCGTCTGCCTGTTCCTTTGTTTTGCGTGGTGGAATGGCGTTGCTTTAGTCTCACCTGGGGTTCATCTCCCTCACAGAGCTTCCTTCAGCTGCCTCAGACATCCCAGCACTGTTGGGTCCTGCCACTCTGTGATTGCAAACCCGGCTTTGGGTCCCCGTCGTCTGATCTATTTGCACAGTGTGAAGTTGCTGACAGCCTTCTACACTTCTTCCTCCACTGATGGATGTGTGACGTCACTTTGTCCCATCCACATGTGCATTTCTGGAGGACTTTCTCATTGTCATTAACCGTTCCAGTCGTTCTCTTATATTGCTTTGTAGTTGTGGTGGGTGCTTACTTGGGTTTCCAGGTCGCCAATGGGCTGGGTGACTAGCCTCCCACCCCTGAAGCAGCTTTTCTCACTGTCAACCCAAAATGAAGCAATTTCTTATCTGTAGCTCTTGACTCCTTTCCATTTCACCCATCCTCCAAATCATTCCTTTAGTTCCTGCCTCTTAATGATTGTCTTAATTTTTTTTTCTTTTTCTCCAACCTATGTTCCCACCTCCTACACATCCATCCACATCTCTTCTTCTTTCATTTCCCCCTATATCCTTCTTTTTCCCACCCTGGCCTTTCCCTCCATCTTCCTCCTTTCTCCATGTCATTAGGCTCTCAGCCTGCCCGTGTGCTAAAACATGTAAAAGAGTTCCGTTTTAGGAGAGATTTGTTTGTGGCATTAATAGTCTTTAGCTTTCCACATGGTTTCCCAGCAGTCAGAGACATTAGAAAGAGAAGTGAGGTGCATCACATCTCCCGTCTCGTCCTCTCATCTCTGCCTCATCTGTCACACAGAGCCAAAGGCATAGAGGGAGGGAGAAAGAAAGTAGAGGGAGAGCAAGGAAAATGTGATGTAAAAACAGAAAGAAGAGTTTGGCAGACAATTTTTGCACTATAGCATCTTTTGCACCAGCTCTATTTTAAGGAGATTTTTAACACCACCGCTTGCTGAAGAACATGGGGCAATGCCTTGCTAGCTGGTTCCTTGTGTTGGCTAAACTAACATCTTTTGAGTTTGTATTAACACAGAAAAAATTATTTTACAATACAGATCTTTTAAGAAAAGTTAATTTAACTGTTAAGATAGCGCTTGGAATCGGAGTTTTCATCGGATAATGCGTGTGTGCATGCTCCACAACCACTGCGCTGGCGTGTGACCCCGGAAAAAAACAACAAGCCAGTCGTAGCAGAAGAAGAAGAGAAACAGAGCCGCCTGAGGGATAACGCGGATCTTACCTGCACCAGAAGTAGCGCGAACATTACGTACGAGATTAAAAAATTTACTGTTATCTCTATGGTTGTTGTTTGAAATGCCGGTCCGCCGCATGAACAACTCTTGTTTATTATACGACGTAGTAGGTCAACCGGAAAACCGGCCGTGTTAATGTAGTATTATCCCACTGAAAAGACACGTATCGCCACCTAGTGTAGAGGAGGAGAATAGTTATTCGATTTTCTTGCGCTGCATGTAAACTGGGACAAGGACTGTTGTCAGAAAGTCGAATTTGGAGCATAGCTCGATTAAGCTCTGCATGTAAACGCACTGATTGATTCGTTTTTGTGCCACTCTTTTTGGTTGCTATACAGGTGCATCTCAGTCAATTAAATTATCATCCAAGAGTTAATTTTCAAGTTATTCCTTTTAATTTACATCATTATGGCATACAGCTAAAATGGCTAAGACTGCTAACTTGTCATTTAGACCCTCCACAAGAAGAGCTAAGCCAAAAAAGAGAACTAAAGAAGCTACCTGTTCAGAGGGCTGTATCCAAGCATATTAATGGAAAGTTGAGTGGAATAAAAAATTGTGGTAGGAAAAGGTGCACAAGCAATGGGGGTAGCTGCAGCAGAGAGGATTGTAAGGCAAAGTCTGGAGGAGGAGTTCACAGAATCCAAATTCCTTGAGTGTGTTGTTTCCAAATTTGGAGTCATCCAGGACGGGCACGAGCCTGCATACAGAGGGGAAGTGGAATAGCTGGTACTCTGGTGCACTCAGGACCACATGGAGCTAAACCCGCTCAAGACTGGAGATGACTGGACTTTTGGAAGAGACCACCTCTACCTCTCGTCTTGCCATCCTTAACAGAACCGTCCCTACCTTGGACTCATTCAGATTCCTAATGTCCACAATCTCACGGGACCTAAAGTGAACCTCCCACACCTGCTCCATCAGAAAGAAGATCCAGCAGAGGTGGTACTTCCTGCGGTAGCTCAGGAAGTTCAACCTGCCCCAGGAGCTGCTGATCGTCTTCTACTCTTCAATAATCCAGTTTGTCCTGCGTTACAGAGCACTGTACGCCAAAACCACCCGGGCAGTCGCCCTCACAGAACATGTGACCATTCCCAATAACTCTCATAACATACGTACTACTATTCATATTCACTCTATATTCTATGTACAGATGTATAGATGTATATACTATTTTTGTTCTGAAAATCTTATTTATGTTGTACAGTTTTTCTATTTTTTCATATGTTTTTATTTTATGCTTATTTAAGTGTTTTTATTTTCTTGTACCATGGAGCAAAGTGACGACAATCACATTCCTTGTATGGGCACACATACCTGGCCAATAAAGCTGATTTTGATTCTGAAATCAGTGATGATCTGGGTAGCAATGTCATCTGCTGGTGTTAGTCCACTGTGTTTTATCAATTTTACAGCACTTCATGCTTCCCTTTGCTGACAAGCTTTATGGAGATGCAGATTTCATTCTCCAGCAGGGCATGGGCATAATTACTATGGGATCACTGTGCTGGATTGGCCAGCAAACTCGTCTGACCTTAACCCTATAGAGCAACTATGAGAGAGACAATCTGAAGGCCACTGTCAAAGCAGGAAGACTTTCATAACACAGTTATGCACTGCAGTTATACACAGTGCATGTACTTTAGGCGGACATACTTTACAGTAGGCCAACATTTCTATATTAATAAAATGCATTTTCTAAGATACAGACATTTAGTTTTTTTCACTAGCTTTAAGCCATAATCATCCTAACACTTTAAGACCTGAACATCAGCCTGCACATAAAAAAATGCTTAGGGTGAGTTACCGTAACTCACAGATGGACAAAATTCAAAGTGTGGCTGAACACTGGGAAGTCGCACTTTCTGGGAAAAAAAAAACTACCATTACAAAAACCTTTAACTTATCACAAGCGATACTAATAATGCGATAATTAAAATGATAATTAAAATAAATAAATGCTTGAAATATGTTACTCTGTGTGTAATGGGACTATATAATATAGGGGCTTCCCTTTTTGAATTCAATTACTGACATAAATTAACTTTTTGATGATATTGATATGATACTATGATATATAATATATGATACTAATATATTGAGATGCACCTGTATGTCTATTTGTACTTCTTGTGCAGGTCAATAACTGGAACAGCTGTTAACTTCGGATACCTATAAAAAGAAATTAGACTTGACTGGGACCACTGTTCTGAAATCAACACAGAGCACTCAGATATGTGTACTCATATCTGTTTTTCAAACTAGTTTTTCATACAGTGTATTTTATGAGTGGAGGGGCACTTAGATTTTCTGTAGTTCTTTTCCTCTATCTTTCCCTCTCATTCTGCTCAGCATTCACTATGTCATCACTTAGTTTTATTACCTGCATCCAACCTGTCGGTCTGTAATTTATACAATGCAAAGGAGAAGAATTTCAGGCCAATTCCTATTTTCTTTTTGCTTTTCCTCCTCCCCACTTTGATCCTCCAACGCCCCCAACCCTCGCCCCCTTAAGTTAATCACAGTTGTTCCTGGCAAAAAGAGCGGTTAACGGCTTGGTGCGTCAGGAATGGTCCTGGGGCTCCCTGTCGCTAATCGGACCGTTACGACTGAGAGGCTTTGCATTATGCAAATCACTGGCCGGGAACAGGTGACATTTGTAGGGGAGCGGGGCGACAGGGCGATGGAGTCTGGCTGATTTAGACATTAGTCCCTGTCACAACACGAGACACACATGCTCATCTACATATGCACACAGCACACATTCACTATACAGAAGAAACAGAAAAAACACATTACCCATAATCTGTTTAGGTTAATCTAAGTGAAAACTTTGATTAACCTAAGCAGATTATAAATGTTAATCATTAACATTTATGTCTTTCTTTCTTCTTTAGTGCTTTTGGTGCTGTCATGAACAGATTACCCCCTTGATTAACAAATATTTGTGCTTGGGACCTAACCGAATTCCCCAGCCACAAATACCAAAACGTCAATGGTAGCCTGCCATGATCAAGAATGTGAACATTTACTAACAGACAGAAAAATCCCATCCCAATCCTATAGTGTCCCATCACACTAAAACTATGACTGTGTTATTCAGTGTTTTCTGACATTATATTAAGTAATCACTTAGATATTCATTAACATACACATTTATAATGGAAATGAAGGCTGCCAACTGACTCAGGTTAATGTTGGTTAACAAAATAATTACCAATAAGAGGACTTACCTAAGCCACACTATAATATATTTTAACTCAGCAGTAAAAACTGAAGAGACCTAACTAGCTTTTAAAAAATAACTAGCCACTATGCACAAACCCATTTCCTGATAATTTTCTTTTCACATTTTGACTTTAATTTTTGAGCCCAAAAATACACAAAAGTCATCAACTCCAGCTTGAACAAATATGCTATCTATTACAATAAACACCACAAACAAGCTCAATGAACTGTTTTATAACTTGTTGGAAATATAAATAAAACTTTTCAAGACTACACTTTCTAGTGAAGTTGACTGCAGCAACTTGTTTTTTTTTTTTTTTGTTTGTTATGTTGTTTGTAATGTTACATGATCATAGACTCTGCTGTCATAGCTGTTTTCTTTAACCCTTCATGGGGCAACGAACCATATTTGGCAACTTCCCCACACATTTTAAATTGTGCCTTTGCGCATCCTATTGAGGTTCAGAAGCATTTGGTTTTCACCCAGTTGATCAGAGAAGATCAAGGAACCATTCTCAGGGCAAATGTTCGTCTACCAGGTCTACCTCTGCATTAACACTGAGCATAACTGCTTTCTTAGGTATCATGATGGTCCAAATGTTGTATAAATACATTTTTAAAGTAGTTTAAGGCAATTAATCATATATGGCAAATCCATTAGTCTTGATTTTATTCATGAAAATTAAAAAAAAAAAAAAAAACTCTTCCCATGACCTACAATAACACTGTGGGTTGACATTTAGAATTTCCAAGTATTTCAGTGAGGGCCCTATAATGGGTTGATGAAATAGAATGCACGTTTTTGGAAGGTAGCGATGCATTTTTAGTGGTGCAGTATCTCATCTTGTGGGGCCTTGTGTGAGTTTTTGTATTTTAGTCTGAGCATTCATGAACACATCAACATGTAATTTTCTGTCAGTCTGTTCAGTGTCTCAGTCACTCTCTGTTGCTCTCTCTGTTTCACTTTGTCTGGCTCACATGCAAAAAAAGAACACCCTGGGACATTTACAAATTCTGTCAGCTTGACAGAACAACACACAGACATACCGTTGTCTGTATTCACAGGGCACAGGCAGTAATAAGAGGCTATTATGGATGCTAACCAGATCATTTAACCAATGTCTGACATTCCTTCATATATGGTCAATGCCCCACCCCCCACTTCACCCCGCTTACACACATAGTGTAATAATACATGCATACCAATCTAAACTGTGCCTGCATGAGTGCCTCTCAACTGAACTCATAACCATAATCACTTCGTCAGAGGGAGGAGAATAAAAGCTAGTGCAATGGAAGAAAGAGATGAGGAGAAGGGTGAACAGGGTGAGGATGGAGCAAATTAAGAAGTAAGCAAGACAAGAATGAAAGAGAGATGACAGCAAGCATGAGCAGATTGGCATGTCCATTAGAAGTGAAAACTTAAAGAGTAGAATTATAAATGCTAGCAATATAATAATAATAATAATTCTATGTTATTTGTCCACCACTAAGCCTAAGCTACAATTAGTCCACCTTTCAATGATTTCTGACACTGTTACTCTGTATATGAAACAAGGTCATCCCTTCTACATTACTACTGTATGTGCATCATCATAAGGTTTATTTAACACTGAACATTATCATTCGAGGGTAAAAGCACACTTTGTTTATCTTTAAATCAATCCAAGCTTCTTGGGATATGGGCATCATTTCATAATCTGTACTCTAGAGGCAAAGCCCTCCTGAGGAGTTGCACTAGATAGATATTGTTACTACGGTGATATTCTTGGATAATTTGGTACAATGATCAGCACAATGTCACTGGCTCATGATCAGCTCACTCACTTCCAAAGTAAAAAGATGACCGACAGTAATGACCACGTCAGCAAACAATCATGAACTGAACAGTCCAGGGGCCTCATTTATCAACTGTGCATATGCACAGATGTGGGCCTAAAGACAGACATTTTGAATAATTGGTGTGGCAAGCTGTAGAAGATAACCTGAAAAGAAAAGTTGAAGTACCAGTACCATTGCTTGTCTTGTGCTATTGGAGGATTTTGAGAACCGTGCGCTCCGCAGGGAGCGAGTTTTCAATGGGCATTTTGATTTGTTTAACACGCTCCATCAAAAACATACTGATGGATTTACCACACCAAAGCCATCCCAGTGCACATCCAACTCCTGTCCACCCTGGGATGTTTGGAGACGTGTAGTCGACACTAAGCAGAATCATATCGGCAGCGTTGGGTGAAATAATTTCTCTGGCCTCAGTTTACATCCAGTTCCCATACATACATCACCAGCCAGCCCAAATTAAAGGATTTCAGGCCATTGCCAGATTCCCAAACATAATTTGGACCCGTAGATTGACCCACATCACAATAAAACAACACAATGAATTCAGTTACGTGAATGGGAAAGAATTTCATTCAATCAATACACAAATAATGTGAGATGCAACTGCGTTTCTATTAAACGTTGCTGTAGAAACGCACTTCAGTGTTCAATGTTTGGAAAGTGAGAACTTTATTTTTTCTTTTTTTTTAAAATATGATCTATTTTTTTATTATTATTTTAACAATTACAATGCGCATGCATCAATCTCTTTCGGTGACTCATTTATTTGCAGTAAGAGTCTTTGTGACATGTGGGTCAGATGATCTTTTCTTTCATTTATGGATTTGGGGGTGTCTTGTTGATTTTGCAACAACGAATTAATTCGTTGAAATTTCTTCCTACTCCTCTGACTCCTCCTCTGCTTCCGGCTCCGGCGTGCACAGGCAGGACTGGCCCTCTTTGCAGTGATTTCAGTGAGGGTAAGAAAATCCCTTCACACATTTTTAAAGGGATTGTTGCTACCATGGTCAATTCAGGGCATTTCTGAATGCAAATGACCCGAACCATGCATGGTGGGATTTATCATCACCGATTACTTATTAGTGTGTATAGGACGGGTGTCCGCACGTTTGACAAATCTGGATTTTTTTGTACTTACACACATTCTAAATTTCATGCCTACAGCAGAATTCAGAGGCTTTTCTACGCACAGTTTGATACATAAGGCCCCAGGAAACAAAATGTTTGTGTAAATCTTTCCAAGCATTAATAGAATGGGCTTGCACAGTTGAGCTCTAAAAAACTGGCCTTTTTCAATGCTCAGATTGCTACTTTGGAAATAGTTGTTGTTTCTCTTTGGGAAGAGGATTTTTGATATTGAAAAACTAAACTTGCTAAATGGCACAAAAAGTAAAATAGTATTAAAATTGCGCATAAACTATGTACGTGTTATGTGAATGTTTGTAATCAATGGTTTATTGCACCAAATTGTAGCATCTTTAAGCTCATCGTTAAATGGTATTGAAGTTTTGGAGTGTAAGACTGAGGATTGTTTCACAACAATTTATTATGTGAAAAATAGAATACGTACATAATGCAATATAAAATTGTCACTTTTAGCAGTTTAAGTTTCGTGTGAGTGTTCGTAAAATAATCACAGCATGTTTAACACATCCTTACTATGCTAACTTAGTCCTGCTAGTCTTGTTTTATTCTTGTGTCAATTCAAAGTATGGATAACAGTAAATTTATTCAAAATAAAGACATTCATTCAACCATAGGAAACCATTATGTGTAAATAGTGCGGTTTTGGCCCCAGTTGGATAATCTGTCTGGGGAAAACTGTTCGGAATGCAAGTTTTTGTTTGCGCCTTTACAGCCAACCACAGAGCAGTTTACATGCCGTGACTGCTTCATTGTTTAGGTGTATCTAAAGCTCGCTGAAATTATGTGGCTTTGCGTCCATAGCATAAGACAGTAAGATAATTTTGGCTACATGTTTGTGTCCCCATCCCCATGCCAGAGTGCGGGGAAAACAAATTCATTTCAGTATTCATTTTCTGTGACTGCTTGTCCTCGGGAGGATAACGGGGGTCCTGGACAGGTCACTAGTGTGTTCTGGTTCCCAGAACCGCACCACTATGCCACCCCATTTCAATTCAATTCAATTTTATTTATATAGCCTCAAATTGTTTCAAGGTCCTCCACAAAACCTGACCTGAAACCCAGTCCATGCGTTTATATGTTATATGTAAATCACACACACACACACACACACACACACGCACACACACACACGCACACACACACACACACACACACACACACACACTCTCTTCCTCCATACATCCATCCCTGTGCTCAGTGCCACGCTCGTCATCATGTTTGTATAGGCTAATCACCCAGTCACCGCCTCCTCCCTGCATTAACTTTGTTAGAACAGAGACACCTCGTTAATGGTGGTGCTAATTGAATGAAATGGCCATACTAACGAGCATAAAACCTCCCGCTCACATTTAGCTAATTAACAACACACTGGCTTAATTACAACAGTAGAAACACATGCAGCGCTGCCTCGTTACTGTTAATTGCCGCAGCTAACAGGGATTTATGGTAATTGGCTGTATAAGCGTTGTTAACGAGAGGCTGAATTAGCTAGACACACAGAGACAAGAGTAGAGGAGAGATGTGCCAGCTCTAATTAACATTGGGCGGACTCTTCTGCCGGTGGCTAGAACATCTACAACGCTATTGATCCTCTGATTGGTCACTTAATGCCATAGTCTCCTCCCCTGAGAGCAGTGTTTGTGCAACAACACCAAGGAAAAACAAATTATAAAGCAATAATGCTGGGAATTCCAGTCAATTTACTGAACAATACAACTATAGGTATGTACAGTATACCATAACTCATTAGTATTCTTACTACCGTTGTTACTACCATTATCAGTATTATGTAGACACTTAACCAAAAGCTGCACTATTTGAGTCTAATTAATAGATGGAGAATGCGAGCAGTAGAACAGGGGAAAACAAAACAAACTAAATTATATTTCATAAGCAAAGCATTGCCTTTTTATTCATCTAACAGACAGAAAAAGTGATGCTAGCACACTTCGTCTGAGCAGCTCTGGTTACTGTACGGTGGAGAGGAGATCTAACCATGGGGCAAAGTTAGCATAGTAAGGATGTGTTAAACATACTGTGATTATTTAGCTTATGAACACTCAGTGTGTCTGTATGCCAAGTGATGAAAGAAACATATCAAGGTGTAAAAATAGGCATCTGATGTCCCCTTTAATACTACTAATAGCCATACAAGTCACCAAAACCTCACATATATATTCAAATCCAGATTCAGTACATATAGTAAAAGTAATTATCAAAACGACTCACAAAACTCAAACTGTAAAAGTGACAATATGATATTTTTCACATAATAAATTGTTGTGAAACAATCCTCAGTCATACAGTCCAAAACTCATACAGAGAGAAGATAACAGGTATAAGTTGTCTTATGATTTAACAAAAAGCATTTCTAGTAATGATATATTTAACAAACATTCACACAAACCAAACATAAACAACTAGTGTGGCAGACCTATGTACCTTGTCTCACAAATGAAATCTTAGAGGTTATTCTGCTATCTGCATCTCTCTCCAGACTCAATTATAATGGAGACACATCATTTAATCTTCTATCTTTTTTATGTTTTCAGCGCTCACTCACCCATTTAGTTGAAACACATCAATGGAAAGCTGAACCTCCCATGGTGCATAAGACACCAGACTGATTAACTTCAAATGGGAATTGCTGTGACATCAGAGAGATTACCAGGAATTATGACAAAACATAGCTGGTAAGAACAGTGAAGTGAGAAGGAGAAACAGTGGTGGCTTTGGTCTAAGTCCCTACTATCTATGGGTTAAAAGGGGAAGTTTATTGTGATTTCAATGTTAGACATCTGGCAGCTGAGAATAACTGTGGTTGCATTTAACATTGACACAAGTGCTCCAACTTTCCATAGAATTCTGAGGAACCTATGCAAAATAAAGTGAAATCATCAACAACACAAACAGACAACATTCATTCTGTCTTCTTATTAGATATAGTATAGTATATATCTTTATACATGTGCAAACATCTAAAATTATTTGGACATAGTGTGCATTATTTGAAAACAGCTTTAGCGCCACAGTAAAATCATTCAAATGTCTGCCTATAATAATACATATAATAGTTTGGTCTATGTCTGCTTGAAGGATGTTTGTTGTGTTGTGTGGCCTTCATCATGTTCCACTGCCACCAGGTGGCCAAGAGTTCAATTAATCTTGCTTTAAGTAAGAATGATATGGAACAACATAAAAATGAGCAATAATATGTGTCATGGTTTTATATATTATTATATTATGGGATTATTAATGATTATGTATTAGCAGGAATTTAACAGCAACCAACAGAAAGGCAGATAAGACAATACACCAATGTTGTGTTCAGAAGTAGTTAAAAACTAAATCCATTAATACACCTTTAAACACATTAAATTCTCAGTAGCAGCTCATGAGATAGAATTAGTGACAGGTGGTTGTGGACCTCTGTCATATTAAAGAGGTTACACCACATTAATTATATTTCATTATGTTAGATTAATTACATTCAATTAGGTTGCCGTAATTAAATTTAATTATTACACTAATTTCAGCGTAATTGCCATATAAACAGAGGAAGGAAAGAATTTTATTCATTTAGGACTAACTTTCAAATTTAACTTATTAAAAGTACAAATTAAAATCGGAATTGACTGTTAATTTAAACCCTACTTGGCATAATTTTCAGTGAATAATTCAGAATAAAACTTTATCTATTACATTTTATTTTTAGAACGTTTTTGAATGAAGATTGAGCTGCACCTGGGTTGGTGTGAGCTTGGTGTTACCATGAACAGGAGTATAAGAGAAGGATAGAGATGTAGCAGGAGAACAGGCTGCTGGTGTCATGAGACACAAGATGAACACGCTGCTGTGAGTGGCCTCCATGGCCCCTGTCTTTTATCACCTCTCTTCCTCTTCCCCTCTTTCTCTCTCACATTTCCCCCATTCAAACATCTTTCTCCTCCACCACCACTGCCTGTTTTGATCTCTTCCTCATCCTCTTAGCTTTTAATTCTTCTGATTTCTTTTCCTCCATCCCTTACATTCAGTCTTTCTGATAAGAGTCTCTTCTCTTTGACATCTCAGTCTGACTCCATTACAGCTAATAGACAGAGGCCAACTGGCCACTCATTCACACACACACACACACACACACACACACACACACACACACACACACACACACACACACACACACACACACAGGGGACCCCAGTGGATACTGGGATGAGAGAATACTGTGTGAAAGTCCATGCAACAAAAAAAGCCTAGCATATTTTGTTCAGTTTTAGCTTGATTTGATCATACTCCTCTTCTAATTTGATTAATCACATCTCTGATCTGATTAAAACATTCAGCCAATACACATCTGTTTCCATTCATAGAGCTTTACAACCACCACAAAAGTACTATAAATATTTACACCATGATTCATTTCATTTTGATGGCCAGTAAAATAAAGCATAACAGAAAAAAGACAAGACAAAGGACAAAAATAGGTAAATTTTGGCAAAATTGTACAGATGGGAATACATTGGTGGATGACAGATATGAACTGGCATAGGCTCAGAGTAACCAAGTAAAATTAAATAAGAAAGAAAAAGTTGTTTCAGATTATAAAGTTTTTCCAGGCTTTCCAGGCATTTTCTTCGGAAATCTCAAAAAACACAACATCAGTGTCTGCTATGACAGAGTGATTACAAATGGACGAAGGGGAGAGCGGTCAAATGGTTCAACAATAGAGTGTGTGTGCTTTTGTTGTTACGTTTCAAAGTGTGTGAGTTTCACCCCCATTTGCTGTGCGTTTCTGTGTGTTTGCTGCTGATAAATGGGCACCTCTTTAAGGAACTTATCTCTTTAAGTGTTGGCGCGGTGAGTGATGACATCATTTGGATCCTCCCCTGGCTAACTGGCTACCATGACGACACCTCACCAAACTATCCATTTACCAGATGGCCCGATAGTGTCTGTGCACACACACTCACACACAGGTAATAGGAGGCCATGCGGAAATTACAGCTGAAGACTATGACAGCTTCTAAGCTTTGATACACACACTGCTGTGATAGGAACACACCACACACACACACACACACACACACGCACACACACCCACACACACAGATAACATACACCCAGTTGCATGTGCCTTACAAACACACACTAAACGCACACACTCCACCCCCTCTCGCCTTATCACAGCTTAGCAGAGAAAAAAGAATCAAGGAGCAAAAATTAAGTATTGATCAAATTAGCAGTTTTTAAACCATCCCTCATTGTGTGTGTGTGTGTGTGTGCACATAGTGGTGGGGAGGGTCTGAGGGATTTAATGAACCCGTCACAAGGCAAACAAAATGAAAAAGTCAGAATGATGCTTGACCTGCACAACATGCACACACACACACACACACACACACACACACACACACAGAAACACACACACACACGCACAAATTAAATCAATTTCTGTATACAATACTAAAATAAAAACAAACACAAGCTTGAGATGACAAAACCCCAATATGTTATATAGTATTATGCCCTAATATCGTGACACTCACGTGGGGGTGGGAGGATAACAGGCAACGCACAACACTGACCGCAAGCGGCCTTCAGACAGAGCTATATTTTCCTTGGAATCATT
The DNA here is from genome assembly GCF_022458985.1 of Mugil cephalus. NCBI lineage: Eukaryota > Metazoa > Chordata > Actinopteri > Mugiliformes > Mugilidae > Mugil > Mugil cephalus. The sequence goes on from NC_061774.1 coordinate 907,009, forward strand.
GCTGATTTGAAGATAACATATATTGCTTGTTTAATATATACACCTAGTACTTGGATTGCATTGGACATAATTTGATTTTCCTCTTTTGCAGTCCAACTGCCTGCATGTTTCTTCTCAGACTGCAGATGCAGTTGCCATGTAGTGTGAACAATAACACGTATCCTCAGTGAAATCCTTCACCACTGCATCATTTTTAATCCCCCTCTTATTTCTGTAATACAGCTTTTCAAAGCAAAGATTTAAGTGAGAAACCATATTTAAAACAATTGACACCTTGAACTCCCAGTTTACTCAAACCACCCCTGACATATTTGTGTGATTTGGTTTCCACCATCCTGTTAAAAAAAGGTCCACTGTCATGGACCTTTGACATGGTCTACAAAGTGTTTAGGTAGGCCCACTTCAAATCTCACCTGGCGTCTTCCATCTTGCCAGCTGTGCACAACACATCCTCCTCCCCAGCCACAGCTCGTATATGCAGCTACCTGGCCAGGTAAGGTAAATGCAGTACAGTTCTGGTGATTACAAGCCCATTATAGCCACATTCAGCAGCACACACAATGAATGATGTACAGTGTGCTGTGGCAAAATTTAAGCAGTTTGTACTACAGAGAGCCTTTGCTCGTCACATGTGAGTCATACTTGACTTTAATGCCATTCACAATTAATAAGCATTCTGCACAATCAAAGCAGCAATTATACATCCTTAAAATCAGTGGCATGTCCCTTTACTGTTCTTTGAACTGAACTAATAGTTACTTGTTACCAGTTACAGGGTAAGTCAAACAAATAATGATGAGCAACAATATATGTTCAGCCATGCTCTGCATCTCTGGACTTCATGCTGCACATTCCGACTGGAAGCAACACAAACACACAATGACCTCACTGATCTCACATGCAAGCCCTGACTCTCACATACAGACACACACACACAGACACACACAAGGGGAAACTTATTAGGTTATTATCTTTCCGCCCCATAAAATAGGAATAACTTAAAGCGCTGCTGCAATTAATAACCCAACTATAAATCTGAATATTCCCCATGAATATTATTCTATATTTCATACACACACACACACACACACACACACACACACACACACACACACACACACACACACACACACACACACACACACAGAGCAATCCGCAGGGTGTATGGGAGCAGGGAGAATGATAAAGCCATCAGAGAACGTTCTGGATGAAGTGAGCCAAACGTGGATGTGTGTGTCAGAGCATGTGTGTGTGTGTGAGAATAGACGTCCCATCTGAGTGTGTTCTGCATGGTGGCTTTATGCATCAACACACTGATGTATTCTCCATCTCCATGTTGAAAGGCCGTTCCCAGTCATATGTGCTGGATGCACTGGTTAAATCAATGCTCTACTCTGCAACCTCCAATACTGAAACACACACATGTAGACTATCATCATTTACTATGACCTTGCTGCCCGTTGCTGCCCGAGTGACACGCATACACATAGTGGAGTGTAGGTGTAGATGTTAAGGAATGACTGTCAATCACCTTTCTTGCTCTATTGCCTGGATAATTTGATCTCAACATTAGCAAATCATTTATCCATTATCATTTATATGTAGAATAATGATGCTGTGATACTCAGTTACTTTAATCATGAAAGTGGGTGATGCCACTAGGAAAATCAAAGGACACCAGTTCATGGAAGGCATTCTTTTTAAGCTACATCTACAATGCACACCTCCTGTTTTTGTATCAGCTTAGTGAAAATGTTCAGGTCAATATCAAAACTTTTTCTATTCAGCTGAATGAAAATGTGTTAGCACCAAATGAAATACACTTTTACAACTTGGTTAGTGGCTCAGAATCACAATCTCATTGAGCCCATGCAAAATACATGTATTCACCTGAACTAACTTTTGTGTCTCTGATTTTCTCAGTCAGTTTGGAGAATTTCACTCACAGTGTTTGTACTACAAGATTGCATCACTCAGGGTTCAGTGGAGTTTGTTCTAACCACAGATTGTAAATAAAGACTTGACAGCAGAACTGCCCCTCTAAGGTGAAGCCAAAACAAGTACAGCTCTCCCTGATGGCTGGCTGTAGTACATCATGTCATAAGCTCCACCTCCTCCTCCACCTCCTGACCAAGAGGATTCGTTCAGTTGGGGGGCTTTGTTTTTTTCATTTATCATTTCATTCTGCTTTGACGCTGCAATTTCTAAAGCACACCAAACTTTCTGAGCAACGCCACGTTGCATTGATTGCACAGTGTAGGAGGGGAAGTCTCTCCCTTCTTCTCAACCAACCAAAACAAACAGATGGTCTAAAGAAAGCCAACAGTCAGTGGTGCTGAACACAAACGGCAAACATGGAGCAGCATATGAAGTTAGCTGTTTTGATTGTGTTTATTGTATTTATCAAATGCTCACTGACCAGTAACTGATAAGTAAATGTCTAACTAAATGTATAGATAGTAGCATAAAACAATAACAACAGGATATGACACAGTCCAACATGTGTGTCTGTTGCCTTTAAAACAAAAGTTACATGGGTACTTCACAAAATACAAGTGGAGGCTTTTCTAGAATGGAGGTTAGCCATTAGCAAACCGTATTCTAGCTTCAATACAACGGCTTTAAGTTGTTAATGTCACACAAGATGCACTGCGTAATAGCATCGCTTCCTGCATTTGGTCCTGTGTTTACTCCATGAGCATTCCTGCTGCCTACGAACCGCACCAGAGTTCACTTGATCTTTCACACCTGCCCAGACAAATTTGACTATCTGTGGAAACAACTCTGGTCTATTTAAAGTGGACCAAACAGCTCTGGTGTGAAAACACTGATATTGCAATTATGTGTGGTTCCACTCTTGAACCATACTGCACAGATTCTGGCTCCAAACCCACAAGATGGTGCTGCACATATCCCTGGGAAACTAGCATCATTTTGGCCAGTGCAAGGAAGTGGGGACAAGTTGTCCATATTTATATACAGTCTACGGTTCAGTTGACACGTGTGTCAGCCCTTCAATGCATGTGTATGATCAACTAAAACCTGTTTATCAAAAATAATGAAAAAAAATATGGATGAAATTTAAAAAGGGAATTTATTAATCATTTAAAGTTGGCCTTTTGGTGAGAGTGTTGTCTCACTCAGTATGTTTATATGCACGTGAAAAAAACAAATTATTGCCTTAATCTGATTTTAACAGGACAACTTAAGTGCATGCAAACACGGGACTCCGACTAAAATTGGAGTTCTCCTTATCCGATTAAGGCACCCAGATCATGCGATTAGAAATTGATTTTCTCCATCGCGTATACGCTTTTAGATACTTTTAACTGGATAATATGTGTGTGCATGCGTCACTACCGCTGCACTGTTGAATGACCCCAACACAAAAACATCCAAAAAAAAATAATAATAAAAAAAAAAAAAAATCCAAGAAAGCTGGGCGCAGAAGAAGAAGGTAAACAGAACTGGTAGAAGAACCACCTGAGAGATAGCACACACCAAAAGTAGTGCACACATTACAAACGAGATTAAAAGTGCTGTACTATTATCCGTCTGGTTGTTGTTTAAATGCCGGTCTGCATGTAAATGCACTGACTGTTACAATGCCTTAACGCAGGCACAATGGGGTGAAGGTGTGTTTGTTTAGCTCATTGCCTAATTAACATATTGAAAGGTTTTGATGACAACAGACCTGCTCTGGTCTGAGGTTTAGTTTTTTTAGTTTAGTTTTAGTTTAGTTTTTTTTTTTAGTTATACTTAGTTTTTGTGTCTTAAAGCACATAATTTAAAAGCACAATCGGAGCATGAAAATTATATAGGCCTCGTTATAATAAATCTGTAGTCTCATATGTTTCAATTAGCTGCTTTAACGCTGCTGTTTTAAACAAAACTCCAAAATGAAAGAATTTACTCATTGGTTTAATCAAGTTATGTATAGAACTGCATAAGTTCACAGAGGCCCTCGGCGCAGTTCAGCCAGTCCTTGACCTCCAGTGTTTTCTATCCATGCAAATACTATAGTTTTGGGTTGATTGTCCACATTTTCTCATCTGTCATATCTCAGTGCAAATATAGATTTATTTTTATTTTTAAAAATTAACTTAACTGACCAGTTAAGTTAAATGATGATTTCTACAATCTCATATATCTGCTTATCCACACTTATTTTCTAGCCCTTATGAGATCTTAGACTCAAGTGGTGCCAAACATGCTATCATTCTCTCTCATTATCTTGCTCTCACACACACACAGCTGACAAAGTGGGGTCAGGACCACGGATTACACCACCAGTTTATATGTTATTCTTTGTCACTTGTTCTCTTTCTCTCTCTCTCTCTCTCTTGCTGTTCCTCTTTATGTCTCACTATGCCGTTATGCCTTTGTCCCTTTCTTCCCTCTCTCTGATTTATGTCCTACAGCTCAATCTTTTAACTCCCAACACCAACATTCTCCTCCAGCCTGGCTTCAATTCCCCTTAAACAGATACAATCAGAAAAGTGCCGAGTGGAGGAGAGGAGGAAGCTTAGTTTCATAATGTTTCTCTTTCTCGCTATCTCACACGCACACACACGCGCACACACACACATCATAGCCACTCAGTAGGTTGACAGATGTGGTGGGACTATAAAACAGTTTGTAATGGAGGTAATATGATTTAAAATACTATCTATTAGCTTGGATGGGCCTGTCAGTTGTGTGTATATGTGTGTGGGAGATAAAATAATGAAGATGGCAGAGAGAATATAGGGCCGAACATCTAAATCACTGTGCACACAAAGACACACATACTGAGTACACATTCATCCCATTAGACAACACTGATCTGACCCTTATACCAATACTTGAAAACAGATACGGCATACAAATGCACACATATAAATCCAATGATGCCAATAAGAAGTCAGATCTATATGTCACATGAATAGTCCTGATAAGAGACAATAGTGAGCTGTGATACATCACTCACAGTTAATAATGTTACTGTAGCAATGCACACATAAAGACTGAATTTACTGAGAAACTTTCACATAACTAATAGACACTCTCATATGCTGCATGGAAAAATAAACCCAAATTGATTTACAGCTGCAGGAGATTGCATTTGTACTTGCAAGAAGGATATCGAGATGTGGATAGAGTTCTTTTGGAGTTAAAAGAAACACCAAAAGCAGGAGCATATGATCCAGAACATGTAGCGTATACAGTAGAGGAGTGTACTGAAGTTCTTGGAGTTCTCACTGCACTATCCGACCAAGACATTGACCCTAAATACGAGGTTAGGGTTAGGTTCCTTAAAAATGCAGCAGGACGACTCAATGTCAACCTCTTCCTCTTCATCACCACCTTCAGCAGGCCATTTGTCTAGGACCATCTAAAGGAACACATTTCAGTGCAATTTTGCTGTTTCAAGGAAAAAGTCAGGTATGTAGTGTAGTATGTGGAGATTACTTGGTCAAAGTGAAAATAAACTGCTCAGTACATTAAAATTACAAGTTATCTGTTAAGTCATAACATAAGAATTGAATTACCTGGGGTTTTCAAAATGCATTTCTGCTGTTTTGGGGAAAAGCAGTGCAACGACATCTGGTCTACATGTCAATAAGGGCCATATCATCACATCTTTCAGTCCCTTTCCCAGCTGTTTAATTTGGCACATGATCCTCCCAATGACCTAACAAACACACCCAGCACATTTTAGAGCATAAAACCAAATTCAAGTGTGAATTTGACCACTAAAATGTGACCATACTGATGTTAACAAAATTAGCATTTATTCAACATCCACAGACGGCTCCGAAAAACTCACCACATGGACTAAAAGCTCATTGTGCAGCCACCTCTGATTTGTTTTAGTGACTGCTGGAAGATCCCAAGACATGGACAAATCTGAGATGGTGTCCTTCTGATCCTGAGTAAGGTCTTCAACTTTGAGCTACAATTGTGATCATACAAATTACTACACATGTCAAAGACAACAAAGCAATTTTTATTTTATTTTTTTCCCCAGTTGTATACCATTTGTATGATGCTCCAGATGTGCAGATCAGGGCAGTATTCTGGAACAATTGTTGCCATTTCAGTTCAGATATGATACGATAAATCTTTTTAATATACTTAATATATATAACTTTCACTTACCAAGATTCAGACTGAATCCATACTGGAGTTTGGATATTACTGTTGTCATAAAGTACTGCATCACTCCTTGCCCATTAGCAGCATCACCTAGTTTGATAAAGAATTGTCTGTAAACCTAGAATTGTATGCAAAAGTATTGCCTTTTCAAGATAACATTGCTGTTCAAAGTATGTTTTTATTAATGTTGAAAAATACTTGTTATATTTTTATTGTATCCAAGTCTTAAAATCTAATTTGTTAAATTTGGTGTGGACTATTTGTGATTAACGAAGGGAAAAAACACAATGTCAAATATAGTCTAGTTAACTGTTGTAGCGTTATTGCTAAGTCAAGACGTAAGGAGGCAGGAGTATATCAGAAACACACCAGCTGTTAGGTCCAGTAAAACGCTGGTCTACTTTATTGTCGCCATGACAACCCTAACATTCCAAAGTCACCTAGCAGGACTTATCTCTACATCTCCCTTTTTCAGTTAGTTTCCAAGAGAGACCTTACTTTAAAAGCGTCAGACTAGACATGAGGAAACTGGAATAAACACAACTTTTCTAGTTGTACCAATAAACCAATAGTCATATATACATTCATAAGTGAAAGTTCATATTTAAATTCAAGCAAACTCTAAAGTCTTTTCACTTAAGTTGTTCAAACGATTCTTCTCTAAAGTCTCTCCTAAACACAGTGTCAAAAAGTCACTGCTGTAAACATCAGATAATAAATAACAAATGCTAAGTTAAATAATTGTCTCCTCTATATTGATATTAAACAATTATTATTATTATTTCTATTTTACACAATATACGATCACAGTTTTTTTTTTAAAGACACAATATATACATTTTTGTCTTCCACTGAGTGAAGGAATTATTGTTACCTAGCATTCACTCAGGGTGTTCCTGTAGTGGACGCCACAGTGCCTCTCTGTTGCATGTCCTTGACCCACATGGTCGCCGGGCTGCAGTTCTGGCATGTCACATGCTGCGTGGCGATGGTTGTAGTTCTGCTGTTGTTTGTGTCTGTAGCTTTCTTTTCAAGTCCTCCATATCTGTGCATGATGAGTTGAGCTGGGAGGGAAGGACAGGAATTGTTATGCGAAAAGAAGCGAAAATAATAATCCACTATGACTAAATACTGTTTGTCTTTCATTTGAAACAGGTCTGCTCCTACTGTAGACCACGCCCTTTGGGGGAACTCAGTGGGCAACATTGTTTCTCTCACGGTTGTTCTCTCTCTGACACATGTATCACAACTCTCTATTAGTTTTGTCAGTTCTTTGTTGAATCCAGGCCACCATACTGAACTCTTGGCTCTCTCCCTGCATTTTGTCATGCCGAGATGACCCTTGCGCAGCTTGGCTAGTATATCTGCTCTGAGCGATGGCGGGATGACAAGTCTGCTGCTGTAGAGAAGCAAGCCACTGAACTGTCATTTCTACTTGAAATGGCAGATATGGCTGAGGACCTGGTCTATTGAGAACTTGTCTGGCCATCCTTCAGCACAATACTGTGTTATCTGTCTCAGTATGTTGTTATTGTCCTGTTGTGTCTGCATTTCTTTTGGCCTTTTCTCTGTTGCTGGTAGGCTAGCAATGACGGAGTTGGCGTACAAGTCTATCACCTCTTCTGACAGTCCTGCAGGCATGTTGTTTTCAGGTGCTCTGGAGAGCACATCTGCATTCTCTTTTCCTGGCACATGAGATATAGTGTAGGAAAATCTGTTTGTGGTCTGTCTCTATGTGAAAGGTTTTCCCGATGAGGAACTCTGCAAACCTCTCACAGGCCCATGTGGAGGCAAGAGCCTCCTTCTCAATCTGGGCATACCTCTGATCTTGATGCATATGCCACTGGTTTCCACTTTGCTGGGCTGTCTTTCCACTGGAGGAGAACAGCACCCATGCCATATGATGAGGCATCTGCCGAGACAAGCTTGTCAATATTTGGATTATACAGCGCTAGATGTGGAGGAGTCACCAGGTCCTCCTTTATACTGTCAAAGGCCTGCTGCTGTTGTGGCCCCCAAGTCCACATGTTTGATTTCTTGGTCAGCTCTCTGAGTGGGTGAGTTTTCTCAGCCAGGTGAGGCATGAATTTACCAAGGTGATTAGTCATTGGTCACTGGTGCTGGTCTTGGTGGTAATCCCCGAACCTGCTGGTCTTTGGGTCTCCGGAAGCAGCTGACCGGTACCGGATGGCTAAGCCGACTTCGGCCAGGGCAGTCACTGTGGCAAAAACTTGGGTACTCGAGTTCAGTGAGGCTATGGAAGAAGACTATCGATTGGCTCCAAAGAGGTTCTGGCAAACTGTCCGGCGCCTCAGGAGTGGAAGACGGCAACTTGCCCACACAGTTTTTGGTGAGGGCGGGGAGATTCTGACATCACCTGGGTCTATTGTCCGGCGGTGGAAGGAATACTTTGAGGAACTCCTCAAGTTGCTTCCCCCTATAGCTTTGTTACGTTGCTATAGCAACCACCTTCAGAATTCCCACAGAGACCCCCCTTAGCTGTCATACACATACACATCACAGTCACATTACCACATTCCTCCCCCCACAGTGCAAAACAGGCTTCATATATATATATATATATATATATATATAACTACGAGGTAGGGGGTAGATTCAGTCGAGCTGAGTCCTGATCCTTCTGTTCATGAGCAGCTCTGCTGGTGTTGCTCCGGTGGTAGTCTGAGGAGTTGAGTGGTATTTGAACAGAAACCTGGCAACCTTTGTTTCCACACTGCCCTCCCCCATCTTCCTGATGCCCTCTTTAAACACTCGCACAGCACGCTCCGCACAGCCATTGGTATGGAGCAGTGGTCACACGCTTTATGCCATTCTTTTTTAGGAAGTGGTTGAACTCTGCACTCACAAGACTCGGCCCATTGTCATTGATGAGCACAGCTGGGAAACCATGAGTGGCGAAGATGCTTCTGAGTGTCTCTGCTGTCCTGGCTGATGTGATGGATAGCATTGGGTGAGATTCAATCCACTTTGGGCCAGGAGCCCCACAGCAGCCACTGGTGCACTCTGGACAAAACTGGGTCTCACCGGGTCCAGTCCCCAATTTGGTTCACTTGCAATGGAGTGCCGTTCATATGCTCCATGAGCATTACTACTTCTTCCTCTTGTGTTGTGGTGATGCATGTGTTTGGCAATGGGAGTCTGCTCAGTGCGTCTGCATTTCCATGTTTTGAGCCCTCCTTGTATTCCAGTATGTACTCATGTGCATTCTGGCTGCTGCCAGCTGGGGGATGTCTTTTTTTTCTCCCAAGAGGCCCAACAGTGGTTTGTGGTCAGTCACAATGGTGCAGTGTTTGCCAAACAGATATTGGAGAACATTTGTAAGGCCAAAAATAATGGACAGAGCCTCCTTCTCTAGCTGGGAATAACCCCTTTCTGCTGATGACAATGATCGTGACATGTATCCAATGGGTCTGTCGGTGCCGTCTGAGAAACGGTGAGACAATACAGCTCCAACACCGTAACGGGGTAACTGTCCAACCTCGATACAGGGTTCACTGTGACTTTATAGTCACCACAGATTCTGGTGGTCAGGTCCTGTTTCAGAATAGGAACGATAGTGGCCGCCCACTCTGAAAAACTTATGGCCTCAATAATGCCTTCCTTCTCCAATCTGACTAATTCTGCCTCCACTTTCTGTCTGGCTTTGAAGTAGTGTGGCTTGGCCTCAGGCTCCACATAGATTTTTGCTGTAGTTCCCATAATAGTACCCAGTTTGCATTTGAAAACCTGTTCATGTTGTGAGAGCAGCCCATTTAACTCTTACACTTGCTGTTGAGACATCTGCAGTCTGAATATGGCTCTCCAGTCGAGCTGAATAGCCTTGAGCCAATTTCTTCCCAAAAGGTTAGGGCCTTCGCCTTTTACCACCAGCAATGCCAACTGCTTGGTCTCCCCTTTGTAAGCTGCATGGAGGGCTTTGTCTCCCCCCAATTAGGGCCTACATGGATGACATGACGACTGTGACGTCAACTGCTCCATGTACTAGCAGACTGCTGGATAAGTTAAACAGCAACTTGCAGTGGGCTAGGATGAAGGTGAATCCAAGTAAGTCTAGGAGTATCTCAGTTGTTAAAGGAAAGGTAGTAGAAATTTGAAATTTGTTATAAATGAGGAGGTGATTTCCACAGTGTAGAGAAGCCAGTGAAGAGTCTGGGAAGGTGGTATGACACAAGTCTCAGCGATGTAGCACAGTTTGAGGGATTGTGACAAGATATGATCCAAGGCATTTCAAGCATAGACCGGTCAGGGCTCCCAGGAAAGCTGAGATTATAGTGCATGCAATTTGGGTTATTGCCCTGACTAATGTGGCCACTGACAGTGTATGAGGTCCCTCTGACAAAGGTTGAGAAGCTTGAAAGGATGATTAACTCATCAATTAGGAGATGGCTTGGTGTCCCACGATGCTTAATAAAACAATAAAAGAACATATATTTTAAATGTACTGGACATTATTGAAATGGTTTCTGAAGAGGAGAGATGTGCGTTAGTGAGCTGATTATGTAAAAAAAAAATTCCCAGCAGCTTTATGACGTGAGACTATGACATGTAATTTCTTTTTCCCATACAAGCAGCCTTGTATGGGAAAGGCATACTGGAGCTCCCAGCAACAAGTCTAACAGAGGAGTTTAAGTATGCTAAGGCTAGACTGGAGATGACTCTTACTCAGTCAAAAGATCCAGTAGTCAGGCAGACAGCCCCCACGGTTAAAACAGGGAGGAAGTGGAACCCAAGAGACGCGGTTCAGGAGGCACAGACTGCCTTCAGGCTTAGGGATATCATGGGGCATGTGCAGCAAGGATGTGGAGGCCTGGGACTGTGTGCAGGGAAACCTCTGTGGAGCAAGGTGTCCGCAGTGGAAAAGAGGAAGATGGTAGTGGAGGAAATTCATAGGCAAGAGGAAGTAATGAGATGCACAAAGGCAGTGTCGATGGCTAAGCAAGGACAGTGGGTGAACTGGGAGAGTGTAGAGAAATGGAAGGTGTCGTGGAGAAAGCTGTGGAGCATGGACGCTAGTAGGATTAGATTTATGATAGGGGCAATTTATGATGTGCTGCCATCTCCGCAAAACCTAAACCAGTGGTTAGGGGAGGATGTTGCCTGCCCACTTTGTTCTTGTGTATGTATGCTCAGTCACATTTTGTCAGGTTGTGGGATTAGTCTCTCCCAAGAAAGATACACCTGGCGCACGACAAGGTTCCGAAATGCTTAGCAGCTGCAATTCACTGTGTTCCAAATTATTATGCAAATTGTATTTAAGTGTCATAATGATTACATTTTTTGTTTTTCAATTAAACTCATGGATGGTATTGTGTCACAGGACTCTTTGGATCACTGAAATCAATCTCAGACACCTGTGATAATTAGTTTGCCAGGTGAGCCCAGTAAAGTAAAAAACTACTTAAGAAGGGCGTTCCACATTATTAAGGAGATGACCATTTCCAAGCAATCTGGGAAAGAAAAAGGATCTCTCTGCTGCCGAAAAGCGTGAAATAGTTCAATGCCTTGGACAAGGTATGAAAACCTTAGATATTTCACGAAAACTTAAGCGTGATCATTGTACTGTTAAGAGATTTGTGGCTGATTCAGATAACACACGGGTTTGTGCAGATAAAGGCACAATGAGGAAGGTATCTGCCAGACAGATACATCGGATTAAGAAAGCAGCTGCTAAAATGCCATTACAAACTAGCAAACAGATATTTGAAGCTGCTGGTGCCTCTGGCATCCCATGAACATCAAGGTGAAGGACCCTCCAGAGGCTTGCAGTTATGCGTAAACCTTCTATTCGGCCACCCCTAAACAATGCTCACAACTAGAAACGGCTGCAGTGGGCCCAGAAGTACATGAAGACTAATTTTCAAACAGTCTTGTTCACTGATGAGTGCTGTGCAACCCTGCATGGCCCAGATGGATGGAGTAGTGGATGGCTGGTGGATGGCCACCATGTCCCAACAAGGCTGCGACGTCAGCAAGGAGGTGGCAGAGTCATGTTTTGGGCCAGAATCATGGGGAGAGAGCTGGTCGGCCCCTTTAGGGTCCCTGAAGGTGTGAAAATGACCTCTGTAAGGTATGTGGAGTTTCTGACTGACCACTTTCTTCCATGGTACAAAAAGAAGAACAGTGCTTTCCGTAACAAAATCATCTTCATGCATGGCAATGCACCATCTCATGGTGCAAGGAATACCTCTGCATCATTGGCTACTAGGGACATAAATGGAGAGAAACTCATGGTGTGGCCCCCATCCTCCCCTGACCTCAACCATATTGAGAACCTGTGGAGCATCCTCAAGCAAAAGATCTATGAGGGTAGGAGGCAGTTCACATCCAAACAGCAGCTCTGGGAGGCTATTCTGACATCCTGCAAAGAAATTCTGCCTATAATGCTGACTATCATTTGCATTGACTATTTAGGAAAATCTGAGAAAAATATCATTTGCATAATAATTTGGAACACAGTGTTGAGGAAAATGGTTTGAAGCAAATTCCTCAGCTGCTAGAAAGGAGAATAGGCATGTTTGTTCAGGAGAGAGATAAGGCCAGACCAGCGAGACTCACGCATAATACGGGGCAGCTCAGTGTGGGCGACTTAGATGGCGGCTTGAGCATCCCACAACAGATAGCCGTGACCCTCAGAAGACCGGATGTGCTGTTGTGGTCTGAGAAAGAAAGGATAGTGTATTTTGTGGAATTAACCGCCATTGCTCTCCTGTGTGAGTTTGGCATTCGCGGAAAAGAACAGAGGGTTGCTGTAAAGAATATGTCCCTGGCAGCGGAGCGAGTGAGCCAGTGGTTGTGGCTACGGAGGAAGCACGCTAGCTGGGGAGCATGCTAAAGGTACGGCTAGCCATGTACTGACAATAGGTAGCAGTTGTATTTAGATTAATCTTATCTGTCGGTTGAAAGGCACATGGTGGCGCGGTGGCTGCATTGAGGGGGTTGACTCTGGGACGCTGGAGCTCACTGTTAAGCCTTCTTGAGTTGTCGTGGGCCTAACTTGATGAAACATCGGTGAAGGGAGGTGCCCACTTGAAAACCCCAATGATGTGCTGCACACTGCACACTGCCTACTGTTGCTAGTTAGGCTCGTTTGCTGGTGTTTTCTTGTGTGTAACTTCTGATCTTGGCAGAGGGGAGGAATGATTTTGAAGCATAGTTGCATGTCCCATCATTTCTTACCTACTGCTGGTGGCTAGGCTAATTAGCTGGTGTCTGATAGTGTTTTATTTCTGTGGCTAGGTTAATTGTATCTCGTTTCTTACATAGGCAGAAGGAAGAGATGCCTGGTCGAGTGTAGTCACATTCCCATCATCTCTATTACCTACTGCTGCTGGCTAGGTTAGTTAGTAGCTACCACTGGTCTGCTGGTTGGTTCTCCAGTTGGACCTGGCTTCTAAAGGAGTTTTGCCTTAGATCATGGCACAAGGGATTGTAACATCTCCTCCTGCGTATTAATTAATATGTAGGTGACTTGAACACACATCTTGCCCAACACCCTCACTCTGTCTCTGGTGTAAGTGTAAAGTCGAATCTTGGTCGGGAGCAATGTTTCTCCTCCCATCCGCCTGTATGTCTCCTCATTCAGAATTGTGATACCTGCTCCAAGGTCAATTTCCAACTCTATGTCGTGTCCGTTTACGGACAGACGCTCCCTATATGACCCCTCATAATGGTACAACATGTGAGCATATTCCTCCTCATAATGATCATCATCATCTTGCAGCATGTGTGTTGAGTCCCTTGCACGTCTGTTTGGGCTGCCTGGCACTGCGGCATTTCCTGGCCAAATTACCTCTCTTTTGACAGTTGCGACAAATTGCATCAATAAATCGATAATCGGCCGATCCATGACTTCCTCCACACCTGAAACATCCTCTGAGTTTCGGTCTGTCTATCGCTGCGGGCTGCACTTTATGCACTGCTCCTTCTCCCACAGTTTGTTGTAACTCTGCCACATCTTCTGCTGCCATTTCCTTTGACGTCGTTAGCTCCGTCGCCCTGGCCAAAGTCAGTCTTTCGTCAGGTTCTGACAACAACCGCTGCTGAATGCGATCATCGTTAATGCCGCACACCAGTCTGTCTCTGATCATGTCATCCAGTGCCAGCCCAAACCCACAATGTTCGGTCAGCCTCCTCAGTTCAGCCACAAAAGCAGCAACGGACTGTCCTTGCTGTCTTACTTTTGAATGAACCTTAAAACGTTCCACAGTGAGACTGAAATGTCCGCTCAAAGTTTTTAGTAGATCACCCAAGGAGAAATCCGGTTTACCGGCTGGCTAAAATGTCATATTGCAATGGGCCTTCGCAAATAATCAGATCAAAAATGTTTTAAACTTCCACCTGTCATAATTTTATTCATGATAAATTTAATTATAGTATATGGCCAGCGTCTCAAACAGATCAAAAAAACTATGAAACTTGTGGTTAGCCAAAACTAACCAATTTTTAGACAAGAGAAGATGTATTTGTAACCCGGTTATAGATTACAACCATAGCGTTATTGTGTATTATAATATTGACATAACATTATCACAAATGAACACAGACATGCATTGTTTGTTTAAATACACATTTTTATTTTATTTCAACATTTTACTTTATATTTTACATTAAGTACTTTTTTATGGCACCTTTGGGACAGCTGTGCTCGGGTCCTCTGGGGGAGTGAGCGGCGGGTTCATCTCCGTGGTCTCTCAGTGAACTTGTTATGCCCACACTGTTAATACTGCTGTACCTCGCCCTGAAGCCATACTTTTTTCCTGTTAGCTGCCGTTTCATCGACGCCGCTTTCCTTCCGGCTGTCGGAACGTGTAGTCTACCTGGGACTGGTCCATCCGGGGAAGCGGTGACGTCCTCCTGCCAGCCAGCATCCTTTTCCCGTCGGCCCGCACAGGCTGGAGACTCACGTGACCTTTTTTTTTATTTTGAATGCTGGCCAGCATCTATTCTCCTTTTGAGAATATTTTTATTTTATTTATTTATTATTTTATGGGGAGAAAAACATCACTAATATATATGTTTTAAAATAGTGATTGTATTTTTTGATTATTTGTGCCCCTCATTGTTGAAATATTGAGATTGAAAAAAAACCCCAGCTACTTCCGGTTGAATTAATTGAATAAATAAAATATTTCAAGTTGATAGCAACGCCTCTACTTATTGGCTACATACTCACCTTCAGTGTTCATGCCAAGAAACTGATGTGGGCTGCGCTGCTTGTGTTATAAAGCGGTAAAAATTTTCCCGGTCTTTGCGCAGACTTTTGGCGAGCTGGGTAGGTGCCAAAGTGCTCCCAAGGCCTTTTTGTCTGGTTAACCAGACTTAAGCCAAAACTCAGCCTACATTACACCGCGTCGTTTATTTATTATGGAAGACCATAACCAAACCAAAACGGACCCAAAACCCTAATCATTTGCCAAAACAAGCCCAACAAGGCCAAATGTATGCCATAAAAAAGCCAAAATGATTTGCTATGTGGGTTCTGTGTTTTTGTTGCCATGGTCACCAAAACGTTTGAGCCAGCGCAATCATTTAATACTGTCATCAGATAATTTGACCAGAACGTCTTTAAGGGGGGCCATTACTGCTTTTTAATGTACACCCTGCAGCCAGTCAGAATCGAGGATTCACCAAGACCATGGTATAACCATTGACTGTTTAGACCAGTTTCTGTGCAACGTCATTGCACATATGCCCATGCTGGCAATTTCAATTTCTTTGTTTCAACCACTTGAGACACCCAACCTTCCCCCCTCCCAACATAAGATACCGGGTCCTTTTGGTGATGTCTAGAATCAACTTTACACCTAAATGCAACATCCTGCAGGATACCCAAGGTGTAAAACACATTCACAGGGGATCAGCGCGGGATACCTGCAATAGGCAAAAGGACATGAGAGCACTCCCTGGGAGGGCCGGCCCCTGCAGCAGACAAATGGTTGGGAAAGGGGTGTTCCTCAAGGATAAATGTTTAGGTCTCCCCATACTCGGGGTCTTTCTTCATCTTTGACCGCTCGCGTGTTGATTGACCTTTTCTTTGCAAAGAAAATAAAAACCTTGTCGGCAAACAGATGTCTCTATTTCATTCTTCACCAGCAGCAGAGAAATTACCACAACAGCAGTCAGGGGGCAGAAAGCGGGACATTTCTTATTTGTTTACCAGTGGAGTCAGCGGAGAAAGAAAATGACAAGGAGCTGTTGTGCAGTAAACTGCACATATCGGTTGAGTTGGAAAAGGTTGGATGGAAACTCTTAAATATCCCGAGGCAATCTCTTCCTTTTGCCAAGAGTAGATGATGCTTGTGGCTCCACGCTACAGGATGGATGTGAAGAAAGCAGCGTCTGGACAAATGTTTTTGAGTGCCTGAAGATCTTCCGTTGTAATGTATAGATGTAAGAATTATCACATGAGAGGGAATAATTTAAAAATAACATTTAGGCTATGATTTTATTAAAATACTTGATGTGTAAATATTGTGTTGAATTTATCCCTGCAGAAAAAATGTGAAATTACTGGTGTATTATTACGTAAATTCAGTGTGCGAAATACCCTTCAATATTCGGGGGGGGGGGGTCCCCATCTTCGGATTGTTGCCCAAGAAGCAACAATCGGAACAACAAACAAGAAGCGGGACTGGTGCGATGGATAGATCTATTACTGCAAGTAAGTGAAATCATAGGCTCACTGTGTGAGACTTACTCTGCCATGCATGTGCACTTAGTGGTTATCCCTGGGCACCAGGTATCATAAGGTTTTGCCTGTACTCCCTGTCTCTAGCTGGGCAGGACACCTGCCCTCAAAACGCAAAACCCTGAGCTCGTGTCATAACATTTTAAGTTTTGCACATGACCACAAAGTTCATAATTATACGCGTTTAGTATGCATACAAACTGTCCTTAGTGTACACACTAGGTTTCTCAATTAGATAATTGTAAATGTTGGGCCACTAACATTATGACCCTGCTCCTGATATTGGAAACATCCAAAATTCATGGATGTTTCAGCAAGTGTTTTTATGATTTGTGATGCAATGAAAGACAAAGCATTTTTTCAATGAAATTACATTTTATTGCAATTGTGTCAGGGAGAACTTACAAACAATACGGCATTGATACCAGCCCCCTGGTGGCGCGCGCACCTAGTATTGTTTGTACACAAGAAACCCGTCTCTATACTATGGACAAACCCATGTGACGTCACCCATTGGATTCTGAACCTCGAAAATGAAGCCCAAAGTAACTAGGAAAAATAAATCTCTATATCTGAAACATTGGATTGACAAGAATATAATTCATATTAAGGATTTACAAAATGATGAAGGTGAAACTCTTAGTTATGAAGAATTCCTTAGATCCAAAATATTTCCTGTTATCTTTCCTGTTAATGTAATAAATGCTATTCTTAGTGGAATTCTTCAATTGATAAAAGGTCATTTTGAAAGGCAAGAGACAGAGAATATTGGGTTTGCTTTTTTTATTAATGGTGTTAACATTATGAGTCGCCATTGTAACAATAAACATATAAGGAACCATTCAGGAAGAGGAAAATCCTGCCCAGAGGTAAATTTGTATGGTCCTCTTCTTTCTCTGACATTAACTGGAAAACAACATAGCTCCTTCCACATAAATTTGCTATTTCCAATAAAATCAAAGAACTTCAATACAAAATTATGCATAACATTTACCCAACTAATATTTTTCTGTCAAAATTTGTCAATATTGATGTTAATTGTGTATTTTGCAATGTGGAAGTGGTAACTATTAGACACCAAGTAATTTTTCCCAGATGTTTTGGGAAAAAATTGAAGACTACATCTCCTCATACTCCAACCTACAAATTAATTTGAAAGATAAATATATACTTTTATACTATAATAACAGTACACAACACTTAATTAATTTGATTACTTTACTTGCAAAATTTTACATACATAAAACCGAATTTTCCAAAGGTCGTCCTTTCTTTCATGTTGAATTTCAAAACTACCATGAATGTATTAAAATAATTGATAACAAAAAAAGTATACACTCTGTCAACATAATTAAAGAATTTTTGGGAGAAATGAAATAGCCTATGCCAGCTGGGATAGGCTTCAGCAACCCCTGCGACCCTAGTGCAGGATTAAGCAGTACGGAAGGTGAGATGAGATGAAATAGCCTATGTCATGCCTGTTTTTCTTCCTTCCTTTCTATTATTTTTACTATTATGTGTAACTCTTGTACTGACAGTTGCATGTTATCTACTTTGTTTTACATATTTGTATTTATTCTTTACTTGAGATGCCAGACTTTATTTGTGTTATTCAAGGTCAATGTTTTTGACTGTATTTGAAACTTTTCAATAAAGTTGGGGGGAAAAAATGAAGCCCGAAGTGGTCGCCGTCGCCATGTTGGATGAGCTTTACTCCACCCACACGCGGATACTCCAAATATGGACGTAGGCTGTCGTGTCGGACATCCCCTCCGCTACCAGTTAGCTCAGGCTACCGCCTGTCACTCAGACCGGGAACGCCCTTAATTATGCAGAATGTTAATCCTTAATAAAACTTAACTGAACGAGTTGAAAAATTCACCCTCCGTACAGTTCTCATGAATAGTGAAATAAACCATTGAGACCAAAACCGTTTTTTGAACCAGGCTGTAAACATGTTTAATAATTCTATAAAGTTGGGCTTTATAACATGGGGGTCTATGGGGATTTGCTCTCTTTTGCAACCAGCCTCAAGCGGCCACTCGATGAACTGCAATTTTTTGCACTTCCGCATGGGCTTCATCGCTCAGCCCCGGAGGTTGCCGCCATATAACTGTAGTTAACTTGGAACGTGAAGGCGTGAACTACATCGCGGTAAGTCGCTGCTTTTAATTTGCTTTTCAAACGTATTGTATCGCCCTGTGGTCGCCGTTGATATACCTGCCGCAACTTAACACGTACAATATTAATGATGCAAATAACAGCATGTTACAACTGTGGTTTGAACTTTTTAGAGATAGTAGTTGTCACACAATAGCCAGAGTATCAACATACAATTATGTAAGGCGACGTGATAAATTGATGTAGTTTAGATAGAGTACAACAGTTTATAAAGTAGTTAAAAATAGCTTAACTTAATCAGTTGTAGAAAATGCAACATATATCAATGTAGCAGTTATAAAAGAGCAGATATTGGTAAAATACTGATAAGGGCAATGTTACTGCGCAATGAGTGATGATGACAGTTTTACTTCTATATATTTTGCTGAATTACTTGCTTTACCCACTTTCACTTCAGTAAATTTTTAAATACTGGAAATTTGCTTGTAGTGGAGTCTTTTCACAGTACAGTGTCAGTAAAGGAGCTGAGTCTTGCACAACTGGTTATATGTCTTCTAAAGGAATATGCAATTATGTAAAGTTTGCTATAGGTAGAAATGTATGTATGTATTTTTGTCTGTTTTTTCCAAGGACATAGAGGAATCCAAGATGGCTCATGACTGCAGACGTGCAGCAGAGTAGGTGGAAACCAATATGCACCTGTTTACTGCCAGACCTGAGCTGTCTCTCTGCGTATGGGGAAGGAGGAACAGGCTGAGGTTGTTCTGGAGTACGAAAAGGTCTCATTGAGCCAAGAAATGACCCTGGATGAGTTTCAAACGCAAGAAGTTTTGGAGCCATTCAAGTTTGAAATTTTGTAAAGAAACTGTTGACAAACAAAATGATCAGGTCTATTGTGAATGCTACTCAAATGAGTGGACATTAAAGGACAAGAGAACATTTGTTTTGTGTTTTCTCCTTTGTTTTGTTTCCTCATGGAGCACTTAATTTTCACTTGAATTGTACCCTGGACATCTCAGAGCTAAGGTAATATATATATTGACACCCCCCAAGTGTGTGTTCCAGCATAACAAGCACAAACATACCACAGATAATTTTGACCAAATGTGAAATGAATAATGGCTACGAATACAGAACAGTACAAATGAGATGATAAAATGAAAAAAATAAAACAATATACATATAAAGCAACAGTACAATACAGTTAAAAAGATAACAGTAAAAATACATCCCAAATTACATGACAGAACACTTTGCAACAATGGGTTTTATGAGTTGTTGGCTCATGAAATAAGAATTATTTTAAGAAAAGAAGTGATTTTAACTGACTCTTCCTGCCCCCCAGGCAGGGCGAGTACACACTAGGCAATGGAGAAGTAATTCTTAACATCACAATCATAAATTGTTCAAGTCATGAGCTCTATTGGGAAAAGAAATTTATATTTTCTACTGTGTTCCAGATGACTTTTCTCTGACAGAGTAACATATATCTTTATTATGACACTCACAGGTGTTTACTATTATATACATTATTCATACAGCCCCAACAGATATAACCCATTTATTTTAGGTATGTCATTTTTGCAAAGGAGGTAGAAAAATAGACCTAGTCAAGAGGAGAATGTGGAGCTTGTTGTCATTAGGATACACTGTCTGGGGGCAGTCCTCTAATCCTGTGTCTATATAATAAAGGTGTGAATTACATTTGCTAATGGAATTCAATGTATACTTTCTAACAATGAAGATTACTGTGGCCAGTGTGGTTTTTATAGTTTTCATAAAAATGCAGTTACTGCTGTGCATGTTCCATGTAAAGTTTACACATGCATTAACATGCATCTTCTATTACTCAGAATACGTTATACAGATCACTTGTTAAAAATCATGTAAATGTCTGACCCAAATTTTGGTAGCAGAATATGTGTAGATGTTCGTAGGCAAGTTAAAAACATTCATCTTGTGATTGTATGCGAGAAATAAACATAATGTTTAAAAACAAATACAAGGCATTGTAGTAGGTGTAGCAGTGTAGACTTTATGATCTTTTATTATTTGTAGTAATCTGTAAAGCACCTCAAATCCTCCACCAAACTTTATGAAAAACCCGAGTAAAGTTTGATTGATTTTAAAATTAGTGATCATTCAGACAGGGAATGCTTGAAATTGTTTTCCCAGTTTTAGTCTAGCGTCAGTATTCATATTCTCAGCACATATAGGACAGAAATGGTTCTAGTCTGAAGAAGCCAAGTGGTGAGTAAAAGGGGAAAAATACAGAGCCATAAGCATCAGCCACTCAGATAGCCTTTAGATAGAGCGAAAACCTCTAGGCGAGCAGAGAAGATAGAAGACATATCAACATGGACAGAGAAAATAAAAGGGCTGTGGAAAAACAGAGCAGTGTTTGCAGAATCCAATTGAGCTGACACTTTTTTCAGCCACATACAATTTTCTGTTGTTTACGGCTTTATGAGTGGCTGACCCCAGTGTGTCGTGGGTGTGTGCGTATGGCTGAGTGGCTGACCTGTGTGTGTTTGCCTGTGTGTGTGTGACTGAGGTTGATAGATGTTGACAGCTGCGGAGAATCACTTTCCTGTTGGTAAAACACCATATTGACCCTGTAGCCCCACCATAAGCAGAGGTTAGCCATGCTGAAGCCCAGCAGGCAGAGTGGGGATGACATCCAGCTGAGGGTTGAGGTCTCCGCTTGAACCTACAGCATTACACTGACCCACAGAGCGCCCTGGACACACCGACACACACCTCCCATCCAAAAACCCCACACCCACCAGGACTAGACTTTGTGTGGATAGTACAGAAGACTTTAAGATGACATGACCAGGAGTAGATATGTTAGGGTCCACATGTCAGAGGAGGGAGAACATTACTTACACTAGGCTGGATCAGTAATAGAAATTAATGTCAAATGCATCCTTTTGCTGCATTTGATTTTACGGCTACTATTAATCAATACTTCTTCTACCTACAATATTAAGTGATTGTGTACCATGAAACGCTTTAGTCTGACAACAGACTGTGCACCAAATGGAGCACTTACAAGCTAAAGAGATTGAGATATATTTCTCAGTTTGGTGGTGACGACAATAAAGCTAAATGTATATACTGTTACACTGATATTACACTCGGTGTGTAAATAGGCAACAGACACCACATTTGCTACAGCAACTTCCTACAGTGATATATTTCAATTTGTATTTACAGCTTGTTGTACAGACCCTAACTGACAGAACATATATTATTTCTGCTTTATGGCGAGCAAACTTAAAGGAAGAATCTATTTAACATGCAAACAAGCTTAACTTGTCCAACAGATAGTGGGTGGAGGCTTTTCATTATTAATAATTCATTTGTAATTTTCTTTTTTTTAGAAAGCATTGTTTTGGAATGGGAAGGGTGCTTTCACACCTATTTTGTTGTTCCAAAATCGCTTATCACTCGAGCTTGATTTGTTTGCGTCGATAAGAACACAACAATCACAGTTTGTTCCAGAACAAATGAACCAAGCTCCGCCCTGTTGGAGTTTACTTACAGTCTGAGTTACAGTGTGAAATTAATCCTAATGAATCTGTTAGCAGTTTGGGAGGTGTGAGACCGGATATGTGAAGCCCTGTGATTGTCAGACAGATGAGGGAAAAAGTGAGACAACGCAAAAAGTATAAAGCTTGCACATATTTACTTTTTCTGATGAAAGTACAGTAGGAGCGTCTGTGCATCACCTAGTATGTGTGATGTATTTTTACTGTTAGATATGGGATGTTCAGTGCTTAGATTGTGTAGATTGACTTACTGATACTATGTGTGATGGCATCTACATCTACACTGCATGGTTTCATTGAAATTTAAACTTTGCACAAAGAATGTCAAAGAATTTCAGATTGTATACTTAGTCTACAGATTGTGTTGTTTTTGGAGATCACTTAGTTATTTTATATTGTTTTACTCCTTATTCAAAATACCACACAAGTGTAAATCTGTACAAGCAGTCCAAGATGGCTTCATGCGCCTTCAATTCAATTCAATTAGATTCAAATGACTATATTTGTCCCCACGGGGACATGACAGCAGCTTAAAGGACACACAAAACAGGGTGGTGAATAAACAAAATTTATTCAGGGAGGTCCAATTGAGAGCAAGCTCTCTTTTCCAATGATGCCCTGATTACAAACAATCCATTAGTACAATACACAATACAATAATATAAACATAAACATAAGGCAAGGCCTTAAAAAGGACAGGTACACTCAGAATGCATGGAATCCATGATAATATCCTTGAACTGATTAAACGGAATCAATGCACCCTGCTAGAGTTGTGACAAAAGAATCCTTTTGAATTGTGCAAAATTGGATCAGTCCATATAAAATGTACTACATATACTTTGTTATAAGTATATAAATTAAAAGTAAGTCAATTTGTTACCTAAACAGGTAGTTTGTGAAGAAAGGCCTTATAAATAAACAGTAAACAATGTTGTTCTCTTTTCAGAGCCAATGAAGTCCAGCCAACATTTTTGTACAGTTTTGTACAGGGTCATGAACCCATCAACAGTAATAAATCTTATTGCTGCATGATAGGTAATTTAGAGTCTAAATTACAGAAAGCATTTAATACCTTAGCAGTAATAAAGGGCCTAAAGGAAAAACTGTGTTACCCAGTGTGTGCTGACATAAATGTAGAGTTACTGATTAGTACATTCAGGCCCCAGCACTGAAGGTATGACCTGTGGTAACATAGTAGTTATTAAGAATGTGTTTATGAGATAGAACAGAAGCTCCACAGGTTTCCATAGGGTGCAGATGGCTTTACTGGACTTAGGATCAAGTCTTACTTTTACCTGGGTTTGTTCAGGTCGGTTCTTGCTAACCTTAACCCAACAGCTGCTTTTGAGGGCACCCTGAGCCAGACCCAGTTAAGTCTTTGGTAATAGAAGGTGCACTGGAGAGCTTGTATGAATAACCCTGCACCCCCAGAGTGTTGGTGAAAATAAGTATTTATTGTTCACATGCTTCAGGGTTAAAACACATCAAGGTGTCACCTGGTGTGGCCCTGGAATGAAACAGCCAGCCAGGTGACAGGCTACTGCAGGGGCCACTTTAATTCATGTTACTGATTCGTTGTGTTTGTCCACCCTGACTTAATAACGAGGCTGGTGATCCAGCAGGACCCCGCTGTCCCCCATGTTTCTTAGGCCCCATCCAAGGCTTCTGGTCACTCGTGCATGTGTGTGTGTTTCTGTTTAAGATGGCTAATATAGCGTTCACTGGTCATTTGTGGTGTGTGTGTGAGTGTGACAGCAACTAAAGTGTGTAGGTGGGGTTATTCAGCTGTTATTTCAAACAACTAGAGCAGATCCTCTCTCCCTCTCTCTCTCTCTCTCTCTCTCTCTCTCCCCCTCTCTCTGTTTCACTTGCTTTTTCTCTCTCACAGACACACTCTCTCTCTTTATTACACAGACTAGCGGGCAGCTGATTGGTGGAGATTACTAAAACATCCTGCCTGTCTCAGTAGCGCCATGTCAACCCTTTGACAGGACAGTGTGTGTGTGTGTGTGTGTGTGTGTGTGTGTACAGAATCAGGGTCAGTCATGCCCCATCACCCAAAGTGACCACAAGGAGTGTGTCCTTTAACCACTCTTTCTCACCCTCTCCAATCATTCCTCCATTTTCTTACCATCTCAATGACTTACACGAGTGGTATGTAGGAACAGCCCCTGTCTACAACTATGAGCAAGGAGCATTTGTAATGTGTGTATGACAATAAATGTTGCAAATGGTCTCTTGTACCATATTTTAACTTGATCCATGATGACAACAACAGAAAATGTTTATTAACAACACTTCACTGGCACAGTATGCTGAAGCCCCAGTCAATACTGCTAAAACAATAAGGTACAGTGAATTGGAGTCTATTGTAGGTTTCTTATCAACAATGTTACATTCCTAAAATGAAGCTGAATATTCACTTAAATCATTTAATTTAGATTTTCATTTAAACTCGGTTTTTCACTTTAGTTTCTTTGTCTTGAACTAGGGAAATGGATTAATGGGTTAATTATGGTTGAGGATGTTACTGTCATCGTTGGCAATTGTCCAGTCATATGATGTCTGAACAGCAATAACAGTACAATTAAACTGCCAGTAAAAATGGAAATCTGAAGTTTGCCAAACCTTGAAGGTCTGACATACACGTGACTACTCTACACATTTTGAGTGTAACACCAACACCACAAGTTACCTTTTTTTTTGTCACATACAGCAAAGGTTCGATGGCCAAATCTTCCATGAATTTTATCTAGGAACTAGTCAGGCCAACTAGTTGACCCAGCATCTGATACCTCAAGAGCTACTGGGTTGGGAAGATAATTTATGCTTGAACAGTCATGAATTTCCTGTTTATGATTATGACTCCAGGACGATAAAAGGCTAAGTGTGTATGAGGAATTGAACATACAGAGGTAATGAAGAGGAATGTAAGCACACTGGTATGGCAACTTCAACTGGCAATGCACACAGTTTAACTACAGTCACTGCTGATGCCAAATAAGATACATTTACAAGCAAATTGTGCTGTAGACGTCGGCCACAACTGAAACAAATTTGAAACAACATAATGAGCTGAAGCCTCCCACCACTCTTGGGAAAATATCTGTAACTAAATGTTGAACACAAAATCCATGAAAAAAGAGGCAACATCTTGGTCATTGCACAACTACACATGACTTTGTATTTTTCTCTGTACATCTATGACCATGTGAATGAAGTGAATGACCATGAAACTTGGTATAGACATCTAGATGTGATGTCTGTTTAATCTAGATTAATTTATGACTGCCATTCACAATTGTGCCAAAATTGCTATGGATTGGAATTGACTTTCAAACCAGCAGCCAACATTGTAGAAAACAATGAATAACAGTTAAATATGTATAATGAGCACTACAGGGCTACCTCCCTTTAGTCAGTCCCTAACACCACCAAAATTCTCCTCTCCTCTCCTCTCCTCTCCTCTCCTCTCCTCTCCTCTCCTCTCCTCTCCTCTCCTCTCCTCTCCTCTCCTCTCCTCTCCTCTCCTCTCCTCTATTAGGGTTGACCCCTACATAACACACTACTCTGTAATGACAGACTAAACTAATGCCATTCATCATCCGCTTGGCTTTGACACTGCTCTAACCTCACTGTTCTTACACACACAACAATTGTTGCTGGACACACTAACAAATTGAAACACATAGAGTGTACACATACAGTAGCAACACACTAGCATTCACCAAAGACACATCTCCCTACAGAGCAGTGCAGTAAAGTGGAACTCCAGTAAAATAGTAATGTGTGTGTGTGTGTGTGTGTGTAAAAGAGGAACATGAGTCTGATTGCTGTAAAAGTCACTGGCCACCCTGCATTCTCCTCAGGCTTTGTGCCTCTCTACTGTTTTAAACCTCATTGGCTGCATGTAGCCCTAGTTTTAGGGGACTGTGCCTCAAAGGTTGCTAGTTTCAGCATCCGTATCATCAGTGTATGACTTGATTTTTGATATGTGCTGTGAGACTACATGCAAACTTGACTTTCTGGCCTTCACGTCACCACAGTTCATTTCTCCCCATGAACTATCGACTGACTGTCTATTGATCTCCACACAATGTATCTCACAAATCATCTGTCTGTCGATCAATAGAGAAATCTCCCGGAAAATTCATATTGGGAAGGCTGTGTGTGCTTTCTGCTCTCCTGCTGAACGAGACATATTGAATGTTTAGTTGATTAATTGAGCTAGTTTAAATTTGACCATGGCTAGCTCTATTAAAAGAGTGGCTGGTGTAAATCAAGATGCTGCCGTTCGTGATTGAAATGAGCTGAGCTCTGCACACACAGCTGTTGAGGATAAATCAGAGGTTGGGTTTTCATATTTTCATTGGCTGTAATAACCAGTAATAACTGGAAGGAAATCTGGCAAAGCCAAGGTCTTTGTTATGATGGATAATTCATGTTTGGTAGACTGACTATGATATGAATGCCTGTTAGTCTAGTGCATGTATATTAAAGATAGACCAGTATATGAGTGCAATATTGTCCTGATATTAAAATAGTAGGATGTGGTCCATTCACCTCTGATTTGATAGATATGATCCAGTGTGATGGATGTATGACCTGATCAATACAACACAGATCAAATATAAGGCACCCTAAACCTGAACTCGATCTGTATGTGAATGCAACTTTAGTCTTCAGTTTTAGTCTGAAGTGGTTTCACTGTGAATATGAAGGGATACTGTCATAATATAATAGCAGCAAATCAACTGGACTTAATTGAAGAAAATAATTTAAAGGCAAGAAATTAAAATCAGTCAACAATAAGTGAGCAACAATAGTTGCTAGTTTGTCTATCCTACTTTGACTGTCTCTGGGACTGAAAAGGAGACTGATCTCTAAGTATACCAACTTAAAGAGAGCACAGACACAGTGGGACTTGTCAAAACAACTACCTTGTATTTTGCTGTAAAACTGAAACATACATTCAGAAGTGTGGATACTTCTGAAGTGTGTATCCAGGTTTTGTAAGTTAAAGGGTGGAAAATGAAGGAAAAACAGCTGTCTGCTTAAGTCACAGTAGATCCATACAACCATTATTCATCTCAATCTAATGGTCACAGAAAAAACTTTGCTGTCTGCTGACCTAGTTTAATAAAGGTTGTGTTAATTAAATTATATTAAATAAAGAAAGTGATTTTTTTATATTATTGGCCTCTCTTATATGATGATTATGGGCTACAAATACAGACTAAACATTGACATCTAAATTAGAGGAAGGGTTTGAGAATTACAATGTTCTTTGAGTAGATGTGACTTGTGATTTAGTTTCAAACTGATTAATAACCCTTCCTCTGACCTTTGTTACAAGACAATGGCAACACACAAAGACCTACACACATGTACACACACAAACGGAATGTGTGTGTGACTGAAGGGCATGAGGTTTGTGTTTAAATTTCAAGGGTAGATAACATGATGTTATCAGAAAAGAGAGATGACAGAATGACAGACACAGGAAGGTAGAGAGAGTTGGGCTGTTACAGAAAAGATGTCCAGATAATATTAATATTCTAATCACTGCACTGTTTCATTTACATTCACTATTGTCTTAAGCGGATTGCTTTTTATTCTTATGTAAAAGTTTGTCGTGGGGTTCTTCATTAAAGTGAGATTTAATAACTTTATTTATGTACAGAGAGACTTTCCAAGTGGAAAATTGAAATGATGGAGATACAGTACAAGGTTTGTAATGTGTGCAGGTACACCTGTGAAGGACACTGGTATCAGCAGAAAGGGAGGGAGGAACGTTGTTTGAAGGCAGAAACAGTACAGACAGTGACCTGATGAGAGATGGACAGATAAGTGGACAGATATATGGAGACAGACACGCAGAGAGGATTAGAGGAGCAGAGGTGGTGCTCTGTTGCACCGGGACATGATACACTACTAACGCACACACACACACATGCTTTGTATAGTGAGTTACAACCACACAAATGCAGGCTGCTCTGAAAGAACATCACAAGTAATACAGCAGATTTACAGCTAATGACAGTGGTATGTGGTAGAACACAGCACACTGAAGGGCACACATTGTGAGTGAAGCGTTGTTGTTTTTGTAAAAAAAAAAAAAAAAAGTCTAACAGTCACTGGATGGCACCTTAAAAAACATTGGCTGGGAGCGTTGCAAAGGTTTCCTATCATCACAGAAACCCAACACCAAGATATTTTAATGTCATCTTTCACAAAGAAGTCATTAGAAGCTACCTGTAGTTCCTTGGTACACATTAGGCTGTTTGGATAACTGTATAAGTTGTAGATTTGCAGCGGGCCACAAAGATCCATCTAGAGTCACGAAGAACTATCTCCAACCACAGGAAGAACAAGACCACCAACAGATGGTCTGAATGCACTGCACACTGTGGACTCAGTAGGTAGAGCAGGTTGCCCACGAATTAAAAGGGTTAGTGGTTCGATGCCCGGTTCAAAGTGTCCTTGACACTGAACCCCCATTTGTGCGAATGTGTGTATGCTTATGTGAGTGAATGAGTGGACTGTAAAAGCGCTTTGAGTACCTTTGAGTAGGGAGAAAAGTGCTATATAAAAGCAAGACCATTACCATGATCTGAACAACATGAAGTTAGTCAGACTTTATCCTTCACTAGGGTTGGGGGTTGCTGGAGCCTATCCCATCTTGCATTGGGCGAGAGGTACATGCACACACAGGGACATGCAAACTCGACACAGAAAGCCGAACTGGACTCGACCACGGACCTTCTCGCTGGGAGGCATCAGCACTACCGAGCTGCTGTGCTCCCCTAATTTATGTACAGCGTATTTATGAAGACAGGAGATCTGTTCACGGTTAAAGTTTTGTTTGTTAAAAAAATTCTCACAGCGCAGTCATACAAGATAGATAATTAAATCCAAAAGGATGAACTACACTGTAAAATGACTCCAATTAAATGTTTTCCTTAGTTAAACAACATACTAAACTATAATGATTACATGTGACATTTTCTTGTACGCTACCAAAAGTAGAAGTCTTTCAGTATCATAGAACTGTTAGTAAGTTACTGCTCCATTAGTATGAAGCTACACCACCTTCTTCAAAGCAGAAGGAAGAAACACAGAGGAGGAGGAAGCTGACTGCTCTGTTTGCTTAATGAACACAGGATTCATTCAATAAGCCGTTGGCTTCCTAATTAATGCTCTAATTAGACTTCCCTCCACACACTGCTATCCAACCCCCCAACACACACACCCAAAAACACATACATCTAACACAAGCGAGGTGGCGACCTTGTGAAAATGTGTGTGCATTTTCCAGTGGCCAAGCCCCCATGCACACACAGATTGTGAGTATGGACAGAAAGACATATGCACATCAGATATACACTCAGTAAAGGTTGGCTCCTCCTGACAGTTGAATATTTTCCACATCGAGTCAGACTGAATACATTCATAACTGTTCTGAGCCTTGCTGCCTTAATGGCCACCTGGAACTAATGAATGAATGGGAGAGGAAGGGTAATGAAGAAGGACAGTAGTGCAGAGTAACAAGACATGTACGCTCTCCAAGTTGATTCCCAAAAATATAGAACTGAGGAGAGAGATGAGGATGTCTAAGGTCAGGGGGCAGAGCTGGATAAGACTCACTGTTTCTGTTATTTAACAGTCAGAACGATACGGTCTGCACTCGGCGATGTTATAGCCCCGTAAAAATAAAATAAGTATGTTTGCTAAGAGCCTGGCATTTGGCCAAATAAAATATCTGAAGTAAGGAGTTTAAATACCATTCACAATACTAGCAGCTATTGTTTAAATGGAAGCATAGGTGTGTGACAGCAGAACAGCGTCAGTCCGCAACTGGCTGGTTAACTGTCGGAAATGTCAATGTCCAAAATCAGTTCTCAATAGGATATACACCACATCTGAAGAAAGTATAGTGACGTTCTAAAACATCAATTTATGACATTTAATGCTCCTTTTCAATAGCAGACAACAGCTGTTTTTCTAAACATCCACTGGTAAACACATGTTAGCAACTAGCAGATGAAAATAGTGGCTTGTGTACAGGATGAGTAAACTGACAAAGATTAGCTATAACTGTTTTCTGTCCATTAATGTTCTCAGACATCCAGGTCATTGTATATCCAGAAGCTGAAACAGTGCAACTGATGAATTTTCTGTATTGAGGTTGTGCATGTGTGTAATAAACACCTGGGCATTGTAACACATTTCTTGAGACCTATATGGTAATGACATCACAACAGGGAGAACAGGATGAACCTGAGGATTTTAAAGCTGCAACAAACTCAGTTGCTGCTGATTCATTCAAACTTGCAAAATTAAAAAAAAAAAAAAGTAGTAAGTAACATATTGTCTAGCATGTTTCAGTCAGATGTCTGTTCTGTCTGTACCTGCTTTATTACCACTCCTAAGCACACAAGATGGCACTGTCATTCTTTCTCAACAGAATGCAATATTGCATTTACAGGAAGAAAACACAATGTAAACCTGAGGCCAATTGTGCATAAGTAGAATGTACAGATGTAATGCATCCCCTCCTTCCCTCTTGGTCACACTCCCTTTTGTCCATACAGCCCATTTTGAAGTGGGACAGTGGAGAAACATGGCAATATTCTTTTCATACTATTCATTTCCTTGTTGACCTTTATCTGGCAAGTCAAAACATTTCTCTCCTATTAACCGGGTGTTGAAAGTCACAAAAGTGCTGCAGATCTGAGGAAAACACAACCGATGACAGCAGTTATTACACCTTTGACTGCCAATAGAAAATGTCTTACATAATTTCTTAAATTGAAAAGACATGCAACATGCTTTCACCCATCAGTGGACTATCTTATTTCAGGAATATAGTTTACTGTGCAAAAACTTAACATGCTTTACATGTAACAGATTAAATGTTTCCTCTAGATGCCAGTCAGTTAATTGTTTAATTCCTGAAGTCATTTCAAGCCTGACTACCCAACATTCACTAGTTCCAACTTCCAACTGTGCCATAAATATCACTGGAATCTGAAAGATTTTAGGGGTTAGACGATACAAACAACCTGATGTCATTTTGTGATTGGGGAAATCATAGATTATTAACAAATTACAGTTTAAGGATTGTTGGTATATTACAGTTTGGATTGTCTAGTTTATGATGTTCCATCTGAGCTAGAACATGAAGCATTAGTCCAGAAAGATCAACACAAACAACCTAGAAATGCCTTATTGTATGTACACAATGTGCAAATATTGTACATCACTGTTCTCTCATGCGGTGTAGCATAAAAGAGTGACAGAATAAGTAACTGGGGGGAAAGGCTCTGTTTTACTGTCCTGCATCGCCATCTTGTGGGTGAGGAATAATTAGCGTGTCACAGTGAAGATGATGATAACATTGCTATGGTTGAGACTAGGCACATTGTTTAGGTACTGAAGAAAGTGGCTATAAGAAATCACTGAGTCACTGTTCAAAAGTGTTCAAATTTGAAAAAGGTGCACTGATGTGCTGACGGATTGTTTTACCTGGAAAGTCATATCAAAATATGACTTCCTTTGTAGAGATCCGGCCATCTGACAGCACTCCATCTGTGCGCTTCTTGGTCAAACGGCTGTTGCTTGGAAGTGATTTTGGTTTACTGTCCTTCTGAAAATCAAATGATTGTCCCATTAAGCTTAAAGAAAACAGGGTTGTGTGTCAAAACAGAATGGTAGAGCTACTGGTTATTTGCTGCCTGCATTATAGATATATTTCCAATGTTATCACCAAAAAACAGCATCACATGCACTAAACAGCATCATAAGTCCGTGACTGTGGTTGTGATTGTCGTATTTTTCAGTCACTGAGTAAGATTAAGCGTTGTTAAGAGTCAAATTTAGATAAAAGATTTATATTTTTTTTCTGGTTTATACATAAGCTGTAGTTACATGTTTCACACAGTCCAGTTACTGGCAGTAATGCATTTTTAAACTGGTTTGCCAACCACCATTCCACACAAAAGAAGAAGAACAACCATAGCACAGACTAAATTATGTCTATTTTAACACTCCTACCCCTATCAGTAATGTTCCCATGTGGTTATTTCCAGTGACCAAAACTGATTATAACATAACAGAGTTAAAAAGTAAATTGGAAGACAGTGAAAAAGGACCTCAGACCAGCCGATATTTAAGAAACAAATACTATAGTTACATAGATATGTATACAGATGGATCTAAAAATGAAGCAACAATGAATTATAGTAATGGAAGGAGATTACCTGATCAGTCTATACAGCAGAAATGATGCTCATTATCATAGGTCTGCAATGGATAGAAGAATTAAAACCAGTAGTAGTATATTGTGTGGATTCTCTCATAGCCTTATATAGTATTAAAAGTATGAAATCAAGCTGAGAGGATGTAATACTATAGAAATCCAACAAAGTTTATTTAAACTGCACATGCTAAGAATACAAGTGTGGTTTTGCTGGGTGTGCACATGTAGATGTTAAAGGGAGTGAGGCAAACAGAATAGCTAAGAAAGCAATCAGGATGAAACATAACAAATGTACCTTTGGGAGAAGGAGAGGTTAAGCCACTGATCAAAAAACAAATTATGGAAAATGGGCAAACCAGATGCGACTGGGACTGTAGTGGAAAGATATATTACAGTGTACAGAAATCTATCAATGCACAGGGTGTGAAGAGAAAACAGTCAGGAGGAGATAGTTTTAACCAGACTACAATTCGACCAATTGTTTATAAAAAACACTGTCTATGGTAGGTAAAATTTAATGAGATAAATGTGTGGAGTATGAAATGACATTTAAATGTGGTGCACATAAGATTAATGGAAAATATAAATAAGGCGTGAAAGAAATGGAATATTGAGGCTATATTAGGAACTGTAGGAGACAGAGCAAAAGACGCACTGAGAGCTATTGTCGGTGTTTGAAAGATACATGCTTAAACAATAGAATTTAGAAGTCCAGGTTACGTACTCCGATACAGTAGGGGGTGGTATGCTCCTTCAAAGACACTGTTGCAACCCACCAATAGATACAAGAAGAAGAAGAACCATAGCAACGATTAAACAAAAATGGCGGCCTCCTCTGCTACCGTTGGATCTATTTTAAACATCTTCTGTTTATTTATCTTGTTTACTGCGGTCACAACAAACGAAAACACGACGAACGACAACTTTAATGCGACTTTGTTTGGTGACAAGAACAGTGACTATACCACTGCGAATTATTACACAACAACAGAGCCTACGGTATTTGAGTTTACAACCTCAACAACGAGTTCCAGTAGCACAGAGGAGCCAGCCGCACCCGCAGAGCCCCTGCCCGTCTCCGGGCGTTTGCTCAACCCTGTCACCAACGGTAACCCGTAGCTACACACCAGTGTTCCCACTGAGCTTACGCCATTCGTGTACTTTAGTATGTATAGTTTTAGTCAAAGTTTGTTCCTCTCGTGTAGTAGAACACAAAGTTGTGTTTTTGTGTTGTCTTACACGTTGATAAACTGGTTACTATTGTCACTGAATGATGACATGATGTTAATCTACGAGGATCACAAACCGGAAGCCAGCTAGCTTAGACCTGTCCTTTTATATCGCTACCGTACTAAGCCAGTTAACTAGGTTTAGAAGCTTTACTTTAATGTGTGCCAGCAAATAATACCATCAGAAATGTAAAGTTTGGAGTATGATTAACCAAATTACAACCAGATCACTGTGAATTTATGTAACAGTACACATGAATGCATCATAAACAATATGCCCCATAGCTTGTTCTTTCAGTTGAATACTCCACAGAGTTTTTGGGGGTTGTGTTAGCAAGTTAAAGACTAGAAAAAAAGTCAAGCTGAGGTGAAATGTTATTCTAACCTAAACCTTGCTGTGTGTTTGTGTGTGTCAGTTGACAGGTTATGTCCCTGTGATGAACACAAGGATGTGTGTGACATCAACTGTTGTTGTGACAAAGAGTGTCGTCAGGAGGTGGCTCTGTTCACCAGCTGTACAGTCTCTATGGTCAGGCAAGTATCATAGCTTGTCCACAAGCTTCCACTCGGTGTCGTTCAGGTAAAGCTAAAAGGCTTGATCTGTTGGTAGTCCACAGCATTGAATCTGAAAACCCCTCTTTTTGACCTAGGCCTGTCACTAATGCAGACCAAGTAAAAACCGTGGGAGTGGAATAACCTTCATGCAGGTTCACCACACACGCAGCCTTTTAAGCACTAATCCCAGCGTCCTCCCACTTTGTCTTTCGCCATAGTTTGAACTAGTTTAGTTCCTGTCATTGACATCCACATTTTCTGCAGGAATTACAAATTAAAACAATGCAATACCATACAACAGTAAGATATTATACCAATTGCAATGCTGGAAGGGTTTTAATGCAAAGCACATGTTCAGGCCGTCTTGTATTGTATTTAGTTTCATTATAGTGTGTTCCCATTAAATGTGTTGCTGTGTGTTTTTTTTTATGTATATGTGTAGTGTGTTTGAGAAAGAAAATAGCTCCAATGTCATGGTTGGTCTAATGATTTCTCTCATGTCACTTTGCAGTGTCAGCAAGCAGCTATGCAGCCATGACGTAGCATACTACTCTTTAAGGAGCACAATAGAGGGCTACTCAGAGCTGCAGTTGTCTGTTCAAAAGGAGACTAATTATGACATCTTCTGCATTCATTCGCAAAACCGTAAGTCATCAGGGCAGAGATGTCGCAATGGCAAGAATTTGGTAGCTGGTACAGTACCAAAACATTTAAACAATACCACCACATTTAATGACAAACAAATTTTAATCAACTAAATATTTTTTCAGCTTAAATGGTCTTTTAATACACACAATGCTATATTTGACCAACTGTCTGTAATCCTAACTCATTATAAGCAGCACTCAGCTTTCATTATGAGCTATCATTAAGTTGCGCCTTTGTGAACAGCCTTTGTATGTAGGTCTGCTATAACAGCTTCATCTGTTGTAGTAGATCATTGTTCACAAACGAACAAAAACTACCGGTATGTAAAATATGTCCAATATATTTTTGCTGTTGTTTATTCTACTACTGCAGTCCAATCCTGACAATGACTAGTACTGGTTCCAATGAAAGTCCTGATTAATGATTAGATATAACATATGAAGAAATGTCAGTGGACTTGTAGAATTCCTTGAAGACGCTTTGCCACTCATCTGAATAGCTTCTCCAGTTCTTAGGGACTAGTGGGAAGTTGAGGTTTAAATAGGAAAACTCTGTGGATAAAACTCATCAGAAACGTCAAGACTCTTTTGTAAATTCATGACATATTAAATCTCAGTCCACCTGCTCTGTTTAGAGAAGGTTTCTCCAAGAATTAAGGGGGCACCTTGAGGCACCATTCACACAAGTTCTCATCTCACTTTCTGAATGTTTGCTTTATGCAGGTGTTGATGGATTGTCTTATGTCTCGCCTGCGCTTCCAACTGAAAACAGCTTTGAGTCACTCTTTAAACAGTTCACCAACTTTATTTTTGGTTCAGAGAACAGTGCTCATGTGTCCCCTGCAGAGCTGCAGGACTCGCTTGGATACCAGGTGACTCTCTCTTTTAAAGAAGTAACTTCATGTGACAATGTATTATTATTATGAAATAAGTACAGATCCAGTCATTTCATTCAAGGGATTTGCTGTATTTTTGCTGTGTTCTGTGGTATAAATAAATCTAGATATGGTTTAAGATAACAGTGTGCCTTGTCAAACGTTACCTGTTGGAATTTATTGCCATCTAGTGTTGTGCTGGTGTCGTTTTGTTATACGAGTTGTTGTATGAAGGGGCCTATTCTTCTAGTGTAATAGTCAATTCCTATCAGGATATGAGTCTGGTAACATTGGTTATGGGGCGTGTTTCAAACAGTACAGAAAACAATATGTCTTTGACCTACATCTGATCAAAACTACTTGGGCCTGGTAAATCTGTGGAAATCTGGACTAGTTTGGATGTCTTAGGTTTAGATCTACATAGCAGAATATAGTAAAAATGATAAAAAGTCCTTGAATGAGTAGGTGTGTCCAGACATTTTTTTTCTTCTGTGTTTATGCATTCAGTATGGGGATACAGTGGTGATGAGAGGAGAGAGTGGACAGAGAGTGTTCTTCTGCCTGCCAGCACCCGGTGTCACTGCCGACTGCGTGAACAGTCCTTCTGGTAACTACTGAGTAATGTTTAAAACTGTGGCACAACTCTGTCCTCTATAGTGACCATATCAAGAAAGTCCTATGCACATGTAGTACATTTCTGGTGCATTTGATATTCCTTAGTTTTGTGTCTGAATCTGATATTTAGATCAGCAAATAAAAAAGTCCATGCTTTAACATCAACAACTCAGCAGCAAAACTAAAAACATTTTTATCGCTCATCTCCAAAGACCAGACCCTTTCAAGTAAATGTGTCTCACACTGACATTTTTTTTTTAATTTAATAAACATTTAATCATATAGCACTTTTGTTGTTTTTTCTGATAAACCCAGATGGCTGTTGAAGTAGGATTCTACCATAAACTGTTTATAAAGTCCCAACTTCATACGGTAGGTGCCATCTTGGAGTTGGAGCCAGAGTCTGTGCAGTACAGTCTGATATCCATTTATTTTTTCAAACTCTCATGGTCCTATGGGACTGCTTCAGCAGTTGACATGAAAACATGCTGTGATCATGATGTCACACCCTGTGAGATAAGATAAGATCTCTTTGACAGGGCTCAACAGGTACATACACTTCACAAGAAAAGACCTACATATATTGACACACATAATAATATTTAAACATTGATACTGTATGTTTCTCTCTCCTTGGTAGTGTTACGACTTCTGACATGTCCGTTTAAAATGTTATATTTGACACCGGTAAAGGTTACTCATGGATGTGTCCCATAGCTGCTGTGATAATATATACACCATACTACAAACAAAATTTTAATTGCATTAGGCAAAGTGCAACTCAAATAAAAGTAAAACACAGGAAAGTTTAATTTGTTTGAAAAACACCATTTACCCTCTGAGCTATTCATCAGAAATCCAGGAATGTGGCACCGTTATCTTTCGTGAATTTATTTAATTACACAGATTATTGCCATCATTGTATTCCATTATATTTATTTTCCCGATTCTTTTCACAGCCTTCTTAAAGGATCAGAGCAATCGATGTTCTCAGCGTATGGTCTTGGATCAGGACTGCAGCTCTCTGTCAGCTCTCAGCATAGACACCTACACTAACGTTCAACTGTTTGTTGTGAGTCTCTCATTTGCTGTGCCACACACTGCCTGTCGATAAAAAAAACCCGAAACATTCTTGTCCCTCATAGGATATCATCAGTTATTGCCCCCTGCCCCTATAACAAGATGTTGTTGATGGAAATATGAAGAGAATCAGATTATGTTAATTCAAATATATTTACAAATGTTTTTTTGCTCAACAGGGTAAGAACAAACATGCCACAGTAAGTATGCCTATTTTTTGTTTTAACAAGTTGTCAGATTTCGATTTCTATCCAAAAAAGCGTTGAATAAGGTCAGCTGGACTTGTAGAATTTCTTGAAGACGTTTCGCCACTCATCCGAGTAGCTTCTTCAGTTCTGTTAAACTAGTGGGAAATTGAGGTTTAAATAGGAAAAACTCTGTGGGTAACACCCACCAGAAACTTGCTTGACCAGAAACTGGGGTCACTAATTACCATAATGG
The DNA here is from genome assembly GCF_022458985.1 of Mugil cephalus. NCBI lineage: Eukaryota > Metazoa > Chordata > Actinopteri > Mugiliformes > Mugilidae > Mugil > Mugil cephalus. The sequence continues at coordinate 945,236 of NC_061774.1, forward strand.
CTGATACTTACCTGTCCTTGAATGGGGGGAACTGTGTGCCTAGGCTAACTTACCCTATGAATAGAGCTCTAATGAGGCTATTGTCCATGGGAACCTGGAGGCTCAATGTGTGAATGTTGTTGAAACTTCTTGGGGACAGAAGTCAAAACTGAATTATAAATAGTTGGTAAATTAAATCTCAGTCCACCTCCTCTGTTTAGAGAAGGTTTCTCCATTTTGACATAGATGGCTTCCTTAACTCCTCTCTCAAACCATCTGTCCTCTCTGGCCAGGACTTTGACGTTGTTATCCTCAAAGGAGTGTCCTTTGTCCTTCAGGTGGAGGTGGACTGCTGAGTTGTTTCCTGATGAGCTGGCTCTCCTGTGTTGGGCCATGCGCTTGTGTATGGGTTGTTTGGTTTCCCCAATGTACAGGTCTGTACATTCCTCGCTACACTGAACCGCGTACACTACATTGCTCTGTTTCTGTCTAGGTGTTTTGTCCTTGGGGTGGACCAGTTTCTGTCTTAGTGTGTTTCCAGGTTTGAAATAAACTGGGATGCGGTGTTTACCAAAGATTCTCCTTAGTTTCTCTGATACCCCAGCTATGTAGGGGATGGTGATGTTCTTCCTTCTGTTTTGTTCCTCTTCCCTGTCCTTCCTGGGATATCTTTTTGAGCCTTTGACAAAGGCACAGTTGGGATATCCGCATGTCTTGAGGGTTTGTTTAATGTGTGTTCCCTCCTTGTCCTTGCCATCCTGTCTGGTGGGGACAGTCTGTGCTCGGTGCTGGAGGGTTCTGATGACTCCCAGTTTGTGTTCCAGGGGGTGGTGTGAGTCAAATAACAGGTGTTGATCTGTGTGTGTGGGTTTCCTATATACTTCTATGTTGAGGCTTCGATCTTCTTCAACACGTACCAAACAGTCCAAAAAGGCCAGACAGGCCCCGCTGATGTCCTCCCTGGTGAACTTGATGTTGCTGTCCACTGTGTTGATGTGTTTAGTGAAAGATTCCACCTCCTTTGTCTTTATTTTAACCCAGGTGTCGTCCACATATCTGTACCAGTGGGTGGGAGTGGAACCTGCAAAGGTGTCCAGAGCTCTGGTCTCTACTTCCTCCATGTAGAGATTGGCCACGATCGGTGACACTGGGGACCCCATCGCACAGCCGTGTTTTTGCCTGTAGAAACCTCCATTGAACTGAAAGTAGGTGGTGGTCAGGCACAGGTCGAGTAACACACAGACTTGTTCTGGGGTGAGGTTGGTTCTTGAGGCCAAGGTGTCATCCTTTTGTAGTCTTTTCCTTACTACATCCGTGGCTTCTCTCGTGGGGATGCAGGTGAACAGAGAGTTGACATCAAAGGACACGATGGTTTCTTCTGGGTCCAGTGTGATGTCCTTGACTTGTTCACAAAGTCCCTGGAGTTTTCGATGCGGTGTGTGTTCCAGGGGGTGGTGGATTCTGGTTTTGTAGATGTCTCATGACATCTACAAAACCAGAATAATTAACTACCTACAACAACTGGAAAAGGAGAAGGTCATCGACAGACTCCTTTATTACCGTCTGTACCCAGGGGAAGCCACACCGTGTATTTATGGTCTCCCCAAAATACTCAAGGAGGGAGCCCCACTCAGACCCATTGTCAGTAGCATCAACTCTGTCACATATAACATTGCCAAGCATTTGGCATCCATCCTCTCTCCATTAGTAGGCAACACCCCACACCGCATCGAAAACTCCAGGGACTTTGTGAACAAGTCAAGGACATCACACTGGACCCAGAAGAAACCATCGTGTCCTTTGATGTCAACTCTCTGTTCACCTGCATCCCCACGAGAGAAGCCACGGATGTAGTAAGGAAAAGACTACAAAAGGATGACACCTTGGCCTCAAAACCAACCTCACCCCAGAACAAGTCTGTGTGTTACTCGACCTGTGCCTGACCACCACCTACTTTCAGTTCAATGGAGGTTTCTACAGGCAAAAACACGGCTGTGCGATGGGGTCCCCAGTGTCACCGATCGTGGCCAATCTCTACATGGAGGAAGTAGAGACCAGAGCTCTGGACACCTTTGCAGGTTCCACTCCCACCCACTGGTACAGATATGTGGACGACACCTGGGTTAAAATAAAGACAAAGGAGGTGGAATCTTTCACTAAACACATCAACACAGTGGACAGCAACATCAAGTTCACCAGGGAGGACATCAGCGGGGCCTGTCTGGCCTTTTTGGACTGTTTGGTACGTGTTGAAGAAGATCGAAGCCTCAACATAGAAGTATATAGGAAACCCACACACACAGATCAACACCTGTTATTTGACTCACACCACCCCCTGGAACACAAACTGGGAGTCATCAGAACCCTCCAGCACCGAGCACAGACTGTCCCCACCAGACAGGATGGCAAGGACAAGGAAGGAACACACATTAAACAAACCCTCAAGACATGCGGATATCCCAACTGGGCCTTTGTCAAAGGCTCAAAAAGATATCCCAGGAAGGACAGGGAAGAGGAACAAAACAGAAGGAAGAACATCACCATCCCCTACATAGCTGGGGTATCAGAGAAACTAAGGAGAATCTTTGGTAAACACCGCATCCCAGTTTATTTCAAACCTGGAAACACCCTAAGACAGAAACTGGTCCACCCCAAGGACAAAACACCTAGACAGAAACAGAGCAATGTAGTGTATGCGGTTCAGTGTAGCGAGGAATGTACAGACCTGTACATTGGGGAAACCAAACAACCCATACACAAGCGCATGGCCCAACACAGGAGAGCCAGCTCATCAGGAAACAACTCAGCAGTCCACCTCCACCTGAAGGACAAAGGACACTCCTTTGAGGATAACAACGTCAAAGTCCTGGCCAGAGAGGACAGATGGTTTGAGAGAGGAGTTAAGGAAGCCATCTATGTCAAAATGGAGAAACCTTCTCTAAACAGAGGAGGTGGACTGAGATTTAATTTACCAACTATTTATAATTCAGTTTTGACTTCTGTCCCCAAGAAGTTTCAACAACATTCACACATTGAGCCTCCAGGTTCCCATGGACAATAGCCTCATTAGAGCTCTATTCATAGGGTAAGTTAGCCTAGGCACACAGTTCCCCCCATTCAAGGACAGGTAAGTATCAGCCATTATGGTAATTAGTGACCCCAGTTTCTGGTCAAGCAAGTTTCTGGTGGGTGTTACCCACAGAGTTTTTCCTATTTAAACCTCAATTTCCCACTAGTTTAACAGAACTGAAGAAGCTACTCGGATGAGTGGCGAAACGTCTTCAAGAAATTCTACAAGTCCAGCTGACCTTATTCAACGCTTTTTTGGATTACCATGACCTGGATGACTGAGAACCTTCACAGACATTTCGATTTCTAATATTTTAGTGACAGAAAGGAATTGACAAATGTTTTAATAGGTGATGAATTGATGCTTTTTCCAAGCAAAGATGCTAAATATTCACTTTTATGCTTACTTAAATGTGGTAATTCTCTGATATTCTGTGTTTTCTGAATTCAGAACTGTGTTTTAGATTATTGTTTGGGAAGCACAGAAGATTACAATACCTTGAACTATATCATTTCTGATATAAGTAATCTAGAGTCCTGTAGCGTAACTAGTTATACAATAATTTTGAAAATCATTCATTAAAGTCATTGTGCAGCGTTAGGTTTGTTTTTATGTTTTTGTTAAGGTCAGGTATATTATACCTGTGTATGAAAATCATCATCAAATAAAACAGTCCATGCTCAGATTTATAAATAAATTAATGCCCACAGTTGGATATCTGTAAGGTCCTGATGACACTTTGGTCAGACCAAGTAAAAGCATTGCATACCTGTGGACCCCTACCAATTTTCAGTCTTTTCTTCTAGGTGGTAGTAGGCTATGGCAAAATGAGTTTTGAATTTACATATTCTCAGCGTGCTTGCTTGGATGCTTTCTGGGTACTCGGGCTTCCTCCCACTGTCCAAAACATGCTTGTTAACTTCACTGGTGGTTCTAAATTGGCCATAGGACGGAGTGTGAATGGTTGTCTGTCTATGTGTTATCCCTGTGATAGACTGGCAATCTGTCCAGGGTGTACCCCACCCCACCCTCGCTCAATGACAGCTGGGATAGGCTCCAGCCCCCTGTGACAGTCTAGAGGACAAGCAATTGTAGCAGATGAGAGGAGAATGAGAAACTCAGAGAAGAAACTTCAAAATCTTCACATGTCACCACAGCCACACGAAATTTAGCAAGACATGAGCAAATTAGACCAACTTAGCAATTCAAAAACAGGAAATTACATAACCCTATGCTCAGTTCCCCCTAAAAAGCAAGTAATCAGTTACTGACAACATGTTTACTGAGCTGTCTATTTTCCTACATCCAGGCAACCACTGATTTTCATGATCTGTATTTTACAATAGTATTAATTTCAATTTACCAAGAATTGACTGAGCTATATCCTGCACAACAATGAATGTGTCTGCTTTTATTTGGCTAATAAGCTACAGCTAAGCTATCAACCAACGTCTGTACAACTGTTTTCCTTGGGAGATGCCACTATTTACAGTGAGCATAATACTTAGCATGGGCTGCCTGCCTTCATCTCTCTGCAAGCTGATTTAGGACAAATGGCTAATGTGTGATTTCCTTGTGTTGCTGGAGGTTGTTCCTGTGGAGGTAGCTTCAGTTATCCTGCAATCTACAGATGGATCTCAGACTGAGCTAGAGATAAGTGGTGGAGAAAACCTCAGTCCTTTTCTCCTCAGCCCTGCCCTCTGTGCTAATGTAGTGCTGAAGGTAAATCAGCCAACACTGTCTTTGTAGAGTAAATTTGAATAGAAAGCTGTTAAAATTTTACCTGGGAAAACATGTATTTCAAACTTACTACTAGGAATGCACTCACACCAGATAGAAGTACTTATAATGCTGATAAAGACTACAGATATGAGTACTCAATACTATTACATTTCTAAATACGACTGTATGAAGAAATAACAATAGCTCTAGAAAATAACATTTAACACCTCAATGATGACTTCAAACCTAGGGAGGACTTTACTTGTGAATTTGGGAATAGCTGATGCAGCCCTGTCCATGTTAGAAACCGAATATTGCAGTCCAGGAGGCAGTTACACTCATCTTACTCTTGCTCTGAGATTAGTTGAATAACAGTCAGACATGCTCCAGTCCTTGGAGATAAGTCTGGCCATCTTGGTAACACCCTGGTGGTTATTTTGAATTAAGACGTACCAAGTCCTATATAAGTGGATGGGAAGGGAGCCAAAACTGACATTTCACAGTTCGCTGGGACTTACAAACTATCTATATAAAGACCAGCCAAATCTTAGACATCAAAAACTTTAAGAAGTTGTGCCTTTTCTTCCCAAAATTTATATTTTTCTTGTGTAAGGTTTCACAACACCAACTTTTCATTTACAGCTCAGTCCACAGTGCTGTGACATAGAGTGTATGGAGCAAGTGGTTAGATATTGGGTACATTGTCAGCAATACTTTTTTCAGTTATTTCATGTAATTTAATTCAGTTTAATTCAGAATCAAATTCTGTATGACTATGACCTCATTGTTGAAACATATGAAATCAATATATTGTGACAAAAAAATCAACATTACAGTAACTACACAAAGACGTATAGCTGGAAATCTAGACATAGAATTATTTCACTCCGTAATAGCCTGTGTATTTCCTCAGGTTTTCTTTACGATTAGGTACAACCCAGTTGGTGAGATAGTAAACGTGACAGTATCTCTGCTGCTTGGATTTGTCAGTGACACCATGCTGCCACTGGAACAGGAGTTTCAGGTCATGTATGTCCAGGTAATGTATCACAACTGGCCAGTAACCTATTAATTTGTATCCACAAAAGTGTTTTCTTGATATGTAAATATTAATATTTGCTCTAAGAGTTTATCTACTAAATGGGCTCTTAGTGCACCACACTGCTGTATATTACTTATCTGTCCATTCATGTCACACCCTTTTTCTTTATTTTTTTTTTGTCTGCATTTGTCTACATAGTTAAACACCACAGGGTGTCAACATTATATGAGGTTGATGCAGTTATATTCTTGCAGTTGAATATTTTATTACTTCAGTGCATAAGTGTGACCATCACTACCCTGGGAACTATCCTGTTGATCTTTATTGAGTGGAGTGACCTTGTGTGGCAGGGAGGGCAGTGCTACACCTCACTGAATAGAGGGAGAGAACAAAGGACAGAAACTGGTGATGTGTAAGGTTCTGTGCTTCCCAAATCACCTCACTCAGATTTGACTGGGTACAGGGGGGTGCTGTGTAGATCTCTGGAGAGATGAGAGAATCCAGGGAGGGTAAGGGTGTCCCAATAGGGGAGAGCAGTCTGCGATAGGGCACGTAGTGATGGAGTGTAAGAACACTCCAGCCCTTATTAGACGGGTCTCATCAATTCTTATTGATGTGATCCAGCATGGGCTGGCAGGTGACAACACACAGGCATGTGGGCATTCCCTAAATATGAGTGAGACCATTACCAGTGCCCAGAGTCAGGTCAGAAACCCCAGCCCCCGAGAACCACCACCTCAGTGTGGGTTGCATGGGTAACAAGACCAGAGAACCACCATAGCCACGGGGCACGCCACACCCTGGCGCACATGGCAAGTGACAGCGATCACCCCCAGACCGACCAAGCGACCACATGCCGGTGCAGGCCAGAATGGCCCCCTACACCCCCCAACCACCGGTGACCGTCCACCCAACGCCACCGACGGAAGGAGGCCTTAAAGAAAACAGAAAATAGTCCAAAAAATACATAAGTTCTAGTAAGCACATAAAATGGTGAAAAAGATAACTGCAATGCATGCAGAATGTAAACAATGTTCTGGTACAAAGACAGGGGACCACACACCAGGTCAGATAAGTGCATTTCATTTGAACCAGAAAGAACATTTCAAATGCAGCACTCAACAAACTGACTGCGAAAGTTGGTAATTCCAACGTCACGATCCAAGATGTAGATCAACACATTCGTTATTAGCGTTACAGTTTATTTGTGTTCCATCAAATCAGCTATACACATACAATTTTGCTTCAGTGTTTGTATGTGCACAATGCATTGTTATCAATGATTCTGTGAAATATATATATATAATGTGTGTGACATGAGAAAACGTTTTCCTGATATTAAGTCTTCATAATGTACTTTGTCTTGTGTCTGATACACAGGAGGATGGTGGAGAGGCGACTGTTCACTACAGCGGAAATCCAGGTTATGTGGCTGGACTACCTCTTGTGTCTGGAACAAGAACAGCAGAATATCCTTTACCTGTATGTCTTGATGTCTCTTATACAGGGTATAAGTCTGTGTAAGTCTAAGAAGGTCATTTTGATAAAGTCAAAATTATGATATTTTTTAATGATCACTATGTTTTTCTGTTGAAAATGGATTTCCACATGAACCAGAAAAGTTAATGTGTCCGTGAACGGCTGTAGTAAATGGATACTCTCAAGAGCTTTCGTCATTGTATAACTGCTTGTATGTTGCCCAGAACTGCAGTATGTGTACGTTGCTATACCAGTCCCCACCAGCTATTGCGTCTTTTCAGTCTTCTTATAGATGGGGAAAATGCAAATGCAAAATACACTCACTTGCCACTAGGGTTGCAAAGGGGTGGGAAATTTCTAGTAAATTTCCAGAAACTTTCCATGGGAAGTTAAGCTGGGGAATTTGGGAAATATTCCAAATTGTAAACTTTACATGGGAATTATGGGAATTTATGGGAATTAACTGTAAATTGGGGGTAATTTAAACAAACTGGATCATATCCAAACATAAATGTAATCACATTTGAGGTAACTACCACCACCATAATAAGCTAGCCTTTTAAATGGTCAATGAAATGAAAAATAGCTAACATGTAGCACCTATTTTTATTTAATGATTCCAAGTTAAACATCAATACTATTATAGATCAAATATATTTACCCCATAATATGATCAAAACTTACTACTCCGCGCGCTCAAATGTGTGGCTTCAATAGTCTTGTGCTTTGGGCTCAAAACTGTGGCCTCCAGGGTTCAAGAATTCATCTGTGCATGTGATGGAGGAATGCACAGTGTATGCAGCTGGTGTGGCCTCAATAGCCCTGCAGTAGGCAGTGTGCTGTGTGCATGTGATTGAGTGTACTTGAAGTAAATCTGGTTGTTTTAGCCAAAAGTATGCTACAATATATTTTCCCCAACTACACACGACAAAATTGTTGGTACCCCTCGGTTAATGAAAGAAAAACCCACAATGGTCACAGAAATAACTTGAACCTGACAAAAGTAATAATAAATAAAAATTCTATGAAAATGAACAAATGAAAATCCGACATCGATTTTGAACCATGGTTCAACAGAATTATTTTAAAAAATAAACTCATTAAACAGGCCTGGACAAAAATGATGGCACCCTTAACTTAATATTTTGTTGCACAACCAAACGATTCCTGTAACTGTCAATGAGACTTCTGCACCTCTCAGCAGGTATTTTGGCCCACTCCTCATGAGCAAACTGCTCCAGCTGTCTCAGGTTTGAAGGGTGCCTTTTCCAGGCAGCATGTTTCAGCTCCTTCCAAAGATGCTCAGTAGGATTTAGGTCAGGGCTCATAGAAGGCCGCTTCAGAATAGTCCAATGTTTTCCTCTTGGGTGTTTTTAGTTGTGTGTTTTGGGTCATTATCCTGTTGCAAGACCCATGACCTGCGACTGAGACCAAGCCTTCTGACACTGGGCAGTACATTACTCTCTAGAATCCCTTGATAGTCTTGAGATTTCATTGTACCCTGCACAGATTCAAGACACCCTGTGCCAGATGCAGCAAAGCAGCCCCAGAACATAACAGAGCCTCTTCCATGTTTCACAGTAGGGACAGTGTTCTTTTCTTGATATGCTTCATTTTCTTGTCTGTGAACATAGAGCTGATGTGCCTTGGCAAAACGTTCTATTTTTGTCTCATCTGTCCATAGGACATTCTCTCAGAAGCCTTGTGGCTTGTCAACATGTAGTTTGGCAAATTCCAGTCTGGCTTTTTTATGATTTGTTTTCAACAATGGTGTCCTCCTTGGTCGTCTCCCTTTAAGTCCACTTTGGCTCAAACAATGAGAGATGGTGCAATCTGACACTGATGTTCCTTGAGCTTGAAGTTCACCATTAATCTCTTTAAAAGTTTTTCTGTGCTCTTTTCTTACCCTTCGTATCATCCATCTCTTTGATTCATCATCAATTTTCCTCCTACAGCCACATCCAGGGAGGTTGACGACAGTCTCATGGATCTTAAATTTCTGAATAGTATGTGCAACTGTAGTCACAGGAACATCAAGCTGCTTGGAGATGGTCTTATAGCCATTACCTTTAACATGCTTGTCTATAATTTTCTTTCTAATCTCCTGAGACAACTCTTTTCTTCGCTTCCTCTGGTCCATGTTGAGTGTGAGTTTATTTTTTAAAATAATTCTTTTGAACCATGGCTCAAAATTGATGTCGGATTTTCATTTGTTCATTTTCATACTATTTTTATTTATTATTACTTTTGTTGGATTCAAGTTATTTCTGTGACCATTGTGGGTTTTTCTTTCATTAACCGAGGGGTACCAACAATTTTGTCCACGTGTGCATATTTAAGATTCCTGTTGAGGGCCAACCTCCAATTTTGTAAATTTATTCCTGTTAATTCCCATGATAAGTCTCCAACTTTGAAAATTCCCAGAATTTTGCAACCCTACTTGCCACTTTATTAGGTACACCTGTTCAATCACACATAGCTAATCAGTCAATCACATGACTTGCTGAAGTTCAAACCAAGGATCAGAATGTGGAAGAAAGGGGATTTAAGTGACTTTGAATGTAGTATAGTTGTTGGTGCTAGGTGGGCTGCTCTGAGTATTTCAGAAACTGCTGATCTACTGGGATTTTCACACACAACCATCTCTAGGGTTTACAGAGAATGATCCAAAAAAGAGAAAATATCCAGTGAGCGGCAGTTGAGTGGACAAAAATATCTTATTGATGTGAGAGGTCAGAGGAGAATGGACAGACTGGTTCAAGATGATAGAAAGGCAACAGTAACTCAAACAACCACTTGTAGGTTTTGCATTTAACAGTCTTCTCCACTGGGATTGCTAGAAGTATCAACCTTGGAGACACGCTGTCTCTGCTTCGCAGTGCTGAAGACCAAGACTGTCTTCAGGGTCCACACCAGCGCTCTCCAGTCCTGTTTGGTCTAGACTCGGTGTCTGGCTGCATATTAAGGCAAGCATCCACACACTCAACATATGTTATTCCCATGAAAAAGGTAGCACTGCCTTACATGGTAAAACAAAGGTGAGAGTGACTTGTCGTATCTCTGCAGGCTAGAGGACACTGCCAACTGCTCCCTGGTCTCCCAGCTGCTTCTGGACATTCTCAGAGGACCAAACTATCCCCAGTTTGTGGCATCCTTTGGAAACTCACGACTAGACAGTCCTCTGGACTGGGTGCAGATCAAGAACAATTTTTATCCATGGGTTAGTTCAGTATGAAACTTAACCTACTGTGACTTCTTTTAAGACGACTTTTGCCAGTAACATTGGCCATAGAGGTCACAACAATCTACAGTATCTTTCACTGGGGCACAACACTACAGTACTTTCAGCAGAAGGAGGCTCCATTCTGGTCATACAGATTATTATATTGTTATATCACACAGGTGTTTGTATTCAGAGGAGTTGATGAGAAATATCCAACACTGTGTCTGTCATTTGCAGGAAGCACAGAGTTGCAACATTCCATTGTCACTCCATTTAGAAATTGAATGGACCAGATATGGATCCTTGGTGAACCCCCAAGCTCAGGTAGTAAGCATCAAAGAAGTAATCCAGACCAACACCAGCACTTTGGTAAGGCTCACAATTACTTTTAGAATTCATATACTCATATGGTTTTCCACAGCTATTTCTTCAGAGCTCCAACAGCCTCGGAAACCAAGTGTGCTTATACGTGATCCAAATGTGGAAACACACTGGAAAAGGTGGAGTGAAAATGTCTATATATAGAGAGGATAAAGAAATATTGTAGGAATAGCAACACTAACACTAAAGCACACTATAAGCAGTACTGCATTACTGTATTAGAACCTCAAGTTTGGCATTTTGGCCAAAAACCCACACAAACAGACGGCATCAGGGCTGGGACCAGTGACGGTGTCCAGCAAAAATGACCCAGGCTGAAATTCAAGGTGGGGAGAATGATTCAGTTTCCGATGGTTGCTGGAGAGGTACTTGAGCTCAGTTTGTACACCGCGCCAGCCTCAACACTGGATGCTTCCTGTTCTTTTCGCCACGTAAATATCCTGGTTGTCATCCGACACTGAAAACAGTCGACACTGTCATCCGACTTGTCCATGACAATTTCTGCACTCATATTGATATCTTTGATATTTAGTTTGCCATAAAAGCAAGCAGGGCTTTTGAGTGGCATCAGTCAACATATTTTGAACCTGAGACACCAAGATCATCAAAAGCAATGTGGGTCATGATCACACTGTTTAGCCACAGAAACACAGCTGTTTGTTACTTATATCATCAACATAAACATCTGTTGCTCAATTCTCAGCCCAGCAGACACATAGTCTTAATATCACCATTACAATATAGTAACCAGAAGAACCAGATGATACAGCAGCCAAATGATTGTCATAAGTTAGAAAGCAAGCACAACCATCTTAAACATTTGGGCCTAAAAGTATTCACATAAAATTTGCATCCTTCCTGACATTGATTACTCAGCCAGAGCAGATATTTCTTACGGTGACGTCACATTTACCAAAACATTGCAACATCTACAAGCGTGATAATCCACAGACATAGCCTCAGTTCCGTTATCATCCCCAAGTCATCTTGTTTCTTCCACTTGAGAAGCCTTCAGAATATTGTACCATTGCAGAGCGCCATCCATGCATCCAGGAAATGACCAGAGGCAACTTTTTTTAATCAGCCCGGAATTGAATCATGATCAGATTACAGTAAACATTTTGTCAGTTCACTGATTTTAATATTAATAAGGATAACAACAGCAAATCAAAAATCCAAATAAACAACGGCTGCAGTCGGCCAAATAATATTTATGTACATTGCATTTTCATGGCTATTTTGCTACTTCATGACTATAGTACTATTTCACTTTAGTTTCTTTCCCCAACCACCCACTACCCCACTTTTTCAATAAAATGGGTCCAACCAACCAACTCCGTGAATCAGTATATATACATGCACTTGAAAAAAAAACAATTATTGCATTCATCCGACTTTTGCTGGACAACTTGAGCGCATGTAAATGCATTACTTAGACTAATATCATATCTTCCGATTAAGACACCCAGATAATGCAATAGTAAATCTCTGGCATGTATATGCCTAATAGGAGTTTAACTAGACAGTGCATGTGCACATGCTCCACAACGTATGACCCCAGAACAAAAACATCCAAGAAAGCCAGCCGCAGAAGAAGGTTAACAGAGCTGGTAGAAGAACCACCTGCGGGATAGCGCTCGTCTTATCTGCACCATAAGTAGTGTGCACATTACGTACAAGATTAAAAAAAAAGCTGTACAATTATCGAACTTATTATTTAATTGCCGGCCACATGAACAACTCCAGTTATTATATTACGTAATAGGTTAACTGGAAAGGGAGCCTTATTAACCTGCTGAAAAGACACATATCGTTTGGAGGATATGTTCCTGTCAGTTATTCTCCATTGCATGTAAACTGGGACAAGGACTGCATTCAGAAAGTCAAATTTTGAGCATAGCTGTCAATGTAAAAGCACTAATGACTTAAACAAATAAACTTCTTAAATCTTTGATTTTAGCCAGTTTTTAATATTTGACTCATATAGTTCACAGTACAAGGACCAACATATTTATGCTTCATTCTTCATACTTTAAGATATACTTCATACTTCAATATATGTGGGACATGCATAATTTTCCTCAGTATTTTCTCTTTTTAACCAACTCTAGCAGAAAGTAGAATCTAGAGGCTCACATGTAATATGGTAATACAGCTGTAGAAACCATATACAATGCAAGCTTCTCTAGATGGTGAATCTTATCTGGTGTGTGTGTTTATGCTCCCACAGGCCGTGGTGTCTGGAGAAAGCAACATCCTGCCGATCAGAACTTCTGTGGCCTTCATACCAACATCAGCTGCTGCTCTTCCTGGTTACAGAGCCACACCCACCATCATTGCCAAATTACCATTTGATTTTTTCTTCCCTTTTGTCTGATCCAACAACATGTTCCACTCACCAGTGTACAGCAACACCAAACATAGTTTATATGGCATTTATCACCACAAGCACAGTTTGGATGATCAATCTGCCATTGTCTCATGTATAGAACGAGTTTTGTAAGAAGTTTTAATAAATAAAATCACCTATTTATTACATATATTCATTCACTCTGGAATATTTATTGAAATCTGTTTTATATGACATACAGTCTCATTTAGCAGATATAAATGTAATTTTATGTACAAGTCATCAGTCTGCAAAAGATATTAATGAGCATTCTGGAGTCCAGTTATCTACAGTATATATTTGACATTTCATATATAAATGCGAATATCTAAGAAGTTGAATGTTCTCAAAACAAGCAGAGGGTACTGAAGTTAGGTGTAAAATAAGTATACAGTGTGACTGTTGATAGAAATGTTGGTGAACAGTAGCACCACAACAGTTGGCTTGATGAGTCAGAACTCTATGCCGTGCTTCTTCAGGAGAGCGTGCAACTTCTGGTTCTCTTGGGCCTGTCATGATAGAGACAAACAGAGAGACAAATTGATTTGTTGCTTTTTTACAGATGCCATAGTTTGCTGCCCATGTAGTCCTACATATAAGAATGTCTTTTTTTTAAAAAAAATGTCCCCATAACTTTTATTTGATCTCTATTTAAAGGTTAAATGTAAAATAGAGGGTATAAGTAATCACCAGTTTATCCCCACGCTCCTGTAGCTCTGTGGCTCTTGCGACAAGGTGGTCGTAACTCTCCTTCAGCTTGTGGATCTTCTGGCTTGCACGGCTTTTCACTGACACTAAAATCCCTGCAGGAAATTAAACATAGTCAGCTCCACCTGTATGGTCTACAATAACAGAAGCTCTAGATGGCTGTATTCACCGGTGAGCACTGACCATTGATAATCCTAGCCACCCTCCAGAGTCGGAGCAGGATGAGGAGACCCATCCCATCAAAGGCGTCCTCGTGGAAGATGAAAACAACATCCAACACAAAGGACACCACCACCACCAAACCATCAAATACCTCAAACTTATGCTGGAAGAACTCAAGGCGGTAGGCAAACATCTTCCCAGCCAGCTCCACCATGAAGAAGGTGAGAAGAGCCAGGCTCAGATAGTGAAATACCTGTGAAACTAAATGTTAGTTACATCGTAGCAATGTAATGTAATAATCAGAACTCAGTGGAAAGGTTGATGTCTGACCTCAGGAGCAATATGGCCATGTTCTAAATCGATGACAGCCAGGTCTATGAGCAGCTCCGCAAGGACAAAAATGGCATCCAGGATTACCAAACACACCACTGCTATCTAAAAGCCAAGTTAAAGAACATTTTGAATGCAGGACTGTTAGGATATAACATAATGTTCATATTATTGTCACACCATTCCCCATGACACTATTGTGCTTAAATACAGTTTACAGTATAACAATATCTTTTGAAAATACAGTTTCTCCAAGATTACACCAGAGGTTTGCAGCACTCCTGGGGCTCAGAATGGTAGTTACTTCAAATTTGAAGACGAATGCAAAGATTAGAAAAATCTTGAAAAAAATAAAAATATGTCTCATTAACCTCCTTAACCTGTAGCAATAACTGTATTTTAATTACCTAGTTTCCTAGTAGTAGATCGATGCTTATACTGGTTCAGCAGCATTAATGCATGAGCATCGTTTTAATTTGCAGTAGGCTTCTAGTACACAGGCTGATTTTAAGCATCTTGAATGTGATCACTGTTACAGGCAGAACATCGGTTTCAGCATCATCTGTGAAAAGACTATAATGGAATACCTGAAAATGTTCTGAGCTGTACAGCCTCTTCAGTGAATCCCTGAAGGTCAGTGCAGGTGGAACTTGCGCTGTAGCAGGACTCAGGTCCTCACTGGCCACGAGCAGCTCTTCATCCTCCAACTGGTTCGGCTGCTCATCGCCCACAGTGGTGAAATACTTAAGGTACCGAGCCATGCTGGCAGACTTGACAGAACGGGGGAGATTCGTGCGTACTACCTCAGTTCACCTCAATAGAGAACAAAAACGATCCACTAACTTTCTCTAATAGTTAGAATATAACTTAATACATTGCAGCTTACCAAATGTTTTTCTCTTCTGAAGAAGAACAGCGGAGGCGAAACACTGCATGAGACAATCTGCAGAATAAGGCAGGTCAGTAAGAGTTATGGTAAAGCTAATGCACAGACTTTGCAATCTGTGTCAACATGATAGATTTCTCCATAGACAACCAGAGTTTACTTCTCCTTTTTTTTTTTTTTAGTTTTTTTTAGTTTTGCAGTACGTTGTTGAAAGGGCAAACCAGTGTGAGTCTGGTGTTAAAGGAAAGCTTAAGGTGCCATCCTTATTAATCATTCACCCTTGTATGTCATATGACTGTTGAGTGTTATCATCAAACCACCATGCCCAAAGGATCAATCTGCAACTACAGCTTCTTTCTGCAGAGTAGATGACTTCAACACAGATGCTGTCCCCTGAAGAGTAGGGGTCAAAATGAAACACACACAGCTTGTTCCGAATTAGATTCAGCATTGGGGGCCTTCACAGACAGCAGCACCAAACAACATTATTATTTTGGGGGCATGAGACCACACGTTAGTCTACTGAAACACAGTTGACACAAGGAAGGCATTCGTTTGGTATCCATTGCTGATTCCAATGTAGTGAGGACTGACAAACGCAAATATCGAGCTTCTGTGTCTTTCTGGCAGTAAAAAGTTTGAAACTTTTCCTACCAGATTTTACAGGAATGAGTGCAGCGCTTACGCGTTTGAGTTTAACGTCGGGATCTCAGGAGTCGACCGCAGACTACAACTCGTGATGAAAACATCCGTCTGAACTGAATTTGCCAACCAAGCGTTTTGCTGAAAGCTTTACGGCTCGAGGACAGAGCGCATGCGAACGGAATCTTTATTACTGTGAAACGGATTAGCGGGTTACTTTTATTTCCCACTTTAACTTTTAAAGCTTTTAGGAGGAAAATAACGTGCAACTTCTCCCAGTGAAGACTCCGCCTTCGACTCCTTCCCCCGTGTCTCCACGTTAACGTCGAGTTGTACCAGACTGCGTTTAAAGAACAGCAGGTTTACTCCGTTTCGCATAGCGGAAAACATTAAAGAATACGAGTAACTGTTGTGAATAGCGTAACCAAAATTGTCACTTTGTTGAATCAATTATTGTGTGTTTTTGCCATCGCATTTCGAGATGCTGGACAACGAGTGAGCAGTGTGTATGAGCGAAACATTAGCGTTAAATCTTTCAAGTCAGTTTATGTATTTATCTTTGTATTTTGGTACGCTGGCCCTGCCTCTAAATAGTAACTTGAGTTCCAGATGAGTTCTTGTTACTTTTGAACACTGGCCGCTGTGCGCCCCTGCCATGGAGTGTGCAGATTTATTTTATTGTAGTGGTATGAGGCACCACTGTCTTGAATAATTCCGGTTCACCCTGCCCTCTCTGGCCAATCATTAGTCACACAGAGAGGATAAAAGTAGGAGAGGTTTCTCCCCCCTGTCCTCTCGCTTCCTGCCTCGTCGGCCCGCCCACTTCCAGGTTGTCCCCACTGCTCACCGCATCGGACAGGTAGGCACGCATTAGCATGCCGGTAAAAGTCCACACTTGTTAGTGTCAGTTAATTCAAACATAACCTTTCCGATAGATCCGGCATCCACGCGGTCCTGGCAGGGCACTGGGGTCGCTATCACTGGCGTTTAGGTGAGTTGCGGTGTGCTGCTGCTGCTAATTGTCTTGGCCAGGTGTTGAGCCTCCTCCTTTCTCCACTCCTCTCCCTCTAACAGTGCTGGTTGTTGGTGTTGTGGTGGCTGTCCCCCGCCGCTACGCTCTTCACCCCTCTCCCTTTTTTTTGGTAGAGACCGAAACCGACCGGATAAAAGGCCGGTAGTTTGGACGCCAAGCAGAGTAAGACTGGTACTGAATAATTCCGGCTCATTAGCCACGGCTGCCTCGCCCCTTCGCTACTGCTACCTTGCTACTGCTACTTCGCTGCTCCTGTTAATTCGCTGCTCCTGACTTCGGGTTCTTGACGGCCGTTTTGGGTCGACCTGCTTCGCGCTGCTGGCCCGGGTTTTCTGCTGCTATTGCACGTGTGGCGGTGCGCGTTCGTGGGTGTGTGGCTACCGCTTGTGCTGGACATTACGAGCCCAGTCCGGACCCTCAGCCCCTAGATTAGAGTGTGTGTGTGCGTGAGTGTGTGCGTGAGTGCTTACGTGTGTGTGCGTTTTAAATGCAATTCTCAAGGTGTGGTGTAATTTTGTTTATTCATTTATTTATATTTTGTTTCTTTTTCTGATTAATAGTAAAGTTTATTGTGGTTATTTATTTTTTGGTTAAGTGGTTTGCTTTGCTTGAGTAAGGTGTCATTTTGGGAGTTTATTGTAATTATGTTCTATTTGGGGGAAAACTTCTTAATTTCAGCCCTCAGTTACTTGTCAGAAATGGATTAGTTACGATTACTGTTGAGTAGATATCTCTGGCCAGAGACTTTTTAATCTGTTTGTTAATTTGATTTTTGATTAATCTAATTGTATTATTCCTTAGTGTATTAATTGATTATTCTTTAATTCGTTTATATTGTGGGATATTGTTTTCCTTTAATTGTGAGCCCTGTTGACTGTGCTTTATTTTCCCTAGAGCTGGAGGTGGACGGTGGTGGTGGTTCTTCCCCGGGTGGTGTTGGTCCCCTGTGTGTGTGTGTGTGGTGGTCCCTGCTTATTTTGTGCGCTCCTCACGTTTTTTTGGTTGTGTGAGTGGGGTGCCCCCCTTTTCATTTTTATTGTGGACGTCACTCCCCATGTTGGTTCCTCCTCCAGCCGGTAAGCCCCAGCTCGTATCCTTTTTCTCAGTTGGCTCCGTTTTTTATTATTTTCATTTTGTCCCATGCCTT
Source organism: Mugil cephalus (assembly GCF_022458985.1). Lineage (NCBI taxonomy): Eukaryota > Metazoa > Chordata > Actinopteri > Mugiliformes > Mugilidae > Mugil > Mugil cephalus. The sequence continues at coordinate 963,429 of NC_061774.1, forward strand.
GTTTATTTTAGAGTGCCAAAATAAAGTTTTTGTATGTGATAATTGAACTCCGTCTCCTATTCTCCCTGATTGAACGAACCTGTGTCCTTTTGTAATAGTTGGTAATTGACCTTTAATACGGGTCCTTGGGCCCTAACCCAAGGTGGCGTTGTCGGTTGTATACAAAAGAGAAAAGAGTTTTGAGACATAACTGAGTAAGTTATCCCTCGTGTTGCCACAAACTTGGCGTTGTCGGCAGGATACAAAAGAGAAAAGAGTTTTGAGACATAACTGAGTAAATTATCCCTCGTGTTGCCACATTATTATCATATCATTTTTACGGTCCATGGCTCAAGGAGGGCGTCCTGGAAGAGGGTGACGCAAATACATCCAAAAATCACGTCCTACACTACACAAAACTTTTTAGCCTACAATTATGACTATGGTATCACTGCAGCTGCATTCTTTCAACTTTAACCACTCCACACTGCACCAGGTCCTGTATTGCAAAGATTTCCATAGACCCCTGGGATATTGAGATAAAATGACAATATGTTGGGATAAGAAACCCAAATAGCGAGTAGAATACGTATGTGGCTCTTGGCAATTACCTTAAATGTTGAATGTTCAGCTCTCTCCATACCCCTCTGCTGTTTGCTGCTAGTAACATACACTGGTCAGTCAACACATTATGACCACCATCTTAATAGGAAACCCCTATCCTCCAAAACTGTTTGACTCATCAGAGAGTGCACATAGGCCTGCTGAGGGTGTCCTGTGGTGTATACGAGGCCTGTGGGAGGCGGAGGCCCTTGGGTCCTCTGGGTTGAGGGGAGGGGGCTCTTTGGACCGTCTCACAGATAGCCTACTTGATAAATTTTGGGATCTAGTGAATTTGGAGGCCTGGGGTTTCCATTGCACAAAACCAGGATATGGCATTAAGCCGGGGTATGTTGGTTATCCTATCAGCCTAAGTTCCAGGATCTATTCAATCTCATCTCTTATCTCAGTCAGCAGTCACAACAAATGGAAACCAATATTTATTTCACTGCCCACTACACATTATCATCACATTCAACTAGACCCAATGCCATTATTTAAACATTTTTCCTCATTAATTGCAATCATTTTAGATAAATTATTTTAGATGATTTTGCAATCAGTGTATAGTTTAGTTCCCCATATATCCCATATAAATATAAGAGAGTAACATGATGTTCTTTTATTAAATAAGGATGATTCAAAGCAAGTAAACCATCAGCTTCTTTTTAAAGCTGAAATCATACAGTGCTCTACAAGATAGAAAGCTCATAATGAAATGATATTATACAACACAAGAACAAATACACATTCACAAATGTCTGTCTATAATACACCCTGCATGTCTGCACACTGAAATAAATGCAGGGCTAATCCATACTTAACAAATGAACAGACAAATGACAGGCCTGTATACAGAGAGTATTTAGAACAATAGGCCAAATTAGTATAAAATAACAGAAATGTCTCTGCCATTTGCAGGCCATATTCATCTTAAATATACAGAATGCATTTTAACTGAAATAATTTAAGACGTATTGGTCTCTGACCAGCCGACCACTGTCGTCACCTGGAAAGGCGACATTGTGGAGAACAGCACAGGCCACAGTAATGTCACATGCCCTGTCTGTGCTGACCTTAGATGGTGTAGACATTGGACGAGTGCCTTAAGGAGAACAAAGCTCCTTTTAATCCCAGCCCTTGTTCTGGCATGGGCATTATTATATGCCTGCTGTGCTTTCCTGCTTCCCATATCCTCTACCAGACAATTCCCTTGTGAATACAAAATGTCATCATCACAACCTTATAAACAGAGTGACATTCTTGACACAGTCCTGATGTTAAAAGTCGTTATTAATAGAGGTTATGTGACTCACCTTGTGACAGGCACCAATAGATTGCAGAAGGCCGAAAGATTCCGGAGTCATGGCCGGGCCAGACCACTTTGCCACAATGCTGCTGATCAGGTAGTCAGCACATTCACCTGAACATTAATGCTGTGAAGGAATTTCCTATTCATGAAATCTTCCTCATGGGCACCTGAGGGGATTTTATTTTGATGTGGGTGCAGTCAAGTGCACCAATGACACTGGAAAAACCTGTAACACGAAGCAATAAATACCCTACCATGACTGTTAACACTTGTTCTGTAATTTGTAATTTGTCTTACCTGCAATCCTATAAAAATCCTCTTTGACATCACAGAGTCTTCTGTGGCCAGGGAAGGAGATGAAGACACCTGATAATAATTTAATAGCCAGACACATACTACGCACTCTACAGCAGCAACCCTCACCAAGTACAGAAAGCCTCCGCTTGCAAAAAGCCCAAGACCACACATAACATTTGTTCAACACTGAGTGAATGACTCCATGCTGTTAAATAGATAAATAAAAGATCAAATGACATTTTGGTAGTGTTTGCATGTTCAATGTATGAACTAGGTTAGTTAGGTAGGATTGCAGCTTGTAATTCCACAGTTAGAATTAACATGCGTCTGCTCATCCTGGCTTGGCACTTTGCCAACAATTAAACACAGATGGTCAATGTTATTTACTTCTGTCAGTGGTCATAATGTTACACCTGATCAGTGTTGTCGCAACCTAACTAAAAAAATATCAGGATGATATACTTAATAGATTTATATTGAGATGAAAGATTTTATATATTATACAGTATTTTAATATATTACCGTTAAATACCTCAAACTGTTACTAGAGAAAGCTACCAAACAAATTCTGTGTGTTCAATGACAATAAAAATTATTCTCTATAGCCACTTACATATATGACTCTCATTTGGACTTATCTCAATATTACATAATTCTTTAGAAATGTTAGTACTTGAGTACCTCGTGCCAACCAGATTGCAAGTGACATGATCTAAAGGTCCTAAGATCATCTTTCCATGCTCCTAAGCAATGGAAAAGGTTAAAAAAAAAAGTTGGTGAGGTGTGGAGTGGTATAGAGGTAGGCTGTGTATGGAAATCCGGCCTAAGGGTACACGACTTCCCCCTACCCAAGATGGCGCAGAGGTGGCGGAGGCGGCACCTACGTGTATATAACTATGGATAAAGATGAGGAGACAACCCTACTAGCCGATGTCTTAGCTGTTGCTTTGGATGCGGCTATGTGGCGGTGTAACATCAACTCTGTTCTGGTGGCGCAATGCTACTGGCAGAGGTGAACAGTTGATCGCTGGTGCCCGTGGCGGCTAACGGTGGCTTTGTGGCTAGCGCCATGACATAGGGTGTGTTCGTAATATGCACTAACAGCCCTAGGGCGTACTCAGGGCGCTATCTCGGTGAAAGCTGTCTCCTGACTCTGAGGCCCTGACTGTGATGAAGGGCTGGGGTCCGCGCTTGCTGCTCCGTTTCTGCTGGATGCTTCCTCTCCCTCCACACACACTCTCTCTGTCTGTCTGTCACTGACATTCTTTGCTCCTAAATCAAGAATAAAATGTAACTTTCTATGTGAAGAACAACATGCAATTAGATGCACACTGCACAGCTTATTGCACAACTCAATTATGTGGAAAGTTGATTGTTGATTCTCTATTTGTCTGTCTCTATTTTCTCTCTCTCTCTCTCTCTCTTTGAACCTGTTTTTCGTTTTATCATGTTGTCTATATGGACCGCTTTTATGTCTGCAAAAAAGATTAATAATAATTTTAACTTTGCCAGTTGGCAAAAATATACTGACAATGCTGTGGGATGCTCCGATAGTGATCATGTCTGTCTAGGATCAAATTAAGTGGATGTTTTTGTCCCTTTTGGATAACAAAACTTACCCTGTGGAAGTTGAAGTATGAGCCTTATTGTTTGGCCTTCATCCAAGAAGTATAGCTCCCGAGGGCACTGGTACAGTGGAGCCAAGAGGAGCTGAGTCCTCTCCTGATGAAGGAAACAGCACATCTCCTCATCTAAATACACAGTTTTCGAATGGAAAGCTGATTTCAGTACAGATAAAATGATGATGGTAAAAGCATGACATCAGGCACTATGGTCAGAGCCGGTTAGCTAAACATAACGTGCCGAAAAACTGTACTTTACATTGTTTTATCCACCATAATCAACTTTTTTAACGGCTGAAACTAATGCAAACGGCTGACGCTAACGTTAGCTATTTCTTAACGGAGACATATTTTGGCACCGTTTCAAAAACAGGTTGTAGTACAAAATAATATGTTGAATATTATGATTGTAACGTGTGAATCGTCCTAAAGTCTATTTATCACCGTGTGCCACACGAAGAAACACCTCCACAGGCCATTTTGTTGCATGACGTCACCAGCCATAAGTGGAAAAGCAGACAACTATTTAAAAAATAAATAAATAAATAAAAACATTGTAAACATTTTTAATAATGCTGTAAAGTTTTTCTTTTAACATGGGGGTTTATGGGGATTTGCTTCCTTTTGCAACCATCTCTGATGAACTACAAACCACTCGATGAACTACAATTTTTTGCACTTCCGCATGGGCTTCATCGCTCAGCCCCGGAGGTTGCCGCCTGGTACACACCGTGTTGCCAACTCCTCAGGAAGGGAAGTCGCTATTGGCTGTCCTATTTTTTTCCCCAACTTTATTGAAAAGTTTCAAATACAGCCAAAAACATTGACCTTGAATAACACAAATAAAGTCTGGCATCTCACGTAAAGAATAAATACAAATATATAAAACAAAGTAGATAAAGTGCAAATGTCAGTACAAGAGTTAAACATAACAGTAAAAATAATAGAAAGGAAGGAAGAAAAACAGGCATGACATAGGCCATTACATTTCTTAAAAAAATATCTTGAATTATGTTGACAGATTGTATACTTTTTTGTTATCAATTCTTTTAATACATTCATAGTAGTTTTGAAATTTAGTTTTAAAAACATGAAAGAAAGGACAACCTTTGGAAAATTTGGTTTTATGTAGGTAAAAGTTTGCAAGTAAAATAATCAAATTAATTAAGTGTTGAATTTTCTTCTCTTTATTATTATAGTATAAAAGTATATCTTTATCTTTCAAATTAACTTGTAGGTTGGAGTATGAGGAGATGTAGTCTTCAATTTTTTTCCAAAACATCTGGGAAAAATTACATTTAAAAAAAAAGGTGTCTAATAGTTTCCACTTCCGTATTGCAAAATACACAATTAACATCAATATTGACAAGCGGTACATACCCGGAAATCGGGAACGGAAGCAGTAGCTAGATTTGTCGCTAGTCGCTTTTCAAACTAAAAGTCGCCAAGAGGGTTTGGAAAGTCGCCAAGTTGGCAACACTGGTACGCACGGATCTAGTACGAGTTCACAGGTGGAAAGTTACGAGTTCGATTATCGTCACGATGGGAACAGGTCGGAAAAACACGAGTTATGTGTTGCCTGGAACGCGCCGTAAAATTACAGATTTCTGTCGTTTACGGATGTTCCCATGAAAAAAACACCAAAACCAAGCAACAGGGAATACCATTTCATAAGTGAGAAGATGTATTATATTATTTAAACGTGTTGAATGTATCTGTAAAGCTTACGTAAATAAAAATACTTGTTAACGTTACTAGCTTATGTAAGGATAAGAAAACAAAAGTTGTTTGTGTTAACAAGACATCAGTAAAATGATAAAAGTGACATTCAGAAACCAGCCACTGTATGTAATTGTACTTCGTAGGAAATGTTCCTAAATCATCTATCAGTTTCATAACGTCAACTGCTAACATAAGTTTTGTGCCTGAACAGTGCCTAAACAGAACCCAGCGTTGGTCAGATGGAGTTGTTTTGTCCTTAAAATGTAAAGTGCGTTATAAATAAAATTCTATATGATATATGATATGTATCCCTCAGTTGACAAGGAAACACCATGCGATGAGACGCTGCATGCTAATCTTGCACCATTAGAATTATTAGAATTTTGTGTATTGTTAAAGAGTGTTTACTTTTATGTGTAACGAAGCTATGGTGACAAAGTAGTTCCCCTCGTGGATCATTAAAGTCTGTCTTTCCTGTAACTATATTTTTGTTTTATTATATCAACCTATTGTATTATTCAATATATCATTATTGCCGTTTTTATTGTTAATATCCGTTTTGACAAATTCCTACAAGCCTTTCAATGGCATTGCACATTATCTGCATTTTTAATTTAACCAATTGTACCATAAATGTCTGACATTTATAATAAACCAAACGGATTGAAAATTCAATGAGTTATAAACTTGGGCGCTCTCAGAGACGTTTACGAGCGCACCCATAGTCGTCCAGTTTAGATTATCAGTTCATCCATTTTTTTTTTTTTTTTTAAATAAATTAATACATTTACACGTTTTGTCAATGTTTGGACACAAACGCCAATATTACCTCAAAAACACCTTTAAAATATAAGACCTCACAAAGTCATAAGACTTTAAAACTAAGGGTCTTAATTTCCCCAAAACTGAATATCAAACTTTAATACCCCACCTATACCCTTTCAATATGGATCAACTGAATTGTTCAAGAACTGGAATCAATTTTCACATAAAGGTGTAGTAAATTAAATTTATTCATATGCACTGGAGGAACATTTTTGACACAGATGCTGCATTTCAGTTGAACATGTCTAAATTACATGAACAGGTGATACAGCATTATTTTCATTGACCAGAAATACATTCTTGGACTTAGAAGAAAATAAGAAATGTCACACAGCCTTGGTCTCTGCCTCAGCTGAGCAGACATGAACCAGGGTGATGTACTGATGACCGAGCAGCCCCGTCACCTCTCAGCAAGCAGTCAGATGTATCCACTCATCCAGACCAACCTAGCTGGATTACCCTGTCCAGAGAATCAAAGGACAAGTATTAGAAAGATTCTCCCCCTAATTAAAACAGACATGTTTCAGGTCTTCAGTCAGGTTTTGGTAAATTGTTTTTACATAAACCTGTGCCAAGTCCTGAGTTTCTCTCCCAATACTAAGATTCCGCAGCAGAGCGAAGAAAATCTCTGTCACGGCAGTACAGGATTGGGTTTATATGTGCTATACAGACATGTGCTTGCTCTCATTTCCAGTGACGCCATGTCCCACATACCTGCAGTCATTCTCCGATCATCACACACCATTCGCCACATGCTGCTGTAAGGTGACAAAAACGTTAGTGAAACCAAAAAAAAAAAGTGAATAAAAAAAAAAAATCTGTCAACCCAGCCATTGCTCAGAGTCTTAAGTTCATCATGGTGTTTTGTCAGCATGATGTGTTATATTATTCAGTCATCACAGCATACAGTTCAACAAATTTAAATCAAACTAATTCACTAGACTCACCTCAAGTCAGCCTGCAGCATGACCCTGCTCCTCCAGGAGCATCTCCACAGTGCTGCCTGCAATAGAACCAGATGCATCTTCAAACGTCATGCTTTAGTGGCAAGGACCAGTTTATCAACAGAAACATCAGGCGCTTTGGTGACTTGCAATCCGAGGCTAAAGTATAAATCTATCCATCTCAGTCAAAGATATTAAGCCATTGTAATGATCTCTTGTTCATGGCACCTCTGTTTAAGAAAATGTAACCTCTGGTTATGCACCTTAAGGTGTTTGCTTGTGATGTGCAGCCCGATACTAGGCCTGGCCTGCTATTAGATCAGGACAGGCCACTCTCATTGAGCCACGCTCTGCAGCAGCTCAACAGCAGAATCTAAAACAGAACCTGCACAGCTGAGGCCAAGTACAGAGACTTGCTCTACCAGCACTGTAACACTGAATCAGACATGTTGTCTGGTCAGCTGACTTAGAGCTGGGGCGCAGGTAGACCCTGCAATGCTTCACTCAGTTCTGTTCATTTACCTTTATTCTGGGGCAAGTGCTTTATCTCACTATCCGGTGTCTAAAGCTCTGCCATGTGGTTTCATCATCAGGAAAGCCATCATCTCTGAAAGGCAACATGAGCATCAGTCATTGGTATAACATTAAGGAGGTCGCAATGCAAACTTAAGTTTTCCAGCTGGTCTACTTTATATCCCACAGGACCAATAAGGCATCTACAGCAAAGCTCTGACCACAAGTAACAGGACACGGCCAACACACAGGTGATAAACACTTTGGATTCTTCTGATACGAATACCGAGTCAGTAGATATAATTTACGAGTTACATTGTGACTGTATAAAAACAGGACATAGCAGTTAATTGGCTTTACTTGTTTGAGCTCATCGTGCACATCCTTGCATCAAGGCTCATTAGTATAAAACCCCACTTTTATAAAAACAAGACTTGCTTACCTCTCCTTTAAGGCTAATTGCAAAAAATGCCTATTTAGGACATACCCAAAGTAAACTGAATGCTGTTCATAAACATTTTGGAGCTCATGTATGGTCTGTTTTGAAAGTCAAGACTTCTATCACAAAAGTCAGTATCACTCTAAGTGGTATTGTTCCTGAGTAGACCTAATCAAAGTTGGCACACAGTTAAATGAGTTGTTCGTTCGCCTGAATTTTGTACATACTGCATGCATCATTTACTCAAACACTATCGTGTACAGAACTTTGGTTGGTTTACCAATTTATAGCTCTCCCATATAAGACCCAGCATAATATTAAAAAGTTAAGTTAAGATCGTTTGCACTTCGCCAATTACAATGTAAACGAGGATATCAACTTAATGAACCCACGAGCTACATGTTAGCCGCGTGAGATTTTTTTTGATCAGGTGTCGCTGAACGAGGGTTCATTAGTTAAAAGTATTGTTGCGACGCCATTTGTGTGTTAAGTTGATAGAAGTTTGACTTTTTTCTTCGGGGAAATATTTAAATAAATAAATAAATCTTCCAACAGCTAAAGTACCTGACAAGTTTAGCAGTGACTCCATCCGTTACACATCCCACATGGCTCCAGCCGACAGAGAGAGGGCGGAAGTCGTGCAGAGACTTATGAAAGGCAGATGCCGCTGTGCATTGTGGGAAAGGATATTTTGCCGAAGATCCTCGTGTAAGCGGATGCACGACTAGTCTTTTTTTTTTTTTTTTTTTTTGAAATGAGGATTGTTATTATTAAATTTAAAATTAAATAGATCATATTCGATTTGTTTTTAAATATACCTCAATTGTTTATAACAGATTTGTTCAATTCCATTACGGTATTTTTAATATAGTGATAATGGACACAGGTCAAAATACCCTATGACAGTTCTAAACGACTGCGCTGGCTCAAACGCTTTGTTAACCGTGGCAACAGAAACACGGAACATACGATATTTCACTGTTTATTTATCACAACGGCAATACAGTTGACAAAAATAGTGATAGTTAACTTTAACCTACTTGGTGAATTTGATCATTTTAAGACTGAGATGCAGCAGAAGAGAAGGAGAGAATATGAAAAGAAGGAGATGCGACACAAGGAGGAGAAACTGGACAATTTAGAGGATGATAAGGATGAGATTAACACAAAGAAAACCACGAAATGGGCAGTTAAAAAGACTTCCTAGCTCAGAAAAACGTGGACATCAACTTTGAGAGCTACACTGCCATTATAGTAGGTGGTAAACGCTTATCTGTAGTTTTCAGATAAACAGGCACCCCCTTATTTTTTGTTGATATTTGGACTGTTCTGACATGTTTAAAAGCAATACACTTTCGCGTCAGCAGATGGCGCTCACTCATCTGTGGAGTATAGGAAGAGTAGTTACCTGCTCAGGTCACGCGGTCCAGTAATAAAAACTCTGGACACCTCGTCGGACATTATTCCTTACATGCTTTGCACAGTCTTTCAAATTTGATACTGTCTTTAATAGTTTCTTGTATATATTTTCATACCTTGTTCTGCGTTACTGTAACAAGATAATTTCCCATACATGGGATAAATAAACGTTGTCTTATGTCTTATGCAGCTCACTGAGAGTAGGCCAAGGGTTTGCAGTGCTGTCAACAAAGCAAAGGGTGACTGCTTTGAGGAATTTAAAATATAAAACTATTTAGAGTTATTTAACATTTTTTCTTTGCTACATAATTCCATATACTCTATCTTGCTTCGTATATGTGATGTCTTTGGTATGTATCTACAATGTAGAAAGTAGTAAAAATAAAGAAAAAACATTCAATGAGAAGGTGTGTCCAAACTTTGTTAGGTAGTGTACATGATGTTATATAATATTGCTTTACGCCTCAAGTATATCACATTTTTCCAGTCTGTCCCGAAATTCAGATAAATATAGGTAAAATGTGTTGTCCCTGATAACAAGAATGAAAATAAGAAGCCTGGAGCATGAGTAATAAACAGCATGATGATGTAGATATAGGTACAGATATATGTAGATATCTAGATATAAAAGCAAATTGCATTCACGAAAGAAAATTTAATTCTTTTTAATGTTACAGTGTCATATTTATGCTATTGGGTTCCATGGTTAACATGCAACTACCTATTCCTGTCCCATTTGTGATCATTTTGTAATTATGAGATGAGAGTCAGAAAGTCATAATACATCTCCAAGCTTTATTTCTTTAGACTATGCTCTGTGCTTCCATATAGAATTAGAAAAATTGATGCAGTGTCAGACTCTAGGTACACCCTAATGTGTATAACCTATTTGGTTTTAAGAAATAGAATTGAAAGGCGCACATTGCATTGAAAGTTTCAGTCAAATCCACAACAGGACTCCTTTAGTGTGGTGTATAATATGGTAATTAGGAAGCTACTCTAACAACTGATTAAAAAGTATGGGCACTGTGACATAACACCCGCTTACTTAAGACTCCAAGGTATGTCTCTGCACCTGTTGACTCACTCGTTTCATTCATCTTTCAAACAACAAGCAATTCTAAAGTCAGGTAAAATTATGAGTTATGAATTATGAATTAGACCTAATGGAAGAAAAGGTTAAAGAATACTGCACAGACTCAATTTAAATTTCATATCATCTTCTGATTTCATCCTTTTTTCTTTCATGCAGTTCTTCTAAAGAAGGAAGTACTTATAGACCTTTAAGAGAAGGCAGGGCTTATAGGCAGACTGTAGAATCTGTCTTTAGGATTTGCTACACTTAGCTGAAGAATCGGCAAATAACAGAACTGAGGCCTGTATCATGAAATGAGCTCAACTTAACTGGGGTTACTCCAACTTATTCAGCTGAACCTATCCACAACAATCAGTGCGTTTACATGCATGTGAAAAAAACGAATTATTGCCTTAATCGGACTATAACAGACGAACTTAAGTGCAGGTAAACACTTTACTTAGATTGAAATCGGAGTTCTTGTTATCCGATTTAGACACCGAGATAATGCGATTGGAATCTGAGTTTTCATCGGATAATGCATGTGCGCATGCTCCACAACCACCGCGCTGGCGCGTGACCCCGGAACAAAAACATCCAAGAAAGCCGGCCGCAGAAGAAGAAGAACAGGAATGGAGTCACTAGAAGAACCGTCTTAGGAATAGCGAGGATCTTACCTGCACCAGAAGTAGCGCGAACGTTACGTACAAGATTAAAAATGTACTATTATCCATCTGGTTGTTGTTTGAAATGCCGGTCTGCCGCATGAACGATTCTTGTTTATTATATCACGTTATAGGTCAACCGAGGCTAATTGGTAACTCTAAATTGACCCTAGGTGTGCGTGTGAGTGAGAATGTTTGTTTGTCTCAGTGTTAGCCCTGCGATAGGCTGGCAACCTGTCCAGGGTGTGCCCCACCTCGCGGGCGATGACAGCTGTGATAGGCTCCAGTAGGAGACCCTAGTGCAGGATTAAGTGGTACGGAAGATGAGATGAGATGAGATGAATAGGTCAACCAGAAATCGTGTCATATTAATGGGGTTAATAATCTGCTGAAAAGACACATATCGCTACCTAGTGTGAAAGAAGAGAGCAGTTATTCGATTTTCTTGCGCTGCATGTAACCTGGGACAAGGACTGTAGTCAGAAAGTCGAATTTTGAGCATAGCTCGATTAAGCTCTGCATGTAAACACACTGAATGACAGTCTGGATAAGCGTATCACGACGCTGGTTATCAACTCGGTAACTTAACCCAGGTTTGTCTTGTTGTGAATCAGTGAATTGTATAAGGGCAGGTTCCAAGGCAGCAAACCAATCACAATCATGAGCGCTGATCCACCAGCAAAGAGGACAGCATACGTGTCCTACGATGAGCAAAGACTGATTGTACTCAAATATGAAGAAGAAAAAGTAAATCTCACTCGAAATCTCGTAAAGTCAAACACCGCGGCTGCATTGAAGAGAAGCCATAAGGCATGGTAAAGGATTGCAGATTGCATAGATGCGCAAATTACACATCAATGGCTCAATTAGTTTAGATTTAACGAAGCCACGAAACCCAATCACTGTGCTGCATAGATGAATCGCAAGTATGACAATTAGTCTCATGCCCCTGGATGTAACCCCTCTGGAGTAAAAAGAATGTGGGAGCATATGAAAACCAAGCACAAAAATATAATTTCACCTTTGGAGTTGGATTTCTTAATTCTGTAATGTTATATGGGCTACAATAAAGATGGAAGCTGATGCCCCAGTTACATCATATCAATACATCACGTTTTTGGCCTGAATGAAATTATCCTTATTTTAAGCTGTGTTTGAGTTTAGCGGGGGCAAATAGCTAAAATATATTCTTTTGTGATTATCTCCTGGTAGATGCGTTCACGCTGTAACGCTCTCGCGATTTGGCCTCCAATCTCAATTGGGTCTTCAATGAAAGGGCACGTGATTCTTTCCCGAACAGCTGATTGGCCGGTGGGTGGAGCCTTTTATCCGATTCAGATAAATCTTGAATCCCTGAACTGAAGCAGGTTTGCCGTTCAGAGTAAATTACCATGGTAATGTAGCTAGATAAGAATGAATCCAGCTTCGTGATACCGGAAACCTGGAGTTAACCCTGAAGTTACCTCGCTAAATCCGTAATCCTGCTTTGTGATACAGGCCTCTGGCATAAACCCTAACTCTGAACTTCTACATATCGTCTTGCTCGCTGGCCTATGACTGTAGGCAAATCCTTAGATGACATCTTACTCCAGTGCTGAAAACTTCTAACCCCTAGCACATAGAGAATTGTCCACCTGGCAAGCCATTCCCAGCATTTACATCTATATTACTGTTTTTATTCTTTCATTTGGAACAAATGTCAAAAACAAGAATAAGCCCAATCCTTTTTGTTTGAGTTTTCTACTTTGTATTACATCTGATACATACGCTGACTAAGGACAAATGCAAACTAGGAAATGTAAGAAGCGACAGTACACAGCTAAAACCACTAATGATGGCCTCAAAGTGGAATAGGATCTTTATAAAAGTGTAATATCTGTTGGAATCTCTTCATTCACAGCACACGGCAGGTGAAATATCAGCCCATCGTGCACCAATGTTGTCAGAAACTCATCACAGCTGATGGGATGGTGGTAGGATACTTTGCAGAGTGCACACTCCTGAAACAACAAGAAATGTACATTGAGAAATGAAAGGAGGAAAAAAATTTAATTTTACCCAGCACATTTTGTTTCTTATTTTTAGTAAAAGCTGAAAACAGTACACAAAGCTATACCTGCTTTTCAAGGCCACGGTTAAATTAATAATTTAACCTGATAAAACTAATGAAAATTCCAATTTAATACACTTCCAAGATTGGAGTTAACCTGAATCACAAAGTCCAAAATTGGAACCTCATGCAGGTTGAGAAGGATGTGCTGTGCCACAATGACGCAGTCGCACTGTTTCAAATTGTCAAACTCCTGCCTGGAAATGTCACTTAAGATGAGGCGTCTTAGAACTGGGGGTTGCTAAGAAAAGTTATGATGACCTCCAGAATGTAGTTTGTATCACTAAAGTTATCCATGGGAGAACAGAGAATAATAGACACGGGGTCAAACCTGTTAACATTGACAGTGATGATACTCTTCACAGGTGTGCTCTTAGGGCCAGGAACAGGCCGGAAGATTGGCTGTTGACTGGCCAGTTTGGACCGACGAATGACATATGAATTAGCAGAGTGTGAGGGGTAAGAGTCAAATGTCCCCGCTTTCATTCCTCCAGTCTAACACAAGAAACATTCACAGAAACATACATTACTATAGAAAGAAAATAGCAGCATATCAGACAGGTGAAATTGTAATGCTGATACAGTTGAGCATATAGAATCACCCGTTTGCTGGGGGATGATGGCTTGAAGGGGGCTGTAGAGGTGTTCTTTGCTGGTGGGAGGGGCTTATGTGGAGGTGGGAGTGGCTTGTCACTATGGTATGGATTGTCTTGGAAATAATCCCTGGGGTGAAGGTTGAATTTGAAGGGGCCATTTCTTAATTTGGCACGATGAATCGCTGCCTCCTTCTGTATCACACAGATACACACAAATTTTAAATTGTATGTAGGTAGTCTTAGTCTATATTTTTACTAGGTTGCTTGAGGAGCACAAAACACGGAGAATCCATCTTGTTTAAAGGTTGTGAAGGTTTCATATCTCAGGTTTATTTATCTTATTTGGAAACAGTTCTTTGTTTTACCTTAAGTACTTCTTTGCTTCTGCCGTATGGATCCGAGGCATATAGCTCAATTTTGGACAAGGTTAAATTTGGATAGCTGCAGGAGGTAACATGTTGGTTAATACAATCGTGTGGATACAAGAGTAATTGTTTGACACACCTCGTCTTACGTGAGACGGGGGAAACACGGTAGTTCTGTTCTTGTTTTTATTTTTTTATCTTTATATATCTTATGATAATGATGTTGTTGAAAACTGTTTAGTGCATGCAAAAACTTCAATTTATACTGTACTAGTTCAATTATACTGAACATGTTTTAGACAAGTTCAAATCTGATTCCCGAGGAAAAATAGGGAAATATGGTTGTTGGTTAGTTGTGAACCATGTTGGTTAGTTGTGAACCACTTTTGCTTGCCATAAACCTGTAACCACTGCCTCTCTTCGGGGGTGAGGTGATGATGTTGCGGCCAGGTGAGTGATGAGTTTTCTCGGTAACTGACAGTGGACTCATAGCTTCAACAGGTCCTGACAAAGTCCCATAGTAAGTACCTGAACCACACCTGAAGGCAGGCAAAGAACATGTTGTTGTAAGAATATTAAATACAGTATTGTAGGACAGTCAAACTTTGTACGCAATCTTCCATTTAAATTTTAATTTGAACATCTTTAACTAGCAATTCCCATAACCATAAAAACCTTGGGAACTTCCATAATTACTGCTACCAGGATTGTTAGTTTATTTGTGTTGTCTCACGGCTTTTTGACTCCATTAGAGGGCAGGAAAGCCTTTCCCAGATTCTTCTTGGCCTGCTGGATGTGGTTCTGTCTGGCCTGTCTCAGCGGGTCACTCAGTGCCTCATGTTCAAAAATCCGCTTAAAGGACTTCTCAAAAAAGCCGTTCTGCAATGCACATCTTTGTTTTGCGAAACCTGCTTGCATCTGGCGGCTCTGGTATGCTGCCTCATTGAATGGACCTAGATTCAGGATGAAGGAATAAAAGTTGTGTGTCGGATCAAAGATTTTTCAGCATGTTCCCCAACACCAAGTAACCAATTAATGGTTTATTTCTTGTAGAACCACATTTGGTAGGCAGTCAATAATTCTGACCAAGAGAACCCCACTTGCTAAAGTGTTTACACCTGCCCATTTTTTCCCAACATGTAACATGTTGACTTGACATTGTTGACAACTTAACTTATTGTCATGCATCATTGTTATGAAATAATTTAAATGGCTAGCTTAGGGCTAAAGTTAAAAGAAAAGCCGCAAGCGGATATTTGCACAGACTAAATTAATTAGATGGGAGTTTAAATGGATGCTTACGGCTGCTGAGTGGAGTATATTTGTCTCCTACAGAAATGTAGCTCATCTCCTTAAATACTCCCAGACGCTCCATGTCACTCTTCCCATTACCTAAAGGCATCTTTAAACACTGGAAACACACACATAAATACACCAACTTACACACCTTTAAAACACTACTAACACCTTTAAGGTAATCTAATATTTTATTTATTGTAAGTATGTTATTTATTTTAAGTACACACTGAAAGATGTTTCTGAGGTTGTCTTAAACCATGTATTTGACAAAATAACACATTTTTGTATAATAAAGGCATATTTAACCACCATCACCATTAACTTTGATCTCAACATTTAACAGAGTTTATGTTAAGAAAAAAAAAAAAAAAAAAAAAAGGCAGTCAGCCTTAAAACTTAAATCTTTCATTTTACATACCTATGACAAATTGGAGGGTCTCTTATTGGATGATAATATTTGTGTGCGTAGTCACAGTACTGCACCTCTGTTCACCTTGTGTCTGTGTATACAAGTTGGTTACCTTGGAGAATAGAAGTACTGTGTGAAGCTAGAAAGATCACACTAGATGTAAAGGAAATGTTTCCTTCAAAATAAAAGCTTAACATTTAGTTGACATTTTACAATATACCTTCAATAAAAATCAATCTATCTATCTATCTATCTATCTATCTATCTATCTATCTATCTATCTATCTATCTATCTATCTATCTATCTATCTATCTATCTATCTATCTATCTAAAACAAACTTGCAACTGCAAACATGGAATAAGATGGAAAAACATCAGTGTCACTTGAACCAACAGAATTGTGTGTGTGTGTGTGTGTGTGTGTGTGTGTGTGTGTGTGTGTGTGTGTGTGTCTGTGTGTGTGTGTGTTATGGCTCAAGCAACTACAACTATCCATATTTAGGCACCAGTTTGCTACACAAACTGGTCTCCAAAAGCTGTCTGGACTGCGCTGTTTTTACTTTGCCATCACACGGACAATGGGCGATGTATGAAAAAGAATAAAAAGAAGAATAGAAAAAATTGAAAAAAAATCACTCAGTCACTGAGTCAGTCACTTCTTTGAGTGTATTTAATTATTTTATTGGTTTTAAGTTTTTTAAACTTGCCTTGGATTTGTACTTCCTTGATTTGTACAAAATCTTGTCTCTGGCCACAAGATGGCAGGCCAGCTTTAGGAAAAATTCAGACGATAACAACAAATGGTATACATTGTAGTTACTGAAGTAAATGTACCTGAAATTCAAGGTGTATACAGCAATGACCTGATCTTAATTCACACTGGGACCTTTTTTCCCATAACATATTGCTTCAGACCGAGTTGTCAGTGAAAATGAGACAAAGTGCACTGATCAACGGCAAAGAAAGAGTCAGACATAAAGACAGAAGTGATGTAAGATAGAGAAGAGAGCTATAGTTGGCCAGAGTGGGTCAGACACACAGAGGTGCACCTAAAAAAACAGACATGCACAACAGGAGACACAGACAAAGAAGCACAGTAGAAGTGGGAGGAGATAGCATTGCATGATGTACAAAGTGAAAGGGGTAGAGAGACATTGAGACTCAAAGGGACTGAATCTCTGATGGCTAGATGTCCTTGGGGAATGGGGGATGGGCAATTCAGTAGCAGCTGGATCACACACACAGCTGAGTATACCAAGCACAATATACATACATTTTTATCCATAGATATCTGTAGATAATTATTTCATTTTTAATATTTACATATTCGTTATTGTCAGTAACTCGTGCCTAAATCTAACAAAGTGTAATTGTGTATAACTGTATTGAATTTATTTTGGCACTGCATTATAATCTAGACATGTAACCTATATTGAAACATCCAAACAGCCCCA
Source organism: Mugil cephalus (assembly GCF_022458985.1). Lineage (NCBI taxonomy): Eukaryota > Metazoa > Chordata > Actinopteri > Mugiliformes > Mugilidae > Mugil > Mugil cephalus. The sequence goes on from NC_061774.1 coordinate 981,075, forward strand.
ACACATTCTGGTATATGGAAGCAAGATGGTAGGAGCAAGTCCTCAGAGTCCTGGAAGTTGAGTGAGTTGGCACTGCCTCAGTTAAGACTCGCTCCTTCTTCCTACGCATCCATGACACCCCTCCTGAGATCATTGTCGGTATGTACAGCTGCTGACTGGGAGCACCCAAGTTATCATTTCAAAGATACTTAGACACTGTCATCAGGCCAGAATGAGTTTGGCACTTGTCAAAGTGACTCAGTTCTGCCTGTTCATCCCACATCCAAGACACTGACTACAATAGACTATTCAGCTACCAGCTAATAGGTTCCAGAATTTGAGATGCACTGTTCTTGTGACATAATGTACTCTATTCACTTAACCAGTAACTAATTTTCTGAAAACACTTTAAAAGCACATATATAGTGTCAATCATTTCTTGTCATGCAATATTACTGTTAATCCCTTATGGTGATTGATAGTTTTGAGATATTACTTGTCATTATCCATCATTTTGTGAGGGTCTCTGGTCTGGAGTGCTGAATATCTGACCTGTGGAGTTCTAAACTACATCTGCTGCCGTGGCCTCATCAACCAGCCCAGTCTTCATGGTCTGGAGTGCTGTGTATCAGACCTGTGGAGCTCCATAAACTACATCTGTCCCAGTCATCATGGCCTCCTCCAGTTGTCCACTCCTACCTAGATGAACAATTCACCAACCTGCCCATAATTCCTGTTATACTCACAGACTGTCACAGATCATCAGCTATGTGTTATATTACTAGACCCTACATGTTTCCTTCCGCTTGATGTATGTATCTATGACAGAAGTTTGTTTATCTTGTTTCTCCTGCTCTTCTTTACTCTTTATCTTCTCTGTTTCTAACCGTCTGGCCTTTGGCAGATGGGTCCCTCCATATGAGCTGGGTTCTGCTCAAGGTTTCTTCCTGTTAAAAGGGAGTTTTTCCTTGCCACCGTCGCCCTCAGGCTTGCCCTGGAGGTTGCAGGCTGGTTTTTGTGAAGCGTCTTGAGACGATTTGTATTGTTATTGGCGCTATATAAATGAAACTGAATTGAATTGAATTGAATTAGCCATAGATATAGGTTTCCTTATCCAGGCTGTATGTAACATCCTGCCCTGCCCAGCAAAGCCACTCTTCTTCTCTGCCCAGGGAGGACAACACTTGAGCAGCTGCAAGAGAGACCTAGGAGATGTTCACCATCAGTGGCATCATGACCATGTGCTAAAGGCAGTAGCTGAACATGTCTCCTACACAATAATGAACAGGCTCCACTAACTTGCCAAAAAGCAGATCTTTTTTTTTTTTTATGAAGAAGGGAGAGCATACTCTCCACTACACCAGTTTGGCAGCTGATGGCCAACCTGGGCAGACAGCTGAAGTTTCCGGCTTACACTGCAGAAACAACACTGTGTTCAGACATCGTTATCCTGACTATCTTGACTGTGTGCGTGTGTCAGTCAGTGAGGTCATTGTTATGTTTTCGGCCCCTCCCTCTCAATATATTTGAGAGGGATGCCACTTTGTCAGGATAAAGCTATTTGGTCAGAGGATAAGTGAAATGAAGTGAACTCAGTCTGAACAAAAAACATCTTTACCAACCATCATATTTATATACACACTTATGAACACTACCGGTCAAAAGTTTTAGAACACCCTCATTTTTCCAGTTATTTATTGCAGTTCAAGTCATGCAAGCCCAATGAATAGCTTGAGCTGGTACAAAGGTAAGTACTGAACAGTCAGAGGTTTACAAAAAAAGGTTTGGTTAACCAAACTGAAAAATAATGTACATTTCAGAATTATACAAAAAGGACTTTTTCAGGGAACATGAAGTGGGTTAACAATTTAAAGCTGTTCTGCAGCAATGAAGGTTGAATCAGCCTTGAAAGCTGGTGCAACTAATTCCTACAGGTGTTCCAACTTTTCTGAAGTACTTACAACCCCCTCTGTGGTACCAGACCCTCAACAGTATTGTACTGCAGAAACTAGTGTGTTGCTACAAAAAATGGTGAGAAAAAGGCAATTAACAATGGAAGAGACAGACCATCAAAACATTTAAAAATGTAGGTCTTTCCTACAGGGAAATTGCAAAGAAAGTCAAGTGAGTACAGTTTTCTTCACCATCAAAAGGCACTCAGAAACTGGGGGAAACTCTGATAGGAAGCAATCTGGCACCCAAAGCCACAACTGAATCAGAGGACAAGTTTCTGAGAGCAATACCCTGTGGTATGCGCCTAGTTGGTCAGAGGTTCATCCTACAGCAAGATAATGCCAAAACTACCTCAGGAAAAAAGAACAAGATGGAAAGCTTGAAAACACGGAGTGGCCAGCACAGTCTCCAGACTTAAACCCCATCGAAGCTGGTTTGGGATGAACTGGACACAAGAGTGAAAGCCAAGCAACCTACAAGTGCCACACATTTATGGGAACTTCTGCAACAGACTTGGGAAGATTTAATTGATTTCTATTGTAGAAAGAATGCCACGAGTGTGTTCAGCTGTTATATCTGCCAAAGGTGGCTACATTGATGAGTCAAAAGTTTATAATACATTTTGGTCTATAAATTAATTCCATGATTTCTTTTTCAACTCAAATTGCTTATTAGTCCTATGCTTTATTTCAGAGTGCAATGACACAATAAACTGAATAATTTTCAGTAAAAAAAATAAATGAAAAAAGTGTGGTGTTCTTAAACTTTTGACCAGTAGTGTATATGTATAAAGTGTCATTTAAAGTTGAATAACTAATTTAAATACAAATGATGCCAACTTTCCCTTTGTATCTTAGCTTTATCGACATCCAGCAAAATGCTCTAAAGCAATTCCACTACCAATTCAATAGGAAAATCACTGAAATATCTATTATATTTTGGTACCAATCGGCTAGGTTTTAAATAAAAGTCTACTGTATGTTAAATTCAGACATTCTCAAGTCCCAATTTGATTAAGGTGCAATCATAGTCAAAGTAGTAACACTAACAACATATGTTTGCATTCCACATTGCAAAATTTGTATTTTTTAATATTATAGTAGTTTCCATGTTTATTGATAAATTGTCTGCAGACTTTTTAAGCTGAAGTGATTTTCGTGACTGTTACCGCCAGGCTCTAGGCTGACAACAGGAGGGAGGCCACACACAGAATTAGCCAAAGTAGTTTATTTAGATAAGTCAAAATCAGGATACTTAACAAAATTAACAATGTCACCATGACTGGATGGAAGTAACAAACCGAACAAAGGAGGAGACTGAGGAGGATGTAAAAGAACTTGCAGAGATACAACACATTTTACCCTTGGGGTCAATTTGACCCCAAGGATATTGTCCTCCAGAAAATGATTTACATAAAATTGTTGACCAAGTTTTTGTGTCTGGCACTTTGTTTATTTCTTGAATTTATAAAAACCTTGATACTGAAACCCTTGATACTGAAACCCTTGATAATGAAACCTACCAGTGAGTTGACCTTCCCTCTAGCGCCACCATCAGGGTGGACTTTTAAATTAGAATGAATGTATTTTGTAAAATTTTCATACAAATCTTCTCAAATTTTCTGACAACATTAATGACCACAGGGGCGGAACAGCAGTTGGTGGTCTGCTGATCCCTCCCAGCAAGCAGGTCCGGGTTCGAGTCCAGCTTGTGCCTTTCTGAGTAGAGTTTGCATGTTCTCCCTGTGTCCGTGTGGGTTTCCTACACTTCCAAACAAATTGGCTAATTGGTGATTCTAAATTGACCCTAGGTGTGTGTGTGAGTGCGAATGGTTGTCTATGTGTTAGCCCTGTGATAGGCTGGCGACCTGTCCAGGATGTACCCCGCCTTGCCCAGTGCCAGCTGGGATAAGTTTTTATCTGCTCCCACTTTCTTTTTACTCCAGAGGGGTTAAATCTGGGGGAATGAGACTAATTCTCACACACGTGATTCATCTATGGGATTCATGGTTGCGTTAAATGTAAACTAATTGAGTCATTGATGTGTAATTTACGCATTTATGCAATCTGCAATCCTTTGCCATGCCATTTGGCGTCTCTTCGGTACAGCTGCGACTTTTCGAGATTTCGAGTGAGATTTACTTTTTTCTTCATATATCAGTCTTTGCTCCTCGTAGGAGACGAATGCTGTCCTTTTTGCTGGCGGATCAGCGCTCATGATTGTGATTGGTCTGCTGCCTTGAAACCCGCCCTTATATGTGTGCATTCAACGATTCACAAAAAGACAAACCTGGGTTAAGTTCCCTCCCTCTGGTTATGTATAAATTAAAGTATCAACTCTGCATCTGCAGGTGTGGTGATGTTAGGTCATACACAGACAGACAAGCTTTACACAGCTAAGACAGCTTGGGGTCAAATTGACCCCAGAGGAACGCCAATGCGTGCAATAGTGTTCAGCACATTGAAAAGATATCATGTTGATAATTTTATGCTTGTCCCCATCAAATTAGGAAAAGTCATGAAATTTGAACTAAAAAAAGTCAACTGTTATTTTTTGAATGATGGACATTGAATGGGCTCAAATTGACCCCAAGGATAATAGGAGGGTAAAGTTATACTGTGGGACTTTGATACCACCTGCAGGTCGTCACTTTTCCTCATGTTGAGGTCGCGCCCCCTCAGCAACTTTGGTACCATCTCATCTCCCATAACACTTAATCCTCACTAGGATTGCAGGGGTTGCTGGTGCCTATCCTAGATGGCATGGGGCGAGAGGCAGGATACACCCTGGACAGGTCGCCAGCCTATCGCAGGGCACTTTGTTTCTCTCCCCTCTTAAAGTGCTTCTTTAGTACCAAGAAACAAAAACCCTGTAGGAAGTAAAAGACACCAGTTATTACGACTCTATTTTACGGAACGTGAAGTTAGAGAAACCAGACCCTATAGTAAGATGCATTCCAGGGGCCAGAGCGGGCGACACCAAATCTTATCTGAAACTGCTGGCTAAGGTTAAGGCTAAGTATGGTACAATTGTTATTCACGTCGACAGTAATGACCAATGGTTACGCCAATAAACTTGATGTTGAATCGGTGTGTAAGTTTGCTAAAACTATGTCGGACTCCACCGCTGGTTATCTAGGTGGTGTCCAGCCAACAACGTGGCCTATGTTGATAATTGGGACTCTTTCTGGGGAAAGTCTGGTCTGATTAGACGAGATGGAGTTCACCACACCTTGGCGGGTGCTTCTCTTATCTCTAGGAATTTGGCCGATTTTATTAACCCCCAAAACCATGACAACCCAGAGTTCAGCCCAGGTGGCAGAGTTGCAGTCCTACACCCCTCTCTGCCGCTTCTCTAGTACTGTCTCACACCCATTACTCCCCAAACTCCACAGATGTGCTGTCTGCTCCCAGATTTTTTAAATGGAAAAATAACAACAGAGGAGTTATTCATAGGAACCTTCTACAAATTAACACAAATTCACTAGTACAACAGAGCAATAAAATTAAATGTGGTCTTTTAAATGTCAGCTGTCTCTCATCTAAATCACTTTTAGTGACCGATTTGATAACTGATCATCAGATTGATCTGACTAAAATGTGGCTGCAGGATGATGAATATGTCAGTTTAAATGAGTCCATGCCACCCAGTCATAGTAACTATCACATTCCTCAAGGCACAGACCGAGGAGGAGGAGTGGCAGAAATCTTCCTCTCTGCTTTATGTATTAATCCTAGACCCAAGCAAAGCTTTAATTCATTTGAAAGCCTCACTCTTAGTCTTGCTCATCCAGACTGGAAAACCCAAAAAGCAATTATCTTTGTTGTGGTGTATTGCCCACCTGCTCCTTACTCCTTACTGACTTTAACATCCATGGTGATGTTGGCAGTGACAGTCTTAGCTCTTCATTTATGTCATTACTAGACTCAGTTGGCTTTTCTCAGAATGTAAATGGTTCAACTCACTGTTTCAATCACACCTTAGATCTTGTACTAACTTATGGCATAGAAACTGAAGGTCTAACAATATATTCTCATAACCCTCTATTGTCCAATCATTTCCTTGTAACATTTGAATTTACTATAAGAGATTACACAGAAATTGGAAAGACATTTCGTTATGGTAGACACTTATCTGATAATGCTATAACTAGATATAAGGAATTAATTCCTTCAGTATTTACCTCAGTGCCTTATGTCAGTGATGTGGATGTCAGCAACCACAATTTAAGTCCAACACAAATGGATTATTTTGTTGACAGCACGACAGCATCACTTAGCACAACTCTAAATCTAGTTGCTCCTCTGAAAAAGAAGGTGATAAATCGGAGGAGGGTAGCTCCTGCATAGTTCAATGTAGGCATTTCGAAAGCTGGAAAGAATTTGGCATTCCACTAATTCTGAAGAAGCTCACATAGCCTGGAAAGATAGTTTAACAACTTATATAAAAAAAACTCTCCGTAAAATTAGAACAGCATATTATTCTTCATTAATAGAAGAAAACAAGAACAACCCCAGATTTCTTTTCAGCTGTAGCCAGGCTGACAAAGAGTCACAGTTCTGTTGAGCCATCTATTCCTTCAGCCCTCAGCAGTAATGATTTCATGAGCTTCTTTATTGATAAAATTATTGGCATTAGAGATAAAATTCATAGCACCCTTCCAGCTGTCAAAGATATAAGTACAGAGGCATTAGAAACCTCTATAGGATCTAGTCAGTATTTGGATTCTTTCTTTTAAATTGATCTTCCTGAGCTCACTTCAGTTATTACAGCATCTAAACCATCAACAGGTCTTCTAGACCACATCCCAACTAAGTTGCTTTAGTATGTTTTTCCATTAATTAATACCTCCATATTAAATCAGATAAACATATTTTTATTGACAGGATATGTGCCCCAATCTTTTAAAACTGCTTTAATTAAACCATTACTTTAAAAAACACGACTCTTGACCCAGATGTTTTAGCCAACTATAGGCCAATTTCCAACCTTCCTTTTATCTCTAACGTTTTAGAAAGGGTTGTTGCCATTCAGTTGGTTGATCATTTAAACAGGAATGGTTTGTTTGAAAAGTTTCAGTCAGGTTTTAGAGCTCATCATAGTACAGAAACGGCTCTGGTTAAAGTTACCAATGATCTCCTCATGGCTTCAGACGATGGACTTGTCTCTATACTTGTCCTGCTAGAGCTCAGTGCAGCATTTGACACTATTGATCACAATATTCTACTACAGAGACTTGAAAGTGTGATCAAGATTAAAGGAACTGCATTAGAATCTTTTGAATCATATCTGTCAGACAGATTCCAGTTTGTCCATGTAAACAACACTTCTATATATACCAAAGTAAGCTATGGAGTTCATCAGGGTTCTGTACCGGGAACAATATTATTCACATTATACATGCTTCCCTTAGGCAATATTAGAAAGCACGGCATAAACTTCCATTTGTATGCAGATGATACCCAGCTATATTTATCCATGAAACCAGATGAAACTAATCTGCTGGTTCAACTCCAAGCATGCCTTAAAGACATAAAGGCTTGGATGACCTGTAATTTTCTACTTTTAAAGTCAGACAAAACTGAAGTTATCGTATTTGGCTCTAAACATGTCAGAGATTCATTATCTAATCACCTGCTTTTGTTGGATGGCATTACCTTGGCCTCCAGTACTACTGTGAAAAACCTTGGTGTTATATTTGACCAGGATATGTCCTTTAATTCTCACATAAAGCAGGTGACCAGGACTGCTTTCTTTCACCTTCGTAATATCATCAAAATTAGGAGCATCCTTTCTCAGAGTGATGCGGGAAAACTAGTTCATGCATTTGTGTCTTTCAGGCTGGGTTATTATACGTAACTCATTACTGCCTGGCTGTCCAAGTAGCTCTTTAAAAAGCCTCCAATTGATTCAAAACACTGCAGCAAGAGCACTGCCAGGAATTGGCAAGGGAGACCATTTTACTCCAGTTTTAGCTTCTCTTCATTGGCTCCCTTTAAATTCTAGAATTGAATTTAAAATCCTCCTCCTTACATACAAGGCCTTGAAAGGCCTAGCTCCATCATATCTGAAAGACCTCTTAGAACCATATTGTCAGATCACTACGATCTCAAAGTGCAGGTCTACTTGTGGTTCCTAGAGTTTCTAAAAGTAGAATGGGAGGTACAACTATCTATGGGAGGCCTTCAACTATCAGGCTCCTCTCCTGTGGAACCAGCTCAGTTTGGGTTCGGGAGGCAGACACCGTCTCTACGTTTAAGGTCAGGCTTAAGACTTTCCTTTTTGACAAAGCTTATAGTTAGGGCTGGACTTAACCATCCATTAGTTATGCTGCTATAGGCCTAGGCTGCAGGGGGACGATGCACTGAGGACATGTCCTCTCCTCTTTCTTCTCTGGCTCCTGTCCTCTAATATCTTATAATTTTATTTTCTATCTCTTATCATTTATTTTCAATTACCAACCACTGTGTCTCACTTTCTCCCTTCCCCTCCCCTCCCATCTTCTTGTGAGGGTCTCTGGTCTGGAGTACTGTGTATCAGACCTATGGATCTCCATAAACTACATCTGACCCAGTCTTCATGGCCTCCTCCAGTTGTCCAGTTCTACCTAGATGAACAATTCACCAACCTGCCCATGATTCCTCTTATACTCACAAACTGTCACATAAGATCATCAGCTATGTGCTATATTACTAGATCCTACATGTTTCCTTCAGCTTGATGTATGTATCTATGATTGAAGTTTGTTTATCTTGTTTCTCCTGTTCCTCTTTTCTCTCTATCCTCTCTGTTTCTACCTGGCTGGCCTTCGGAAGATGGGTCCCTCCATATGAGCTGAGTTCTGCTCAGGGTTTCTTCTTGTTAAAAGGGAGTTTTTCCTTGTCACCGTCGCCCTCAGGCTTGCTCTGAAGCGTCTTGAGACAATTTGTATTGTTATTGGCGCTATATAAATAAAATTGAAGAGCACTTTGTAACCCAAAGGGCATAACCGTATACAAGTACAGACCACTGGGTGTGACAAAAAGTGGCAATCAGCCTAACTCTAGGAGTTAAATGAACCTGCCAGTACCCTTTGAGCAAGTCAAACTTACTGACAAACTTAGCAGAGCCAACTTCATCCATACAGTCCTCCATATGTGCGAGTGGAAAAGAATCAAGCAAAGACCAGTACATGGCCTAAATGTACCATCAGGCTTCTTCAGTGGCAAGCATGGGGAGGACCAATTGGACACACATGACTCAGCAATATTATTCTCCAACATATACCTTACCATCAGGAAAGTGTAGGATTTAAAAGGAGGGCAAAAGTGCAGGACAAACAATGAGTCAGGGGATTCCCGAAAACAGTATTTCTTTTAATAATAAATAAAAACTAAACAGAAGGCGCTGCAGACAGGCAGGTTAATCCAAAGATGAAATCTAAACTCAAGATACACAACAGAAACATGATCAGGAAACAACACAACGACATGACAAGGAACAAAGGGAAGGCAGGACTGTAAATACACACGGGCAGAGGGATGACAAGACATAGGTGACACAAATCAGGGCAATCACATGGGGAGAAACCAATAAGCAATCAAGGAGACAAGAGGAAACACAACAGTCAGAAAATCAAGAAACCTCACAAAATAAAACAGGAAACTCAAAACATGACACAGACAGACATCATGACAGAAACACAAGGAGGCACGACAGACAGGAAACAAAGAAAATTGACAAAATAAAACAGGAAACTCAAAATATAATCACAAAATAAAAGACAGACACAGAACCTTGAGAGATAAGTGAGATGAAAGACAAATACAAAGAGTCAAAAATCAAGTAACGCACTCAGGTATGAGAGACACTCTGCTGCAACTACGACACAAATTTTGGATACCCAAACAAATGGGAAAGAGGATGATTGCAGCTTGTGCTACATGTAAAAGATTCAAGATGAAAGCAATGCAACAAGTACGGTAACTGCGCCTCTGCCAAGAGATCGGATCAGAGAATCACCTTCATTTGAAGATGCTAGATCGTACATTGATTTGGTAATTCATGAATAACTTACTTGGTTAAAAAACATTAACTTAAAATGATTAAAATATGGGAAAATATTGATAATTAACTTTTGAGTATTTTTAGTTAAAATGTTCCAACAGTGACGCATACAGACCACAAGGTGGCAGTAATGTTTTAATATAGAAATGCAAAGAAGAAAGTGAACAGTCCTGCAGTACCATTTGTTTTCGTAAGGTTGTTCAGTTAACTGCTGATTATTTTTGAAGAAGATACAGACCCCCGTATCTCATATACAGTAAATATTGAAGGGTTTCTTGTTCAAACTCCAAGATGTACACCTCTATTGAACCATAAGAACAAGAAAAGTTGTCTCTAATTTGCTCAAAGGTATATAAATAAGCCATTGAGGTTTTGGGATTCTGTTCTGTGGATTGGTGGACCTATGGCAGCAGTTTGTCTGGAGGAGGAAGAATGAAGCATATGCTTAAAAGAACTGGCTATGGTGAAGCTATGGTGAAGCATGGAGGTGGCTCAGTGATGCTGTGGGGCTGCTTTGCTTACTCTGGCGTTGGACACTTGCAGCAAGTGGAGGGCGAAATATATATAACATATTCATATGCAGGTGTCAGTCTCTCGGGACGAATTTTGCATAAGTTTCTGTCAAGAACTGGGACATGTGAAAATACAGTACACTGAACGTTTATTCAGCTGCATTTGTAATTTTGCAAAGGATGAAAACTACTTTGCTCATCATTACTTAAAAAGCCGGTAGAGCATGCCTGGTATTTTATTACATTAATTATGCTGTAAATCTGAGGCTGTCTAGTGTTGCTGGGAAACATCTGAACATAAAGCACACTAGCTTCAACATGCTATGACTCATAAAAATAATATGCCACAGTTTTACTACAGTGAGGATTGACTGATGAAAATCCCTCTGCAATTTATTTGGTACGTAAAACAATAATGTGAATAGGAAATAAAGAGCCTACAATCTCTGCTCATTATTACACACTGCTTGGAGTCCCACTGCTTCAAGACTAGCTCAAGATGAAAAATGTGTAAAGGGAAGGAGATGGTTGCATCAAATAAGAATAACTGGGACATTCTGTGGGATAAGAAAGGTAAAAGTAAAATAAAATAATTCATCAAACAAGTCATCATAACATAATCTGAAATTATACGACACTACTCTTTACCTTGGAGACACCAACACAGACATTAAACTGAACTAAGGAGTAATTTGCAGAATTCACCAAAATGCTGATGATAATGAGTTTTTGACCTCATATAGATGGTGTTGTTGGCACTGTTGGGTGACCTTCTGACCTCCAACCCTTCCTTTATGTTCCTCTTAATTTCCCTCTCTCTGGATGGTATGATGTCATGTCTCAGTGCCTCCCCCATCCCATGGGACCATAACCAATCAGCCAAAGTGCTGTCCCCTTACTGAACCTCTTAACTCTTCAACCCTCCCTCAAGCATCTGACCTGTCACCTCACCATTATCTGCGCAGTGACACCTACCATGGAGACCCTTGGTGAGCCTATATAGGTGTGGAGTGAGAAGTACTTTACATGTTTGGGTCTGTCTTCATATGCTGGAGTGGTTCATCTTATTGTGTGCGCATATATTAGTGAGTGACAAGCTTTCAGTCAAAGGTCAGAAGCATAGCTCTTCCCAGTTACACAGCATATATGTGCAGATGGCATCCTCTATATTCTATATGACTGAATGGCCAGAGTCACTTCATAACACTTAAAGGTCTATAAATCATACTAAGCTGTGTGGGCCACAACGTAGGCACCAAGCACATGCACACGAGCGTGTGTGTGTGTAATACTGAAGGTGTTGCAACATGTTACAGATGCTGCGTTAGCTTTGTTGCACATAAAAGTAAACAACACAAAAAACACGAGAGATAAAACAAATGAGATCAAATTAAATAAAACTTAAAAATAAAGAATGTTATCAAATAATTTACAGAATTAGCATTAGGCCTATATACAAGTTGGCAAAAACAGTGTCCGAGGTGTTCGGCTGTTTGACTAGTTGCATAGCAGGAGACATGGATAGCGCTAGCAGTTGATAGTAGGAACACACCACCAGACACAACGGCCACTCCACAGAACTCCACAGCCAACAACCAATGCACAAAACAAAACAAAATGTCCAGAGAAAAACAAAATTAAAAGAGTACAAAAAGACAAAGATGACCAAAACCTGTTTTGGGTAGAACAAAACACAAACAAACAAACAAGTCAGACAAAAAACAACCATTAACACACTAAGAATAACCCAAAAAAGTTATTGTTCACGGAGCCACCGGCAACATGCGGCCACTCTTTTTTTAGTATAAGTAATTATTTGACCACTGAATTTCCACTCCTCTACGACACGATTCTCTACACTCATGATCAACTCATTTTCATTCTACCAAACCTTTCTCTCATCTGTAAAGTATTCCAAGAAAAATTGTGCTAACTGACATGTGATTATTAACAGTTTCCAGTGTAGCCTATATTGCAATGTGTGGGTATTGCATTTTGTTTAGTCAGGACAGTCCCTGTATTTCTGTTCATAACTCAACAGCTTGTCTTTGTTTTTATTTCATATTAACTCATATGTATACAATTCCACATGCCAAGTAGCACTAAGTCTGTTATTGCCAACACCAACACTGTAGCAGAAGAAATCTGAGCTGTTCAGAAGAGGGGAATAAACAATAGGTTTTATCCAGCACATTTCCCAGGCACCTTGTGATGAGAGTCATGAATACAAATATAGAGTAAACATGTTATGGTAAACCTTATTTGGCTTTAGTTATGTATGCAGCCACTCAAAATAAACCAGCTACCATAGAAGAGAGAGTTGTGCTAGCTGTTTCATGCCATGTTAGTCAAACTGAACTAAATCAGTCAGCTGTCATTAAAAAGAATGGCTCATTAACAGCAGCCCATGATGTGTTATGCTTTTCTTTTTGAGTATATGTTTAGAAAAAAAATGTGCACATATTTACAGCCATCATAGGGTTTTATAGTAGTACACTTGAAAAATATTTCACAGACCTGATGCCTGTGTGTGTTTTTAACATAGAATCAGAGAGACTACCCCTGGAAACTGTCTTAGTACCACTCTGGATTCGTCCCCAACCCTGATATCCACCATTTCTCCCTTGCCACCCGGTTCCTGTCTGCCGCTCAACCTACTCGGACCTCGGACTCACCTGCTTTCCTGTATCGGCGACTTGCTCCCTAAAAATAAAGATCCTTTGTAAAACCGTACTTTTGGCGTCTGCATATTGGATTGTTATGTTATGTTCATTGTCACACTTCTACAGTCACAGATACACCCATTTGCTCACACACATTCACACACCAGTACCTCGCACTGGGACTGGGAGTATCTTTCTCCAGGACACTTGTGGCATGCTTGTGGCATGTTCTGGGAACCCTCTGGTTCATGGACAGCCTGCTCTATTTACTAAGCCACAGCCACTCCAGCCACTTCTTTTAGGTGAAAGATTTAGTCTTAAATCACACCTTGAATTATTTCTGGAGCTTTTGAGCCTGGGGGTTGAATAAATGTTATCCAAAAGTTTGAATTAACTTACTGTTGCTCTATATTCACAACATTTACATGAATAAAAAAAAGAGCTGTTTCAACATTTCGGACGAGGGAGATACGTTGCAATCTTTGTACTTCATCAAAAAATAGACGTAAGTTTTACTGGTGTTTAATTTTAAAATCGCCACTGAATTTTTGATTGACATCTCATTGAACCAATTCCGAGCTTCTTTGTCACCAACCTTCAGAAGCCAACCAGAGTCAGCTCTGGAAAGAAGCCCCTTCCCCTTTATGTCATCCACAGACTGAGCCAATTGCAGGTGACTTAGTGGATGATTGGTGTTTCGTGTAGCCAATGAGCTTCTCTAAATAATGATACACTACAGGCCCGGAAAAGTTTGGTTTCCTCTGAGACAGACCAGTGCGTATTAGAGCTGAATGTCTGTGTATAATTTTCAAATGAGAAACAATGTAATTCACTAACTCTGTTACTCTAATTATAAAATGCAATTCCTCTGAGTGTCACCTTTCAGTGTATGTTGAGGCATTCAAAAGTTATGGCCTTCTTATTCAAAATGTGTCCAAATTTTCCAGTTTCCAGTTTGGAAACACCTAGTTATACAGGGTATAACTAGGTGTAAAGGGTAAAAGAAACTCAGTTTTGGTGATTTATTTTTATGTGCAATGAACGGGAAATAAGTAAGACTTTACGTTATGATAATCTTGAGTTATCCAGATGAGATCGTCCTCAATTTCCTTTGAAGGCATCACATAGAAAATAAATAAATAAATAAATAATAAAAAAAATTCAGGCGAACCCTACGACTTCTTATTTTTATATTATATATTTTATGTCCTAAAAGGCATTTTTCTGCAAAAAGGCCAGAATGGTAAGAGGTTAATACTATATTATAGAGAACATTATTTAGACTGGTTGTACCAACATTAATTTCCACTGTTCCCCTACACATAATAAAACACATATCTATGCCAAATTAGAAAGTTTAAATGTTTATATTTCAAAATCTTATTAATGATAATATTTCACAACAAAAACATTGGGATCAGTCTGCACACCGTAGTATCAACGAATGCCTCCCAGCTAATAGGGAATCTTGAATCAGTGAAGCATGGTTAAAAGCAGTTCATGCTATAAACAGGCAGAGGAATTTGGAGACCGACTGAGCCTATATTGGACTGGCTTAAGGGCATGGGTTTTAGATGGAAAATGATCGATAGTTTTGTTTTAGATCTTGTCATTGTTGTGCTTTGGCACGAGAGTATGTAAACATGTTCTAGTAAGAATATGAAGAATATGATGCCTCTCACGGAAGCACCATTTATGTTGGGACTTGAACACATCTATTGGACACATCTAGACAATGAAACAACAAATTATTAAACTAAAGTGAGCTACATATACTATGTACACATGTGTATGTGTGTGTGAGAGAGAGATCATGTGTCTGTATGAGGTGTGAGGTGTGACCTCAGACAGTGGAACAAGATGGAGGGTAGTTGCTTTGTCCTGAGACAAAGAGGTTTACAACCAACTGGTCTCCAAGATGGCCTCTATGGCCAATACATGTGATGTGGGGGGAGGGTGTGTCCTTTGTTCACCACCGAGGTCACAAATTAAACTTACAGGTTAAATGACTATAGACTATAGGCGACAACAACAAAGCTCAAGTATTTCATTGATTTCAATCACTACATACATTGGCATGGTTGGAGTTCTATGCTTAGTCAAGGTATGTACCAGGTAAGCTAACTAGGTCCAGTTACGTTACCCAGTCACATCCAAGAAGAGAAGATGGTGGTTGGTGTGCTGATTTGCCGGTCCTGCTGTTGTGGGGTTGCAAAGACCAATGGATGCTGTCCTTGTTGAATGAACTACAGCAGTACTGGCTGTGTAGTTCTAGTTCCATTGAAGAGGGTCCTTGGTTCTCCTTAAAGAGTTAATGGTTGTTTTTTTTTTTTTTTTTTTTTGATATACTATATTGATCCCCGAGGGGAAATTCTGTCCTGCTCTTTGACCCATCCATTTGTTCACACACAGTAATGTCTACAGTTGAAGCAGTGGGCAGCGGCCCCTCTGGTGGCCGTGCCCGAGGAGCATATTGGGGGTTAGGTGCTTGCTCAGGGCACCACAGCCATGGACAGGGCGGGAGGCGAACCTGTGACCCTTCGAACCCCAAGCTGTGCCTCTCACCACTTGTTGTGTGGCTCTGTCGCTTGTTAACTCAACTAGCAGACTTTGTGTTGTGGTAGTTGGTTCCGCCCTTAAATTCTTTGGTAGGCACTTGCGTCGCTACCCAGGTCCAGTCCAGAGGAGGCCTCAGCCAGCCCCTTGGGAAAAGTCAGAGCGGTGAGAGAAGAGAGGGGTAAGAGTGTAAGAGTAAGAGAGAGGGAGGGGGGCATCTCTAACTTTTATCAGCTCATTGACCTCAGAGGTCTTGGCCATACAGTGACCAATGGGGGTCACACACAGGTTTCACCCCTAGGTGCGAAAAGGTGAAGGCTGCTGGGAGGTTCAGTCCAAAGGCTTTCTTTGTCTGTGTAACAAAGAGAGCCATGTGGCCTTGTCCTCCATTTTGAATGGACTGAGTCCCAGCAGCATCTAAGAAGAAAATACTGCATTAAAGATAGTGGGAAATGTTACCACTAGATTTAGTCAACATATGCAGTGCAGGGGGACTCTGGTCTATGAAATAGACTAGACATATATACTTATTTGTCACAGACTTCTGACTTCATCTTTACCAGGA
Source organism: Mugil cephalus (assembly GCF_022458985.1). NCBI lineage: Eukaryota > Metazoa > Chordata > Actinopteri > Mugiliformes > Mugilidae > Mugil > Mugil cephalus. The sequence continues at coordinate 997,349 of NC_061774.1, forward strand.
GGAAAACAGATCTATGTAATGGCATTAACAATGACTTTGTTTCTTTTAAGTGTCTTGGCCAGTCAAACCAATGAGTCATCATGTCCAATAAATATAAACTAAATAGGATGTTGGCAGTGGTAGTGATACTGATTACACCTGTGCTTTTCCAGCTTTAAAAGGTCCATTAATTAGTAGACACAGCTGCAATACAAAGTTGTAGCTGTGTGGTTACCGATTCTGAACTTTATGCTAGGATAGGCTTCCGCGCAGATTTAAGTCAGATCTACGTATGTTTGCTGGATATTAGGGGTGTGTAAAGCATCCAGTATTTGTCTTTGTATTTGTTTTTGCATTCTAATAAAAATCACAATAGGTGTAAAAATCTATTTTTTTGAGTTACACTTCTAATTTAGGTTAGGTGTGGAGGGGGCAGGGTGCATTAGGTGCAGGGGAGAGGGCTCAGGAGAGCAGCGCCAGGCACACCTGCAAATAGTTGCATAATCACTCTCCCCTTTTTAACACAGTAGTGTGCTGGAGCTGGGGAGAGTCGGACAAGAGACGAGGAAGCTGACACCCAGATGGCAGCCAAAGAGAAGAGTAGCCTGCGACCGGCTGAGTGTTGGCGATCTTCGGTGTCTGAATAAAGAGCCCATAACCGGATAAACTGTCTGTGTGTGTGGTCTGTGAAGCTGGGGAACCCACGGTGGCAGCAAACATGCTACGGTGTTAAAATAAGTATTAGCCATTATAACAATTATGGAGGTATATGCAACATTGGTTGGTGTTTTGCATTAAATGCAGCTAATATAGGTGATATATTAGGCTGACTAAAAGGGGCAAAACATGACTGTGATGATGAGTTGGTGCTTGTGGGTTACAATAGGGGTGACTGTGGCTCAGATGGTAGAGGGGTTAGTGGTTTGATCCCCGGAACCACATGCCGAAGAGCCCTTGAGCAAGACACTGAACCCCCAGTTGTCCCCCCCTGGTGTGTGAATGCATATGCACTTGTGAGAGCAAATGAGTACTGATAGGTAGAAAAGTGCTATATAAAAGCAAGACCATTTGCCAATAGTCGAATTAACAAGCTAACAGTAACACCTAAGAGAATGGGATGTCACTTAAGTTCATATGTGTGTAAAGTGGCTCGATCCAAAGAACATGACATTCAGAAGTGTCCTTGAGCAAGACACTAATCCCCCAGTTACTCAAAGTGCTTGGCACTGGTGTATGAATGTAAATTGAGTGAATGGTTAGAGATGTGTCAGTAACAATTGTTATGTGTCTGTGACTGTAAAGCGCTTTGAGTACCAATAGGTAAAAAAGTGCTATATAAAAGCAAGACCATTTACCTTTAGCAATAGGCAATAGTCTGAATTACCAAGCTAACAGACAGATGCTAACATGACAGAAACTGACTGCAGACATCTCAGTACTAATGTAACATAACGAAATAATCTCCCAGTCAAAGTCCGCTTCCCAAAAGTTATATGCTGCCTCTGTAAAAAACAAAAAACAAAATCTATTTGAGAAAAGTAGTAATGCAAGTTGTGTTTCGTCCAGTCAGAGCCTCCTCTGTGACAGAGTCCTTTTCACCCCGACTCCTGAACGTCACTCAATACAGGCAGGCAATATATAATTTATATATATAATATATAAATAATAATATTCAGCGCAGTCACATGAGGAAAGGCAACTTTTTGTTATGATGTTTTTCTTGTTCTCGACTACAAATAATTTTAAAACTATTTGATTGAAATAAATATTTCAAACAAATTATTATTTGTGCCATTATTTGTGCCTTTCCGAATATCGTATTCGGGTTTGGCTCCACCTCTACTGGATGAATCACCTCTAGTGATTTTTCATCACAATACATTTCATACCACTGTTGAATGGACAAGTGCCTAAAGCTTTGACCTTCACCCGGTCAACAGGATGTGTATTTTTAAATAACCCCTAATTACTCAATCTTTAAAAACATGGAAATATTTAAAAGTAAAATCACTTAGAGTCATCTGTCTCATGCCTGAGTCAAGTCTGAATACCAGGCCACATTCAAGTTGTGTCTTCAAATTTTGCTGAGATATTTATCTACGTCCATGCTGAGCCACACCTGATTGAAGGGTTGTTGGTCAGACTTTCAAAATCCATCATGGCTCATCGTAATGGTTCATGAAGCAAAAGTCAAGTCAATCTGACTTACTGTTTGAGGTCTGGCCCTTCAAAGTTTTCATTTTGCATGTTAAGTATAGCGATCCCATGAGGTCTTTCACCAATCTCCATAAGTGATTCTCTAAATTGATTTGTTTCTGGCATAAATTTAGTTTATTTGATCCATGCAGCTTTGAACACACAAATAATAGAAGTCAATATAATGTCACTATATTTCTAAACTACACAACCTCACACAGTTAAAAGGTATATGAGGAAGAAGGACAAGTGGGGAATTTGAGAGGCAATAACCATCCTAGCATCAGATTTTACAGTCAGTCGGACAGCTTTAAGCCTTTTTCTTCAGCTTTTCTTCTGGAAATAAATTAGTGCCTTCATTATACTTTTAATGAGTGCTCATGCAGACTGCAGAGTCAACCTGCAGTGAGACTTTAAGTCTTTAAATACTTTATTTCTTTTTAAATTAGTTTGCCATGAGAACATTGCCCAATTTCTATGTAAAATTTGTGTGTTTACTGTCCTTCACTGATTGTTCCCTTTTTTAAGTTCACATGTTGATATCATTTAGAGGTTAGTATGACACAATGATCAATTTAGTTGCTCAAAGATAGTCATATCATATGTCAATACATCAGAAATGTGACTGTTGCGAATATTGAATAGTTTAAACATACCCTTCAAATTAAAAAAACACCAGGACAGTCCACATAGAGTCTGTTTTTCTCTGGATTCCTCCTCTCTGTAGCATTTTGCAGATATATTGTAGATGATGGGCTTGTAGCAGTGGAGACAGTACATTGCTGCTTCCTGCTGGTGTAATTCTTTTTGTCTGAATCATCAAGTGGGGTTGTTTTCCCACCACTCTACTTATCTGTCTTCAAATTATTGAGGAATGCTCCCTTCTATTATTTCTAAAACACACAGATATAAGCTACTGGTAAGAAGATCGAAGATCAGAACTAATGAGATGGAGCGTTCTACATGGAATCCTTGAAGTGCTACACACACAGTGTTACCCACTTCTGAAAGACCGGCAGCGCGAATTTGGAACTTTGGATGTGAAATCGAACAGCCAGCAGCCCTGCATGGACTACTGCAAAGAGGCGAAGACTGGAAAACATTTCAATTGCGTAACATCAGTGACGAAATAATGTCAATAAACAGTAAAACACAAATGTTTTACCGTTGTTCACTACAGTGATAAAATCTGTTTTTATTGCGTTTAATCACAGCTTGGTCTTGTTATGTTTGTGAATAAGCAAAGCTTTTGAAGTCAGTAAACATGATGTCATGCTTAGGAAATGGGTAAAATAACCAACAGCATGTAGCCTACTTGTTTAATGAAAAACTTGAATGGCCTTCTGAGATGTAGATGCTACATTCGTCTCCTTTTTTTATTTTTTATTTCAAGTTTTCCTCCTGACTGTACATAAAGAGAGAGTGAGATGATGAGTGTGATTTAGATAAAGATAGTGTGATTGTACATTCAAGTCTAATGCTATGAAAAAGAACTGTGTATAGCTAAATGTTTAAATAAAAAAAAAGTGTCATTGTGCAGATAAAAGTGTTATTTTATGCAAAACGAGCAATCTTATTTTATGTAAAAGACAAACTTGGTTTCCAGGTTTATTGAGTACATTGTATTTTATGTTTGAGACAAACAATGTTTGTCTTATTGTATTAATGTCTTTTGTTTTGGTTTTAAATAAACTAAACTAAACATTTTGAACGCTTAAATATTGCCCTGAGCCAGACATAGACAAAAGAATATGAATAAAGATGACATAAAATAATCTTAAAAGAAAATAAATCTGTAAAAGAAGAAGAAGAAGCAGAAGAAGAAGAAGGTAGTTAAGAATTACAAAAAAAATGTACTGTCCAATCTACAGTCTTATTTACTGTATATGAGATATACGGGGCGTGACTGCGAAAATTGATGACCACTTCCCCTGTGCTGCTCATGATTGTCTCAGATAAACAGTTCTGCAACCTCACAAACTGCGACCATTCATGCGGTAGTTCATAATGCAGGAGGTAATCCCCTCCATCCCCTCCAGTTTGTTCCCCAGGATATCAGGTGTAATTGTGTAAACAGCAGTAGAGAAGTTGAAGAACATCACGGTAACCTAACCCTTGGGTTCGTCCAGGTGACAGTGAGCATGTAGACCAAGGCATCTTCAACCCCAATGTGCTCCTTATAAGCAAACTGAAGAGGGTCCTGGGCACGTTCCACCTGAGGCCTGAGGTGGCGAAGAATCAGTCTCTCCAGGATCTTCATCAGATGGGAGGTGAAGGCCATCGGTCCACATTACCATTTTTTTAAAACAACAATTTGCTGTCAAGTCAAAGGATGTTGAGTGGACTTTACTTACACACACAAAATAAGTGCTCAATTGTTTACTGTGATAGCTGTTATGTTATAGTCCAGTTGTTTTGGGGAAAAAAGGTCTTCACCGCTTAATCCTCACTAGGGTCACAGGGGTTGCTGGAGCCTATTCCAGCTGGCATTGGGCAAAATACGGAGTACACCCTGGACAAGTCACCAGCCTATCACAGGGCTAACACAGAGACAAACAACCATTCACACTCACACACACCTAGGGTTGATTTAGGGTCACCAATAAGCCTAACGAGCATGTCTTTGGAGGTAGGAGGAAACCAAAGAACATGGACACAGGGAAAACATACAAGCTCCATTTTCATATTTACTTCACAATATTACCATATTCACTTTTATTTAGTAATTATATCAATCCAAATTCAGTTGGTAATAGCTCCAGCTTAAATTTATGTCATATGTGATTACCACAAAACTTGAAACTTTTAGTGCCCTCCCACAGGGAAAACAATTAGTGATAGGAAATTATTATTATTATTATTTTTTTCTCATTTCTTGATCTGAACCCAAACATCTATGGGATCCTGCAAATAAACTGTCATCTGAAACCTCTAAGTCCTATTTTGTAAACAGAAAACTCACAACATTTATGAAATCAAGGACCAAGGCAATGGGTCGAATGTTTAGTTGATCTTTCCATCCACATTTACCAGGCTAAGAAAAGGTAAAAAGTTACACTTGGGATTTTCTTTCTCATACTGCTGTCATCAACTAGTGGGACTGAAGAAAGAAATTGTAGACCTACACTGTGGAATTTATTACTGGATTTTAATAGCTGTAATCACAAACATTTCACTATCCACAAGCATATGATTTCACACAACATAACTTAAATAATATCCAATGTTGGAATAACATCCATAATATAGCAGCTGACTGGTTCAGTTTTCTGCCTGGTTATGTGTAAATGTTAATAATAAATATGCTATAAGATATCCATAAGCTAAGAGAATAATTGGGATAGGACCCAAGAATACTAGAGATAAAATAATGACATATATAGACTTCAGCAGTCTTATTAGTCTTGTTTTTGATCCACACCTTGTGTAAAGTCAGCTGTGCAACTGACATCTTCAGTGTTAGACCTGTTTACAGATCGATTCTTTACTTCAACTGATAGAAATGATTGTTAATAAGCACAACAAAAGCTCAGAGCTCATATTGGCCATGAAATCTCCCTGGCAGTTGTTAATGCTGCAACAATAACAAAATAATTTGTATGTTAATAGAGATGCACAGTAAGACACAATCATGTCTCTAGGTGATTATGCTTTAGTTCTTGCTGAGGACCAGCTTTACCTTAAGATGATATGCTTGGTTGTGTTTAATTTTCCAAATCTAAAATAAGTCACAACAGCATAACTGTAAAAGACCTACCACGTCAAGCTATTTTGATTCTGCATATGAGTGTGTATGTAATAAACTGAGAAACCCCAGGCGTGAGTCATTCTGGGAGTTTATGGCTCATACACTTTTCAACAAGCTGTCTTCTGTGTCTCTGTAACACTCATCTCTCTGCATCAGTCTCTTTTCTCTGTTTTCGATTCATTTGTAGCTCAGTCCCCCTTATTAAATCTCTCTGTTTATCTCACTCACTGTGTTTCTCCCTCCCGTACTTTCTCTGGGCCCTGCTGGCAGTGAGTTCTAATGAGAAAACACAGGGGACCAACCGAATAATTAGGTTAACGAAGATTTGAATGTCCCTTCTATCTCCCTCTCTCTCTCTCTGCACGCGCGCACACACACACACACACACACACACACACACAAACACACACACACACACACACACACACACACACACACACACACATAGAAAATATGATTATTGCTGAAGGAGGGACAGTTGAAGTTTATGTGTATATATGGTACACAACATTTGTGTGTGCACGAGTGTTCTGGAAGTGTGGAGGTAAGTTACCCCATACAAACTCCCTCTCTCTTTCACTCTCTCTCTGTCTCTCCAGGGACTAACAGATAGCACCCATTACTGTCAGGCTCATCTGTCTCTAATTGGCTGTGATCGGAGCCCGTTGTCCCCGGAGGGAGGGGTCTCAGATTCAATTAAACCGTGTGATTGGCCCCTTTAAATATTTAATGTCCAGGACGAAAAACAGCTAGGCCAACACTTCCTGGAATCAAACTCACTACGATTGATGACGACAGAGTGTTTATTTAGTCTATTTAGTCTCATACTGTATGTAAAGAATCTCTCTTTCTGTGATTGCATTGTTTGTACGACCTTTTATTTTATGTGAATAATCCTAGTGTGTGCTGTGTATGTTTATGTGCCTACATAATCCGCGTGTTTTGAAATAAATACACTGTGCAAATATTTCCTCTATGTTGTGTGGGTGTATGGGTGAATGTGTGAGTGGACAGTTGGAAGTTACATTTTGCTGTGGGCATACATACTGTGTTTGTGTGTGTCCCAGTTAATCCGCAAGGCTCAGGGGAGAGTGACTGGAGCCATCAGAGGCTTTTCTCTTTATCCAGCTGGTGCCACAACGCACACACACACACACACACACTCACACACACACACACACACACACACACACACACACACACACACACACACACACACACACTGCAAGACAATCAAAAGGGAGAGAGAGAGGTTTCATTCTTGATGCCAATTAATGAAACATGTTAGTATTAAAAAAACTGACTGGGGAATACACACAAACACACACTCAAAGAGAGAAAGAGAAAGAGACGAGGAAAGAGAGGGAAAGAGAGCCAAACCGCTAAGACTGAAAGAGAACAAAAAAGAGAAAGATCAAACATGTTTAACAAGAGATTGTATTTTAGAAGGCTGTATATGCCCACTTGGTGGAGTGATGGACAAAAGATTAAGAGGTTGACAATGTAAAATATAAAATACATGAGGAGAGGGAGAGAGTGTGGGAGGGAGAAACAGAGAAAGACTCAGTTAAGGAGAGAGTAGGAGGTAAAGAAGAAAGGAAGGATGAAACAAGAGTAGGTGGATATAATACAGAAACATTGTACTGTCATGGAAAAGGATATATAAAACAAGTGACAGAGTGAAAGACAAGAAAAATAATGGTTGCATAGGAGAGATGGATAACTAGATGTGCGAATATTGATTTATAAAATATTTCAGTGTGACCATGTCATAAAATTATTATTATTAGTAGTATTACTATATCACTAAAATAATTGCACATTATTATACACTCATTTTCCACTTTATTAGGTACACCTATTCAATTACTTACCCTATTTGCGTTACTTAACACAAACAACTAATCAGCCAATCACATGGCTGCAATTCAATGCATTTTGGCAGGTAGAGGTGATCAAGACAACATGCTGAAGTTCAAACCGAGCATCAGAATGGAGAAGAAAGGGGATTTAAGTGACTTTGAATTTGATTTGGTTGTTGGTGCCAGATGGGCTGGTCTGAGTATTTCAGAAACTGTTGATCTACTGGGATTTACACACACAACCATCTCAAGGGTTTACAGAGAATGGTCCGAAAAAGAGAAAATATCCAGTGAGCGGCAGTTGTGTGGGCAAAAATGCCTTGTTGATGTGAGAGGTCAGAGGAGAATGGGTAGACTGTAACTGAGGACAGTAACTGAGGAATGCAGAATACCATCTCTGAACGCACAACATGTCAAACCTTGAAGAAGATGGGCTACAGCAGCAGACGACCACACTGGTTGCCACTCCTGTCAGCTTAGAACAGGAGACTATAGTTTGCACAGGCTCACCAAAATTGGATAATAGAAGATTGGAAAAACATTACCTGGTCTAACGAGTCTCGATTTTAGCTGCAACATTCAGACGGCAGGGTCAGAATTTGGCGTAAACAACATGAAAGCATGGATCCATCCTGCCTTGTATCAACGGTTCAGGCCGGTGGTGGTGTAGTGGTGTGGGGGATATTTTCAAACTTTGGGCCCCCTAATACAAATTGAGCATCATTTAAATGCCTCAGCCTACCTGAGTATTGTTGCTGACCATGTCCATCCCTTCATGACCACAGTGGACCATCTTCTGACGGCTACTTCCAGCAGGATAATGCACCATGCCACAAAGCTCATATCATCTCAAACTGGTTTCTTGAACATGACAATAAGTAAGTTTACTCCAATGGCCTCAACAGTTACCAGATCTCAATTCAATAGAGCACCTTTGGGATGTGGTGGCAGCACAGATGTGCAGCCAACAAATTTGCAGCAGCTGTGTGATTTTAACATGTCAATATGGACCAAAATCTCTGAGGAATGTTTCCAACACCTTGTTGAAATTATGCCACGAAGAATTAAGGCAGTTCTGACGGCAAAAGGGGGTCCTTTACTATCAAGGTGTACCTAATAAAGTGATTAGATTAAAAAAAAAGAAAGAAAACAAACAAACAAACAATAAAACAGTTCTGTTTAGTCTGTAGTACCTTTTTAAATCAAAAATATAAATCTCTGGTCACGGATAATAACGCATAATAAAAGAGTTAGAGAGTTAGTTTTTAACAACATTATTTATACACTAATTTATAAACAATATTGACAAAAGATGTCATCCTGCAGACATATACTACCCCTTCATTGAGAGCATCACAAACTTCTCCATGACCTGCTGGTTCTATTCAACCAGCCTCCAGAACAGAAACCGACTGCAGAGGAATGTCACTGTCTGCTACATTTTTAGTTCAATTTTTAACCTGGCCTGAAACCTCCAGAACAAACATAAAGACAACGGTGGAGACGAAAAACTCCCTTATTATAGTGATAAAGGTGCTCAGTTCGTTTTATACTAACACATCAGGTTGGAGAGGATGCTGGCGCTGTCTATTTGCTGTTTCTCCATCAGAATGTACTTCCTGACTCCCGCTGTCAGTCTCCAACACCATTGCTGAGACCCTCATACAAGCCTTCATCAACAGCCGTTGACTCCAATGGATTCCTGTTTGGGGTACCCAGCAAAACCCTGGCAGCTGAGTTCTGGACAGACACTAGTATGTCCAGAACTGAGCTGCCAGGGTTCTCACCCACTCCAGGCCCTGACAGCATACCGCCCCCACACTTAGCTCCCCATAAAATTCTGTATCTCCTACAAAACCCTCTTTTTCACGTATAAAGCCCTCCAGTCAGTCAGTCTTCACTTTCTCAGTTAGTTCACCTTGTGCTGTCCAATTTGTCTTCTCTGTTCTTGTAATGCATCCTTAGAAGTCTAGAAAGGCACTATATAAATCTCCTCTCATATTCTACTACTGCGTATTTTCACTAGGGTTGCGGGGGTTGCTTGAGCCGATTCAATTCAATTCAATTTTATTTATATAACAATAACAATACAAATTGTCCCACACTTTACAAAAACCAGCCTGAAACCTCCAGAGCAAGCCTGAGGGCGACAGTGGCAAAGAAAAACTCCCTTTTAACAGGAAGAAACCTTGAGCAGAACCCAGCTCATATGGAGGGACCCATCTGCTGAAGGCCAGCTGGGTAGAAACAGAGAAGATAGAGAGAAAAGAAGAACAGGAGAAGTTAAGCAAACTTCTGTCATAGATACATACAGTATATCAAGCTGAAGGAAACACGTAGAATCTAATAATACAACATACAGTATAGCTGATGATCTTATGACAGTTTGAGAGTATAAGAGGATTCATGGGCAGGTTGATGAATTGTTCATCTAGGTAGGAGGGGACAACTGGAGGAGACCATGAAGACTGGGGCAGATGTAGTTTATGGAGTTCCACAGGTCTGATACACAGCACTCCAGACCATGAAGACTGGACTGGTTGATGAGGTCACAACAGCAGATGTAGCTTGGAACTCTGCAGGTCAGATATGCAGCACTCCCCAGCCAATCCCAGCTGTCATCGGGCGAGAGACGGGGTACACCCTGGACAGGTCACCAGCCTATCGCAGGGCTAACACAGAGACAAACACTATAGAATTCTATTTCTAGCAGTTATTATTATTATTATTATTATTATACATATTGGGAATATGTTCTTTACTAAACATATGTTTAAGTCGAGGAAGGTGTCATTTATTAGTTTGGTCACTTACCCTTTGCAGGAATGGTACTATGTCTAGGTTATGGTTCAGCTGTAACTTATTATTCATCTTATTTCTGTAACCCTGTCTAAATAAAGAGAACACCTTTAGGCAAGCTTAAATTAATTTTACGTAAAACTGTTTCTTGTGGGAAAAGTATTTTGTGCATTCTGGTTTTTCAGTAAGGATACATTTGGACCATGTCAGAGGCTTAATTAATTAATGGTTCTAAACTGGCTGTAGGTGTGAGTGTAAGTGTCTGATATTAGCCCTGTGATAAACTAGTGACCTGTCTAGGGTAAACCCTGCCTCTTGCCCAGTGACAGCTGGGTTAGGCTCAGCCCGACTGCAACCCTCCAGAGGACAAGCTATAGAAAATGAATTCACTGGCAAGGACCATGCTTCCAAACAGAGGTAAGGATTAACAATTTATTGATGAATGAATATGGACGAATATGAAGATGGAAACGATTTAAGTGCGATGTGCCGTGGCGATGTGCTGTAGCTCCCGGGCAGCATTACTGTTACGGGATAAATAGACTTGAGGTTACTGAGATCGGAGTGGCTGTAACGATCAATGGTAGGCTTGGAAGGACTGACGACCTAGGGACTGGATTACGTGGTGTCAAATGCCATTTCGTGCAGAGTGAACAGAGTAATACTTGGAAGAGAAGTCTGACGAGAAAAGAACGTGACAGAAGTGCCGGTAGAACCAAAAACAAGTAATGATCTGACGGACTCAGAGACGAATGGGCATGCTGGAGGGATGCACTTAATGACATCTGGTAATGTAATTAGAGGATTAGGAAGAGTTAACTTGCTTTGGTGAGCCGAATTTGGAGCGTTTCACATCGAAAATGATGGCATCGTTCGAGAAGTAGGACAGGTCTGCGTGGTAGCTATGCCTAGGAGAATCGGAGTGAAGGGCTGAAGCTAAAAATTCTGAGCCTCTGGGGAAACTGTAGAAGGCCAGGATAAACATGGCTTCTAATGTTTGGCTGACCTGACAGATTCTGTGGCAGGAGCGGATGGTGTTAATGCAGCGTGACAGTTAGTCTAATGTTGGAGGAAGGCAGTGAGTATCTGAGGCTGGTACTTGCTGTGAATGACCTCTGAGGAGCAAGGTAAACTGGGGTTGACTTGAGTTGGGCTGCCAGTAAATATCTTAGACATGGATGAGAAGCTACTGAGATGTACCTTAATGTACTGGGTTTGACCCTGATAGAACGAGCATATGAAAGCAGATAATGTTGATGCAAGAGCACTGGTGATGCTGTAGAAGTGTCAAGAAACCTTGAGCAGAACCCGGCTCATATGGAGGGATCCCTCTGCTTAAGGCTGGCTTGGGTGTAGACAGAAAGCTGGCTGCTGTGGTTGCGGATGTTGTGCAGCGGGGGCCCTGGCGTCCAGGGCCCTGGCATCCCGGTACCGGACACTGAAAAGAAAAGAGGCTGATGTGGCTGTGATGTGCAGGCCAACATGTTGTTGACGTAATCTAGAAGCCGAATGGAGCCGCAGGCTAAATGTACTTGACGACCTGGCGTTGAGTACAGCTGGTGCTGCGTCATGCGCAATGACATCATTCGGAGGAGCACTGGCGGTGGTTGACCTATGTTGAGATAAGAGTGGTGAAAAGCTTGTTTGTTGTTGGAATTGGATTAGTCTTTCATTGGGACTCTTTGAGTCCTACGGTCCACTCTAATATTTTTACTTAATATGAGTGTTGACCTTACTGGACCGAGGTGACATTGCGAGCGGTGGCGAGTGGAGGGGCTGGCTGAGTTGTTGGCGGAGGTGTTGATGGCGATCGCCGGGACGGTACGGGATGGCGGAGCGGCCCACATGTGTGCAGCGCCTGGGTTGTGGAAACTGGCGTCCCATCTGTGGGCACGCTGGCGTCTGGCTGAATCCCAGGAGAGATCCTCCTTGCTGAAGCGAACAGGTCGTCAAGACAAAGTCTGTGCTGGCGAACGCACGTGTGGAATACGATAACGAAACAGGAGGAGAATGCGAGACGGGTATTTAAGACAGAAGAGGTGTGGTTGGGGTGCTCCTGAAACTTGCTATTAAACATTACTAAATGAATTAATGAATGATCAACGTGCCAAAAAACAATCATTGGTGGAAGGATCCTGCTGAGAAACCTTGGTCTCACAGGTAAAGATAAACTCTTTAGATATAGACACATGGTAAGAATTAAAGGATTATTTTATGTTGTAGTCAGACAAGTTAAAGCAGGGTATGGTTCTGGGGATGTCAGTACTACGGGTTGCCCTGACTAGTTGACTTTACTGCTGGGCTATGACATTTTAAGCAGGAAGTTGACTAGTTGCCAATCATGTGACCATAACAACTCAGATGCCATTGAGAGGCTGAGATTCATAAAGTGTATGGAAATAAGGCCAAGTAAGCCCATTCTACCTGAAAAACAACAAAAGTACTACTGCAATACACACTCATCTGTAAAGGCAATGCTCCAGAGGAACGGTTCCAATCCTCTCAGCAGCAGTCAGTTAACAACTTCACCTGCGGTAACAGAGAGAAGGAAGGAGGCTGCAAATCAGTAATTTCCTGATGAATTTCATTTTCAAGGTATTAGATCTTTAGCTGATACGGAAAATACTTTGGAGATATAGCACCTTTTTTTTTTAATCCCAGCTCCATTATTTTATCTTACAAGTACGATTAAATGCTAATGACGGTGACAATTTATATAGGCTAAACATATCTGCAACGCACAATATTTATAAGCTCAATACTGTTTATGTTCAGTGTTGTGTTCTATTAGTTGACATTGTTGCTGTGGTTGTAGAGTATATTATTTTGTTGTTGTTGTTGTTGTTGTTGTTATTTATTTTGAGAGAGCCACATATTAGAAGTGTCAAACTAATGTGTTTATGGTGTTGACATGGGCAATGGCTCATAGTGTCTCGTGTTCAAGCTTCTATTACCTTTATATTGTATTACCTTTACAGAAAAGCCTCCATAGTTTTTTTGTGTGAAACTATACAATATGTATTCAGGTCAAGAACATACACCCCAAAACACAAATTCAAACAGGAAACCGAGACAAGAACTCAGGAACACAAGGTATTGGGAACACTGGGCAACATAAACAAGGGTGACACCATCAAGGTAACAGAACTAAGGTTGATTGATAGAGGTAGCAGCTGAAAACTTTCAAAAGTCCATACCATGACAGTGTTACTGTACATATTAAAAATCAAAAATAGACCTTTACAAAGTTGTAGAATTGTATTGAATTAAATTAAAAAAAAAGCATGAATTGAACAAACTGATCAGGAAGACTGATTATCAGTGGCTGCAGACAGGAAACGTTTGAAGTAAACAAACTTTTATCAATCACGGATAACCCTGACCACCCTCTCCACCAGACTATAGACAGACAAATGAGCACCTTCTCCAAGAGGCTTAGACAACTCCGTTGTCTCAAAGAACGCTACAGGAAATGCTTTCCTGCCTCAAGCCATATGCCTGTTCAACTCCTCATCTGTATGTGACAGATGACACTCTATATATTCTTCTTTTTATTCACTTATTTCTAATCACTTATTTTATAATTCGTGTTAATAGTCTGTATATAGTATATTGTGATTTTTTGTTATAGTAGTATGTATGGTGTTGAGTGCCTGTACATTGCTGCTGCAACAGTGAAATTTCCCAGATGCATAAAGCATCTATCTATCTAGATGAAGAAAAATCTAAAATTATGGAAGTTATTTGTTTTCTGCCGCTACAATTGATGGACCTATCTTTCAGTCTTGAAAGTACAACATAATATTGATTAACTTGATTGGTCCTGAGTATTAAAAAACGATGACCTCATGCCTTCTCAAAGGAAAACTTGTCTGTTAAGAATGAGTGTTGGACCTTCATGAATAATTCTTCAATACTTTTTTATCATGTCCAACTAAAATTTTCAGCTCAATTCCCACGAGTGATTCAGATGCTTGACAAAGACAGTCCAGCTCCAAATGTTTGTAGTAGTGTAGCTGGCTATATAATACCACACACTTAATACTCAATACAGCATATGAGTGCAGCTTCACACCACAGTCATTGTGATTTTTAAGAATGTGATTCTGAACACCTGTTCTTGCACACTTTCAGTTAGGATGTTTTCATGTATGGACGTATTTGAAGTAATCATGTACTTATACAGAACTGTTTTATTGTTTTATTGCTCATTTATGTGTCATGTATCTGTTTTATACTGATATTGCCTTTTGGCCTACATTGGCCAGGTCTCTCATGTAAAAGACATTATGGTAACACTTTCTATGAAGGTTGCATTTATAATGCCCTATGAATGCATTCATAATATTTTATAAGGTGTCTATAAAGCACTGTAATGCTCATTATTACCATCTATATGTATTCACAACTCGTCATAACCAACTTCATGATGCATATTGACAACTGATTATGAATGATTATAATTGTAATCTGAATAGTGCATTATAAATATGTCAATATCTGCCTAATTACTTGTTAGTTTAATGATGCATCATTACTACTTTGCTTTGCTAAATGTGTATAGTGATGCATAATGAGTTTTGACTTTTACTATAGTCCTTTATAGCTGTAGCTATAAGTATATGTAATAAAGTTATAATAATGTATACATCTCCCTACGGCACAGTTATAAACAGCTATGCAATATCATAAGTGCTATTTGTCAGCTCTAAGTAAAGTGACAAGAATATGACACTATTAACAGATATAAGTTACTATGAGTAATTAAAAGGTGCAATGAACTAAGTCCTGAGTCTGGCATCTTTACCCCATATGCACAATATTATAAATGACTATGTTAATATCATAGGTGGTATTTGTCAGCTTTAGGTAAAGTAGTGCAAATGAGGTGTTGTTATAAATAGCTATAAGATTATTATAAACAAATATGAGGCACAATGAAATGAGAGCCTGGATAGTAAAGACAAAAGGAATGCATTTAGTTCACTTTATTTTCATTTAAACCAACACACATAATCAGAATGATTATCAATGCTCTGAGCACATTACACATGAAACACATGAAACAGGCCACAAAAGTTGCACGGCGTGGTACTATACTATGTCATGATGGTTATCATTGGATCAAAACTCACAGTGCCACTGAAATCTATCTTGGGTCATTGTGAAATTTTCCATATACATGCCAGTCTTGCAAATGATGTGATGCAGGCATAAAACCTGTGTGAAATCACATAACAGTAAATAGGCCAACAGCCCAATAGTAGTTGCCAAACAACTGAATTATTGAAATTTGTAAAACACCCAACTTCCCCCTAATCAAAATATACCTACTTAGCACTCATGTACATTGCATTTTCTTATATCAAGTATGTGTTGCCCATGATTTCTAGCAAGCCAGTACTCCCACTCTATAACTTTCAGGTGTTGCCATGATGCCACCAAACATCCACTTTAAAGGTCTGCCATGCACCCTCCCAGCATTATTAAACAATGACAGACACACTACAAGACAGTAATAAAGACAAAATATTAGGACAGACACACACACACAGGCGGACAGATAGACAGACAGATGGATAGAAAGGCAGATACAAAGATAGAGATATAGCTCTTAAAAGTGCCTTTGGGTTGGTGAGGTGATTCAGGGTCAGAGGTCAGGAGATGGTTTGACAGCAACTACAAGAAGTCTCTCCTGTGCTTCCCTCCCCTCCCTGCCTTTTCCTTTTTTCCTCCCTAGGGGCGGGTCCAGGCGTGGTCAACGGCTGCAGGGCACACACCTGTTCTCCATTGACCGATTACCTGTCTGTTTAAATATACCGGCTCTTCACTCACTCATTGCCAGATCTTTGCAGTTCTCAGTTCGGTAAACTGTTGGCTCACCTCCTAGAGTTTCTTCTTCTCAAAACATTCTTCCTAGAGGTCAAGTCTTTATCGTGTTTTTTGCCTTCTCGCTCAATAAGCAGCAACTCTGTTTTCTCCGTTTCAGACTCCAGATTGATCTGATTGATTGACAGAGGGGTCGATCATTAAACTTGAGCAATCAGTTGTCCTTTCATTTCTCCTTTTACACACTTTCTGGGTGAATGAGTCAAAACTGTTGTATTTGTATTTAGTGATCTATCAGTGAAACTAAATTAGTTTTTCAGAACGGTACCTGACAAAAGTCCAGTGGCACATATGGTGCCAAAATGTGACAAAAAGGCATAAATTGTGATTTACCTTTCACCATCTACTTTTGCACAATTACTCATCAGATTTTACATTACTAATTACACTACTAACCCACATATCAGGAGCGGTTTTTACTCTAAATAATTTTAAATAATTTTTTGTTAGGCTATAACAGAAATTTATAGTTGTTACTTTGTTCCAGGTGAATTTTCCCTGACAATAACATGTATCTTTATTCTGATACTTTTGTAGCAATCTCACTGGTGTTTGTATCACAAGTAACCACAATGATTCATACAGCCCTTAGATATAATAAGATGTAACACATCTGTTATTATATGTCATTTTTGTACAGGAGGCAGAAAAATAGGCATAGGGATGAAGAGGTTAAATAATTAAATAATCAGAACTATTTTCACTAGTGTGATGAAATAGGCTAAAACATTTGTTTTTGTAAGAAACAATTCTGTTTTATAATTGTTTTGTCTGATGACAGTTAAGTTGCTGTCACTAAAACACACTTCCTGCATATGTTTGACACGTGCTGCATTTTCATTACCCCTAGAAATGCACAAAAACTAAATATTGCATTAAAAGGTGGTAATGGAAACACCTTCTGACATATCACCAAAACAGTTTGACGCTCTCAACGGTGTCACCAGAGATGATGCAGGGGATCATTTGACTAATCTTCCTCAAAGTGAAGTCCCACATGATGAGAATTTAAAAGAATAATGGAATATTGCAAGACATTAAATGTGTATTGCCAACAAAATCTAACATAAAGCATTGAGGTAAATTCAGACATGAAATGAAATACAACAAGGAGACATGAACATAGAAGAACGGAAGGTAGAACCGTGGTTCTATGCATGAAGGTCAACACGCCACCATATAGGTCTCTCTCCCGAGAGTGAGCTGTTTCAGGAGACAAATGGCAAATTAACACCTCCACCCCCAAGCCCAATCAGAGCCTATTTATACACCTGCATGATCACCTGCCCAATCTCTTTCATCCGACTGAGGCCGAACCAGCTTGACTGACAATGTATCCTGGAGTGTTGACCTTCATTCATAGAACCATGGTTACCTTCTGTGACCATCCATTCTATTTCATATCAGGTCAACACGCCACTGTATACCAGGGGCACACAGACTAGTGAGACGTACCGAGTGGCTCACGTGTTGGCATGCGATATCTCCTAATCTCGAAAGTCTATTAGTCTTATATCTGTGTGCCTGGACACAGGACACAATGAATCGTGTTGGTCTGACTGAGAGAATTTAATCGTCTTGATTTGACTGCTCCTTGACTGTTTGGCTAGCTACACCGGCTTGTTGTTAGCACCTGTAGCAACACTGGCTTGTTGTTAGCACCTCAAACAACACTGGCTGTAGCAACACTGGCTTGTTGTTAGCACCTGAAGCTAACCTTTCCTGCCCTGCTTACAGGACGCCTAATCTCCTCAACGGGCCCAGTTTCTGGGTCCTCGCCGGTAAGTCTTCCTTTCCACGGAATAGACAACAAGCAGATCCCACTATGCTACTGCCTTCATAACGCCGCGGACTCCTCTTGGAGTCCTCGCGCGAGTTTTCTTCTCACTGTCACAAACCGCATCTGTAGTCCCACTAGCCAATCGGTCACTGCCACACAGTACACCTTTGCTGCTGCAGCTGATATTTGTCTCCCCAGCTACCCCCATGGCTACAGCTCTGTCTCCTGCAGCTAACCTACAGCCTCCCAGCCACCACCAACTATGTCTTACACCAGCTTCCTCCACAATCATGTCCGTGTCACCTGAGAATAACATTCTGCTCACCAAGGCCAAAGAAAGGATCACTCACCTAATGGAAGAAAATCACCGGCTGGCTGCAAAGCTCAAGGACAATGAGCTCCTACAGTTGCAGTTCTTAGAGCTGACCCACGAGCAGTCCCGAAAAATCACCTCGCTCTCTGCGCCGCTCCACGACACCATCCCCTGGGAACCCTCCATCTGTCCGCCTCCATCAGGCCGTTCACTGCCCTCTCCACTGGCGGCCGCTCAGGCTCTCTCCGAGGCTCAGTAGATCGCGACTGGGGCTAAACCGAAGGACTGATGCCTGGACTGATGTTGTCCGCGGCGGCAAAACAAAATCCTCGGCTCCTGGATCAAAGTCATGCCTGGAGCTCTCAAATCGCTTCGGGCCTCTGTCTGCCGTTGCTCCCGCAAAGCCCGTGGCGGCCGCTGTCACTCCCCCAGAGGCGGGTGCCGCTGTCTTATCCGCCGCTTTCGCTCATCCAGCAGCAGCGCCTGCCGAAACTGCTGTCACTCCATCCATGGGGAGTGCTAACCGGGTAGCTACCTGGTCCTCAGCGAAACAACAGATGAAGCCTTCCTCCCTCTCCACACCTTTGTCCACCTCTACCCGGCGCAGGATCGTGAAGGAAGCGGCATGCTGAGCGATTCACTCCGGTGGCCTTCACCACCCTCAGCCCTTGGCCGCCACCGATGCCACGATACCCCTCAACCCTCACTGCCAGCTCCTCAACAGGTTGCAGCTGTCCATCCAGTAAGGCCTCCCGTCTTATTTGTCGGATCCTCCATGGTCCACCATGTCCAAATCAACAGGTGTGTTACGTCATGTCATCCTGGTGCATGCACAAATCAATTAAATGGCAATATTCCTCAGCTACTGCAAGATCATCCCTCCTTTCAAAATGCACCTTTTTAATACTCTTAATAATACCAAGATCATTTGGGACGCAAGATCTAAGCCAAAGGAACTTCTACTTGGCCATATTAACATTCGTAGTATAGTAGACAAAACCAAACAAGTTGAACACTTATTAATTGACGCAAACATTGATATATTGGGCATATCTGAAAGTTGGTCAACTCATTCATCACCAACAGCTGCCATCAACATATCCGGGTAGGATACACTGTGATATGCGTGTACCGACCTCCTTCCTCTACAAATACATTTTATGATCAACTTAAAACCATTTTAAAATATAATGATTTTAAAAGGGAAACTATTCTTTTAGGTGACTTTAACATTAATTCGGACAACAGATCTGACAGAAAAAAACTGAAGCAGTTAACAGATAATCACAGCTTCACTCAAGTTATTCAAGATTCAACAAGAATAACTAATAAATCTAAAACAACAATTGATTTAATATTCACAAATTAACCTGACAGGACCTGTCCGGGCTCTCTATCATAACTTCATCCTCTGCTCAAGGAAAATCAACTGGAAACGTTTCTACAGCCCCACTAGGGCTAGCAGTCATCATATAATACCTAAAAATGAACAACAAAATTTGAAGAATGCTCTCCAAGAATATGATTGGTCTAATGTATTAACAAATAATTAAATTGAGGACAGCTCTAGCACCTTTTCCAAACGTGTTATGGAAATCCTGGATAGCTTCACAAAAAAAGTTGAATTTAAAAGGCATAAAACGGCGCTACCTTGGGTAAAGGATGATGTACGGAAATTAATGAAAGAAAGAGATAATGCACTAAAAAAAATCTCTAAAAACAGGACTTACCTGTGACCAACAGATTTTGACATCACTTAGAAATAAAGTAGTAAAACAAATCCGTAAAGCTAAAGCATTTTTTTTTCATCGAACTGATTAATGGGGCAAATGGCAATGGGTAATTGATATGGGAACAATTAAATAAGTTAACAGGAAGAAAAAAGGAGCTCATAACACCCAATGACATGCAACTCCAGGTGAATGGCACTCTGACAAATGACCTGGATACCATTGTCAAAGTTTCAACGGTTGTTTTATACACTCAGATGAGGAGTTCACCATAAACTTTAAATGTCCAAGCACTCCACATGACCCTGTGGATGTCAGCAAGCCAGTTTTTAGTTTTAAGAGAAATAACTGTTCCCGAGGTCTTGAAAATCATCTCATCTCTGAAAAGCTCTAAAGCTAAAGATCTCGATAATAACTTTATAAAACATCATAAAATGGCCCTTGGACACCCTATTTTACATTTAATAAACCTGTCTATAAAACAGGGTAGAGTGCCACCCAACTGGAAGACTGCCAAGGTCACTCCAGTCCTAAAGGCTGGTGACAAGACCAAATTAGAGAATTATCGGCCGATAAGTATCTTGCCAGTCATCTCAAAAGTAGCTGAGAAGTGGATTGCATTGCAACTAACAGACCATCTTGATAGTACACTACATCCAATGCAGTATGGATTTTGTAAACACCACTCAACCGAAACAGCAATTTGTTACTTTTATGAGAACGTCACAGGTTTATTGGATCAGTGTGGTTATGTAGGAACTGTCTTCCTGGACTTGAAAAGAGCTTTTGATTCATTAAATCATAATGTACTTATTTCAAAACTGTTCCTTTTTTAATTTTTTCGAGAGCGCACTCTGCTGGATGAGATGGTATATGTCAAATAGAAAACAGACTGTTCAGATCGGAAACTCAAAGTCACCTTACCGCGCTGTTTAACTGGCGTACCCCAAGGTTCCATCTTGGGAACGATTCTGTTCAGTCTCTATGTAAACGATTTACCTAAAGCCTGTCTAGATGTTAGTTTGCAGTTATATGCTGATGATACAGTGCTATATGTACATGCAAGACATAACAAGAAGCTGCTGTAAAATTATCAGCAGCCCTGGCATCTGTATCTTATTGGCTTATTGAATCTTGTTTGCACCTTAATACTAAGACTGTATGTATGTTTCTCTCTCGTCAGTCAGCAGAGGGCGATCAACCATCTGTAGCGGTCAAAAAAAAAAAAAAATCACAAATATAATCAAACTCAACCTATCAAATTTCTATCATAAGACAATTTCATCATAGGACATCTTACCTCCAAGATGGCCAAAGCTATATGCATGCCATGATATTATCACACATAAATTATTGCTTTACAACGTGGACGCACACAACAGAAAGTATATTAAAACCCATCAAGTCTCTCTTCAAAAAAACAGTTAAAATTCTGGACAGGAAACCTTTTCACTTTCATTACTGTAATGATGCTTGCAGGACAGTAGAGAATATTGATGAGCGAATGTTCAGTCTACAGAACCTTGCAAAGGTCCCCGAAGAGGCCCAACCAGATGCTGCAAAAACATCCTCTGATGTTAAAAGTGGCCAAGAGGACCATGGGGGTCCACAATGACTGGGTATGCATTGCCCCTCTCAAAAACTGGCTAATAATGGGCTGCAAACCCATAGTTCTGCCCTCAATTTGGGTGTGACGATCAGATATGTCCACAACATAGCCCCTCGGGGTGGATTCAGCCAGCCCTCTCTTTAACAGTGACTCCAAAAATGAGAGGACCCCAGGTGTTCCACAAGGGACCAGGTCCCAGCCCTTCTTGGCACACCACTGACAAAACCTTTGCCACCTGCCAGCGTACAGAACCCTAGCCTCCGGCAGGGTAACCATAAGAGCAGGACTCAAGCCGCAGGGAGGCTGTACATCCCTGGGTTGTTGTGCTAGAGCACCCCTGAGCCTGGGACAGCATGTCCTCTCTGACAGGGAGGCACCACCAAGTTCCTGCTATCAGCCTCCGCAAAGTTGCCATCCATGGCTGATACGGGCAAACTGGGGCCACAAGCAGAATCCTGGCCCCCACATCTCTACCTTGGCAAGTACTGCTGGTATGAATGGAAAAGGAGGAAAGGCATACAACAGGCACTGGGCCACTGGCCTGCCAGACCATCCATCCCCAGTGTCAAGCAGCATCTGTTTGGATGAGTGCCACCGCCCGTGCCAACATGGCAAATGTGGGGCCGAGGTGGGGGGCTGTGGCCACCCCATGTGCATTCGCCCCAGCAACGTTGGCCAACTGGGACCTCAGGAGGGATGGAGAGCTTGGAGCACTCATGATGACTGCAGCTCGGTCATGAAATCAGGAAGGACAGAAAGCCCTTGTAACACTTATGAGGTATTTCACAATACCACAATAACTTGTGGATTAGTATATCAGATAGGTTCGACTACTGGAGCACCGTGTAATGTGAGAATGAGATTCAGGAGGCAAAGGTTTAAATGTAAAAGTAATGCCAGCTTTAGTAAATAGATAAACAGATAGATAGGTTAAAACAAGACAACTAAATAGATATTATACACAATAATGTCAAGTGAGTATCTAATTTAGCTAAATATTGTAATTTGGGTGCACCTTTATAACCAGAATTATATGTTTCAATTTCAAATTTCAGTTTCTCTGATCCAATGCTTTTTCAATTAACCAAAGAAAAAACAAACAAACAAACAAACACACACACACACATATATATATATATATCAGTTAAAATACATCACATACACATTGACTTGAGGAGGATTATCCTACACAATAGCCATGTGTTTCCTAGGAGATTCCAGGAGAAGTCCAAGGTCCAAGAAAAAGGCAAAAGGTGAGTGCAGGTCCAGTGTCCAGGGTCCAAGGATGGAGAAAATGTAAGTCTGGAGAATTGAGGGTAGGGGAAATTGTGTGACAGGGCTGAGTGTGAGGGTGTTCAGATGTTGGGCCTACCACACCAGAGAGTGTAGCAAGCTGCAGCTCTTTTATGCACTGCAAATTGATCAGAAAGGTCTATAGTTGTTAGGGCTCTAGGGTACACTTCACTCTAGATCAAGTAGGTGGCTCTCCATCACTTTACTTCACTTCACTGGAACAAGCAAAACAAAATCCAAAAGAACAAAAGAAACAAAAAAAAAAAAAAAAAAACCTGACCCGTTAACAGACAGGGTCAGAGAAATATAATCAGTTATTTAGTACAGTTCGTCATGGCAATAGTTACCATAGCAACAAAACAATATGTAATACTGCACATCCTGGTTAAACTGCTTCTTGTAAATAACCATTTTAACATCTACATTCAGTGCAATATAATCATGAACCAATCCAACTGTAAAATAAAACAAAATAATTAATTAAAACCAATAATCATGCTCATCATGCTCACCCATGCTCTGTGTTCGGCGGGGCACAGGCATAAAACAGCTCTGGTACCCGGTATAGCTACAGGGGTTCTACAGAAAAAGTAAACTAATGAAACAAATGTACTTTCAGTGACATTACAAGGGAACACATCGTTCGTGGATTGTGCCTTTACCTTGCTGCTGAAAGCAGTAACAGATGAGTGGGGAGATGTCCACACACAGACGAGAGTTGGGAGCAACAGCTAAGCACTAGCGGACGAGCCAACAGTAGTAACAGCTAATTGCAGTAATGGCTAAAAACAACAGCCATTACCACATCTACCATATTATTAAGTCACTTTCTGTTGCTTTTTAATTTAATTTAATTTTTTTTTAGCAAACATTCACTGACACCTCGTTTGCTTTCAGTAGGCTCCATTTACACCCTTCCCTCTTGACAGTATGCATTTTCATGATGATTACATCATAGAGGTCTTAAGTCTCTGATATGGTTGTTGTTCTATGTTATCAGATTCATGCAATGAACTTGCAAATGCTTCACAAATGCTTCAAGGCTAGAGCTGATGTCAGCTTTTGGATGATCAAGTCATGATTGCTTTTTGGCAACAGGGGGTCAACCTTTGGCCAAAAGGCTCTCTTTGGTTATAGTACTGTGTGCCAGCACTTTTGTCAGGTCTTTTGGTTCCCTTTCTGAGTGGTTGATAACCAGTTGACCATGTTAGGTCATTGAGGGGCTTGACGATGTGGGAGTACCCCTGAATGAATCTCTGGTAACCCAGCAAAACCTACAAAGACCTGAGTTCCTTAAGGTTGGTGGGTACAGGTCATGTTGTTAGGGCCTTGATTTTTCTGGGTCAGTGCCTTTCTCTGAGACTATATGGCCAAGGTAAGGTATTTGACCGAAGTCTGGAAAAATTTGCATTTTTCCAGGGCAAGTTTCAAGCCATTATCTTTCAGCCATTGAAGCACACACTTCAGAGGCTGCTCTTCCAAGGATGATGGAAAGATTATAAGATCATCGGTGAACACCAAGACTTCCTTAAGGTTTATATCCCCCATGCATCACTCCATAAGTCGAAGGGGTTGAAGGGTTGACAGCTTTTGTGATTCCCTGAGGCATCTTATTAAATTCACAAAATCCTAATGGACAGACAAATGCTGTTTTCTGATTGTCGGACTCATCCATTTCAGTCTGGTAGTAGCCAGATTTAAGGTCTAACACAGAGAACCACTTGGACCCTGCAAGAGCAGAAAATGCCTCTTTGAAGGCGTATTTGTGATTCCCTGAGGCATCTCTTTCAATTCCCAAAATCCTAATGGACAGACAAGTGCAGTTTTCTGCTTGTCGGACTCCTCCATTTCAGTCTGGTAGTTGCCAGATTTAAGGTCTAACACAGAGAACCACTTGGACCCTGCAAGAGCAGAAAATGCCTCTTGGAGATTTGGGAGGGCGTATGCGTCTTTGATCGTCTGAAGGTTCAGCTTCCTATCATCAATGCAAAGGTGAACTGAGACGTTCTTTTTCCTTACAACCACTATAGGAGAAGCAAATGGAGATTCTGACTCTCTTATAACTCGAGTCAAGGAGTTGCTGAAGATGTTTCCTTACAGCAATCACATCACGTGGATATATTGGTCGTGCTCTGTACTTAAAGGGTGTGTCATCGCTGAGCTTGATGTGGTGTTTCATTTTTCTTGCATGCCCAAAATCTAGGTCATGTTGTGACTTCTGGCATGGAATTCAGAGGGTTTGTGACCCTTTCTTTCCAGTCGGTAAATAATAGGGAATCTTCAAAATCAAAGCTTAACCTCCCAGGCTGAGAAGGATCTTCATAAATATCAGGTTGAAGAAGAAGCTGATGTTTGCTCAAGGATGGCACATTTCTCAGACTGAGCAATGTGGATGTCTGGTTAGCAGGAACAACTTCGGGGTCAGCTCCATGCAGTTTTGCAGAGCCAAGATTACCACTGCTTAAATTGTGATGGAGAGTTCAGTGTACCCCAAGCAAGGAACTGACTGGCCATTTGCACCCTCCACATCAAGGAGATCATGCAGTGGATGGATTGTGAGCTCTGAAAGATGCTCATCATAGAAAGACTGGGGTATGGTCGTCACCCTGAATCCAAAAGACAAGTTGTGTTTTTTCCAGCAGTGGTCGCTAGAGCAACAGCCTTGGTTCCTACAAGACCTCTAGGGAGTTTGACAGACTGTGTTTCGGCATGAGTTCTCTTCAAGACAGTTTTCTTTGGTTTGGGACTGGATTTAATACCCCATGTGTCCCTCCATGGTAGCATCTTCAAGCACATTGGAAGAGTCCCAGCTAGCTTGTCTTTGTCTCAGCTGCTTTTTCTTGGTGACCACAAGAAAAGGATTTGGCTCATTTTCACAAGCTGAAATGATGTGACCATCCACGCTAAAAACAATCCCAGGGGTATGACCTACTATTTGCTGTTTTGGTAGTGGAGCTCTGTTGTTGTGCTGCTTTCTTTTTCATGGGTCAAGCTTCAACCTTAGTGCTAGCGACAAGGAACTTACTATTCTGTTGTGTACCATGCTTCTGTTTGCAGTTCTCCGTTTTCATACTATTAAGCTGAGCACAAGTGTCAGCTATTTGCTTCTTCAACAGCACATATTGAGACTTGGGAGCATGTGCAGCTTGCAAATGAGACGAAACACGTGGCTTAGTGTCACAGGGAATAGGTTTGGCTGTATTTAGGTGCTGTCTCATGCGGCTGACTGTAGTGGCCGGCTTGTCCTCATGGCCCTCAGCAACAGTAAGAGCTCCGCAAAAGTGGGAGGACTTACCTTTCTCTGCTCTAGCAGGAGGTTGGTTATTAGGGTGTTGTCCCAAATACCATGGCATGCACAAGCACCCGCAGGGCGTGCACAAGCACCCACTTGGTACTTTGCGTAGACTGCACCTGCTGCTGCACTTGCGCAATCTCCGCATCCCTCCAAGACTGCTTTCACACACCACTGGCATCTCCAGCGCATCCTGCTGACCCAGGGCAAGTCCCGGGAAGAGGGAATCTCAGTTGTCCTGTGACTTAGCAATGACCACCCA
The DNA here is from genome assembly GCF_022458985.1 of Mugil cephalus. Classification (NCBI taxonomy): domain Eukaryota; kingdom Metazoa; phylum Chordata; class Actinopteri; order Mugiliformes; family Mugilidae; genus Mugil; species Mugil cephalus. The sequence goes on from NC_061774.1 coordinate 1,024,101, forward strand.
TTGGAATCCGTGTACAACACAGCCTCAGGTAGTGTACAACCTGGCGGATGCAACGGCTCCTCTAGGCTACAAATATGCGAGTGAAGCAAGGCTTCTGTCTGCCCGCAAAATTGCAAGTAACACACTCACCCTTTCTGTCCCTTTCTTTTTTTTTATTTATCTCTCTCGATAAATAACATAGGGGACAAGTCAGCCACGTGAGGTAGCTTTCTCCCTCTTGGGAAAAGAGGCTCCCCGCAACCCCACACTAAATAAAAACAACAATACAAACTCAAAAACGATCTGTGCGCACTCCTTGTTGTTACTTTCCTATTGAATGGAAAAGACAGAGAAGTGCATTAAATTATGCAGATCACAGTATTTTTTTTTCTATGGAAGAGCAACCAACATCATTATATATGAATCCACAAAACTGAGTATATTCCTTTTTTTTAAAATATATTTTTTGGACTTTTTAGCCTTTAATGGACAGCACAGAGAAGACAGTCAGGAAACGGGAGGCAGAGAGAGTGGGGAATGACATGCAGAAAGTACGCCTGCAGCGACCACTGTAGCCTCAACACATGGGGCGGGTGCTCTACTCAGTGAGCTAAACACAGCAACTAAGTATCTTCCAATACCAATATACACTTACCACCTTTTAACTCTTTTAAGCAAGTAAATTGGTTTACCACATTTACGGATGCACTTCATTTAACCTGACCATCTGAAGGTGTGCTTAACTGTGAGACATATATTCTATTCCCTGAAATTAAGAAATGCATTGCCCATTAGGACACTGATCGTGGGGATGACAGACGCACATGCAGATGCAGAGCTTATCTCCCTTGTCAGCTGATCAAAAGGGGCTAGAAGTTGTTTGCAGTAAATGTGACTGGCAGGCTGTTTCTAATGTGACAAATTGTTCAGGAAGTGTTTTTTATTGACACTAGCTTTGCAGAGAACAAAAACACTGTGAAGTAGAACTCAAAGTAATAGATAAGTGACGACTTATTGCTGTAAATTATTATTTTGCATTAAGGGTTGAGTTGACAAGAACTCATTAAAATGTGGTTGGAGTGTTCTTGCTAAAAATCCCACAAAATGTACTTGACTTAAAGCATATAAGCCTGTTACAAATAGGGACTGTTCAGATGTAAGATTACTTTATATACTTAAAACCCAATTTCGGCCATCCAGCCATGAAGAAGAAGAGAGGTGTGAACACCCCCATGATGGATTGACATTGCATTTGAGAGACCTGATCCATCCCGAGCCACATTAACATCTGCCTATACTTAACAGGGGTTCTCCAGCATCAGTGGAATTTTGCCAAAAAAAAAAAGAAAAACATGCAAAAAAACATGTTTGTTCATTAGTGTTGTCCATTTCCCTGAGATGGAAACTGTCCTTAGAGACTGTTATAAGGCCATGGTCTGGGATGTGTTTATCAACCTGCATGAGGAGGACATAAAGGGGATGACTCACTGTCTGATAGATAGCCTGAACTTCTGTGCAGACGTGGTCTCCCCTGTCAAGACTGTCCACTGTTACCATGGGCAATGAAGGGGGCAAATCAATTGAATGACTGAATGTCTTCAATAGGTTCAACCAGCCCATGCCTCCCTGATCCCCACCCTCACTGCAGTCATCTCTCCTTCTTCCCACAACACGCCTGCCCCCAAACATCACAACATTGCCCTCACCCTACCCCACCCTACCCCACACACACACAATCTCCGCCTCACATCACCACAGACCAGGTCAGAGAACAGCTGAGGAAGCTCCAGCCTCAGACAGCAGCAGGCCCGAACAAGGTGTGTCCGAGACTACTGAAGACCTGGATGCCATCCTCTACTTGCTACACCAAGTCCACTATCATCTGGATAAGGGAAGTGGCATAGTGAAGATTCTGTTTTTGGTCTTCTCCAGTGCAGCCCTCTATGCTTCGGGACAAACTGGATAGGAGTGGACGCCTACCTGGTGGACTGGATCTCCAACTACCTCACCAACAGGCCACAGTACGTCAGGCTTATGACACAGCCATCATTGGATGCGTCAGGGATTACAGAGAGGAGGAGTATCAGTGTCTGGTGGGGGACTTTGCTGAACGGTGCCACACTAACCACCTACAACTCAACACCTCTAAGACAAAGGAGCTGGTCATTGACTTTGGAAGGACCACACAAAGACTGCGACCAGTCCTGCTAGAGGGAGCTGAGGTTTGGGCAGTGGAATCGTACAAATACCTAGGGCTGTGACTGGACAATACACTGGACTGAACAACACACACCAACCACCTGTGCGGGAAGACACAAAGTAGGTTGTAGTTCCTAAGGACACTGCGGTCTTTCAACATCTGCAGAAAACTGCTGTGGATGTTTTACCAGTCTGTGGTTGCAAGTGTCCTCTTCTACACGGTGGTGTGCTAGGGGGACAACACATCCAGACTGGATAAATTGATCAGGCGGGCTGGCTCAGTAGTTGGTAAGAAGCTGGAATCTGTGGTGACAATAGCAGAAATGAGGCCACTGGATAAACTGCTGGACATTATGGACAATACCAGCCATGCTCTGCACACCATCATCAGCAACCAGAGGAGCCTGTTCAGTGAGAGACTGCTCCTTCTAAAATGCTCAGGAAGACTCAGGAACTCCTTTGTTCCTCATGCCATCAGACTCTACAACTCTTCACTCAGGGGAGGAGGAAACAGGCCACAGAGGACTGTACAATATTTGTAATTTGAAATTTAATCTGTTAGAGTTTACCGTTTATTGTACATTGTTTTTTTCTTTTTTTTTGTACATAGCTGCTTTTCTCTAAGGGAGTCATCCCAAAGGGATCAATAAGTTGAGTTTAAATGACAGACTGGATGTTGGATGTTGCCTGGGTTAACAAGGTCAGGTGCGAGGGAACCAGGTCAACCTGATGAGAGAGGGGATACATGCAGTGAATGTGGGAGCAATGGATACTTCGACACCCACAATCAAGTCTAACAAAAAAACAGCTGTTACCCAGTGTCCGTAATCAAAAACTACTATCACAACTAGAGATTGATGAAATGCAACAATAATGCATATGGGAAAAAGAGGCATCCAATACCCAATGGCTAGTCGACCTAAGAGCTGACCACAGCAACCTCCAAGAACAAAAAACAGTAACCATCTCAATGGAAGACATCCAACAAAGAGTGTCAAAGATGAAGAGCTAGACTGCCCCGGGCCCCGATATGATCCATACATACTGGCTGAAGAAGCTAACTACACTCCATGAGCGCCTAGCAGCACAAATGAACCAGCTGCTGAGGGATGTGACCCACTCAGAGTGGCTAACCCAGGGCCCCACCCAGAGTGGCTAACCTAATACTGAAGGACCCCAAGAGGGGACCGATCCCATCCAGTTGGCAGTAACACCAGAGGAGCCAAGCACCAGCTACTGGTCGATAGAGCAGTCGCCTGAGACTAAGACCACACAAACCAACCTGAGCACTGCCTGGATTGACTTCAGGAATTGTCTACGATTCAATGCAACAAATGGATACTGCAATGTTTGGAATTATATAAGAATGACAGGAACCTAAGGGCCTTTATCCAGAACTCAATGGGAATGTGCAAGACTACCCTAGAGGCCAACTCAAAGCCAACTGCCCAAATCAACATCAAGTATAGCATATACCAAGGAGATGCACTATCACCACTGCTGTTCTGCATAGGCCTGAACCCCCTAAGTCAGATCATCACAAAGATCGGATATGGATACCAATTCTTAAGTGGAGTGATCCACACCACCAGGATCTACAGCAACAACATAGGGATGTCATTTGGATTGGACAAGTGCGGCCAAATGGTCTCCAAGAGAGGCAAGACAATTAGAACTGAAGGGATTGACCTACCAGAAGGCAACATAGGTGACATCCAAGTCAGCTACAAGTACCTTGGTATACCATAGGCTAATGGAAACCATGAGGAGGCCACAAAGAAGCCAACCACAACCAAATACTTGCAGAGAGTAAGGCAAATCCTGAAAAGTCAGCTGAATGTCAAGAACAAGATCCGAGCCAACAACATGTACGCACTACCAGTCATCAGATACCCCACTGGGATCATAAGTTGGCCAAAGGAGGCGATCGAATCCACAGATATCAAGAAAAGAAAGCTCATCACCATGCACGGAGAGTTCCACCCCCAGTCCAACACCCTGAGACTATACACTAAACAAAAAGGACACCACAGTCCAAGATGAAACATCGAAAATCCAAGAGTACATCAAGAAAATGTCCCCAAATGATGAACTCCTTAGCGAATGTCTCAGACAACAGAAACCTGATGAGAGTGCAAAGGAAGAGGAGCAGACATCCTGGAGAGACAAGCCCCTACACAGCATGTACAGCCTAAGTACAAGAGCCATAGAGGCCAAGATCTACCAGAGCAGAACAGACGCAAGGTTAGGACTTCCGGTGAGCGTTTCAAGATGGCAACATAGATTGAAAGCTCGCCCAATCAATTTGATAGAAAAACCCACCAAACTACGAATATTGCTATCACAAGAAACTAATATGACTTAGAATGAGTGGGACAAGAAGCAAGAAAAAGAAGCAGGGAAATAAAAATCAGGAAAACAAAATTCAAGATGAAGAGAAGGGGAAAGAAACAATGACCAACAACACAGCTAGCATGGAGGAATTCAAAACTTAAGAAAAGGCATTCAAAATATATAGAGCGAATTCAAGCGAGATCTGATGGACTTCAAGAACTACATCAAGCAGGAGTTTAATAACTTCAGAATGGAGACAAATCAAAAGATACAAAGTGTTGCCAGCGATGTCCGTAACCATGCTACAAGGTTAACTGTTGCGGAGCAATGAGTGGAAGAAATGGAGACTGCTAACAATGAGCTGAGGGATGCTTTGCTCGATTCACTGAAACAGCAAAAACTGCTTCAACATAAAGTCACGGACCTGGAGGAAGATGACGTTGTACTAACATTTGCATATACAGTATTCTATCTGAAATTATATCTAGACAGTAGACCGAAGGAAACTTCTTGAAATCTGAAATTAAGACCTTTCTTGACCGTAACGACAATGGAGAAGTGAACCCAAATATATTATGGGATACTTTAAAGGCAGTGGTCAGGGGTAAATTGATATCTGTCAGTACAGCAATCAAGAAGGCAAAAGAAAATAAACTAAAACAGCTTGAGGACAGTTTAAAAGAACTGGAAAAGCAACACTGCAGAAACCAAGACCCTCAAACCCTGCTAAAAATTAAGGAAATTAAAAATCAGATATCTGATATTTATAAAGAGGAACTTGAGAAAAAAACACAAATTTTTAAAACAGTCATACTACAAAGTGGGCCCTGAGCCTACGAAACTACTAGCAAAGAAAATATGCAAAAAACAAATTTCCCAATTAATATACAAAATATTGGACTCTAAAACAGGACAAATATACCATAACTTAGAGGAAATCAATGCTGCTTTTCAATCATATTGTATGAACCTATATTAGCAGCCAGTGCTAGGAAATAAAGAAAATATAATAACCTTTCTAGACTCCTTAGATCTACCTACAATTGGAGATCATCAAAATAAATGTTTGACATCACAGATTACAGAAAAAGAACTGAAAAACAGCACTGAATAAACTTAACAGTAATAAGACACCTGGAAGCGATGGACTACCAGCTGAATGGTACAAAATATTTAGAGAAGAGCTGAATCCAATACTTCTTAACTCTTTTAACTGGACATTAGAAAACAAGTCATCCCCACCTTCATGGAGTGAGGCGATCATTTCTGTTATCCCCAAGGAGGGAAAGAATAAATTGTTATGTAGTTCATATAGGCCGATCTCGGTTCTAAACCAAGACTATAAACTATATGCATCAATAATGGCCCGATTAGACTCATTTATTCCAGAATTAATTGATAGCGACCAAACTGGGTTTATCAGGGGCCATCAAACACATGATAATATCAGATGCTCTCTTCATATAATACAGAACATTAGGAAAAATAAAATAAGTGCAGTGCTGGCAAGCCTAAATGCGGAGAAAGCTTTTGATTGTGTTAGTTGGGAATATCTATTTTTAGTTTTGAAAAGATTTGGTTTCAATGAAAAAGCTATTAACAATTTTAAGACATTATATACTGCCCCTACAGCAAGAATTAGGATAAACGGAAGCCTCACTGACCGCATAAACCTAGAAAGATCCACACGTCAGGGATGCCCTTTATCACTAGCCCTTTTTGCGTTGTGCTTGGAACCTTTCACACAGGCAATAAGAGTAAACTAAAACATACAGGGAATTCTGATTGATAATACAGGACATAAAATAGCGATGTATGCAGATGATGTCTTGCTTTGCATTAATAACCCAGAAAAATGCCTTCCTATCATTTTAGATCTCCTTGATGTATTTGGCACATTCAGGTTATAAACTGAACATACAGAAAACTCAAGTACTAACGTTCAATTATATCCCCTCACCGGAGCTCCAACAAAGAATACGAATTGACTGATCTCAAAAAATAATTAAATATTTGGGAATTTGGTTGACTTACTGTCCTAATGATTTGTACAAAAAAAACTACGAAACTGTGAACAAAAAAATCAAAGAAGATCTTGGTAACTGGACAGCTTTTTTTATTAAGCTTTAGTGCAAGAATCGACCTTATAAAAATGTCTATTTTACCTAAACTATTATATCTATTTATGTCACTGCCTATTAATATTCCAACTAGTCAATTTCATGAAAGGGACAAACAACTTTCACGTTTTTTTTGGAGAGGGAAAAAACCAAGGATTAAATACAACACATTGACTATTAATAAAGAAAGGGGTGGTATGTCTCTCCCTAATCTTAGGGATTATTATCTTGCTGCCCAGTTAAAATATGTGGTTCTCTGGATATGAGGCAAAATGGAAGGACATGGAAGGGGAATGCAGGGGCATCCCTATACAAGCGATGACTGGTGATAACAAATTAATGACAATTCCAAATGGTTTGGGTTGTGAAGCAATTCAGTTTGTAGAACCAAATGAAAAAAATCTGATGGGTTGGACATGACACAGACTTTTAAACCGAATGGTATGGACTCCAGGTTTAAGTACTGGACAAATAAGGGTATTACTGCTTATTGTAATATAATGGAAAAATATACGCCACAAAGTTTTCAAGCATTGAAAGAAAAATATAACTTAGAAAATCTGGATTTTTTTTTATATATCTACAAGTACGTCAATATTTTATGAAAGAAGTCTGGGTAAAGGAAACTGCAGAGTCAAACGAAATAATACAATTAATAATACGGGCATATAAAGGTACCTGTAACTCTGTTATTTCAAAGCTTTTCCAGGGCATTGGGAAGAGCAGAGATAATACTACAACATATATCAAAGAGAGATGGGAGAGAGAATGAAACAGCAAAATAACTTGTAAGCAATGGGATAATATGTGTGGTAATGCTTTTTCCGCTTCTTGCTCTATGTATTGGCGCGAAATTCTGTTGGAAGAACCTTGTTCGTTTTTTTGTAACACCTAAAATGAAAACATAGTCAATAACAACAGTTTACACATGCTGGAGGAAATGTGGAAACGATGAGGCAAACCACTACCACATCTTTTGGAGTTGCCCGGGACTAAGACCTTTTTGGGACGATACTGTGAAAACCATACAGCGGATACTGGGACAACAGATTCCTCTGACATTTACAACTCTTTTTCTCAGTGATTTACCTGACGGGTCTTAATATAAAGTGTTACCGTATATTCTACTGTGCCCCATATCGAGGTGTATTTTTATACAGAGCACGAAACTGAGATCGGACTTGAAGATGCATTTGTTGGCAAAGCAGGCCTGTTCTCAATATCAGTCAAGATGGCATTATGAACATTTAAACCATCCATTTTGATATACTGGGTTGTTGTCTGTCAGCACATTCCTACCTATGTACAACCTAATTCGATGGGGAACTACTTTAGTAGCACAGGTTTCTGTCCAGTAATGTTAATACTGGTAGGTAAAGTTTAGACTGAAACAGGAAAGCAACAAAAAAGAAAGACAGTTTTGCTTCCCAAATAGAGCTTTGCATCAGGCACCCAGAAAAATGACAGAAAGCAAGAGAGGACAACAGAAAGAGTGGCACAGAATAAGGAATAAAAGAGGAAAAGTGGTGCCTGTGTGCAAATGTGTGATAAAATTATGGGTTTGGAGGGTAGAGTGATACAGAGAGAGAGACAAAGATAGAGGAAAAAGAGAGTGAATAGACTACTGAAGGCAGGTTTCAGTTGGTATAAACTCCATTTTCCTGTGGTGACTGTTGTGTTGTGATGTGATGTGTGAGCAGCGATTAACTTTATGAGACAACCTCTGTTGACTCAGTTTATTGAATTTTACTGTTCTGAATACCAATAAAGAATATGATATTTACTGTGCAAACAGCAGCACACTGGCAACACACACAGTCTGTGTGTGTGTGTGATGAGTCAGTATCTGTCAGTTATTAGGTTTTTAGATGATACAGTACACACAAACACTCCCATACAGAGTGCATGTGATTATGTAGAAACAGTTGTTACAGCATTATTTACATGTGTCTGTGTAGTTTGGGTTTGCGTTTACACCATATCTCCTTCACGCACATTCACACATCAGGCAAACATATATGTTTTATATATGCATTATCTGCTTGTCTGTCTGTGTGTATATGCATGCATGCACACACATGTATGAGTGTGTGTACATGTGGTAATGCGCTGCTGCTCGGTCGTTTAGCTTGTTGACACTTTGGGGTCAGAGCCATGCAGGGTGAATGGTGTTGGCTGACAGCGTGGAACTTCTTCATTATCCAGCCGTAATGTTCTCATCGCCGTCGGCTCCTCGGCTCCCTTCCCACCCACATCCCATAGCTGCCACCAACCTCACACACATACATGTGCGCACAAACACATACGCACGCACACACAACACGCTGCCACCACTTCCAACCTCTATTATTCTTCTTCTACTACCCTTTCCCTATCCATCCCTCCTCTCTTCACCTGGCTATTTCTCCCCTCTGTGCTGTTATTCATTGCTGTCGATTCATTCTCCAGCTCCCTGTGTCTTTTTTTTTTTTTTTTTGCCTTTTACTGTGTCCAAGTATCTTTTTCCCTCTCTCTCCTTCTGTCTCCAACTCTCTCCATCTCTCTGTCTGACCCCATTCCACTGAAGTTTGTACTTTTTCACTGTTTCATGCTTTCCTCTCACATCAGTTGTACTTTCATTTGCAAATTTGCTTGAATTATTGGCTTCAGTGCTGTGACATTTTGACAGAAGCTATATGCCCAAAACAAAACCACCTTTAAAAAGGTACATAGCAATACTGTTGCAATCAGACCCCATGAAGATGATAAATTATAGCATTTAGATACACGAGGTAAGAAAAAGTAATCCATAATGTCAGTCATTTCTAAATATCATCAAGGGTTTTGATGAATTTAGTTTAAAGCACTTACATTTGATCACATTTTAATGTAAAAAAAACTTTTGATGTAAATATGAATTTTAAATCAATGAAATTTCAGATTTGTTGCTAGGGTCAAAGAAATCTGCCTGGAGGCCTTCAGAATCAGTTTTGCAGGCTTTGCAGTATAAAATAAGTGTTGATCAGACGGCTGCTTTAACCAATCAGATTTTGAGTTGAGGACACCAGGGCCTGCTAGCAGGCATACATTGATGTCAGCATATTCATGCTCTCAGGCTGGACAGCCAGACAGTGAGCTAGCCAGAGCTAGCAAACTGCATCTGGTGTGAGCTGGATGAACAAAAATATAGTTGTGTTGATTTAATAGCTGTTTTATCACTGCACAATGGCCGAAGGAGAAGAAATGGATTAAATTGTGAATTTACTGTCAAAGTCATTTTCAAGATGGACTTTTCAAGAAAAACTGGACATTGTTAAGGAAGGTCAGGCTACTCAGAAGCTACAGAAAAAGATTTGTCAGCCACTTTTAGTCTAGCATTACCCCTGGCTAACAGCCACAGAGGAAATTGTTTCTTAAGTTCTGGTGAGTAACATGAATTATATTTACATCATTTAATGCCATTTTATTGGGTCGATATTGATGCTTTTGCTGGATTTGACACGTGACTTCAGTGCAGCTGTGGCTGCACGGGGAGGGAGAGGAGACTTGCTCCCTGTGTTTTGAGTTGTTCTGAGTTTCTTGCATTACTAATGGCATTCATCTTGTGTATGAGATATCTAGCTAAGATGCAGCGTCCTTCTTTTAGCCTGTGCCCCTTCTCCCTATGTAGGGTTTCATTATATAGTGCACTATATAGTGAAAACATATACATTTTGGTCAGATTGATACTCAAAGAAACTTAAAGAAAGGGATTTCATTTATAAATCACTGCACAGAATCCATGCTATGTGTATACTGGAAACGGTGCACACCTGGAACTATGTGCACGCAAAATTTCAAGAAGACAATTTCAGTCTATCTGGAAAGGTCCAAATGTAGATTGTGGCTCATTGCCTGCCCTCTAAACACCCACATTTACCAGTAAATAGTCAATGCAAAGCAGCTCATTAATACTGAACAACAAAAAAGGAGCCATAAACAACTGGAACTGCACAGCACACAAGTGAATGAGAGAACCTCTTTCGGTATCACCAACTCCACAGGCTGTTGGGGCAAATGTTTCTGAAGGGCGATAAAGATTTAAATGAGGACAAACCATGTGGACTTGAGGGACTCTACATGTTTTTGATCATGTAAAAGATGGATGTAAACACCCCTAGGACACACTGACGTTGCATGTGAGAGATCCAATCTCTGATCACATTTGGAGGTGGTCTGGCTGGCATGTGTCTGCATTCCTTTGGTAGTGTGAACGCAATGCATCTTGAGTATAAATGACAAATGATCATGAACAATAACATGAATAACAATACAAATTGTCTCAAGACGCTTCACAAAATATAAAATATATAAAAAATATAAAATATAATACATACAGTGTATAATGATATATATAATAAATACAGGCAAGAGATGGTTGTTGCTGTGGATGTTGCATGCAGAAATGGGGTGTGTGTTACCGTTTTAAGTGTCTTTGGGAATGAGGCAGAGTAAGGGTCTGGGAGGGTTTGTTCAGGAGAGAGATGGCTTGGGGTAAAAAAGCTGTACCTGGACCTTAAACTGTGTACTGAACAGGGAGTGAGCAGGGTGTGATGGGTCCCCCACTATCCTTCTAGCCCTCAGAACACCCACAGGCTCCTGTTCGAGGCCATTTAGGTGAGGACACTTTTGATGGTGGCTCTGTAGAACTGGGTGTGCACACCTTGGGAGAGACGTTCATCTTGCGGAGCAGCCTGAGGTACCACCTGTACTGCAGTGTTGTTGATGAGAAGAGGGAGGTGGGAGGTGGGAGGTGTGTGAGGGTGAGTGCCTACGAAAGTCCATGTCCAACTCCATGGTCTTGTTGGTGTTTAGCTCCAGATTGTTAAGTGTACACCATGCTGCCAGCATTGTAGTACTTTAGTAAATACTACTTGATGCTATATATATATATATATATATATATATATATATATATATAGATAGATAGATAGATAGATAGATAGATAGATAGATAGATAGATAGATAGATAGATAGATAGATATACATAAAAATCCCTGTGCTTCACAAATAATGCTTCCATAAATGATCTGTCAGACAGATTTCAGTTTGTCCATGTAAACAACAATTCTATATATACCAAAGTAAGCTATGGAGTTCCTCAGGGTTCTGTGCTAGGACCAGTATTATTCATATTATACATGCTTCCCTTAGGCAATATTATTAGAAGGCATGGCATAAACTTCCATTGCTACGCAGATGATACCCAGCTATATTTATCCACGAAACCAGATGAAACTAATCCGCTGGTAAAACTCCAAGCATGCCTTAAAGACATAAAGGCTTGGATGACCTGTAATTTTCTACTTTTAAACTCAGACAAAACAGAAGTTATTGTATTTCGCCCTAAACATGTCAGGGATTCATTATCTAATCACCACATTACTGTGGCCTCAAGTACTACTGTGAAAAACCTTGGTGTTATATTTGACCAAGATATGTCCATTAATTCTCTCATAAAGCAGGTGACCAGGACTGTTTTCTTTCACCTTCATAATATCATCAAAATTAGGAACATCCTTTCGCAGAGTGATGCAGAAAAACTAGTTCATGCATTTGTGTCTTCCAGGCTGAATTATTCTCCCCTCTTTCCTTCAAATCAGGAAAAGACAGCCCATTGATCCCAGTCTGGGAGAAGTGAGGCTTCATAGTAGAGACTTTGAGACCATTGCAGCTAGACAGAACAAAGTCCTTGAAGGATCAGTTAAAAAGTGGGTGATGGCAGAGTCACCAAAGTCACCTTTCTACCACCAAAGCTACCACGCTGCATACCAGTCATGCTCAAGAACGACTCACACCATGACATCACCCTGTCTCCAAAGGCTGTGATGGCAGAGATACACGCTGTCAAGAGGAACCCTGAGAAGTACTTCAGCCCAAAGGACATCTCTGATGACAGATGGATGCCTGCTTGCCAGGCAGCATTTGACACCATAATCGAAAAGCTGACTACCAAGCCCCAAGCTTCCCTATATTTTACATGCAGATGTAAGCACCTCGGTTCTGCCCTCTACCAGGAGCAACAGGGACAGAAGCAAGTTGTTGCTAATGCAAGTCGAGGACTGATGAAATGTGAGTCCAGGTATCCTGCACACAAATTAGAATTACTTGCCCTTACATGGGCAGTAACAGAGAAATACCAGGATTACCTGTACGGGAACACATTCCTTGCTGTCACCCATAGCAACCCATTAACATACATTCTTACATCTGCTAAGCTTGATGCCACAAGCTTACAGATGGTTACCTGCCCTGTCTATGTTTGATTTCCAGCTACAGTACAGAGCCAGAAAGCAAAATCAAGATGCGGACGGGCTGTCCAGGCGTTCTCACAGCAGAGTACCTGATCACACATCATCACAAAAAGAGTTGGAGAGGATACAACATTTCACAAAAAGACACTTGTCAGAGGCTGATTATACACACCTGAATGAAAACATCATTAAAGCCATCTGTGAGAAGCACTTGGTCCACCAAGTTATCAACAATCACTCTGGGGAGACATCACCCAGCACCACCTTGGTTGTGTCACTTGCCCATCATCCGAAGGCTCTCCCACAAAGCTTTGAAGAGGAGGATGAGCTTGTTGGCTGTCATCCCTTTGTTAGCACCAGCTGAACTAAGCAAAATGCTCATCCCTGCATCAATGAGGTCCTATGTGCTCAGGTCTGCCTGAGCACATAGTTACTTACTTTACCTACAAACAGAAGGTATCCAGCTTGGAGCAGGCTGCCATCTTGGCTGAAGAGTTTATGCTGACGCACAAGAGCAGTTTTTCCCAGTATGATATGTCTTACACCATAAGCGCACCTCAGAAGTCTAACTCCCCACCTCATAGTGCTCCCATTGGATGCATTAGTGGTCCAGTACCGCAGTCAAAAGGTGAGAAACCGTGTTTCTACTGCTTAAATCCTGGTCACTTAATCACAGAATGTGAGGCTTTTAAGCGTAGACAGCAGGCAGCTGTAAGAAAACAACCGAAGGGGCTGTTACTTCATCTCCTGATGACCAGCTTCCCAATAGGGTGGGGTTGGATGACTGTTTCAAGCTGTTCCTTTCTAGCGATTTTGTTTCTCTCACAGGTAAGGTGGAGAATCAGTGTCCTGTTACCATATTAAGAGACACTGGTGGGTCGCAGTCATTCATGTTGTCCAGCATTTTGCCTCTGGGAGATACATCAGCCTATGATGCTAGTGCTATCGTGAGAGGGATAGGGATGAGTTTCGTACCTGCACCTCTTCATTACATTCATGTTCAGTCTTTATCGGCTTCTCTAACCATCCTTTACGTTTCACCTATTCCAGGCCATCAGCTTGGTTGACAACACCTTGAGAGGGTGGAGCCAGATGATATAAATAGGGCAGCCATCTTGGAGTCTTTCTCTTCGCTCTATTGTTCGGACAGCATTGGGCAACTCAGTTTGTTTTGAGTTTTGTTTCTTTACCCACACACACGCTCTACACTACTGACATTCACATAGTTTAAGTTGTGGTATGCTAATTGGAATAAATGTTTTGTTGCATTACAGTACTGTGTGGACTCTTCTCCTTTTGTTGTGAGCCTTTCAGCCAGGTTCGTAACAAATGGGGGCTCGTCCGGGATCTCTGGTTTTGTAATTAATATTTGCTACTGTTTGGGTAGGGCTACACAGCTAGAGGGTATGGAACTGCTTCTGCTATGGTGAGTACAGAATCTAGTGATTGGTATTGGTGTTCTGTGTATTTTGTAGCTGTAGTCTGAAATGATATTGGAGAGAGTCCCACACATCTAGATGGTAGTGTCAATGGTTCAAATTAGGATGGATTGAGGTTAATGGCTCCTAGTTGATCATACCAAGTAGGTGATAGCTACCTGCACTTAGAAACTGTTCATTTTGGTGTTGCCCCTGATCTGGTAAAATTTAAAACCACACAGGTTTGTGGAACTACTTCCCCGTTAGGTATTAGAACAATATCCATTCCTGGATTCGTTGTTGTTGTTGTTAGTTTATTTTTTTTTTTTTTAAATCCCCCACCACTAATATTGCATGAAGACTAGGGTTGATTCAGCTAGCTAGTTGTGGGTTAGGTAGACAGCCAGGGGAAAGGAGGTTCCACATGGTGGCTGTTGTGCTGGGCTGAAGGAGTTTAGAGGGAAAAAAAATGTATGTAGTGATAGGGGAGCTATTGCAGATAATATTTGTGTGATTTTCTGAATCTGTGGTACAATTGTTTGGTAATGTCTGCTGTAGAGGAACTTGTGTCTCAGTGTAGATCGACTGGAGGCCTTTACCAAGGATTATTTAATTAAAAATAGCAGAGCATTATGACATTGAAATCCCTAGTCAGGGATATAAGCACCACATTTTCAGGTTAATTAAGGAAGGGTTGGTTCAGTTGGGGCTTCTAGTTTCTGGGGTAAAAGAAGTAGATAACGATGATTCAGTTTCCTCCCAGGTTACCTTCCTAGACAAGCCTGTGAAAAATGTGCAGCCTGTAGCAGAGGTAGGTTTGACATTTGATCAACAAAAGGAGTTGTTAATTTTGCAACATAAGCATGAGTTGGAGCATGAGTAATGAGCTCTAGAATGAGAGCGTACAATTCGGGCACAGGAACAAGCTGTTGAAATTGAGAAGTTGAAATTGGAACACTACAAGCTGGAGTTGAACAAGGAGGTTAAGATCCTTGATTCCCCAGCAGTTACCCAAGAGAGATACTGGTGGGAGCAGTTTCTCATGTTTTCGATGTCTATAGTTGCTTACGACTGGTTCCAACGTTTTCAGAGAAGGATCCAGAAACATTTTTCTTGCTGTGTGAAAGGTTGGCTAAAAACAGGAAATGGAGTGATTCTGAACATACTTTGCTGCTACAATGTGTGCTGACTGGGAAGGCCCAGGAAGCTTATTCTGCTTTATCTACTGCAGATTGTGAAATTTTCAAAAGGTAAAAACTGCAGTGTTAAAGGCATACGAACTTGTCCCCAAGTCAGGTAACAGTGGCAATAAGTTGGATCAAAGTTGGGTTTGTAACTATTGTCTTGGTAAAGATAATTGGAAAGCTGAATGTCCAGTGCTGAAATCAAAACGTAGATCAGTTCAATTCAATTCAGTTTTATTTATATAGCGCCAATAACAATACAAATCGTCTCAAGACGCTTCACAAAAACCAGCCTGCAACCTCCAGAGCAAGCCTGAGGGCGATGGTGGCAAGGAAAAACTCCCTTTTAACAGGAAGAAACCTTGAGCAGAACCCAGCTCATATGGAGGGACCCGTCTGCCGAAGGCCAGCCGGTTAGAAACAGAAGATAAAGAGAAAAGAAGAGCAGGAGGAACAAGATAAACAAACTTCTGTCATAGATACATACATCAAGCGGAAGGAAACGTGTAGGGTCTAGTAATATAACACATAGCTGATGATCTGTGACAGTTTGAGTATAACAGGAATTATGGGCAGGTTGGTGAATTGTTCATCTAGGTAGGGTGGACAACTGGAGGAGGCCATGATGACTGGGACAGATGTAGTTTATGGAGCTCCACAGGTCTGATACACAGCACTCCAGACCACAGCAAGGTTACCTTAACGTAAAACCTGTGGCCCTTACTGCTCCAGCATGATTAGGTGAGAAGGATGATGCTGTATTGCGTGTACTACCTCTTTAAAGTCTGTTGTAAATGATACCTTTTTCCTTTTTAAGCTGCTCTCATTTTCTCTTCCATCTCTTGATGATCAGTGAGCAAGTGGTTTAATGAAATGGATGGTGGTGGCAACAGACAGAACCTGTTAAGTTTTGAATGGGGGGGGCTCTCTCTAACCCTCCTTTATGTTTCACCTATTCTCTATTCCCAGCTTGGTTGGCTGCACCTTGAGAGGGTGGAGCCAATCTTGGATAGCAGCCATCTTGGAGTCTTTCTCTTTGCTCTATTGTCCGGACAGCTTTGGGCAACTCAGTTTGTTTTGAGTCTTGTTTCTTTACTCACACACATGCTCTACACTACTGACATTCCCATAGTTTAAGTTGTGGTATGTTTATTGTAATAAATGTTTTGTTGCATTACAGTACTGTGTGGACTCTTCTTGTTGCGAGCGTTTGAGCCAGGTTCGTAACAGTCTAAATAAGTAAATGGCCTTTTCTCTGTAGCTGTGAGTTCGTCATTGATGGTGTTGACTTTATCATGGGCAATGACCTGGCAGGTGGTAAAGTGTATCCCATACCGGTGGTGAAGGCTGTCAAGGTTCCATGTCTGTCTGTGTGATGTTGTTCTGTCAAGGGTCCACGTCTGTGCTATCTAAACTAACTACTACTGCAGTCTAATCATCTCAAATGAAGGAAATAGAAAAACACTGTTCACACTACTCCCCCATCTGTACTCAAATGACGCCTGTAACTCCTTAATGCAGTTCTTTAATGATAAACATTAACATTCACCAACAGTTATACTCAGATTACCTCAGATCACCCTCTCCCCTCATCTTCACCTCTGCAGCACTGCCAGCAATTTTCCAGTTTCTGACCCCCTCCCCGCCACCCTGGTCAAGTCATGCTTATCCTGTGTACTTCTCTGTACCTCTCATATCTGCAATCATTTACTCATCACTCAACACTTGGTCCATCATCCCTAAAAACTGAAGCCATCACGCCAGTTCTATAAAAAAAACTGTCTCTGATCCTAACAACTACAACAATCTCCACCCAATTTCGAACTTACCTTTCATATCCAGAATCCTTGAGAAAGTAGTCGCTACTCAACTACATACACACTTGACACAAAATTCCCTCTATGACACCTTCCAGTCTGGTTTCTGCCCCCGCCACCGCACCGAAACTGCCCTCATAAAAATTACCAACGATCTCCTTATTGCAGCTGATTCCGGTTCACTTTCCATTCTCATCCTCCTTGACCTTAGTGCAGCCTTTGACACCATCTCCCACCCCATCCTCCTCAGTAGACTCTCCTCTATCGGTATCACTCACACCGCCCTTCACTGGTTCCACTCCTATCTCTTGGACCGCACCCAGTTCATCCAGCTCAAATCCTTCAAATACGACCCCTCCTCACTATAGGTGTCCCCCAGGGCTCTGTCTGGGGCCCCCTTCTCTTTATAATTTATCTCCTCCCCTTGGGCACTATTTTTTGTAAATTTAAGATTCACTACCACTGCTATGCCCATGACACCCAGCTCTACCTCTCTTGTAAACCCAAGTCCACACTCCCACACTTTGCCCTCTGATATCTGTAATATTGACTCTCTCTCTGTTTTCAAAACCAGAGAACTTCTATATTCCCTATTCTGTCCAGCTGTATAAAAACTCATCTTTTGTGGCAATTAAGCTACTATGACCAATTAATTTCCCTTGTGGATCATTAACGCCTGTCTGAGTCTTGTCTGCCTGATCCTGTCTATCTGCTCTCACTGATGCATACTATGTGGAGATTGTAGTGAGTCATTTCAAATGTTACTTGAGCCAGTTTTCCTACCTCGCACATGATTCGGACATTCCAGAAGCCAATCTTGGGCTTACATTTGGCATTCAGGACTTCCATCTTCCTGTCTGCCTTTCGGCTTTCACTCATAAGGGTATCATTTGATGACCTTGGAAGCCATTGGAAGATTATTAGAGTTATTTTAACTTTTTTGGTCTTTATGTTTCAGGAAGTTTCTTTTTGTTTTCTTTCTTTGATTTTCATTGTGACCTTGGTGTTGCCAGGTGGAAGGCTAGGCACCGTGTTGAGGACGACACTCCTGTTGAATGCAAGTAGGCCAGATAGAGCATGTTAGGCAATGGCACACAAATGAAAATTCAAAAAAAAAAAGAAAAAAAAAATTGGGAACTGAAAGAAGCTGCAGAATAGTATCAAATGAAGAATGCAACAGTTTGGTGATTTCAATGGGTTGCAGACTTGAGGCAGTCATTGCAAACAAGCCACCAAATATTAAATATTATTTACTTTAAGATAATTAGTTTTATTACTTTTGCTCACCTAAAAATGCTGTGGTATAATAAAAATGGTGATATATCCTAAGTTGTTTAATACCAGGAAATAAAAGCTGACATTCTGAACTCTTGTCTCATCATCAGTGAACTTTAGAAACAAGGGAATTTGCCTTGCTGTTCCAGTACTTTTGGAGGGGACTGTAGGTTTGGATTTTGTTTTCCTTTAACATTAAAGACCTTCATTTAAAAACTGCATTTTGTATTTACGTGTGTTATCTTTGAATACTTAAATTAATTTGCTTTTAAACAAGTGACTAGTGTGACAAATATGCAAAAAATAAGAAACCAGGAAAGGGGCCAACACTCATCCACACCACTGTATTATCTTATTTTTCAGGGTGTCTCTATATCTAGTGTCCATTCCAAGAACCTTATGTGAATTAGAAGTCTGAGGAAGCATAAAATGATGTTATAACCCCAGGACTAGACTAAAAGTAATTTCTTGTTTTAAAGTTTTCATCAGATTAGTCCTAATCAACAAATATGGCTGAAATTGGTAGAAAGTCTGCTTTTGGTGTTCATTCAGAATTTTACTCATCTTCCATTGCATGTACCAGTTTCACAATACCCTTCAAGATGGGATCAACAAAAATAAAAAAAATAAATAAATGGCACATTTTGAAGTTTTGAATCATCAATAAGGATTTCTGTTCTGTTCATTTGTCATTCTTTGGAGTTAATGTTTATAAGGATCATCAACATTTGACATCTAACTTAAAAGGTTCTGCTGTGATCAGATTCAGTTGCATTTTTTTTTTTTTTTCAGGGCACAGAATGTGCCACTGATGTTGATTGGTTCCACTTCATATCAGCTTCTATGATATAGCTTCATTAAGTTTCTGTTAGAGCTATATATATCTGAGGTTATAATAAGTCTAGTGAACCTCCTCCAGATCTAATGTATAAACAGGCTCCAAGGCACTGAAATCATGTTTTGTTTTTAATTTAGGAAGGTCACATCATGCAGTCAACATTCTCTACATGTTTGAGCTGTTTTGATTGTATTTACTTTTCAGAGGATTGTAGCCATTTTAATGGCAGTGCCTGCCTTCCCATTTACAAATATAACAGCTAAATAAGTTTCCCCCAATTGTCTGAGCCACGTGCACTTTAGCAGCATCCTGGGTTTTACGTCACTTTAGATAATTGTGATAGGTTTGAAGACATATGAAGTATTTTATTTTAGATGCTCTAGCAAAATGATAATGACTGCAGGATTCTCCACCATTCACATAGCACTGTAGTATAGTGGATAGTTCTAGCTCCTATCTAATTTAGGGCGTATTCACACCAGGCTCGTTTAGTCCGCTTGAAACTGACCTTTTCTCTGGTGTGGACCTTTTGGGTAGGTGTGAATACAAATCAGTGGACCGAACAAGTGAACCGAGACCACCTCTGCAGCTGGAACTCGGTTCACTTGCTTGGTCCGCACTAGAGTCCATAACAAACCCTGGTACGTTTCGTTTGCCCTGTGAATGCAATCCAAACCTTTTCCGAACTACATCTGAGCGTCTTCCGTTTGTAACAATTCACCATACACACAAGGGGGATCTTTTCTCAGATGGTAAAGCTGCCCATTCTTCTTGGCAAAAACCCTCCAGTTCCTGTAAATTCCTGGGCTGTCTTGCATAACTGTGCGCTTGAGATCTCCCCAGAGTGGCTCAATGATATTGAGGTCAGGAGACTGAGAAGTGGAACCAATCAACAGTTTATGTTGCCTTATATGTAATTAATATCTTATATCGGGAAAACTGACCCCGCCTTTGAAACCAGCAATACAACACACAAAAGCCCGACATGAGTGTAGGGTGCGCTGCGTTTAATTAACAGAAATAATATCCTTTTTTACACTATGTAAATTCAGAATAATTCCAAATCTAACGAAAAACACTTTAATTTGCCCCATTCAACCCACTCTTAAATGTCTTTTTAATTATATTAAGTTCGTGGCATTGGCGGCCGTGAAGTTAAACAAAAAATGCGCGATTAATTGCTAACCGGTATACCAGGAACAAAGGAGTTACAAAAAAATTTGTGATCATCATCAGCCGTTAACCCCATACCAAGAATGAGCCGTGGGGCACAAAAGAGACGCACTGCCTCCTCAATATATGGTTAGAAAGCACATATCAGCTGCTTGATGCACAAAAAATGCCGAAGTCTATGGCCAAATCCCAGAGGCAGGCTTTACCCGGACTCCGAGGCAGTATCGGCTTAAAGTGAAAACACTTTGCCAAAGATCCTGCCAATAAATTTTATCCAGTGATTGAGCTGCTGTGGGACACACATGGGTTGGTTTACAATGTTGGTTCACTTGTCAAAAAAAACAAAACAATGTGAATGTAAACTGAAACTTTTTTTTAAAAAAAAGGTCTGGACCAAAGCAAGTGAACTATTGGACATTCCTGGAGTGAATATACCCTTAGTGATGTTGTATTGTGAATATAAAAACTGCTGTTAGCAGATTGACATTTATATATATATATATATATATATATATATATATATATATATATATATATATATATATATATATAGTATATGCCTAACTGTCAACTTCTTTGACCTTTTGTGTATTGCCTTCTGTGGCTGCACTCCAAGAAGGGGTAAATGAAAAAAGAATTCCAGTCCTGGAGCCCCCTTACACCCCCATTTAAATTCATGACAGTACTGTACTGTACTGTACTTTTCTCATTTTTCATTTGTTTATTTTTTCCGAATGTTTAAAATTGTGCATAATTAAGGGCACTCCAGCATAAAATGATCATGGGTAGCCTGAGCTAACATGTAGCGGAGAGTTGGGTGGGCTTTGCTTTGATTAAGCTTTAATAGATCGTGGAGAATATAAGGATAAAATTAAATAAAAAGAAATCACATGGGATTCTTCTAATAATTTCTTCAAACAAACCCCGACGGATTCATTAAATATATGATAAGGATGAACATATACAGTACATGATATTACTGAGAATGTTCACCTCTTCCATCTCTGTCTGTCCTTCAGGTCCTTATTCTCCCTCCTCAAAATTTGTCCCTCCACTTTGATGTGGCCCTCTCCTGCAGACTGCATCCATTCCTCTCCCTTACCTTTACTTGTCTGTTCTTCTTTCAAACATTTCTCCTGCCACACATTCTCCTCCTCTCATCTGAGTCTTATTCTTCCTTGCCTCTGCTTCTCATTCCTCTTTTGACTGCCAACTTTCCTCACTCTCTGCTGCTTCTTTCTTTGGCCCTCTACTCCTCTCCTAGTCACTCAATACTTTCAATTTACTCTCCTCCTCTCTAATCTGCCACTCCATTCATCCCATGCTTCCCTTCATTATCTCCCCATATCATCCTCCGCCTTCTGTCCTCTTCTTGCTGTCGGCTTGTCTGAAGGATGGATTCAAGGCTCCTCTACTCCATCCAGCTCATATAATCTATGCTCCCACTGTTGAATCTGTGTGTGGGTGTATCGGTTCATACTGACATGAGAGTTATTTTATGAAATTCCATTCACCTGTATTGGGAGGAGTTTGGGGTACCACCACTGTCACTAACAGCTGTATTTACAATGCTTCCATCCTTCCTTACTTCCTTTCAGATTTCTATCTTTAAATCTCAGCAGGATGTCTAGCTTTTGAGGATCTTTTCTCTACTTCACTTTGTCAGGCAGGTCCTATTTAAGTGATTTCTTGATTAAGAACAGGTGTAGCAGTAATCAGGCATGGGTGTGGCTAAGAGAAATTGAATTCAGGTGTGATAAATCACAGTTGTGTTTTAAGAGGAGGGGCAAACATTTTTTCACACAGGGCCATGTAGGTTTGGATTTCTCTCCCCCTTAATAATAAAAACCTTCATTTAAAAACTGCATTTTGTGTATACTTATTTTTGTCTCATATTTAAATTAGTCTGATGACCTGAAACATTTAGGTGTGACAAACATGCAAAACCTGTCCAGTAACATCATCAGCTATATCTTGTATTTGTTTAACCAGCTTACTGTTTTTGTACGCTTTCGTCAGGTATGTAGTATGTATCTACAGTATATATATACACTCACTGGCCATTTTATTAGGTACACCTGTTCAATTGCTTGTTAAAACAAATAGCTAATCAGCCAATGACATGGCTGCAATTCAATGTATTTGATCAAGCCAGCTTGCTGAAGTTCAAACTGAGCATCAGAATGGGGAAGATTAAGGGGCTTTGAACGTGGTATGGTTGTTGAGTATTTTAGAAACTGCTGATCTACTCGTATTTTCACGCACAACCATCTCCAGGGTTAACAAAGAATGGTCCGAAAAAAGAGAAAATATCCAGTGAGCGGCAGTTGTGTGAACAAAAAAGCCTTGCTGATGTGAGGGGTCAGAGGAGAATATGCAGACTGGTTCGAGATGATAGAAGGGCAACACTAACTCAAATAACCACTCATTACAACCGAGGAATGCAGAATACCATCTCTGAACGTACAACATGTCAAACCTTGAAGAGGATGGGCTACAGGAGCAGAAGAACACACTGGGTGCCACTATTGTTAGCTAAAAACAGGAAACTGAGACTATAGTTAGCACAGACTCACTAAAATTGGACAATATACAATTGGAAAAATGTTGCCTTGTCTAACAAGTCTCGATTTCAGCTGTGACATTCGGATGGCAGGGTCAGAATTTGGCTTAAACAACATGAAAGTACAACATGGATCAATTTTGCCTTGTATCAACGGTTCAGGCCGGTGGTGGTGGTGTAGTGGTGTGGGGGATATTTTCACACTTTGGGCCCGCTAATACAAATTGAGCATCATTTAAATGCCTCAGCCTACCTGAGTATTGCTGCTGACCATGTCCTTCCCTTAATGACCACAGTGGACCCATCTTCTGACGGCTACTTCCAGCAGGATAATGCACCATGTCACAAAGATCATATCTCAAACAGTTTTCTTGAATATGACAATGAGTTCACTGTACTCAAATGGCCTCCACAGTGACCCGATCTCAACCCAATAGAGTACCTTTGGGATGTGGTAGAATGGGAGATTTGCATCATACAGTTGTGCTCAAAGGTTTACATACCCCAGCAGAATTTTTGCTTTCTTGGCCTTTCTTGGCCAGATGAATGCAGCACGTTATAAGCAAATACTGGAGGCAAATTTGCACTCATCAGCCCGGCAGCTGCGCATGGACATACTTCCAACATGACAATGAACTAAAACACAAGGTCAAGTTGATCTGTCATTGGCTACAGCAGAACAAAGTGAAGGTTCTGGAGTGGCCATCTTGGTCTCCTGACCTCAATATCATTGAGCCACTCTGGGGAGATCTCAAGCGCACAGTTATGCAAGACAGTCCAGGAACTGGAGGGTTTTTGCCAAGAAGAATGGGCAGCTTTACCATCTGAGAAAATAAAGACTCATCCACAGCTACCACATAAGACTTTAAGCTGTCATTGATGTTGGAGAGGGCAATACACGGTATTAGGAACTGCAGTATGTAAACTTTTGATCAGGGTCATTTGGATCAATAAATGGCTTCACCCAACCACTAAGCATGAGTGGAAAAAAGTTTTTGTATTATCATTGATATTCTCTGAAAAAAGGCCAGTTCTCTGTCAGATTGTCATTGTTGCCCTGGTGTGTTCATGCTCTCCAGACTTTGTTTCCTTGTGCTTGCTTGCCTGGTTTTGGACTCTGCCTGTATTTTTGGACTTTGGTTTTTGTGCTTTCTCCCTGATTGAATTTGGTAGTTTTCTCTGCCTGTCTACCCGTGCATGACTTTGGACGGGATTAGTAAAAGTTTTCTCATTGCAAGTGATTTAAGTGTCTCCCGGGATTCTTCTTTTGCACCTGAGTCTGAGGTTTGTGCATGGTCATTACACACGGCCCCTTGACCATAGGACTGCTGCAAAAAACACCCTGACCTGGGCAGATAGATGGACTCAACACATAGGTGCATCCAACAACCCCCTTTGGCCAGGGACCGAAGGAGCCGAAGGGACTGCACTCCCATGGGCAGACAGGAACAGCCCCAAGCGTGGCAGGCCCCCACGAGAAAACACTAGAGAACTAAAAGACTAAAATAGTAAGATATGATAAGAAATTACATTTTTTAGATAAATAAATTAAGGGTAACACTTTCTATGAAGGTTGTATTCATAATGCCCTATGAATGCACTCATAATGTTTTATAAGGTGTCTATAAAGCATTATAATGGTCATTATTACCATCTATACATATTCACAAGTCATCATAACCAACTTCATGATGCATTATGACAACTGGTTATGAATGATTGTAATTTTAATCTGAATAGTGCATCATAAATATGTCAATATCTGCCTAGTCACTTGTTAATTTTATAATGCATCATAACTACTTTGCTTTGCTAAATGTGTATAGTGATGCATAATGAGTTTTGACTTCGCCTATAGTGCTTTATATCTGTAGTTATAAGTATATGTAATAAAGTTATAATAATGTATACATCTCCCTACAGCACACACTTATAAACAGCTATGCAATATCATAAGTGCTATTTGTCAGCGCTAAGTAAAGTGACAAGAATATGACACTATTATTAACAGATATAAGTTACTATGAGTAATTAAAAGGTGCAATGAACTAAGTCCTGAGTCTGGCATCTTTACCCCATATGCACAATGTTAATATCATAGGTGTTATTTGTCAGCTTTATGTAAATTAGTGCAAATGAGGTGCTGTGGATATAAGACTATTATAAACAAATATGAGGCACAATGAAATGAGAGCCTGGACAGTAAAGACAAAAGGAATGCATTTAGTTCACTTTATTTTCATTTAAACCAACACACACAATCAGAATGATTATCAACGCTCTGAGCACATTACACAAACACATGAAACAGCGTGGTCCTAGAGATGTGGCTCTTAAAATCACCTTTGGGTTGGTGAGGTGATGCAGGGTCAGAGGTCAGGAGATGGTTTGACAGCAACTACAAGAAGAACAGAGGCAAATCTTTAGTGCTCTAGCTGGGTTTGTTTTTATGCAGAAAGGTTTGATTGAAAACACATAAGCAGATCAGGTTTTTTTGTTTAAAGCAGCCTAATGAGACATTATGTTACCGCATATCATGCAGGCAGCGCAGATTACCCATAGATGGCTTAAGCTAGCTACACGAAAGTTACCAGACACGGCTAGTTTTAACTCACAAATTAGATCGTTTTCATATTCTTGCGTTTAATGATTGAAACCATTCGAAATCATTGCTTTAATATGTAAACGATGTGCTTCATATAAGCAAAGTAAGACATTAGCTCACAAAACACTGGACAGGACAGTGAGACAACCTACCTGTCCTGGAGAGGACTCCGTGGAGAAAG
Source organism: Mugil cephalus (assembly GCF_022458985.1). NCBI lineage: Eukaryota > Metazoa > Chordata > Actinopteri > Mugiliformes > Mugilidae > Mugil > Mugil cephalus. The sequence goes on from NC_061774.1 coordinate 1,050,060, forward strand.
GAAAGATAAGCCGCTTTACGACTAGTACATACAGTCAATGCTTTACGACAGTGGGAGGAGCTGGGGACGGAGGTGGGTGGGGTCAGAGGTCAGGGGTCACGGACAAAGGAACGACATTTCTACAATAATAATAATAATGATAAAAACGATATCAAAATAATATCTGACGGCATTCAATAAATGCGGACATTTCTAGCGATCATGTATAAGAGACCGATATAACAAATAACCATTATTTTTTTTTCGAATCTCAAAGTGCCGAATCCTGCAGCAAAATTGACGTTACATTAAAAACCGAAATAAGACCATTACAAATCTAGTCTAAATGAAATTAAATCAAACCTCTTCATTGCGCAGTGTCACATTGACAGTCGTCCTCACGAAATAACTTCCAGTTGAAATACATCAGTTTGAAATTCGTTTCGAGCGGCATGAAAATTTGAGAAAAATCGGCAGGCACCAAACAACAGATTAATTTTCCTGACAGTTTCACATCCACTGTGACACCGGGTTGGCATTTAACCGCTTCTTTATACAGGATCGCTAGAAATTTCCGCATTTATTGAATGCCGTCAGATATTATTTTGATATCGTTTTTATCAATATTATTATTATTGTAGAAATGTCGTTCCTTACTCCATGACCCCTGACCTCTGACCCCACCCACCCACCTCCGTCCCCAGCTCCACCTACTGTCGTAAAGCATTGACTGTATGTACTTGTCGTAAAGCGGCTTTTCTTTCCTTTCTCCGAGTCCTCTTCAGGACAGGTAGGTTGTCTCTCTGTCCTGCTAGTGTTTTGTGAGCTAATGTCTTACTTTGCTTACATGAAGCACATCGTTTACATATTAAAGCAATGATTTCGAATGGTTTCAATCATTAAACGCAAGAATATGAAAACCATCTAATTTGTGAGTTAAAACTAGCCGTGTCTGGTAACTTTCGTGTAGCTAGCTTAAGCCATCTACGGGTAATCTGCGGTGTCTGCACGATATGCGGTAACATAATGTCTCATTAGGCTGCTTTAAACAAAAAAACCTGATCTGCTTATGTGTTTTCAATCAAACCTTTCTGCATAAAAAAAAAAAAAAAAAAAAAAAAACAGCTAGAGCACTAAAGATTTGCCTCTGTTCTGTCTGTTCTGTCTGTTGCTGTCAAACCATCTCCTGACCTCTGACCCTGAATCACCTCACCAACCCAAAGGCACTTTTAAGAGCCACATCTCTAGGACCATGCCGTGCCACTTTTGTGGCCTGTTCCATGTGTTTGTGTAATGTGCTCAGAGCGTTGATAATCATTCTGATTATGTGTGTTGGTTTAAATGAAAATAAAGTGAACTAAATGCATTCCTTTTGTCTTTACTGTCCAGGCACCTCATTTGCACTAATTTACCTAAAGCTGACAAATAACACCTTTGATATTAACATTGTGCATATGGGGTAAAGATGCCAGACTCAGTACTTAGTTCATTGCACCTTTTAATTACTCATAGTAACTTATATCTGTTAATAATAGTGTCATATTCTTGTCACTTTACTTAGCGCTGACAAATAGCACTTATGATATTGCATAGCTGTTTATGACAGTGTGCTGTAGGGAGATGTATACATTATTATAACTTTATTACATATACTTATAACTATAGATATAAAGCACTATAGGCGAAGTCAAAACTCATTATGCATCACTATACACATTTAGCAAAGCAAAGTAGTTATGATGCATCATTAAATGAACAAGTGACTAGGCAGATATTGACATATTTATAATGCACTATTCAGATAAAAATTATAATCATTCATAACCAGTTGTCATAATGCATCATGAAGTTGGTTATGACGACTTGTGAATATGTATAGATGGTAATAATGACCATTATAATGCTTTATAGACACCTTATAAAACATTATGAGTGCATTCATAGGGCATTATAAATACAACCTTCATAGAAAGTGTTACCAAATTAAGTTTAAACATCCTTTACCAAATAAGAATACGTTGTAAAAGTAAATAAATGAACCATGCTAAAATAAAACACAGTAAAACACTGTTAACATAAATAAAAGTCAAATGTGATAATATATAATTATTTTAAGAATTAAGAATTAAAATCATGTAAAAGCCTAATTAAAAACATGAGTCTTGAGCCTCTTTTTATAAAAATATTAACAGTCTCTGCGGCCCTGAGACTCAGGGGCCATGTAGAAGCCAATAACGTAATAACGGCCGTCAACGTAATAACAGTCGATAGCGTAATAAATTTGCCTTTTTTAAACTGGAACAGGCCAATAATGTAACAAAAGTCCTCAACTGAAAACATAATAACTTTTGGCCAATAACGTAATAATCTATTACGTTATTGGCTGGTTATTACATCATTGGCCTGTTAAAAAAAAACAACAACAACAACAAAAAAAAACGTAATAATATACCAATATCATTTTATTTAACTTTTATCACTGGATAGAACTGAAAATGTATACTCTCACTGTCTCTAGTGTACTCGGACACTGAGAATGTTCACCACAGGGCTGCGTGCTGAGCTGAGCTGAGCTTTCAAAGGGAGATGAGGCAGCCTACAGAGAGGAGGTACAGAAGCTAACATCCTGGTGCTCAGACATCAACCTAGCGCTGAACACAGCAAAGACGAAGAAAATCATGGACTTCAGGAGTAACAGAACCGACCTGTCCCCCCTCTACATCAACGGTGACTGTGAGGAGAGAGTCCACACTTTCAGGTTTCTGGGAGTACAGAACTCCAATGACCTCTCATGTAGAGACAAAATCTCTGCTGTCATCAAGAAGGAACAGCAGCTTCTCCACTTCCTGAGCTACTCGGATGAGTTAATTCAATGCCTTTTGGATTACCATGACCTGAATGACTGAGAACTTTCACAGACATCGCGACTGCTTTTCTGCATAGGCCTTCATCCCCTCAGTCAGATCATCACAAAGAGTGGATGGGTACCAATTTGGAAGTGGAGCAATGATCAGTCACCTGCTTTACATAGATGACATCAAGCTGTACACCAAGAATGAGCGAGAAATCAACTCACTGATCCACACCTTCAGGATCTACAGCAACGACACTGGAATGTCATTTGGAGTGTGTGATAGGATGGTCTCCAAGACATGCAAGATGATCAGAACTGAAGGGGTTGACCTACCAGAGGGCAACATAGGTGACATCCAACTTAGCTACAAGTGCCTTGGTATCCCACAGGCTAATAGAAACCATGAAGAGGCCACAAGGAAGTCAAGCACAACCAAATACTTCCAGAAAGTAAGGCAAGTTCTGAAAATTCAGCTGAATGTAAGAACAAGATCCGAGCCATCAACATTTATGCACTACCAGTCATTACATACTCTGCTAGTCAAAGGAGGAGGCAGAAGTACAGATACCAAGACAAGAAAGCTCCTCACCATGCATGGAGGGTTTCACTGTCCAACACTCCGAGGCTATATTCTAAGCGGAAAGAGGGAGGCTGAGGACTAGTGACCATCAAGGCCACAGTCCAGGATTAAAACATCGAAAATCCAAGAGTACATCAAGAAAATGTCCCCAAATGATGAACTGCTAAGAGAATGTTTCAGACAACAGAAACCCAAAGAGAGTGCAGAGGAGGAGCAGAAGAGGAGCAGATAACCTGGAGGGACAAGCCCCTACACGGCATGTACCACCGTCAAATTGAAGAAGTGGCTAATATCAATGGCTGGAAAAGACTGGACTGACAGACAGCACAGAAGCACTAATCAGGGCAGCACAAGAACAGGCCCTAAGTATAAGAACCACTAAGGCCAATATCTATCAGAGCAGACCAGACCCAAGGTTCAGACTGTGAAAAGACGCCCCTTAGACAGTCCAGCACATAGTAGCTGGGTGTAAGATGCTAGCTGGAGGCTGGGATAGTGTACAGGAACATCTGTACCCAGTATGGAATATAAGCACCCAAGTCCCAATGGGCCACACCACAGAAGGTGGTGGAGAAAAAAAGGGCCAAGTTTCTGTGGAACTTCAGCTTCCAGACTGACAAACAGGTCCTGGCTGACCAACCAAACATAGTGGTGGTGGCTAAAGAGCAGAAGAAAGCGGTGGTGATAGATGTGGAGATACCAGGTGACGCCAACATCAGAAAGAAGGAATACGAAAAGGTTGAGAAGTACCAAGAGTTGAAGGAGCAGCTGGAACAGATGTGGAAGGTTAAGGCAAGGGTGGTTCCCGTGGCGGTAGGAGTACTCGACGCAGAGACCCCCCAAATGGGAGAGTGGCTCCAACAGATCCCAGGAACAACACCTGAAGCCTCAGTCCAGAAGAACACAGTCCTTGGTATAGGTAAGATACTGTGCAGGACCCTCAAACTCCCAGACGACCTGAGCTTGAAGATGACACAGATGCCACCACGTTGCATCTGTGTATTATCAAACTCTCATAATTAATAATGCTGGTAACTGGTCTACAGTTAGCTATAGTCAGTTAACTTTGAGTACACTCTCGATAATGTTACATTATCTTGCACTAAATATACAAGACTATGTAATAATAATAATGCATTGGTTTTATATAGCACTTTTCCAGATGCTCAAAGCACTTACAGGTATAGGCATTATTCATTCAGTCACACAATCCCACCCTGGTAATGGCAAACTACCTTAGTAGTCACAGCTGCCCTGGGGCAAGCTGACAGAAACGTGGCTGCCAGTTTGTGCCTACAGCCTCCTACCACCACCAAAATCACTCACTCGCAAAAATACACCAGGGAGCATACACACCTGGAGGCAAGGTGGGTTAAGTGTCTTGCAGAAGAAAGTCAAGGTCTCCCCATTGCCATCTAGTGGGAATCCAAAAAATCATTAACTGAAAACAAACAAAAAAAAAAAAAAAATTACAATCTTCAAGAAGGAGTGTTGACAAGAGTGAATATTCAAAATAAATAAAACTAAACTAAATTGAGTTACATGTCATACATATTTCAGATCATACTACTGTATGTTTGCAAACATGTGCTTCCACTTAATTTGGAGGCTAAGAAGTGGCAGACAGGACTAGAAATCATTCTAACCATCAAGTTAAATATAGAAGTACATGGAAGGAGAGAGAGAGAAAGAGATTTTAACACAGTTACATCCAATAATAAAAAGTAAAATAAAATAATGTTGTATGTTTTATATTTGGCTTAGTTATTACATTTGCAAAGATTTTATTTAACAGGCCAATGACATAGTAAGCAAAGTTATAACGTTATCGGGAAATAAAAGCGTGTATCAGCATCTCTGTGTTAGCCTGAGAGAGAAACACAACATTTCTGTCATTGCTGATCAGTCGTCTACAGTGGGTTGGAGGAATTTTAGCCCGATGTTCAGTACAGAACTGCTTCAGTCAAAGAATTCTACTTCTGTCCCATCCAATGTAAAACATACTCCCACTAGTCTTCCAGTTTGTCCACTTGTTTAAAACTGCAGATGGGCCAATGAATTTGTCCTTGCAATAAACACCATGGTGGTTAATTTTTCTCAAGGTTTCAAGGGAGGTTTCTCAAAGGAGTTTTTTTCCTTTCCACCGTCGCCCTCAGGCTTGCTCTGGAGGTTGCAGGCTATTTTTTGTGAAGCGTCTTGAGACAATTTGTATTTTGCATTGGCGCTATATAAACAAAACTTAATTGAATCCTTGAGGTGGATTCATAATATTAACATTAGTCAATGTTAGAGAGGAATGGAGCTGCTTCAATAACACCCTGCATTCATTTGTGACCTCTTGAACTATTATACATCTTTCTTGGTCTACCACTCATGTGTAGAGTGACATCTTAGATCTCCTCCATTTGTCCACAATCTGTTTGACAGGGGATTCTGTTCATTCCAAACTCTTCAGAGATGGTTTTGTAACCTTTTCCACTCTATTAACAACTCTTATTTTGAGATCCTCAAGCTCCTTTGTCCATGCCATTGTACACTTAGAGACACGTGTTGTGAAGATCAGACTTTGACAAATCCCTGTTTTTTTTCTTGTTGTTGTTGTTGTTGTTGTTGTTGTTGTTTTTCACTAAATGGGTCCCTGAACAACACCTGAGTCTCATTACATTCATTGGAAACTCTTCTGAACAGATGGAGTCTAATTTAGCCTTTAAATTAACTTTTCCACATCGACTTGCACTTACTTTTACACCTCACAGATATGTAATATTAAACAAACACAAAATCAGAATATTTCAGTTTTATTTGTTTGTGTATACATACAGTGCCACTTTGCATTACTCAGAATTCATTTCTGCGTAAAAAAAAAAAAAAATCAAAACAGAATAAAACCCACGGCAATGCAATGGACACAGTTTCATTTTTCAAATAAAAATAAATCTAAAGCAATGAAAAATAGATCTAAAATAGTTTTAGATCTAAAACATGAGCACTCCCAGTTAAGCAAATAAATCTTGATAATCCTGTAACATTTAGAGGTGTTTTGAAATATGATTCCAAATTATTTTAGCCAGTTTGTGCATTAGGAGAGAGACACCAGTTGAACAAAATATCTTCCATTATTTACAACTTTCTGTTTTGACAGAAGTTCCTGTACAATCGTCCAGTTTTGGCATTCAGTCACAGAAAAAATCTAGGAACTTATCCTCACTAGAGTTGGACTGTGACCGGACACTTGACTAAACGTAGAAGAAGGGCAACAGCAGGACCATCATGAGGGTTCAGTTATGCCCTCTTTTGGAGGCAGAATTAAACTAAATATGTTAACTGGACTTGTGTTTTTTTTTTTCAAAAAAATTATCGAAATCACAGTAATCATACATAAATCACATTTATAGCTCAGTGTGTCATTAGAAACGTTGTCGACGTCTGCCACTTATCCAGGTCGCTGGGGCAGCAGCTTCAGCAGGGAAGTCCTGACCAGTCCTCTGAAGGAATGCCCAGGTGCTCCCAGGCCTCCTTCTGGTGGGACATGCCTGGAACACCTCTAACGGGAGGCTGAGCACAGTCACCCTGCAGAGGAAACTCATTTCAGCTGCCTGTATTCGTGATCTTGTTATTTTGGTCACTACCCAAAGGTCATGACCATAGGTGAGGGTTGGAACGTAGTTCGACTGGTAAATTGAGAGCTTCGGCTTTTGGCTTAGATCTTTCTTCACCACGACAGACCGGTTAAGTGCCTGCATCATTACAGACACCGTGCCAATCCATCTATTGATCTCACGCTCCATCCTACCCTCACTCGTGAACAACATCCCGAGATAATTGAACTCCTCCACTTGAAGCAGGACCTCCTCCCTGACCCGAATGGGCAATCCACCCTATTCCGACTGAGGAGCCGGTTCACACTTGACTGCCAACTGCCCCAGCAAGAGGAGGTCATACCTCAATGATGCTAGGAGAACCACATCAACCGCTGTGTTCAGTCACCAAACTCCCTTGGCCTCCGCCACCTGGCTACACCTAGAAATTCTGTCCATAAAAGTTATGAACAGAACTGGTGACAAAGGGCAGCCGTGGTGGAGTCCAACCCTCACTGAGAACAAGTCCGACTTACAACCGCATTATTCCTCCGTGATCTGAGGTTCAACCATTGATCCATTGAACCATTTAGCCTCTTTACCAGTATAGATGTAAGCATAGACTTTCCCAGGGAGGCTGACGAGTGTGATCCCCCTCTAGTTGGAACATATCCTCTGATCCCTTTTCTTAAAGATGGGGACCACCACCCCAGTCTGCCATTCTAGAGGAACTGTCCCTGATGTTCACGCAATGTTGCAGAGGCGGTGTCTGCCAATACAGCCCTACAACATCCAGAGCCTTAAGATACCCAGGGTGGATGTCAGCCTCTCCTGGAGCTCCGCCGCCAGAGAGTTATTTCACTACCTTGGCGACTTCTGGCCTAGAGATTGAACAGGCCAACCCCAGGCCCTCTAGTTCTGTTTCCCCTGTGGAATATGTGGGACTGAAGAGCTCCTCAAAGTATTCCTTCCATCACTGGACAATAGTCCCAGATGATGTCACCAGCTCCCTGTCCCCACCAAAAACAGTGTGGGCGAGTTGCTGCCTGACGCCCCTGAGGCAATGGACAGTTTGCCAGAACCTTTTTGGAGCCAATCAATAGACTTCCTCCATAGCCTCACCGAACTCCTCCCACACCTGAGTGTTTGCCTGACTGTGGTGGCTGGGGACTGCTTAGCCATCCAGTACCAGTCAGCTGCTTCCGGCGATAAACAAACCAGCCATGCCCTGTAGGTCTCCTTCTTCAGTCTGACCTCTGGTGTCCATCAGCGGTTTCAGGGATTACCACCATGGCCAGCACCAGCAACTTTGCGACCGCAGCCACCTCGACAATGGCGGAGCAAAGCATGGCCTGTTCAGACTCAATGTCCCCCATCGCCCCCTGGATGCGGTTGAAGCTCTGTCAGAGGTGGGAGTTGAAAACCATCTTGGCAGGTTCTTCCGTCAGGCATTGCCAGCAGACCCTAACTACTCTTTTGTGCCTGCCAGGTCTGTGTGGGGTCTTCCCCTGCCTGATCCACCTCACCACCGGGTGGTGATCAGTTGACAGCTCTGCTCCTCTCTTCACCCGACTGTCCAGAACATATGGTTGCAGGTCAGATGATATGACTATAAAGTCATACAACCTAGGCTGTCATGGTGCCAAGAGCACTGATGAATAGCCTTATGTTCAAACATGGTGTTAGTTATGAACTGCGACTAGCACATAAGTCCAATAACTGAACACAGACAATGGAGTCCCCAGTCAGGGCACAATCCAGCGTCCATCGTGGGGACTCCAAAAAGGGTGGGTACTCTGAAATGCTGTTTGGCGCATAAGCACAAACAACAGTCGGGACCCATTCCCCGACCCGAAGGCACAGGAAAGCAACCCTTTCGTCCATGAGGGAGAACCCCAACATGCAAGCAGAGAGACTTGCAAGCAAGCAAAAAGCCCACCCCAGCCCTCCACCTCTCCCGGAGCAACTCCAGTGTAGGAGAAATAAATTATTAAACATTTAAGTCAAATTACTTCACTAGTCAAAAGGGGGCACCACTTACAGAAGTAAAGCACAGTGTAAGAATTAATCAATTACTGGATCAATATTAACTATTACTAAATAATCAGTCTCATCACATCTGAGGTGTTGGCTCTCAGTACAGTGATCATCTATTTCCAGCTGTCAAGGACTTTTCTGACGAGTTAAGTGAAATATGTGGTTTATTTACAAACATGATGAATAATGAATAATAAACAATATGATAACAAAGCTGTCCTTGTGAGCTCAGATCTTCACTGTGGTATCGTCAGGGGAACCCAGCAGTACCATAGGTGTTGACAGCTGTTTGATGTGACAGTCATCCAGGTCCTGACTTCTGCGTTGTGTCTTCCTCAGTTTTGTGCAGACAAGGTGGCACTTATGATGTTGCCTTGTGGCCAGTACCTACAAAATATCCTTAATGCGTGATTGTCTTGACAGTTAAAATAAAATTCACCTTGAACTTTGAAAAAGTCGCATGTTCAATGTGGCAAGAATAATGTCATCTTCCGTACCGCTTAATCCTGCACTAGGGTCGCTGGAGCCTATCCCAGCTGGCATCGGGCAAGAGGCAGGGTACACCCTGGACAAGTCGCCAGCCTATCGCAGGGCAAAAATAATATAAATAAATAAACACTAAACACGGCAATAGGTGGACAACATAAACATTGAGTTAAAAGTAAAAGTATCACGAAGACAAACTGAAAAAGAATGAAGACAAAGACACAACTGAGCTTGAAAAAGAAGACTAAGAAATAACTGGAAAAAAAACCTAGTGGTTTGACTTCTCACAATGTTAAACCCAGAATTAAGATGAGAGAGACATGAAAAACACTTTGAATTAGCATCATGTCGGCATGAAACACATTATCAGAAACATTCATTAATTTCTACAACTTTCCTCAACATCCTAACTCATACAATCAAATAATTATAGTAACCTACGCTAACTAATATCAAGAAGCAAGAATGGTAGATTATTTTTGGGCTATGCTAACCTTGCTGTGTAGAATATAAACGTATTAAAACGCTATATATAACAGTATTACTTGGTAGAATTACATTCCAAAGATATTCCCTTAACTAGCTTCTGTATGGCAGTATGGCTCCATGGTAGAAACTTATAATAAAAACATTCAATAATACCTTCTTCATTCTAAGGCCTACAAACATGATTTCATCATTTTGGTTACAAGTGTACATTTAATAGTTTCTAGTTCTAGTCAGAGAGAGGTCCTGCACTATTTTATTTACAACGTTTATCTTGACAGGGGTCCAGGCACCGAGAGGAGTACCTAGATGTGGATTAACGCGTCTATGACAAAAGTCTTAAATCCTTCATTCGTTGGCATTGGAATGTGCTTAAATCTTGTTTTAGGCTTTTTGGCTTTGTTTTATGGGCTCAGAAATCTGCAAAGGAAACAAAACAGTGCTGTCCATCATGGTCTGTCCATCGAAGTCCTCCCCCTCCTGTTGGGTCAGTGGAGAAATCAGGTGTTTTCCTACACCAGCAAAGAAGAGGGTCTAACCCCTCTCAAGGACTTGGGTTCCAGAGTAGATGTTATGTGTTGAGATGAGGCCAACTATATCTAGTCGATAGCGCTCACTCTCTTCCACAAGCTCTGCCTTCTTCCTTGTCAGAGAGGTGACATTCCATGTTCCAACAGCCAGCTTCCATAACCGAGCATCAGACTGCTAAGGCCCCTGCCTTGGTCTGCTGCCTGATCCACAAAGCTGTGGTGGGCCCACTGGGAGGCGAGTCCATGTAACCAGTTCAGGCTGGGCCCGGCCGGGCCACATGGGTGAAGGCCCAGCCACCAAGCGCTCGCCCACGAGCCCGAGCCCCAGCCCCAGGCCTGACTCCAAGACAGGGCCCCAGTAGCCCTCCAGCTTTTCGTCATTCAGGGTCTTCTGAACTGTTCTTTATCTGACCCTTCACCTAGGACCAATCTGCCTCAGGAAACCCTACCAGGGGCAAAATTCACCAGACAGCCAACAAGTAGCCTAACTGAAGCAGCAGCATTACTAAACAATATACTGGCCTATATTGGCATCATGTATGTATGAGAGCATTTCATATGTGTGTGTGAGACCATTTCATATGTGTGTGACAGCAGTTCACATCTCTGTATGTGAGCATTTTACAGCACTGAGTTAGCCTAATAGCATAATGTCCTAAGTCATATTTGAACGTTTTCGGAAAATAAAGCAAGCACATTAGTATTTTTAATGATATTGTAACAGCAATTAATTCTGAATAATTTCCCTAACAGCCCCTTGTGCCTAATACACATGTATAGCCACATACAGCTGGACACAATTACAGAAGCATTAAGGTTAAATTATTCACATATTGCGTCATTTTAGATTGTTCATCTTTAGCATGCAGTTGCCAACACTGGACACCTGAAAAATACAACTCTGTCAGTCAATGACAGGTAATTTCTGTGTAAACATTCTGCAACCCACGGATTCATTGATCTCTTCAATGCAGCAAGAGGGAATATGAGTGCCAATGCTATTCTTTAAATTTGTACTTGCTGTTGCTAATTTGTAATATATATGTGTTTGATTTGGTGCTTACTTTTTTGGAACACAAAATGTATGAAATGTTATATTGACTGTGTATTGGCTGTGAAAACATGTATTGGAGGACTTGATTGAGCAAAAGCTGCAGGATGGGAGGATGGGAGTGTACTTGTGTGTCCATGCATGCGTGAGTGGACTGTCAGCAGTCACAGCAGGGCCAGTACTTCATATTCATGTCTCTCTCTCTCCCTCTGTCCCTTTGTCTGTCTTTCTTTCTTTCGTTTTCCCTTAGTCTCTCACCTGTTCATTTGTCGCTGTTTGACAGTTCTCATTATTGCCTTGGCACTAGCTCAGCATGTCCTGCCAAAGCAAGACACTGAAATGGAATTTGAGAAAGAGGGAGCGTGTGGGAGATTGTAAATGAACAAAGAGGAAGATGCTGACTGAGACAGAGAGAGGGAGGGAGAGGAACAGAGAGAGAGAGAGAATCATGAAGAAAAGGAATCAAATGATAGAAAATGCGAAAACAACAAAGACATGGGGAGGAGTATTCAGGAGCAAGGGATACTGCAGTATAATTAAAAGTACTTAACTCACGCCAGAATGTCAATGAAGCAGCACAAACAACACTGACAAAGGTATTAACATGAACATGTATGCCTCTACACAGACAAACACCCACACTGTCAGCAAAGACATGGCTGAGCATGGAGAGGCTCACACTGTACACCCTACAGTCCCATTTAAACATAAACAACAGCACCAGCACAGGATTTATGCTAACTGAAGGTGACTACTAGTGTGAGACTGTCAGACATTGAGGTTACCACCACTGATGGCACTGACTTTCTTTTACTTATTTATTTACTGGCTTTTGATGGATTTTTTTTGCAGTTGTAGTTGAAGTTTCCTTTGGCAGTGTTCACTTGGTCCTATTCAGCCATGGTTCACCTGTGCATGTGATTGTTCCTTGTTTCTCTTACTTGGAAAACTTAAATGTACAGCTCAGTTTATATTTCTAGGTGTACTTGACCTTTTTACTGGGCTGTCCTGCCCTGACGTTTAAAAAATAAAATCCCAATGTAGCTAAGCTATTTTTTTTTTTTTCAGTATTCATCTTGCTTTTTTTGTATCATGCCATGTTGCATTGACAGATATTGATATTGTATTTATTGATTATATAGATTGTGTTCACAGACAAACTGGTTATTTGAGTACCAACAGTGAAATGTAAGAGACATATGGATCTGTTATGATCATAGTTCGTAGTAACTCTAGTGACTGAAGATGGCTTGGAAGTATGGGAGAAATCTTGAAATAAGCAGGTGGACTGGCCCAGCGACTTACAGTGGTGTGAAAAATTGTTCGCCCCCTTCTTCTTTGCATATTTGTCGCACCCAAGCGTTTCAGATCATGAAATTAATTTAAATATGAGACAAAGATAACACACAGAAACACAAAATGCAGTTTTGTGTTTACGTGTTATTGAGGGAAAAATTCCAAACCAACATGGTGTGGAAAAGATGTTTGCCCCTCCTCTGCTAAAACAAAACTTAACTTTATCTCACCTGAGTTAAATTCCTCTAGCCACACCCAGGCCCGATTGGATCTTGATGGTCCTCAGGAAATAGAGTCTGTTGCAGTCCTTTATACAGCTGTACTGTTGGTGTTTCAATTCAGTCTGTTGATAGTCAATGATGGCTAATACTTTTCCTTATGTTTTTAAACTAAAATGTGACTTACTCAGTCTTCTAACCATCCTGCTAGGCACTATCTCAACATTCAGCCTTGAAGGCTGGTGCTTTTTATATCAACATACAAACTGACTAAAATAATGTCAGCAGTAATAATTTAAGCAAAATGTAACCCGTCTGCATTAGCTGAGGTTATCAAAAAGCTGTAATATCTGCACCCATGGACCCCTAGTTTCTTTAATGATTTAACTCAAATAGACGTTTACAATACAGCTGATGATGATCAGTCTTAAGCTAAATTTCCATACTCGGCCTACCTCTACACCACTCTGCACCGCCCACTTTAAATCGCTATCTCCATTTCTAGAAGGTGGGCGGAACGAGGCCAAAGGGATACTTTTCTGGGTACTTTTTAGTACCTCCTCTGTGGTCGGTCTGAAGTAGGTGAACTGGGGCCGAAAATGTGACGTAGAATGCTGCTTATTACTGATTGCTCAGAAAAAAATCATCACGATGCAGCGCCAGGTACAAAGTAGAATGTTTTGGTTTTGACTAGAGAGATGACTGTTTTTGGCTAGTAGTAGGCTGCTCACTTTTAACTTTCTGGTCTTGTGTCGTGTGTTGTATATTATAATGACTGGAAAAGCAATGGCGTTCTAACCCGGAGGTGACGGCTTTTCTGTTTGTGTTGGGAGAAGAGATATACAGCGGGAGTTGGACTAACCATAAGCAATGGAAAAGGTGTAGGAGTGTGGAGTGGTGTAGAGGTAGGCTGTGTATAAAAATCTGGCTTTACATTACCCCGTTGGCCTCACGTTTGTACAAGCCCACATCTAAAGACTCCCATTTTATAGCTGATGCACTTAAATCAGGTGAGTCATTGGTAGTTTGGAGTTCATGGTACCATGCTTTTCCAGTCTTTTATTTTTCTCCAAACAAAGCACATGTGAAACATACTTTACCTTATGTTCTGAATGAATCAGTAGTATAGTGCTAGCTGACTTGCTTCCTTTGGAATAGCCTGTTGAGAGCAAAGATGTCCAATAGTGGCCATAGCTCCAAGTTCATTTGCAAACTGCTGTTGAGTTCATGAGGACCTTCTGAATGACTCTGAAAGCTGCCAGCAGAGACTCTACACCACACTCAGTTCCCTCTCTGTCAAGCCCCACCTTCTAATCCTTCTATACCACAGCATTATTGAACCAATCGTCATGTACTTCACCTTGCTCCCCATCACCCATAGAAACAGACTACTTAAAATCACCCACACATGCTCCAAAATGATCGGTCTCCCCACTCCCAACCTACCAGCTTTAGTTAACACTGCCATAACCCATAAAGCACTGACAATAGCACATAACCCCTGCCACCCCTTCAACCCATTTTTCACACTCCTCCCCTCCAGTATCCAATACATACAAATAACTTGCAAAAGGACACGGTTTGCCAAGAGTTTCATCCCCACAGCTGTATCTGTCCTGAACAACCTCAACAGGAGGTAGAGGGTTTTCCACCATCATATCTCTTGTGCAACTGTTATATTTGTTATATTGTCCTTACCTTGACTGTATGAAAGTGTGACTAGGTCATGGCAATATCTTTCAGTGCCCCCTGCAGGTCACCTGTGGTACTGTCCCTTTAATAAACGTTTCCCTTTTTACTCAGGCATAGTTCAGACAGCTATAGAGGGGCTTAATCCCATATGTTCCCCATAGGAGTCAGTTTGACTCTTCACCTGACAGAGTAAACAGCCTGTATGCATTCATGATGAATGTAAGTTGAGTTTCTTTATTATCTAATGGATAATTTGTATATTTATGGCATTTCTGCAATGTTTCAATAATATACTTGTGCTGTCCTGTACTATTTCTGTAATGTTTCTGCTGATATTCTTGTGAGATTCTTCTCATTTCTTTCACAACAGCTTATGTGTATTAGATACATGTTATGTATATGTTTATTAGTACAAATTCCTGATATTCTTTTCTGTTGGTATTCTGTTTCAGCAACCATACATACATACGTACCTACCTGTACTTTGTGCTTTTCAGGAACCCAGAATAAAGCTGTTAAGCATATACCTGTCTGCCGTGTCCTTACTGACACCCCACAGTAGAAAGTCAAACTCTTTAATCCTGATCCAGTCATCTACCTCATCCTACTAACAGTCCTTCACATTCAGTGCAGAGCTTAATTGGGCTATTCTCAAAATTCGACTTTCTGACTACAGTCCTTGTCCCAGTTTACATGCAGTGCAAGAAAATTGAATAACTGTTCTCCTCTTCCACACTAGGTGGCGATATGTGTCTTTTCAGTGGGATAATAGCACGTTAATACAGCCCGATTTCCGGTTGACCTACTGCGTGATATAATAAACAAGAGTCGTTCGTGCGGCAGACCGGCATTTCAAACAACAACCAGACGGAGGATAATACATTTTTTTATCTTGTACGTAATGTTTGCGCTACTTCTGGTGCAGATAATATCCGCACTACCCCTCAGACGGTTCTTCTAGCGGCTCCGTTCCTCTTCTTCTGCGACTGGCTTTCTTGGATGTTTTTGTTTCGGGGTCACACGCCAGCGCAGTAGAGCATGCGTACACGCATTATTCGATTGTAAATTCTGGTTCCAAACGCACTATCTGGGTATCTTAATTGGATAATGACAACGTATTTACATGCACTTAAGGTCTCCTGTTATAGTCTGATTAAGGCAATAATTCGTTTTTTTCAGGTGCATGTAAACATACTTGCCGTTCTTGAAAAGTCATGATGGATCCTCATTGAGAAGATGAAGAATTCCCAGCAAAAGGAGAATTAAAAACACAGCTGTGTAAAAATACAGCTCTTTGTTTTAGGCCAGTTAAGTGACAAAATTACAATTTGATCATGCCTAATCAGACCCTGCAAGAAAAAAAAGCATTAACTTTTGTGGCAACACGAGGGATAATTTACTCAGTTATGTCTCAAAACTCTTTTCTCTTTTATATACAACCGACAACGCCACCTTGGGTTAGGGCCCAAGGACCCGTATTAAAAGGTCAATTACCAACTATTACAAAAGGACACAGGTTCGTTCAATCAGGGAGAATAGGAGACGGAGTTCAATTATCACATACAAAAACTTTATTTTGGCACTCTAAAATAAACAAGGCATGGGACAAAATGAAAATAAAAAAACCGAGCCAACTGAGAAAAAGGATACGAGCTGGGGCTTACCGGCTGGAGGAGGAACCAACATGGGGAGTGACGTCCACAATAAAAATGAAAAGGGGGGCACCCCACTCACACAACCAAAAAAACGTGAGGAGCGCACAAAATAAGCAGGGACCACACACACACACACACACACACACACACACACACACACACACACACACACACACACACACACACACACACACACACACACACACACACACACACACACGGGACCAACACCACCCGGGGAAGAACCACCACCACCGTCCACCTCCAGCTCTAGGGAAAATAAAGCACAGTCAACAGGGCTCACAATTAAAGGAAAACAAACAATATCCCACAATATAAACGAATTAAAGAATAATCAATTAATACACTAAGGAATAATACAATTAGATTAATCAAAAATCAAATTAACAAACAGATTAAAAAGTCTCTGGCCAGAGATATCTACTCAACAGTAATCGTAACTAATCCATTTCTGACAAGTAACTGAGGGCTGAAATTAAGAAGTTTTCCCCCAAATAGAACATAAATAATTACGGCCAGAAGGGCCGAAGAAGCAGAGGGCAACGGGACTGTCGAGTCAACAGGGATTGCAGATGCAGAGGCTGGTTGGACTGCACCAGCAGGATAACCAGCTGGCAGGGGAATAATGTCCACTACCACAGCCATCAAGTCCTCGTCATCAGATGACCTCTCAGACGCTGTAGGCCGATCAAGTGAGATGCAAGGGGGAACAGGATCGTCACCTGAAGCAGCCATCCCAACTATGGCTTTAAGCAGTGTTCGATGTACCCGTCTGACCTTTACAAGGTCGTCCTCTGGTGCAACGGTATACACCGCACCATTGCCGTGGGGAGCTTTAATCACCCGATACACCACAGGTTTCCACCTGTCCTGGATCTTATGACGCCCCTTCCAGCCAAACTCCTTCAACCGAACTGCCTGGCCCACCACCAGCGGCTCTGACCGGACAGACTGATCATGATTTTCCTTCCGACGTTGGGCTACCTCCCTTAGCCTGTCCCGTACGCCTTCAAAAGCCAAGTGTAGCCGGGTCTGATGCTCCTGCACCCAATCATTTACTGTCCCCTCAACGGGGTCCTGCACCCTTCCCAGCAAGAAGTCGACAGGGAGCCTTGCCTCACGACCAAACATGAGGAAAAACGGAGACTCCCCAGTGGACTGATGCGGTGTGGTGTTGTAAGCGTACAATATCTGAGGTAAACAAGAGTGCCATTCACGCTTTCGAGAGCAAGGCAAAGTGCGGAGCAGATCATGAAGAGTGCGATTGAAACGCTCGCACTGACCGTTACCTGCAGGGTGGTACGGTGTAGTACGAGATTTTTCAATGTTGTAGACCACACAACTGCTGAATGAGTGCACTTTCAAAATTCCGACCCTGATCAGAATGAATGCGTGCTGGGACACCAAACTTTGAAAACCACTCTGTGACGAGCACCTGCGCCACTGTAGAGGCATGCTGGTCACGAGTGGGAATGGCAAGAGTGTATTTACTGAAAACATCAGTCAACACAAGGACGTTCTCCAGCCCATTATGGGTTGGTTCAAGCACAGTGAAATCCATCGCCAAGATTTCATTAGGCTCTGCAGCAAGCAAATGTCCCATAAAGCTACGAACCGGCGGCCCCGAGTCCTTAGCCACTTGGCACCGCTCACAAGTATGACACCAACGCCTCACGTCTGACGACATCCCCGGCCAATAACACCGCTGTCTAAGTACCTCCAAAGTCCTACCCACCCCCTGGTGGCCGTGATTTTGATGGACCTCCATGAGGACTTTATCCTTTAAAACAGCTGGCACAAGCACCTGGAGAACTGCTTCTCCTCCATCAGAGCGAGAGACTTGTCTGTACACCACCCCAGCCTGCTCAATCAAACGGCCCCACTGCTTGAGGAGCACCGAAGCTGGTGGGGACAACTGCTTGCGTTCCTTGTAGCTCGGATATCGTTTATGCTGCCAAAACACAAGGACTTCCCGGATCACCGGGTCGGCTCGCTGGAGTTCCCCGATGTCAGCAGGCAGATGCTGAGGCAAAGCCTGGACAGCAGCCTGATGTGCTACAGGCTCTCGAACCTGGAGAGCTTGTTTCAAGGGTGGTGGAAGCTGTGTCCCAGAGATGATCGTTTCAAGATCCACAGATCTGGATGGATGCAACCGAGACAGAGCATCTGCATTTGTGTTACTCCTGCCGGAGCGGTAACGGATCTCAAAATCAAATGACGCAAGTTGGGCTGCCCAACGCTGCTCGAGGGCTCCAAGTTTAGCCGACGAGAGGTGGGTAAGCGGATTATTGTCTGTAAAGACAATACATTTGTGGCCAAGCAAGTACTCACGAAATTTGTCTGACATAGCCCATTTTAGTGCCAGGAACTCGAGCTTCATAGAGCTATAGTTTGCTGGGTTGCGTTCAGTTGGCCTCAGACTTCGGCTGGCAAAGGCTATGGGCCGGACTTTTCCTCCCTGCTCTTGTGAGAGCACAGCGCCCAGGCCCCCATGGCTGGCGTCGACTTCCAAGACAAATGGAAGGGAGAAGTCAGCGTATGCCAATACGGGTGCAGTGGTGAGCTTAGATTTTAAAGCTTCAAAGCTCTGCTGATGTTCTCTAGTCCACTTCTCCAAAACCTGCCGCTCAGACCGTCTGGACTTTGATGCCACCAGCTCCGCAACAAGGCGATGTAAAGGGGCAGCCAACTTGGCGAAGCCCTCCACAAAGCGCCGATAGTAGCTCGCAAACCCAAGAAAGGACCGCAGATCCAAGATGGTGGTGGGAGGCTGCCAGTCGGCTACCACTGCGACCTTGCTGGGGTCGGTGGAAACACTTTCGGCCGAAATGATGTGGCCCAAGTAACGCACCTCTTGTTGGAAAAACGCACATTTAGACAACTTCGCCTTCAGACCTTCATGCTGTAACCGCTGCAGCACCAGTTCCAACCTCTCCAGATGTTGATGAAAGGTGGAGGAGAAGACCACAATGTCGTCCAGATACAAGAGCAACGACTGACACTGCTGATCCCCAAAAACCCGTTGCATGAGTCGTTGGAACGTGCTGGGTGCATTACACAACCCGAAAGGCATGCGGTTCCATTCAAAAAGTCCGAAAGGAGTACAAAATGCGGTCTTGGGCCGGTCGGCCTCTGCCACCGAAACCTGATGGTACCCGCTGGCTAAATCCATAGTGGAAAACCAGGGGGCGCCAGTGAGTGCATCCAGCGATTCCTCAATCCGAGGGAGAGGAAATGCGTCTTTTCTCGTTCTGCTGTTAAGTTGCCTGTAGTCTACGCACAAACGCAGACTTCCATCCTTCTTTTTAACTAGCACAATTGGTGAAGCAAACGGACTGCAGCTCTCCCGGATGACCTGCGCACCAAGCAGCTGGTTAATGTGCTCTCTGACCGTTTCATATTCCGATGGTGGAATACGCCGGTAGCGCTGACGGACTGGAGTTTCATCAAGAAGTGGGATTTCATGTGTTACCAGGTTGGTGTAACCCAGGTCACTGTCATGAGAAGAGAATACAGAAGCGTATTTCCACAGAAGAAGTCGAGCCTCTTTCTGCTCCTCAACGGACAAAGCAGACAAATCAACTGCATCAATTTGATCTCGCAGTGTAGGAGTCACAGCCTGGGACGCAACTGTAGCCAGGTAAGATGGAACTTCCTTAATCCCAGAAGGTGAGCTCACCACACAAACCTCACGTAAAGCGCCAACTTCTGTACGAGGGTAAAGCAACACATCAGAAGTGCCCACATTAACGACAGGTATGTACACAGTCCCTCTCTCAACTCGAACCAGTGCTGGAGATGTCAGCAGCCCAGCGGGGAGGCCCTGTTCAGAAGGTTCAAAGAGAACAGTAACCCCAGAATACTGGGTAGAACAAGTGGCTGGAACAAACTGCATAGTGCCACCAGCAATGCGGCAAACTTTCTTGCCTCGCAGTTTGACTTTACCAATTACATCAGGAGGTGAAGTCAGAGAAGCTTGATGGCATCTCTGCAATGCCTGCACCACAGACTTTGGTGCTTCTGTGACAATGGGCAGATCGAACAGGGTGGAGCCATGTTGCCCAAAAAAAGTGCTATAGCACCTACGCAAGATGTTCATCCCTAAGACACCTGGGGCAGGAGGAGATGCATCAGCTGGAGGATCCTTGACAACCAATAGTCCACACCCTGGCAAAATCCTACCACAGAGCTCGACTTCAAGCTCCAAGTAACCAAGGTATGGAATGGGCAATCCATTGGCCGCCTGAAGCTGAAGCCAATGGCAAGACTGGAGTTTCTCTTGGCCCCAAGTTGCAAAGTGTTGCCGAAAAAAGCTTTCTCTGACAGTGGACACCATGGACCCAGTGTCCACTAAGCATGGGACCTTTACTCCCCCCATAACCACATCTACATGTGGGCATGCACTGATTAGCTTAGTCTCTTCCCCACCCCTTAGTCTGACTGGTGAGCCATTGGCTGCTCCCCTCGAACTTTGGCTCCGTAGTTCGACGGGCGCTAGTTTCCCGAATGCTGAGCTGGATCCCGCTGCGAGGCTGGTCGCAAAGAAGCAGGCAATGTAGGTGGAGGAGGAGCACGCCCCCCTCTGCACTCCCTGGCAAAATGGCCAGGCTGTTGACACCGCCGGCAGATTACCGGACCACGGTAAGGAGGATGATTACGCTGCTGATTCATCTGCAGCTGAGAAAGAGTTTCGGTGAGGCTGTTGAGCTGTTCCTGTTGGAGCTTCAGCATTTGTTTCACCTCCTGCAACTCTGAAGCCTGGGGCAGGCTAACCAAAGGAAGAGCAGTCTGAACACCACACTGCAAACCCATCATTGAAGGGACTGAGTGGCTTCGGCCCCGCACACCCCCTGGCAATCCCTCTCGCTCCCACCTAATTGCCTCTGCCCTAACATCCAGCAAGGAGATGGTAGGCTGCCTGCGTGTGAGCTGTTTTAATTCGCGACGAAGGGAACCATCTATTACATTTTCAATAAACTGGTCACGCAACAAGACATCTGCATTTAGCATCTCACTTGGAGCTCTTTGTTTTACCGCAGACATCAAACTCATCAACGCGAGGGAGAACTCTTGAAGAGTCTCTCCATCTTGCTGTCGCCTTGAGAAGAACGCCTCCTGTAGGGCAACATACGAGTTGGAACAACCATACAGCTCTCGCAACACCGCAATAACTTTAGCTGGATCGGATCTATCTGTGGCCGGGCGATATTTTATTTCTTCACGTGCCTCTCCCTCTAAATGGTCAAACAAAAAGAATGCTTGATCGAATGTGGACAGGTAGCGAGCCCTCATACAGGCTTGAGCCTCCTCAATCCACTCCTCTACCCCTATACCTGATGTACCCCTAAACACTGGGCACTTCCTATCTCGGGGCACGAGGACCAATCGCTCTGCTACACGAGCGGTAGAAGTAGATGGTGCTGGAAGAGGTTCAGCAGAAATGGAAGGTGCAGCACTAGGGCCAGGCACGGCAGCAGCCTGCTCCTGCTGCAACCTATCATTGTCGGCTCTCAATTGTGCCACCAAATCCCTCAATTCCTGTAGCTCTACCTCCATGTCTTTAAAGCTACAACTTAGCTGTGAACACTAATGCTGAGTCTACAAAGTTACAATACATTCGCTGCTGGTTTTTCTTAAACTGCCATTCATTCACACTCACAACTAACAAACTGAAAAGAAAACAGGAAAGAAAGAAACATAGAACACACGTCTCCACCTCCACTGAGTTGATCCTGCCGACAACGCCAAGTTTGTGGCAACACGAGGGATAATTTACTCAGTTATGTCTCAAAACTCTTTTCTCTTTTATATCCTGCCGACAACGCCAAGTTTGTGGCAACACGAGGGATAATTTACTCAGTTATGTCTCAAAACTCTTTTCTCTTTTATATACAACCGACAACGCCACCTTGGGTTAGGGCCCAAGGACCCGTATTAAAGGTCAATTACCAACTATTACAAAAGGACACAGGTTCGTTCAATCAGGGAGAATAGGAGACGGAGTTCAATTATCACATACAAAAACTTTATTTTGGCACTCTAAAATAAACAAGGCATGGGACAAAATGAAAATAATAAAAAAACGGAGCCAACTGAGAAAAAGGATACGAGCTGGGGCTTACCGGCTGGAGGAGGAACCAACATGGGGAGTGACGTCCACAATAAAAATGAAAAGGGGGGCACCCCACTCACACAACCAAAAAAACGTGAGGAGCGCACAAAATAAGCAGGGACCACCACACACACACACACACAGGGGACCAACACCACCCGGGGAAGAACCACCACCACCGTCCACCTCCAGCTCTAGGGAAAATAAAGCACAGTCAACAGGGCTCACAATTAAAGGAAAACAAACAATATCCCACAATATAAACGAATTAAAGAATAATCAATTAATACACTAAGGAATAATACAATTAGATTAATCAAAAATCAAATTAACAAACAGATTAAAAAGTCTCTGGCCAGAGATATCTACTCAACAGTAATCGTAACTAATCCATTTCTGACAAGTAACTGAGGGCTGAAATTAAGAAGTTTTCCCCAAATAGAACATAAATAATTACAATAAACTCCCAAAATGACACCTTACTCAAGCAAAGCAAACCACTTAACCAAAAAATAAATAACCACAATAAACTTTACTATTAATCAGAAAAAGAAACAAAATATAAATAAATGAACAAACAAAATTACACCACACCTTGAGAATTGCATTTAAAACGCACACACACGTAAGCACTCACTCTAAACTAGGGGCTGAGGGTCCGGACTGGGCTCGTAATGTCCAGCACAAGCGGTAGCCACACACCCACGAACGCGCACCGCCACACATGCAATAGCAGCAGAAAACCCGGGCCAGCAGCGCGAAGCAGGTCGACCCAAAACGGCCGTCAAGAACCCGAAGTCAGGAGCAGCGAATTAACAGGAGCAGCGAAGTAGCAGTAGCAAGGTAGCAGTAGCGAAGTGGCGAGGCAGCCGTGGCTAATGAGCCGGAATTATTCAGTACCAGTCTTACTCTGCTTGGCGTCCAAACTACCGGCCTTTTATCCGGTCGGTTTCGGTCTCTACCAAAAAGGGAGAGGGGTGAAGAGGGTCGACGTAGCGGCGAGGGACAGCCACCACAACACCAACAACCAGCACTGTTAGAGGGAGAGGAGTGGAGAAAGGAGGAGGCTCAACACCTAGCCAAAACAATTAGCAGCAGCAGCACACCGCAACTCACCTAAACGCCAGTGATAGCGACCCCAGTGCTCTGCCAGGACCGCGTCAAGGATGCCGGATCTATCGGAAAGGTTATGTTTGAATTAACTGACACTAACAAGTGTGCACTTTTACCGGCATGCTAATGCGTGCCTACCTGTCCGATGCGGTGAGCAGCGGGGACAACCTGGAAGTGGGCGGGCCGACGAGGCAGGAAGCGAGAGGACAGGGGGGAGAAACCTCTCCTACTTTTATCCTTTCTGTGTGACTAATGATTGACCAGAGAGGGCAGGGTGAACCAGAAATATTCAAGACAGTGGTGCCTCATACCACTACACTATTACACCACCACTGGTTCTACACCAGAAAAAATACAGTAGTGTGAAAAAAATATAAAATATAACACACAAATATAAGATAACCAGTGGTAATTTTGGTTTGGAAATTCGGCTGGGGCCCTGCAGGGAAACCTTATCATGCAATCCAGAAATACCATAATCAATACCCTCACAACAAAAACACAGTAGCTGGAGTACCTGGAGCAAACCCATGTAACATGCAAATGACATCCTGAAAAACGCGAGGCAGACTCAAACCTGGACCTTCAGTGTACAATGCACGCATCATTGCACACCCAGTACACACCAATCAATACACAAAGTCACCACACACAACATATCCCAACCAAATAGTCATTTTAGCTCCATTATGCAAATTTAATTTTAACAAATTCAAACATGTATGTGAACTACATTATCAGTTCCATTTATGAGTGCCTTGTTGACCAGCACCCACTTCATCAAGTTTTCTACTTAAATCCCTCCTGATTGAATGATTGTCTACCAAAAATGTGAAAGACATCCCAACACTTACGTCATCAGCTTCAACATTTACTTGGATACATTTAGACCCACAAGACCACTGTTTGATTGTAGAAATACAGGAGATTCACCACATATTGGACCAGGCCAGTGAAGAGGGAACCATTCAGGTCAACAGATGCACAGCCAGCAAATGCTGCTTCAACCTGTTGTTGTGGACAATAAAGGGGCAGTCAGAAGTAAGTTTTTGAAACAGTGTTTTAATTTGAACATTTAAAAAAAAAGTCTAATTTGAAAGTTTGATATCTGTCTAAACTAATAATCGCAGAATTACATTTTACAGTGCTTGTACATGTGAGGAGTATGTATTTTCACTGTATTCTTAGCAGTCACTCTATACTACGCATGCATACTCTCAAAGAGGCAGTATTGATCATGATGGTTTCTTCATCCTCTCAGGTTATTAAATTATTGATTAGAGACAAAGATTTTTAATAGAATTCAAATGTCATGGTTTGAGTATGTGTGTAAACATGCCTGTGTGTTCTAGTGTGAGTGTGTTTTATGTGGTGTTTAAGAGAGACGAGAATACAGTTAAGCCCCCTTCTCCATCTTTGTGTTTACACTGCTTATTATTATACTTAGTCCATTATTACTGTCACGCACACATGCGCACACACACAAACACTCACGCGTGCACACACACACGGACTTTCATGACTGTATGTGCAGAAAGGTTTTTGTATATGTGAACAGATCATTAATACTTTTCTCTGCTATTTTATGACAGTGTTCCTCTCTTTAAGTTTGGCAGTTCTTCACACACATGCACGCCTATATGCATTCTTGTACACACACCCTTATTGTCTGTTACTCTTATCTCTTGCTGAGTTTCCCTTCTTGACTCGCCTGTTGTCCTGCTGGTTTCCCTATTGGCCAGGCCTTTCACTATCAAATCAAAACAACTCTGCCAGTTCATAGTCCAGGTAGAAAAAATAAATTACATATCAGGCCAGGGGACCAAATGTATGAGAAGAACAGAACTGGGATCTTTCATCTTTTGACGGACAAAGAAAGAAAGACTGGGCACTGCAAGCTGTACAATTCAAGTTAAAGAAAGGAGAACGTATATTGTAAGAGGATGATCATTCATCATTCATAACATGCCTACATAATATTTACCATAATTTTCCTCAGGCATCAAACCAAGTTATTTCAGGTCTGGAGGAAAAAGGGGGCCTGAGGCTATTCTTAGATCAACCAAGAGGCAAGATGGCTACACGCTGTTTAATTTGCTAGGTGGGTGGACTCCAGTTCCTTGAAGGGGGTGAAACCTAAATCAAATGTGGAATGAATAACTGTATCTATCTATCTGTCTATCTATCTACAAAGGACCCTGCTAAGTAAAGATGAGGATGGTTAAATGTTTTTCGTATTAAATGTTATAGAGAAGAGGAATATTTACATAAAAAAGTCATGGAGCCAATCAAACATATCTCCTGACAGTTTAAGGTCAATCAGTGAGATTTTATGGTGATCACATTTCTCCATAGTCATGTATCAGGTGTTTTTTTTTTTTTTTTTTTTTTTAATTTAAGGAGCTATTTAGGGAGTTAACAAAGTACTTGTAAACTTTGGATAACAGTTTTAATTATTGTCATTTTCTGTAGGTTTGAATTGCAAGTGAGTGTTAGTCAATTCAAAGATAACAGGAGGAGGAGTAACAGGGCTTCATCGTCCACCATTCACCAAGTCATGCACTGACTTTGTCTTAAACAAAAGTGGTCTTCATATAAAGGTTGAGGTGCTGGAAGCTGGAGTTTGGGTTCAAACCCACTGAAATAAACTCTGTTGCAGAAAACACAAACTACTGTCACGAACTATCTCCACAGGCACTGTTGTCTGTCTGTCATCTTTTAGCCAATCCTCCACTCTGCTGCCTTTTTTCATCTTTCTCTCTGTCTATGTGTCAGAGCTTGCCATGCCTAGTGTGCAGTCTGATTTTGAGACGGAAAATGATGCAAGCGAAAGCAAGTAAATAAACCGGTTATATACATTATCTTCCCTCTATTTCACTTCTCTCTCTGTCCCTGTCTGCTTTGATTGCATATACAAACTGGAACAAAGCAAACCGAGACATAAACCGTATGCCTCAGCTTTCCACATAGCAAAGTAAAATGAAATACAAAACAGGAGGAGGCAGGAAAGTGTGAAAGATAGAGAGGCTCTTAAGTGAATTGTTTTGTTGGATTAATGTTGAGGATAAATAAGGAGAAATCTGAGGTGTCAGTGAGCTGTAGTGAGCTCCATCACTCCACTGTCTTAATGAAATCACTCAGCTCTTCATATTTCACTCAGCAACACAATCTGATTAAGACCTCTTCCAAGTACAGACACCTCACAGTCATATGTGAGAGCAGGCACAACTGTGTTGATGCGTATGCACACATTCACACATCAAATGTAGAGACATATGGCCTGGAAAGAGGAATGAAGAGGAGGAGGGAGGTGGTGCAGAGAAGAGGAACTGAGCAATGGGCTAATCTCCCGGGAAAACACATCTGGACCTATCCTGCAAACACAACCTCACTACCAGCTCCCCTGTGATGTATCTGCCACTTTTGCTGGATGTTATAATCAATATTATTACTTTTCTGAAATAATTAGTGCTGCAGCAAACTTCCATGCTTGTTTTTATTTCATATTAGCTAAGAGCATTTTTTTCTCCTCCTGTCATTCATCATTTTAGTGTGAATGTGTCTGATCAAAAATGGAGTCAGAAATGTTGAGCTGAATAGAAACATCAGCATTTCCTTACCAATGTGATGGGGAATAAACTGTTATAGGCCTGTACTGACATCCTATTTGGATCCTGTTTTTTCTCTTTGAAGCATTTCACTGCTCCAGTTTGAGGTGTACAGAAAAATGCCATTGAATCATTTTTGCTTTGAAAAAATAGATATAAAATATATATAAATACTTTATGTGGAAAGGTCCAATCTGAATCATTGTTACACTACAGTCAGTAATGTGTATTGCACCATCCATCACTCTCCATCCTGGAAAGAGATGTCCACATACTCTTTAAGAAACACAACACCATAAAGCCCCTGGGCTGGAGTCTGTCTCCTTTTCCACTGTTTCCTCCTTGAAGCACTGTGCTGTCCAGCTGTCTCCAATGTTCACAAATGCCTTTAACACCTCACTGGAGACTTTTTCTTTATTTTCACCTTTTCCTCTTCATTGCCTTTGTTCTAGTATTGTAGCTGTGTGTGCACTTACATGTTTTGTTTATTATTATTATTATGTCTTGACAACTCTGTTCAGCACTTTTCTCAACATTTGTTGTTTTTAAATGTGCTTTATTAAAAAAAAAAGACATTAACAGTGTCATATGCTGACCTGCATTAAGATCTTGACTATAATTGCCATCCCCCAAAAAACATTAAGTTCCAGTCTGGGCAATCCAATTGCAAGTGGTCATCTTTAGGTATATGTGTTCAGACCTGGCAAATAAGCTCTGATATCATCTCGGGCGCAGTAGAACATTTTAATAGCTGCTGTCTGTTATGGATTACTAGAGCTGCTCCAGAACCATGAGTAGCGCTTTTTTTTGTGTGTGTGTGTGTCATGGCACACAAATTCAATTATTATTTATTGATCTCTGCTCTAATGTTAGTTAGACCTGCACAGAAATGAGATTATATCCCCAACCCTGGAAGATTCCATACACACAGTAATCTCCAGTAATAAATAATGATTTGAAATAATCTCTCAAATGCAATGTTAATGCATCCTGGGGCTGTTCACACCTGTCTTTTACATGATGGGATCACCCAAATCACCAGTTAATTCAAGGTCTAGATAGGCATTTAATAACTACAGGCCAGTTTCCCTGACCTCTTTAGTTACGAAGTAATTTGAGTGCCTTTTCCTGTCCTGCCTGAAGGCCATCAATGACCCTGTCTGCAGGCAAATATGCTTCTCCACTTTATCCTCCAGCATCAGGACCTGTAGTCTATTGGATGCCAGCTGACTTCTAGATATCAACTTTTTGAGCCGCTCCCTTTCAGCAAGAGGGTGCGGTTTGTTAATAAGAAACAGTAGTAACAGTAATAGTAGCACTATTTATCTTTTTTGTTTGTTTGTTTGATTTTACTGACTTAAGTGTACATTTATTGTACTAACTTCCACAACAAATTGCTCATATATGCAAACATATGTGACAATAAAGAGAATTCTGATTCATGTTTTTACTACATAATAATGAGGTGCTAAAACCATTTACAGATAAAAATGAACACTATAAAACAGATCAGCAGTTAAAAATACTAAAACTTACTGGTTTGTTTTTGTTTGTTAAATGTGACAGTATCTTGAATTGTAAAACAAATGTTTATGTCTTGTTTAGAAAAATTAAACAAAAGTACAATAAAGTATGGATTTCATGGATGTATTGTAGGTTCACCTTAGACCGTGTGCAAATATCTCATCAAGGTACTGGCTTGTCAAAAATGTTATCAACAAAGAGCAGCATTTGGAATGTTTCTACAGACCTTTCTCAATCATAACATCCTTGGTGTAGATGGTGTTTGATATCACTCCTGGAAATCATGAAAATGCTGCAGTTTGCGTGCTTGTCTTGTTTTTACATTAAAGGGCCTTGGCTATAGATTTCTTGTCAGTGCTTCGGTTTTAGACATACAAGTCGATTTTGTCAATGGGGTGCTCAGTTAGGGGTTTCTTTTTTCTTACTGTCGCTCCACTTGGTTAGCCTGAAAGGACAGGTACATTTTCAAATTAATACCTGCATTGTGCAGCTATAAGATGGAGGTAAGCTTTCCGGGAGATACTTCTAATTTGCGAGTGCTGGGTTGGGCAGCCAGAAACTCATTACCTGTTTTCAAGTTTAATCCATCTAGTCCAGTCTAGCCACTCTATTTCCACAGTGCCATTAAATCAACAGTAAAACTCGTCAAAGAGCAGGAGGTGATAAAGGAGCCAGGAAATCAGGACAGATGATGGTGGGATAAAGATACTGAACGTAGATAATGTAGATTTTTTTCTCAGATTTTTAACACTGAGAAAATATTAAAATTCAAGTTAACGTGGTTTGGTGGCATTGATGTCTCAGAGCAAGAAGATTCTGAGTTTGAATACATCTACTGACTGTGTGGGTTCTCTCCAAGTGCCCCGGCTTCCTGCCACTGTCCAGACACACACTTGTTAGGTTAATTAGTGATTTTAAATTGGTCGTAGGTGTGAGCTTGGTTAGAATAGAATAGAATAGAATAGAATAGAATAGAATAGAATAGAATAGAATAGAATAGAATAGAATAGATGGTTGTCTGTCTGTCTGTGTTAGCCCTGTGATAGACTGGCAACCTGTCCAGCGTGTACCCCGCCCCTCACCCAATGACACCAGGGACAGGCTCCAGCCCCCCAACAATCCCCAGAGGACATGTGGTTACAGATAAAGAATGAATGAATAATCCAGTGGTTGCAGAAAGACAGAAACAAACTGACAGGAACATTAAGAAGTTACCGACTGACTAACCATCCTGCTGTCTGTTCATCATAGAACCAAAGCAAAAAGGGGCTGAAAATTTTCAAAATCCCTTTGAACCAGAATGACATCTTCTAGGATCATTTAATACTGCCAGATAAAACATCCCCCAAGAAAGGATTAATTCTTAAATTTAAATTTTATTAGGACCCTTCAATTAATTCTATGTTAAAAAATATACTACCCACCACAATCAAGCTCTAAGTTAAATCATAAACCTCTTGACCAATTTCCAATAGAAAATTCACAAAAAACTATCAAACTAAAAGCATGTGGTAAGTGGTTCCTCCAAGAAACTAGTGTGTGTTTACAATATATTCAAAAGGACAAACCATTTCAAATGTAAACTTCATGCTTGTTTATAGTTTAATAAAATCATGAACCATCACCTTTCTCTCTCAACTAAGACTTTTCTGAGTGTAATGAAGATAGCAGCTCCTTGTTACTCTAGGGGGCGCTCACAGGGCTTTAGACTTTCAAGGCTGTTTATTTATTATTATCGATGTCCTATTAGGAACAGTAATGTATTTTGTAGGTATCAATCAATTCCATTTCATTGCCTTTTGCGGACTGAGGCTGAATTAAAATTGGGAAAAGATAGACAGAAGAAGCAGGGGATGAGTGGGGCTGATGAAGGTGTACAGCTCCATTAAGACAACAGTTAAAGTAGTGGTGACTACAGAGCCAAGAGGAGACAGCTCTGACCAAGAGTTATTAGTCAGCAGCACACTACTCAGCACTGAGGACAGGGCCAGGGTCTTTTTGTACTACGCTCCAGTACATGTGATGACGTGTTCCATCCCTGTGCCAAAATTCCACTGCAGTTGTTATTGGCAATCAAGCCGCGACCTGTTTGGATAATGTTTTTCCTTTCCTGATGATGATGACTTGTTTTAGGTGCAGTGATGAAGAGTGTACCTGCAGTGACAACATCTCTGCCCAGGCTGGAAAGGAAGAACACTGTGAGAATTGCATTTTCGCCTGACTGACTCTAGCAGATTCTATCACAATTCGTGCTGCGTGCATTTAAAGCTTGCATTAATGTGCCTTTCCTCACTTTTCTTGCTTTGTATCTCGGAGGGCTCAAACACAGTGGGCCGTCAACTCTTAATGATGGAAGACAAAGACTACTGCTGTGCACTTCAACCACTGTTAAATGTCTACTGTGTATACAGTCATGGAAGTCTGTTAGACGTGTGTGTGTGCGCGCACACGTGTGGTGTTATCATTGTCTAATGGTTAGACTTAAGGGCTCAGATGATGATTCAATTGCTGTGGCTTGTTGTTTAGAGCCCATGGCTACACACACAACAGCACAGATCTATACACTGTGACGAGATTACCCACACACTTCATATAATAGCCATAGTTCATTGACTCAATGAAATTTGAATGCCCTCAACACGCAGATAAACATACACGCACACACACGCACACACACACTTGACAACAAAGTCATTTGAGAACCCTGAAGGAGCAATATCCAAATCTGCCAAAGAGAAAAGAATGATAATTCTATTGAGAGTCAATCTTGGGGCGTTTTGTGATTATGGTTATTTATTTGGAGCTGCACAGTACAGTCAGCGTCAGAATGAACGCAAATATCGATCTCTTTTAGGATATGAAAACACCTGCAGGCTTCAAATCATTCCTCGCAGTCTCTCTCCCCAACACTTATTCACTGCCTCTGTCTTAACTTCTTTTACCCCCCTCCTGCACCAACACCACTTTAGTTTCACTTGCTCTTTACTACCTTCCAATGTTCTCTTTAGATGGGTCAGTCAAGGAAGAAAAAGAGCATTTGTTCCTTGTGTTTGGACAGTTCTTTTTGTGCTGTACTGCGCCGTTAATTTCGGAACTTGTTCTCCCTCTTACCTCCACAGAAAACATTGACCAGGTTCAAACACTAATAAGAGTGATTTATGATGTTTTTCTTTTGTCGACACATCAGAGGTGAGGCCTAAGGACACCTTGTTCTCTTTTTTGTGCCAGTTGTGTGCTATGACTTTGGTTCAGATCAGCTCAAACATTGTCTGGCCCACTGTTTCTGGCTCACACAACATTATTTCTACAACATTATGTCTATTAAAGCATTGCTCATCTAATGTAGAAAGCCAATGGAGTTCAAATTTAAGGCTTATATTTAAATAATTCAGTTAGTAAGTAATATATATTTCTCTTCCTTAAAGGAATAGTTAGAGTTAAATTTAAGAACTGCATTTATAGAGATTGAAGTCATCTTGCAGTATGTACCGACTAGTCGACTGATCAGGTTGCCAACTTCACTGTTGTGCCATGATGCTGTAAGCATCATGTCAGCTAGTTACTGATCAAATGGCCATAACTACACGTACTCTATGTCTCCAAGATGGATGAGGAGCCTAGTCTGTGGAAATACTTTACTAAAGATGAAGCCCATTCTACCGTGACATGCAAAATATGTAAGTCAGTCCAAGTACTACTCCATTGCACACTCATGTGAAAAGGCATCCGTTAATGCTTGCAGTGGAACGGTCCAAATCCTCCTCACGGCAGTCAATTACCAACTTCACCAAACACTCAACAGTAGCATAAAAGGAGGCTGCAAATCAACAATCTGATGGTGAATTCCACTGTCAATGATATTTGACTTTTCTAACCCATCTGCACCATGCCATTTTGTAACACACTGTGAATAGCTATTAAACATCATTGACAGTGCTGAGTTGCAGCTTGTTTTTATGTAGGCTATACATATCTGCAGTTTACAGTAGCACATGAGCTGTCTGTTTTTAGCATATGTATTCAGGCCAATATACATTTGTTGAAAAGCATAATTACTACTGTGTTTTATTAATGACATCATAAGCATCTAGTCGGTTTCAATTTGACTTTCATCACATACTATTCAACTCTAAAAAATGAACTGGACCTGTGCAACCACTGTCTAACAGTGTATTTGTACATCTTGTGGAACCTGAAGTTAATTTAGTTTCAGTATTTTGAAAATCAATTCAAGATTTTGGTGAAAATTTGTCAGTTTTAATCATGGCACATTTGCATTTTTATCTTGTAACCATTTTGAGACTACTGTTGTTGTACCCTCGTCTCTCTGCTCTGTGTTGTGACACCAGTAGATTCAGTTGACATTATCTTCTCCAAATTCATCTCATCTCATCTCATCTCATCTCATCTCATCTCATCTCATCTCATCTCATCTTCCATACCACTTAATCCTGCACCAGGGTCGTGGGGGTTGCTGGAGCCTATCCCAGCTGGCATCGGGCGAGAGGCGGGGTACACCCTGGACAGGTCGCCAGCCTATCGCAGGGCTAACCATCACCAATCTGTCTGTCTCAATTTTTCTGCTGATGATAGACCTCAGAGAATGACCCTTAGTCAGTTGGATGAATCCTATTTATATTGCTAATGTGGGTGTCAAAACACAATGTTGCAGTGCAGCAATTGTTTAATCAATTGCCATGAATTTCTTGAGAAAGTCGCTGAAAGGGAAGAACACTGGCATAAACAATAGAGACATGAGTATGGAGGAGGGAAAATATTGCTAGACAAAAAGTCTGGATCATGATCTAGATCAGACCAAAATTCAAAACACTTTTGTAACCTGCTACAAAATAAATGTCACATTTGTAATACATGAAAACCACTGCGTACTATATGATAACATTCATTTATTATTCTCTTTTAGTTTGAGGGGTTTTTCATCTGTAAGGTTTATAGACTCAGCAGTAAAATTGATACATCAAAGGGTTCATTTATCTGTGTACATGACATGAATTCCAGATCACTCAGTTCATTATTATGTCACTTTCAAATAATCAATAACTCAGCTGAGGCACAGATACCTTTATCCTTCCATCCTTCATCCCTTGTGGAAGATAAACACAGAAGCTGAGTTAAGGAAGAATTTATGTTACCGATTTAGCTCAGTTGTAATAAATTGCAAAAACATTGGCTTTATATTGTTGCCTTAACTCATTGCATTTGGCTTTTTAAAGTCTTGTCTGTGTCTGAATAACTTTCAAGTTAAAACTTCCATGGCTAAATCAACCCAGTTCAATCAAATGAGTCCAGTCTGACCAGACTAATCCTTTCATTCATCCTGTTCCACCCAAGTCTGGTCCATGTTCATCATTCCATTCAAGCATTTGTGCAGTCAGGTTGGGTCTGGTTGGTTGAGTCCAAATGACATAAATTCAAGACATGCACAAAATAAAAAAAAAAGACAGTGGAATGTAGATCAATAAGGCAATAGCAATAAAGTGAGAGCAATAAAAAGAGACAGGTCTGACAAAGGGTGTAAGACTATGTGAAGGGAAGAGGAAGATGTGTCATGAACAAAAGTGTATTTGTGCTACTCTAAGTTCAGGAGTCAAGTAGACGATCTGCAGCTGACGCGAGTGATAAAATAAATGCAATCATCAGCATGGAAAGATGTGTTTATGAATTATTTACAGGTTGAAGGGATTTACAGTAGATGCCAGCTGACTTAGCTAAGGCCCTGCTTCCTATCCTTTCCAACTCATTTACTCATCCCACCTTCCACTCTGTTTGACACACACCACTTTACATGCACACACACTGTCTGTCTACCCTGTAGATCTACTTACTGTATATATAAAATTGCTTTTATCTTTTCATGGTCTCTTAATGCCTTCTCATTATTTTTCTCTAGCTCATCTTCCTTTTTGTTCATGTTTCATCCATTTGTCCTAGATTTCCTGCAAACCTCCTCTCTACTTTTGACATTTTTCTTATTGCTTTTCATTCATATTTCCCAGCTTTGTGTTTGATAGGCTTTCCTAATGACCACATAGCCATTTTTGCTTCTGTGGCTTTTTGGTGGCACACAATGCCATAGTGAGTTGGTAAGTTGACCAATGTCTCAACAAATGTTTAATAGGTCATGGAATTAAATGATCATTTCTGATTCCTGGAGGATGAGCCTCAAATATTGCTGATTCATGAAACTCCTTGTTTTTATATAGCGCATTTCTACCTATTAGTACTCAAAGCCAGTCACAGTGACACTGGTTTACACAACCACACACACATTTCACACACTAGTGCCAAGCGCCAAATTCCAGTTTAACCAATGCTTACTTGCAATGCACAACCATCTGTTATTACCGTTGAGCTCGCAGATGCCTTTTTCTGGTTGGACCAGAAAACTGTTCTCTGACTCCTTTTGCCTGCCCACCATTCACACGCACGGGAATCCTTCCTAACACGCACACATACACACACAGTCATGATAATGACTGTTTATCTGATTACCAATAATGACATACATAGTTTATATCCGTGTGTGGGGGTGTATGTGTGTAGATGTATGTTTATAACTGTATCAGTGTCAATTTCTATATCTATATCAATAATCTATATATCTATATATATCTATATATTATATCTAACAGGTTTCTTCCTGTTAAAAGGGAATTTTTCCTTGCCACCATCGCCCTCAGACTTGCTCTGGAAGTTTCAGGTCGTTTTTTATAAAGCATCCTGAGACAATTTGTATTGTTATTGACGCTATATAAATAAAATTGAATTGAATCTATCTCTCTCTCTCTATAAATCTATATGTGTGACCGTGTGTATGTGTATGTGTATGTGTATATGTAAATCGATATGTATGTGTGTATATCAATCAATCAATCAAACTTTATTTGTATGCAATACAAAGTGATTCACACCAATAAAAACATAGGACACTAGACTAAGAAACAAAATCAAAAAGTGTGTAATCTAAAATAACAGAGGGAAAAAGTATTGAACACGCTTACTGATATTTATTTAATACTTTGAACAAAAGTCTTCGTTGGTAATGAAGCTTCAAGACGCCTCCTGTATGGAGAAACTAGTCACATGCATTGCTCAGGTGTGATTTTGGCCCATTCTTCCACACAAACAGTCTTTAAATCTTGAAGGTACCTATTCTATGAACTCTGATTTTTAGTTCTTTCCATAGATTAGAAACTTCACTGTTGGTATGGTGTTTTTGGTGTGATGTGCAGTACATTTTGTACTCCAAACATAGTGTGTGTTATGACATTCAGAGAGTTCAGTTTTCTCATCTGACCAGGTTATGTCAGGCTTGTCCAAATGTTGTGCAGCAAACTTCAAACAAGCTTCAACATGCTTTTTCTTCAGAAATGGAGTCTGTTTTCTTTGAAACAGTTGTACCTGCTAATTCCAGGTCTTTCTGAAGCACTCCACAATTGGTTCTTGACTCTTGGAAAACTCTTCTGATAATTCTTTTCACTCCTCTGTCAGAAATCTTACAAGGAGCACCTGGTCGTGGCCAGTTTATGCTGGCCCTATTTTATCATGCTTTTATTGAGTCACTGTTATCTTTTGCCTTGTCTGGTAAGAACAGGTTATAAAAGTAAATAAATAAAACAAGTTAAAATAAGCCACAACATAAATATAAATCAACTGTGAAAATAAATAATCAGAATGAATTAGAATCATGAAACATGATAGTACATGATTAAGAAGAAATAAAATCATGTAAATAAAATCACATAAAAGCCTGATTGAAAAGATGAGTCTTGACCCTCTTTTCAAAAGTATCAGTAGTCTCTGTGGCCCTAAGAATAGAATAAGATGCCCTTATCTTGTAATATTTGTACAGCTTAATTGTAACACCTTTTCATATTCTGGACATGAACACTTAAGTTTTGTTTGATTTTATTTATTTTGTTCTTGAAGGTGTTGTACAGAAGTCTGAAACGTCAATACACCATAGTGAATTCCTAATAGTAAAAGCAGTGTCAAGACATCCCTAAATTTTCTCTATGGTCCTTGCAGTCATGCTGAAATCCAACATGCTGATCATGGAACATTTTGCAGAATAGGGGCACGATTTAGTCCAGTAACAAAACCAGAGAGCACATCCTGAAAGGACAACTTGCATCTCAGCAAGCAAACAAAGATAGGTGCCAGAATGTGTTGTCTGCTCTAAGCCCCCTGACACAATGATCCCTTTATCCTGCCTTGTGATTTGGAGACTTGGAGACAACACACCAGATGCTCTCCTGTGGGGAAAAAGTCTGCCATGAGAAAGGAATGGCATCAAAGGAACCAGTGAAGTTAGTATTAAATAATGCATACTGCATGTAAAATTAAATATACACAGGATGGTAGACATTCAGATTGAGAATATCGATTCAGAGAAACTGTTTTATCCATCACAATGTATGGTAACACACTACCACACTACTTATTTGTGTTCCGTTGTGATATGCTAACAACACAGTGGATTAAATGTCAGCTAGTAGCAAAATGTGTCATCGATAGATAGATAGATAGATAGATAGATAGATAGATAGATAGATAGATAGATAGATAGATAGATAGATAGATAGATAGATAGATAGATAGATAGATAGATAGATAGATAGATAGATAGATAGATAGATACTTTATTAATCTCTATGAGAAATTCACATTTTTTTTTTGATTGATGGTAGAATTGTTGATAACGGAACAGTGGATTTTTTCTGTGGTTGGTTTTGTTTTTGTTTTTACTATGGCCATTGGGTTATTTAGAATGGAACTTTGAAAGTGAGTGTCACTGTCCACCATAAACAAGCCCATGACTGCATTTTTTCCCTGTTGGTTGAGCTCAGAGTCATCCGGTTTTTTGATAGTAATTATAACAGTGATATGTGTTTTGGGTCATTATCCTGTTGCAAGACCCATGACCTGCGACTGAGACCAAGCTTTCTGACACTGGACAGTACATTACTCTCTAGAATCCCTTGATAGTCTTGAGAT
Organism: Mugil cephalus; assembly: GCF_022458985.1. NCBI lineage: Eukaryota > Metazoa > Chordata > Actinopteri > Mugiliformes > Mugilidae > Mugil > Mugil cephalus. Next base: position 1,087,898 of record NC_061774.1, read on the forward strand.
TTCATTGTACCCTGCACAGATTCAAGACACCCTGTGCCAGATGCAGCAAAGCAGCCCCAGAACATAACAGAGCCTCTTCCATGTCTCATAGTAGGGACAGTGTTCTTTTCTTGATATGCTTCATTTTCCTGTCTGTGAACATAGAGCAGATGTGCCTTGGCAAAAAGTTCCATTTTTGTCTCATCTGTCCATCAGACATTCTCCCAGGGACACTAATTAGTGGACACACCTTGATTTAACATGTCCCTTTGGTCATATTATTTTCAGTCTTTTCTAGGGGTACCATAATTTTTGTCCAGGCCTGTTTAATGAGTTTATTTTTTTAAATACTTCTATTGAACCAGGATTCAAAATCGATGTCGGCTTTTCATTTGCTCATTTTCATGGAATTTTTATTCATTATTACTTTTGTCAGATTCAGGTTATTTTTGTGACCATTGTGGGTTTTTCTTTCATTAACTGAGGGGTACCAACAATTTTGTCCACGTGTGTATGAGGATTTTATGGCTGTATTTTTTTGCATGTGTACATTTTTGTCACGGAAATGGTGCAAAATTTTAAATCTGACACTACATACAAAATAATGATGCAATCAAATAGATTTTATTGCTAATCCTTGACATATCCAAGACTCCATGTACCACCAAAGCCCCATTATCCTACTGTTTATTTATTAAAAATTATTATTATTTTTTTGTTGTTGTTTTTGTAAATAGGCTGGAATTTAAAAGGTTAAAAACCTGAAAACTCTTGGTAGTTTTGAGCAGGTCTGAAGTTGTTTAAGTGATGTAAAGATGTATGGGGATTTTATGGCAGTTTTTTGCAGGTGTCCATTTTTGCCACAAAGGTGTCCAGAGGGTGCAGAATGCATCACAAGAGTGAGAAAAGGCACTGGATTTAAAAAATTTGGCTAAAGAGAAGAGTTCCTTTAGAAATTTAAGCCACAAGCTGTAACACAACCAAAATGATCACCAAATGAAAAAAAAAGTTGAAAAAAAGTACAAAAATGGCCAAGGTGTCATGGTTCTGTGTCTGTCTTTAATTTTGTGATCATGTTTTGAGTTTCCTGTTTTATTTTGTCAAGTTTCTTAGTTTCCTGTCTGTCACGCCTCGTGTTCTGCCATGATATCTGTCTTTCCTGTTTTGTTAAGTTTCGCAATTTCCTGTCTGGAGAGTATCCTTGTTTTTCCCTGTCGATTACCCATTGGTTTCTCCTAGTGTGATTGCCCTGATTCGTGTCACCTGTTTTGTCATCCCTCAGCCCACTTGTACATCGCGTCGTTGATGTTATTTCCCGATGTGTTCCATCCTTATGTTTCCTTCCATGCCCCTTGTTCCTGTGGTTTCGTCCTGTTGTTTGCATGCTTCAGTTTTGGATTTTGCTGCCTCGATTGCAGCGGCTTTTGTTGTATTTTTGTTTATTAAATACCCCTTTCCCCAGATTCCCTGCCTCATTTGTTGTCCTGCATTTTGGGTCCTCACCTCAACACCATTAATCCTGACAGAACAACATGACTAGAGGAAAGAAGGCGAGTAGTGGCATATTACCAAGAACTTTTGCTTGAACACAAACAATTGCTCACACCAGAGTTTCAGCCCCTTTTTGAGGGCACTCGCTTGGCCATGAGGGCCCCGACAGGTCGCCACGGAGGCTGACTAGCTGGGAGGCAGCTCTAGACAGGCCAGTCTGGCCACCATCCGGTCGCTCGTCCTCACCATGCTGGCCACCAATTCAATTCAATTCAGTTCAATTCAGTTTTATTTATATAGCGCCAATAACAATACAAATCTTCTCAAGACGCTTCACAAAAACCAGCCTGCAACCTCCAGAGCAAGCCTGAGGGCGACGGTGGCAAGGAAAAACTCCCTTTTAACAGGAAGAAACCTTGAGCAGAACCCAGCTCATATATGGAGGGACCCATCTGCCGAAGGCCAGCCGGGTAGAAACAGAGGAGATAGAGAGAAAAGAAGAGCAGGAGAAACAAGATAAACAAACTTCTGTCATAGATACATACATCAAGCTGACAGAAACATGTAGGGTCTAGTAATATAACACATAGCTGATGATCTGTGACAGTTTGTGAGTATAACAGGAATTATTAAGGAGTTTATGGAGCTCCACAGGTCTGATACACAGCACTCCAGACCATGAAGACTGGGCTGGTTGACGAGGCCACAACAGCAGATGTTGCTTAGAACTCCACAGGTCAGATATTCAGCACTCCAGACCAGAGACCCTCACAAGTTGATGGAGGGGGAGGGGAGGGGAGAGGAGGGGAGAGAGTAAGATACAGTGGTTAGTAAATTATAAGAGATAGAAAATAAAATGATAAGATATTAGAGGACAGGAGACAGGGAAGAAAGAGGAGAGGTCATGTCCTCAGTGCATCGTCCCCCTGCAGCCTAGAACTATAGCAGCATAACTAAGGGATGGTTAAGTCCAGCCCTAGCTATAAGCGTTTTCAAAAAGGAAAGTCTTAAGCCTGACCTTAAACGTAGAGACTGTGTCTGCCTCCTGAACCCAAACTGGGAGCTGGTTCCACAGGAGAGGAGCCTGATAGCTGAAGGCTCTACCTCCCATTCTACTTTTAGAAACTCTAGGAACCACAAGCAGACCTGCACTTAGAGATCGTAGGGATCTGTTGGGACAGTATGGTACTATGAGGTCTTTCATATATGATGGAGCTAGGCCTTTCAGGGCCTTTTAAGGAGGAGGATTTTAAATTTAATTCTAGATTTTAAAGGGAGCCAATGAAGAGAAGCTAATACTGGAGTAATATGATCTCTCTTGTTAATTCCTGTCAGTGCTCTTGCTGCAGCGTTTGGAATCAATTGGAGGCTTTTTAAAGAGCTACTTGGACAGCCAGACAGTAACAAGCTACAATAATCCAGCCTGGAAGACACAAATGCATGAACTAGTTTTTCCGCATCACTCTGAGAAAGGATGTTCCTAATTTTGATGATATTACGAAGGTGAAAGAAAGCAGTCCTGGTCACCTGCTTTATGTGAGAATTAAAGGACATATCCTGGTCAAATATAACACCAAGGTTTTTCACAGTAGTACTGGAGGCCAAGGTAATGCCATCCAACACAACTAGGTGATTAGATAATGAATCTCTGACATGTTTAGAGCCAAATACAATAACTTCGGTTTTGTCTGAGTTTAAAAGGAGAAAATGACAAGTCATCCAAGCCTTTATGTCTTTAAGGCATGCTTGGAGTTTAACCAGTGGATTAGTTTCATCTGGTGTCATGGATAAATATAGCAGGGTATCATCTGCGTAGCAATGGAAGTTTATGCCGTGCTTTCTAATAATATTGCCTAAGGGAAGCATGTATAATGTGAATAATATTGGTCCTAGCACAGAACCCTGAGGAACTCCATAGCTTACTTTGGTATATGTAGAAGAGTTGTTGTTTACATGGACAAACTGGAATCTGTCTGACAGATATGATTCAAACCAGTCTAATGCAGTTCCTGTAATCTTGATCACACTTTCAAGTCTCTGTAGTAGAATATTGTGATCAATAGTGTCAAATGCAGCACTGAGATCTAGCAGGACAAGTATAGAGACAAGTCCATCGTCTGAAGCCATGAGGAGATCATTGGTAACAACCAGAGCTGTTTCTGTACTATGATGAGCTCTAAAACCTGACTGAAACTCTTCAAACAAACCATTCCTGTTTAAATGACAACCTGTGACAACCAACTGATTGACAACAACACTTTCCAAAACTTTAGAAATAAAAGGAAGGTTGTAAATTGGCCTATAGCTGGCTAAAACATCTGGGTCAAGAGTGGGTTCTTCAAGTAATGGTTTAATTACAGCAGTTTTAAAAGACTGGGGCACATATCCTGTTAATAAAGATAAGTTTATCTGATTTAATATGGAGGTATTAATTAATGGAAAAACCTCCATGAGCAACTTAGTTGGGATGGGGTCTAGAAGACAAGTTGATGGTTTAGATGCTGTAATAACTGAAGTGAGCTCAGGAATATCAATTAGGGAGAAAGAATCCAAATATTGACTAGGTCCTACAGAGGTTTCTAATGCCACTGTACTTATATCTTTGACAGATGGAAGGGTGCTATGAATTTTATCTCTAATGCCAACAATTTTATCAGTAAAGAAGCTCATGAAGTCATTACTGTTGAGGTCTGAAGGAATAGATGGCTCAACAGAGCTGTGACTCTTTGTCAGCCTGGCTACAGTGCTGAAAAGAAATCTGGGGTTGTTCTTGTTTTCTTCTATTAATGAAGAATAATATGCTGTCCTAATCTTACGAAGAGTTTTTTTTTTTTATAAGTTGTTAAACTATCTTTCCAGGCTATGTGGGCTTCTTCAGAACTAGTGGAATGCCAAATTCTTTCCAGCTTTCGAACTGCCTGCTTTGAACTACGCAACTGTGAATTATACCATGGAGCTACCGTCCTTCGATTTACCACCTTCTTTAAGAGGAGCAACTAGATTTAGAGTTGTACTAAGCGATGCTGTCGTGCTGTCAACAAAATAATCTATTTGTGATTGAGTTAGATTGTGGTTGCTGACATCCACGTCACTAACATAAGGCACTGAGGTAAATACTGAAGGTATTAATTCCTTATATCTAGTTACAGCATCATCATCAGCCGGCTAGCCCCGGTACCTTGCCAGTCTCCGCCTCTGCTCCTGTCCTGAGGGCGTTCACCTCTTCAGCCACTTCACCCCCTGTTTCCGCCGAGAGGGTGATCCCTGCTCCGGCCCCTATGCCTACGCCCCGTCGGACCTCCACAGAGCCTCCCGTGGCTGCGCCCCGGACCTTCGCAGCGCTCCTCGTGCCTGTTCACGTCTCTGTTCCTGGGGAGCCGATTACTCAACTCCACATCTCCGATCCTGAGTAGGCTGCCCTTCCTGTCGTCCACTTCTCCATTCCTGAGCAGGCTGCCGTTCCTGTCCTCCATGTCTCCGATCCTAAGCTGTTCGCCGGACCTTGTCCACATCTCCGATCCTGAGCTGTTCGCCGCACCTTTTGTCCACGTCTCCGATCCTGAGCTGTTTGCCGCACCTTCCAGGCCTCCCGAGCGACCTGCCACATCTTCCCAACACCCCGCCACGTCTTCCAGGTCTCCTGGCCAAACTCCCGAGCAACCTCCCACAGCCCTCCTGAGCCCTTGAGAACTTTAGAGACTTCCTGAACTTTGTTTTTGTTTGTTTTCTCGAATATTAGCTGCGGCTTACTGGTATTGAGATTATTGTCAATTCGTTTAATAAATTCCTTCACGGCCATGAAAGGATTTATGGATGAAACAAGCTTATTTAAAAAAAGTTTAAAGCTCAATAAATGGTAATTCTCCAAAACGCCACAATGGTGAAATGAATATGTTTTCTTTTTTTTTTCTTTTTTTCTTTTTTGGCACACATCAATGGCCTTTTATTTATTTATTTATTTTTATTTTTTTTTTTTATATAAATAATGTCCTATGGGTTTTAGTATAGTGGGGCCAGCAAATGACCAGGTTGTAAAACAGCACTCACTGTGAGACAGAATCATATAATGGCAGTATGACTTGGCAGCATCAGCTGAGATAAGGAGCTTGATTTGTTTGTGGAGGTTGAATTATAGTTTTTTTTTGTTGTTGTTGTTGTTGTTGTTTTTGTTTTTTTCTTTTTCAGATTATAGATCTTACATGAATTGTGATACCAATTTGAATTTCTCACCTCCTATGTAAGATTTGTTCTGCTCTCCTGGTCTTTTAGAGAATGTAATACAAACTGCTGTGTTGCATAAGGCAGGAGTCATTGTGGCACTCTTGTACCTTTCATCACTTGTATGTTTCAATGATGTCATGTCAGTGGTCAAACCGTGGATAAAAGTTACTATCACCTGTGTACATTTGAAAGTTGATAGGGCATGGGACATACATCTGGGATGTCATTTGTCAGTGAAAATAATTTGCTACAAGAATTTGATGGTCGACGGTGTCAAATATTTTCTCAAAGTCAAGGAATACAGCTCCTACACAGCAGTACTTATCCAACAGGCACATAACATTTTCAAGAAATATACAATTTGCTGATTCCATCAAGTGGTGTGCCTTGAAACCAAACTGCATTGGATGTGTTGCAGTGAAACCTACATCCAGATATTTGATCAACTGCTTCACTACCCATTTTTCAGGTACCTTGGTTATGTTTGGTAGGATACTGATTGGCCTGGAATTGGCCTCCTGAGTTTTAGAGCCAGACTTAAAAAAATGGTCACTGTAGCCTTCGGGATGATATAACTGCTGTAACCAAGTGAGTTTTTACTAAGTCTATATCAACACCATATACATCCTTGGCTTTGGGACATTTAAGTGCTCCAATAATCCTTATTATTTCTGCCAGTGTTGGCAGTAACAAGTTACAAAGTAACGGATTACTGTAACGATCTTACTTTTTTAGGTAACGAAGTAAGATAACGCATTACACTAAAAATACTGGTAACTACACTACTTTACATAGACTACAGGAATGCACACCGTGTTTGCCTGTGTGCAGGGTTCTTATCTGTTTAAGTGGTGCAGGTATGTGTGCTACTTGCCTGAGCTCGTTACCATAGAGATCGATTTGAGTCGAGTGACGTTGCTGCTGGTGTGAACACTGAGAGGGAAATGGAGACAGAGACTGGGGGTTTTGGTCAGTGGCGATATTCTCATTACCTTCAGTTTATAGCTCGAAAGGACAAAAATATTCGAGTGAAATGCACTCTATGCACAGGCGACAAGTTTCTTTCAACTGCTGCGAAGTCAATGAGCAACCTGTCCAAGCATTTGTCAGCCCAGTATGGCAATACAAAACTTGTGGTGAAAGATCTTGCTCACCAGTCATCTGAAGGAGTAGATGAGCAGCCGACCCCGCCTAAACACGCAAAGCTTTTTTCAAGTGTTGGAGCACAGAAGCAGGTAACATAGAAAGACATTAACAGGCTGGTTGCTGGGTTCATTGTAGAGGACATGCTTCCCCTGTCGACTACTGAATCAACCAGGTTTAAAAAAATACTAGATAAAATAACTGCGACTTGCAAGCCAATGTCCGACAGTAAATCAAGAAATGGGAAAGTAAAGTAATAAGTTGTGAAGTTACTATTCAAATGCATTAACTAGTAATCTCATTGCAATTTACAGAAGTAACTAGTTCTAAGTAACTAATTGCTTTTTTTGAGTAACTTCCCCAAAACTGACTTCTGCATCTATTAAAACATCAAACAAGGTACAATAACTGAAGGAGTAAAAAAGTGATAGTTAAAAGTATTTGCTATCCTTACAGGATCGCTTCACTAAGCCATTATGAATTTTTAATTCAAGAGTGCTATTCTCATATTTGTTATCTTTATCTAATAATTTATTTAAACTTTGCCATACCTTCTTCCCATTAACCTTTGCACCTTCAATAGTAGAAATGAAAAAAAAAAAAAACTGCTTTGGCCTGTCTTAAAGATTGAATTACCTTAACGTAGTGAGTTTTAGTGAGAGGAAAATGCATCTGATATAGCAGTCAGAATATTATGTCTATCTATCTGGCTTATTTGTGAACACAAGATCAGTTCTTGTCTGTGATTTATTTATCAATCTTGTTGGCTGCTCTATTATTTGTTCTAGGTTGTAATTTTCTGTGGTTTATTTGAGTTTTTTCCTACCTTGTTTGTCATCCCAGTTTGTATTAAAGCAGTGGTTCCCAACCTTTTTTGGGTCGTGACCCCATTTTCAAACTTCTGGAGACCCAGAACTAGTTTTAGATCATGTTTGTTATGCTGTGTTACAAATATAGAGGAACCAGGGTTAATGCATAACGTGACCATTTTATTTCCCCTGATCAGGGTATAGGCCTAACTGTACAGTGAGGCGAACTTGTATTCACAAGGTTGAGAATTAATACAAACAACCTGTCATATAACTAATTATATATATATAAAAAAGAGCTGCTGCAGCATTTTAAACTTGCCATAGTGAATATTTCAAAGAATAAAAGTGCTTCTGCTTCAGGTTTAGTTTGTCATGTCTTTTATGCATTATTATTGTGTCTCTCAACCCATTTAAGGGGAGGGCTGAGCCTGCACACCTTTCTGCAACCTTTCAAAGTCGGCTGCTGTAGCACCGTGTTTCCCAACCTTTCTTCCCAACTTCCTCCAAAAGGAACTAACTGTTTTAGAGCATGCAGTGAGATTTCGCTCACTTCACACCAAAGGCAGAAGCAGAGAACTCAAGTAGTGGTCATGGTGCAGTCATGTGATTGCATATGTGAATCAAGATGCACCAGCTCAGATATTTTATATGCATTTTATTCGACCTATATTTATATTTGAGAAAGTGAAAGTATAGAATATAGTTGTTCAATATTGTGTGAGATGTTTTAATAAAAAATAAGTAAATTTATCAGTAATTTGTTTTTTATCAATTACTAGACATTTCAGGTGACTCCATTTGAATGCCAGGTGAAACCACGTCACAACCCCATGGTTGAGAAGCACTGTATTAAAGTCACATAAGATAATTATCTCTTTATGCGGGAAAAGTGAGTTTAATATGGTCTTTAGATGATCATAGAGCACTGGCTTGGTCGATACAGGCAAATTAAAATACTAAGGAACTAGGGCTAAAAGAGCACCTACACCGCATCCATGGCAGTGAGTAAGGAAAAACAAAAAAAGAGACACATTGAAAAACTGAAAAATCTAATGGCCAAGGGAAACAACAAAATGCATGGTAATATAAAAATAGACAATAGATTTCCAGACATAAACTAACCCAAGCCGAGCATAGTGTATTGTCATATGGCCTAAACTACACCACACCTCATAAAAAGATCCCGTATGAGGAATTCATTTGAGTCACAGAGATAGGAAGTGAAAAAAAACAGGATCAAGTTGCAAAAGCAGCACTACGAAATGAATTGGCATGCATCCTCAAAACGGCCAAATTGCCACTAGGCAACATAAACAAACAAGGGGCAGAGGCTATTCACACACTGAAAAAAACACTGATATAACAATCCTTCCGTCAGATACAGACAGAACCACAGTTATACAAGAAACAAAACATTACAACAACGAATGAAAGACATGCTCCAAGATGAAAATGCATATGAGGTCCTGAAAAAAAAAGATCCCACAGAGAAAAAAAATGAACAAACTCAAGATGCTATTGAAACTGCTACTGTATGACAATAAAATAGACAAACATAATCACATATAATCACCTCGTTCCAACTGTCAGTGTCAGTCCCCACATCTACACCAAAACCACTGCAACACTCTGCTATAGTTCTATCAGCATGTCACCATTGCAACACGGTGGAACATCACTCTGGACTGTGTCTACACCAACAGGCGAGACGCATACAGGGCTGTGCCCCACCCCCAACTCGGCCTCTCTGACCACATCTCCATCATGATGGTTCTTGTCTATCAACCCCTGCTGAGACGCACCAGACCATTATAGTGATGCTGTCCCCTTACTGCAGGACTGTTTCCAGTGTACAGATTGGGAGGTCTTCAGGGAAGTAGCTGTCAGCGAGGGAGAACTGGATCTGGAGGACTACACATCTGCTGTCCTTGGATATATAGAGATGTGCGTTGAAGAACGTCACCACCACCAGGACGATGAGCTGCTACCCGAACCAGAAACCCTGGCTGAATGCAGAGGTCCGCTCTCTGCCAGGAATGCTGCTTTCAGGGCTGGTGACTCACAGATACTGAGGAGGGTGAGGAGTGAGCTGACTGCAGGAGTGAAGAAAGCCAAAGCTGCATATGCCCTCAAGATCCAGGGACACTTCTTCTCCCAGGATCCGTGCAGCATGTGGAAAGGCATTAAATGCATCAAAGACTATAACACCAGTATGTAAAATGCCCCAAGGTCCCTTCCCTGCCCAACGCTCTCAACAGATTCTACACCTGCTTTAAGGACCCTGACACCCTTTCCAGCACCAGCCTCAGCCCACCACCCGGAGGAGAGCCCATCAGTGTGACATCGGCAGAAATGAGGAGAACCCTCCAGGGGATTAACCCACGCAAAGCTGCTGGCCCGGACAACATCAACGGGCGTGTGCTGAGGGTCTGTGCAGACCAACTTTCTGGGGTGCTGACTGGCATCTTCAACTCCTCTGCCTAAAGACTGCCACCATTATCCCAAACCATCATCCAAAGTCCCAAAGAGCCCGACAGTGACAGGACTGAATGTCACTGCGGACCCACACCAGTATGCTTTCCAGGACAACCAGTAATAGTAACACAATAATCCCACAGACACTCGTTTATAAACTTTATTCACTTGGATTTAGCTCCTCCCTGTGCAACTGGGTACTAGATTTCTTGTCAAACAGGCCACAGACTGTAAGGATTAACAACATCATCTCCTCTTCCATCACACTCAGCACTTGCTCCCCCCAGGGCTGTGTGCTGAGCTCTCTTCTGTTTACTCTGCTCACGTATGACTGTTCAGTGTGATACCCTGGCGTGTGCAGTTTGCTGACGACACAGCAGTGGCCGGATGCATCAGCAACAGCGATGAGTCTGGCTACAGGAAGGCACACCAGCATCTTTGCTTCTTTAAGAGGCTGAGACGTGCTGGACTGGGGAGCTCAGTCCTCATCTCGTTCTACAGGTGTGTGGTGGAGAGTGCTCTGTGCTCCTACATCATTATGTGGCATGGCAGCTGTTCAGCTACAGAGAAAAAGGCTCTACATAGAGTGGTGAAGGCTGCACAAAGGACTGTTGGAGCCAGCTTCTCCACAACAACGGACATTTACACCTCCAGATGCAGGAAAACGGCAACCTGCATCAGGAAGGAGCCCACCTAGCACACGCAATCTTTGTCCTCCTCCCGTCTGGCAAGAGGCTGAGGAGTATAAAGAGCAGGACCATGAGACCGAGGAACAGCTTCTTTTCAGAAACTGTAAGACTGTTAAACTCTGGTGGAGCTGTGTGATTGCACAACTCAAGTTTTGAATAATCCATGGTGCTCTTGAATAATCCATGCTCCTTGTTGCCGTTTTATTTTTTATTTTTATGTATATTTTTTCTACCTTTATTCATCTTATCTTATTTTAATTTTAGGCACTGCTACTAGGTCATATACTGTTTACTTGTGACTATATTATAGTTACTCAGTATCTATATATTATAGTTACTATGGACTACTATGGGTAACAACCTGACAATTAAAAATCCTTGAAAAATACATACATGAACAACTGACCGTGAACAAATCCCTCAAAAGCTGCACTAACCTCACTCCCCAAGACATCTCACATTTGCTTCATTTAGTCACCACATTCACCAATTTTCAATTCTGAAACACCATTCACAATCAAAAAGAAGGCTTTGCTAAAACTGAATTGAATTGAATTGAATTTGCCATGGGCATTCTGTTGTCGGTGGTTATGTGTAGCTTTTTCATTCACAAGTATCTAAGAAATGATTCAGGAGGTTAGTAAGTATGACTTAAAAACATAAGCCTTTTCAGCCTAAAAAATACAATTTGTTACATATCCATTGTTTTATTAACTTGATAACCTATTTCAATAAATTGATCAAAATTAAAAATCAAGAAAGTTGTCTTAACTCAGAAATATATTGATTTTGGATAAGCATTTCTGCCTTCACTTAACAAAGAAAAGTATTAAGTTAGTGAAACTTAATATTGTATCATAATATTAAGTGATATTATATATATATATATATTAAGTGTATATTAAGTGCATTAAAGCAGAGAAAGTGACCAGCAGCAATTTTATGCTGCCAGACTGCACCAGCAACAGCGAGAGACAGACAGCAAGGAGTGAAGGTTAAGGCTGGATTAACTTTATTTATTTTATTTTCTTAATTTTATGTGCAACAGCAAGTAATTATCATCGCTCAGTCCAGAATTGAAATGACCACAGCGTGTTTTGTCCTCAGCTTTTAGCTAGCTAGCTAATGTTTCTTTAAAGAGCAGTTGGTAGGTAAATCTGACACAGAAAAACTGTGTTAGTCTTATTTTTAATATTATTATTATTATTTTTGTTACTTTAAAATTTTTTGCCGTTTTTCAAGCTTTATTGGATAGAGACAGGAATGTGGGAGAGAGAGAGATGGGGAATGACATGTAGCAAAAAGTCATGGGTGGGAATCGAACCCAAGCCACTATCAAGCCTCTGTACGTGAGGTGGACACTTTATCAACTGTGCTAATCGATGTATGTTTGTAAAATTTTTACTGTATACACTTCTTTTGCTGTATACACTCTGTTCAAGTTTTTCTGAATATTTAAAGTACTTGAAGTACACATTGACACCTGAAATACACTTGAAGTTCAGTAAAAGTTAATGTCTCAGGTAAGGTCTAAAGTAAACTGCTGTACTTAAAATGTGAAGAATTAGGCTGTCCTAAGTTCAGTACATTTGTTACATAATGCACAAACCAGTTTCATTAAACACAAGGAAGAACCCTGTTCAGATAGCAGACAGTGACAGTGTTGATTGCAATAAAAATTGTTACTGATATTGAAGTTGCAATAAATACAATACAATAAATATATATTGACGGTAAAACTGGAATTGCCATGTCTAATTTCTTCTGACTTAATTGAAATAACTTACTTAAACTCAATAAAATTGAGGTAACAATTTTCATGGACTTTTCTGAGTAGAAAGAAAGTAAAATAAAGGAGTTATATCAACTTAAATAGAGTAATTTGACCACTTATTAACACTAAAACTTTGATATAAAAATTGAGTTGGTTCAACATAATTAAGCTTGTAGAGGACAAAATAAATAATTTTGGTTGTACTAGACTAATTGAGTTAGTCCAGCTATAAAAAATCTCATGGGAAATAGTCAATAATGTCTTAGTTGGAATTACTTGAAAAGATAAATGCAAATTGTTACAATTTTTTAAATTTGAGCCAGTGCAATTTGTTTTAGAGTGTGCAAGCACTGTGTCAATGACATATTAGAAAGAGTTAAATAAGGACATACACAACAGATCACAGACGACCGCAACACCATGGATGACACAGGACAAATCAAATTCACACAAGAAGAAGAAACGGATCAACAATTGCTTTTCTAGACATAAACATCACCCATACAAATGATGGCTGTATAAAAAGAAACATTTACAGAAAACTAACACACACAGACCAATATTTATTATGGACATCAGAACATCCTACCTCACACAAAATGTCAGTTGTAAGAAGATTATACAACCGGGCCAAACTGGTAACAAAAGAGGAAGACGGCAAAGAAGAGGAAAAACATCCAAAATGCACTCATCAGAGAGCAATATCCACAGTGGGCAATAAAAACAGCAGGTAAAGCAGAGAGAGCAGAATACAGCAAAAAAAGAAACACAAAACGAAAACAGGGGAATGGTCACATTAACATACATCAAGGGGTGTCACAGAACACATACAAAGGACCATGAACAAACATTGCATCAGCACCCCAGTTAAACCATACAGAAAACTCCTAGTGAAAATGTAAGTCATATATGAAATACCATGCCATCCATGCAATAAAACATACAAAGGGGAAACAGGACAGTTAAGACACAAAGACACAAGACACAAAAAAAAGAAACATCAAGTAGAATGAGAAAAAAAAAAATCAGCATAGAGACATACAAGATCAGTAAAAGAACAGGCATTACAAGTAAACATGAAATCAGCAATAACAGGCCATTGCAAACAGGAAAATCATATCATGGACTGGAAAAAGGACAAAGGCATCTCATCATGGAAGCAGCTGAGATTAGGAAGTGAGTCCAAATGACTTGATATATATGTGTCAAGCAACGCCAACATCTGAAGAAGACGGAAGAGCCTATACCGTCGAAACATGTCAGGTATACCCTTAAAGATTCTGCTGGGTTATATATGAGACAGCAGTAGCATTTTGAACCAATTAAAGCTCTGTACATGAGTTGTGCTGTATGCAATATGTCGTTGGAAAGTTTTGAATTTTAATTTTCTCCAGATTTCATTGATAAAATTATAGGAATTGCTGACACCACCAACACATTTTTTCAGAATATTCAAAAAAATAAAAAATAAAATAACCCCACAACCCTTAACCCTTTCTCTATCAATGCTAGTGATGGGATGTATTGTGCTGAGGCTGCAGAGCATGTGTCGAGAAATCGAGGAAGTCCTTTAATGAAGCTTGTTTCACTAAAGGCAAATGACGTCACTCATACCAGTTGAAGCCTCACTGGTTCAGAAAGTGGCTCTGGTGTTGGCGTGATTTATGAACATAAATAAAGCGCAATGCATTCCTGCAAAATTAGGATTTGTTCTGGAGTTTCACCTATTTATATGTGACTTAGAGGGGGTTATTTTCATGGAGCCTTGCTAAAAGGAATGGCTAATTGATGCTTTATTGAAACTTCAACACTAATGGTTTATTACTCAAAACTACGTGGTTGTATGGTTTCAAGCTGTCAAATAAAATAAAAATAGCTCACAGCTTAAAAGTTGTTGAGTAGTAAATGTTCAATATGCTAGACATTATATGTGATCTAATTTCAAAATTTTAATTGATGAGCGCTCTGAAAGGGACTCAATTCCCAGGGACGTTGTGGCACGTCTGTGGTTTCCATGATGCACGACAAGTTCCAAACACATCACTTGGTGGTCATGTGACTTGTTTAGATATCATAAGCTACAGTCCACGAGTCTTCATCAACTCCCAGCTATCCATCAGCTATTTTCATTTGATCCTGGTATCATGGTTTAATGGTGTTATAGGATCTTTAGAACTTAATGCAACAGTGTCAGATGGATGAATCTACCAAACACAAAAGACTTGGACAGACTTTAATGATCCACAAGGGAAATTACTTGGTCACAGTAGCTTTGTTGCACATACAAGTAAACACTTTTTTTAAAAAAATACAAGAAAGATAAAATAAAATAAGATTAGATTAAAATAAAATAAAAAACAAAAAAATACCTAGTAAAATAAAATAAACAGCATAATCAAAAAACAAAAACATAATTAGCATTATGAACAAACGTACAAAAGTAGTTGTCAAATCTCATAGCAATCATAAAGATGAACATGTTCCATAATTTATTTTATAGCACATTGTATCTGCTTTATCCTTAGTGCAAAAGCCATCCCGCTAAAACCACAAATACTTAAACTTTTACTTTTAAACAATCTATTGTTTTTAAATACACCATTTTGTAAAAGCACAATAATACTTGCTAGACATCTCTCATTGGTACATGACACTTCTTAAATTTCCTATTTGGGAATATCTACAGCCCGAATCCATAATGCTAAACAACAAAACATTCTATTTTGGTATGCAGCAGCAGAGGAAAGAAATCAGGGATGTCTGGTCTACTCTACTATTTTTTGAGAAACTGAGCTTTTGGTTTTCATTATCTGTAAGCCGTAATCATGAAAATTACAAGAAATAAAGGCTTGAAATATGTCACTTTGTGAAATGAACCAAGATATTATATGAGTTTCACCTACTGAAGTGATTGACAAAAAATGTTGAATTTTTTCAGGATATTCTAATTTTTTTAAAAGTACCTGTGTGTGTGTGTTAAGTACTTTTTAAAGAAGTAATCAGTAATCGGATTACTTCTTCAAAGTAACTGTGGCAGACATGTTTAAGTTTGTTTCAGTGTTTTGGTGGTTCTCAAATTGTACGATCATCGACTCTGCTCAAATATAAAGGTGACGGTCTACTTATGGAAACTCCTCGGATGCCGCTCTGAACAACTGGATCGGGTGACCAAACGCTGTCCTGGTGAGCTCTGTCTTCCACAGATCTTCCCAGCGGTACCAAAGCGTTGAGAGCCCCCTGCTCTCAACAGTCATGCAGGTCCGGACCTGGTACGCACCAGACGTATTACGTCGTCAACCTAACCGACCAATTATAGCGAATTACGGGCAGCCACGTGCTTTCTTACCCGCCTCCTTGTTTATGTGTGTAGCGGTAGCCGCATGGAGGTCCATGGCTGAAAGCCAAACGGAGTTGGTCACTAAAAAAAAATCCACTTCCATTATATGGAATTGGTTTGAATTTTCCTCAACTGCTGAAGAGCAGGCAAATGTTCTGTGCACAGAACAGGTTTGACGTGTGGACCTGTTCTGTGCACAGAACATTTGTCAAACAGCGACGGGCCCGGCAGCACCAGTACCGAAGGCGGAGGAAGCAGCTAGCATAAGACCAAAACAGTCAACATTAACACAGGCGTTTAACAAAGGCACTCCGTATGACAAGTCAAGCAAGCGATAGAAAGAGGTAATAGAACCACTTTACCTTTTATCTTGCAAAAGATATGGTACCTTTCAAGACGATAGAAAACTTTCTGTCACTACTTTACTTTACTTTACCTTAAACTTGATTGTTTGCACATGCAGGCAAAACTGCAACTACTTAAAATAAAATCTGTTAAGAAAGGTTCTTTGGACTAAATTGTCTGTTTTTCATTTTTCAGTTTAAGATTGTGATAATATTGAAATCGTGATTTTATTTATTATCGTTATATGATATTTTTGCCATATCACCCACCCCTAATTACAGTTGGAACTCCACGCCCACACGGAGAGTGCACCTGCTGCTCCTATTATCGGGTGACGCCCAGGGGGGTACACATCAGGCAAGGGTGGATTTGGGATACAAGCAGTCCGTAATTCACCAGAACCTGATTCAACCTGGAACTTTGTTGGAGGCAGGGTGGGTCGATATCAGGTGTGTGCATGGGGATATCCATGTACTACCAGTAGAAATTTGATATAAAGGTAAAAAGCATAGTGTAAAGGTACGGTTATTTCCTGCCTGGCGCACCCAGGTACTGGTTGGCCGGGGTTTGATAAACTGGTGGGTCAGTGTGTGGGGGTGCGTTCATGGCCGACAGGAATATATGATATGTGCGCTGTGCTCAGTGGTGATGCGAGGTTGTCCGACACTGCAGACGGGGAGGGGGAGCCAGCGGCACCTCCACAGGAGGCTCCGCAGGTTCCCGTGTTTGACTCCATGGAAGATTTGGGCAGACGTACACCGCTGGTGTGAGTCCTGCCCTGATTGCCAGTTGGTTAGCCAACTGGCCATCCCGAGAGCGCCTTTGCGCCCATTACCATTGATTGAGGTCCCATTTCGGGCCATTTCACCGGAGCGCACCTGCATATTGCTTTGTGTTAGTTCTTGTGGATTATGCAACCCGATATCAAGAGGCAGTGCTGCTGCGCACCATCTCTGCGAAGAGTGTAGCATAGGCACTGTTTCAAGTCATCTCCCGAGTCGGGATCCTGAAGGAGATCCTGACTGATCAAAGCACCCAATTTATGTCACTAACACTGACAGAACTGTATGGGATATTGGGCATCAAGTCTATTCAAACAGTGTTTACCGCCCCCAAACTGACGGCCTCTTTGAGCACCTGAATAAGATTTTGATATCCATGATCTGTAAGTTTGTGCACAAAGATAGTTGTATTTGGATGAGTGGCTACATCCTCTGTTGTTTGCAGTGCGCGAGGTACCCCAGGCCTCCACAAGATTTTCTCAAAGAACTGCTGTTTGGCAGGAAACCACACGGAGTTTTGGACCTGGTTAAAGAAAGCTGGGAGGAAGGTCCAATCCCTAGTAAAAAAAAAAAGTTCAATACGTCCTGGACCTGAGAGCAGAACTTCACACACTACGACAGTTATCACACGAGAATTTGCTCTGGGCCCAGGAACGTCAACAGCAGCTGTACAACAGAGGATCTAAATTAAGACAATTTTCACCGGGAGATAAAGTGCTTGTATTGCCCTCATCTTCCAACTCCAAATTACTTGCCAAGTGGCAAGGGCTCTTTTTTGGTCACACGATGAGTGGGTTACATTGATTATGAGCTCATGCGACCTGACTGGGGAGGGGCTACACTGATTTATCACCTCGACCTCCTTAAAGCTTGGAGACAGGCTGAGTCTGTTTCCCTGGTGACAGCGATTGAAGAGAGAGATGAGTTGGAGCCTGAGGTGCCAAAATCAGCCAATCTTGCCTCGTTCCTTTGTGAAAACCATCTCTCGCTGTCCCAGAGAGCAGATATAGCCAAGTTACAGCAGTGTTAAGCTGATTTGTTGGGCCAAATGGCTCCCAGGCCTAAGTCAGGTGCTGGAGGCATGTTGAGGTGGCGTGGTGCATCAGCTGCAAGGGAGAGGTGTGGAGAGGTCTCAAGAGAGCAGCGCCAGGCACACCTGCAGCTAGTTGCCTAATCACTCTCCCCTTTTAACACAGTAGCATGCTGGACCTGGAGGCAAGAGACGAGGAAGCTGATACTCAGGCAGCAGCAAAACTGAACAAGTAGCCTGGAATCGACTGGGTGCGATTGTGGAGGGGGCGTGGTGCATCAGCTGGAGAACCCATGGTGGCAGAAAACCTGCCTGAGTTGGATGAAATAATTTCTCTGGCCTCAGTTTATAGTTCCCATACAGACATAAGCAACAAACGTGTGTGTAGGACTGGTGTCCACGCGTTTGATAAATCCGTATTTTTTTGTACTTTCACACATTCTAAATTTCACTCCTACATCAGAATTTACAACCTTTTCTACACTCAGTTTGATTAATGAGACCCCAGTAGTTTTCTTTTAACACTGTTCATGAAAGACACAGATGGTGATCTCTCTTTTGTTATCTAGAGTCTGTGAAGGCTCTTGCTCATCCAGGTCATGGTATATCCAAAAAAGCAAGCTGAAACAAGGGCAGCTGGAATTGTAGGGTTTTGCAACTCAAGGGTCCTGATGTGGATATTCAAAAACTCCCTGTCACAATCCTCGAATTCCACCTGTCTGAAGTCTGCCACAACTATCCCTGTCCGTGTATCTATCTATCTATCTATCTATCTATCTATCTATCTATCTATCTATCTATCTATCTATCTATCTATCTATCTATCTATCTATCTATCTATCTATCGACTTTGCAAAGATGCCCCTGAGACAGTCCAGCACATAGTAGCAGGTCCCAATGGGCCACCGAATGTGGTTGAGAACAACAGGGCCAAGGTTCTGTGGACTTCAGCTCCCAGACTGAGAAGCAGGTCCTGGCTAACCAAGTGGACATAGTGGTGGTGGAGAAAGAGCAGAAGTCAAGTCAAGTCATGTCAAGTCAAGTCAACTTTTGTCAATTCTGACATGTACAACACAATAAAGGATTGAAATTACCTTCCTCAAAGGCCTATGGGGCAGCAGCTAACAAAAGTCTTTAGTCTTTAGTTAGTGTGAGTTGGGGAGCAGTACGGGGAGGGGTGCACAGCAGTTAGAGAGTTCAGTTTCCTAACACCTTGGTGGATGAAGCTGTCCCTCAATCCGCTGGTCCTGGCCTGCAGACTCTGCAGTCTCCTTCCTGATGGCAGCAGACTGAGGAAGCTGTGTGATGGGTGGGTGGCATCACTAACAATGCAGAGGGCTTTGCACGTGAGGCAGGTGTTATGAATGTCCTGGAGGGAAGGGAGAGAGGCATCAATTATCCTTTCAGCTGCTCTCACTTAATCGAGCTATGCTCAAAATTCGACTTTCTGATTACAGTCCTTGTCCCAGTTTACATGCAGCGCAAGAAAATTGAATAACTGTTCTCCTCCTCCAGACTAGGTGGCAATATGTGTCTTTTCAGTGGGTTAATAACACGTTAATACGGCTCGCTTTCCGGTTGACCTAGAGTTGTTCATGCGGCGGACCGGCATTTAAAACAAAAAACAGACGGACAACACTAAATTCTCGTACATAATGTTTGTGCTACTTCTGGTGCAGGTAAGATCCACATGATACCTGGTTCTTCTAGCGGCTCCGTTTCTATTCTTCTTCTTCTACACCCGGCTTTCTTGGATGCTTTTTTTCCGGGGTCACACGCCAGCGCAATGGTTGTAGAGCATGCACACACGCATTATCTGATGAAAACTCCGATTCCAAACGCATTATCTGGGTGTCTCAATCAGATAATGAGAACTCCGATTTTAATCGGAGTAATATGTTTGCACTTAAGTTATAGTACACCTGTTATAGTCCGATTAAGGCAATAATTCGTTTTTTTTTCACATGCATGTAAACGCACTGAGTGTGCACTGGAGGTTCTTACAGTAGGATGCGGTGCAGGTTCCAAACAGTGATGCAGCTGGCAGGATGCTCTCGATGGTGCCTCTATAGAAGGTGCAATGATGGGGCCTGGGGCTCTGGCTCTCCTCGTTTTTTTCCCTCACATTTACCATTTTTCCGGGCCCAGAGTTTTGCGTGCGTTGATCCTGCGGAGGGATCTCCTCAAATTTTCCAGTCTCAGCCTCAGCACCTGGTCACCTGGAGGGGGCGGAGTCTTGTGTGTAGGGGTGCCGTTGAATGCCTCAAATCAAGCGAAGAAGTAAGAAGTCGTTTAGCTCATCCAGCAGAGAGGTTGAGGTCTCTGGAGAGGGTTTATAGTCCGTAATGGTCTGTATTCCTCGTCACAGACTCCTGGTGTCTGTTTACTGGTGCTGTTGCAGAGGCATTGAGCGATCCTCCTGGAATGCTGCCTCTTAGTCTCTCTGACCTCCCTGGATCTAAAGGCAGCATTACTGTCTCTGTATACTCCTGGAGGTCAGTGGCAGAGTTGCAAGTGGCAGCATGTCAAGAGAGTGGCGGTGATATATGTGGCAATACCAGCTGATGACAACATCAGAAAGAAAGAAAAAGAAAAGGCTGAGAAGTACTGAGAGTTGAAAGAGCAGCTGGTTAAGGTGAGCGTGGTGCCTGTGGTAGTAGGAGCACACGGGGCAGAGACCCCCAAATTGGGAGAGTGCCTCCAACAGAACCCAGGAACAACTCTTGAAGCCTCAGTCCAGAAGAACGCAGTCCACGGAACGCAGAACTTTCAAACTCCCAGACCTCTAGTCCGAGCTTGAGGATGACACAGATACCACTGAGGGTGAGAGGGGCATTCAGATAGATAGATAGATAGATAGATAGATAGGGGTTACAGAAAATGAATGAATGAATATGGAAGGCTTTGTCTGTTTTAAGACTTCATGCATTGGCAGAAATGAAAAGTTCTTGTTTCTTTGTGTTTTCTTTTTTTCTATACAGCTAGGTGTCAGACACGTAGGCAGTCAGTCAGCCAAACAGCGTTATTAAGTTTTCTGCAATGCTTCAGTTCTTCATAAAACCATAATAAAGGATCTGCTTTATGAATTCTCCTCAGGATGTGAAGCCATATCAATATTATAGTTAGAATTTGGCTCATTAATTTGGGGACATAATAATAGCTGTGAGTGAGTGAGTGAGTGAGTGAGTGAGTGAGTGATTGTCAGTCTGTCTTTTTTCAGCATACAGCTTTAGTTCTGTTCATTTATGACCAGCTGCGAGGGACATGTTTTTTGTATTCTATGTCAATATGTAAGAAGAAGCTAGGAGCCACTGCTGTCTGGACATGCTGTGTGTGTGTGTGTTTAATTCTGTGAAGTTCCTTTATGTACTATCATTATACTTATGAGCTACAGACAACAAAACCCTGCAGCCACTGGAGTGCACAAACTCACACACAGATTCATACACACATACACACACACACACACACACACACACACACAAGGACACACACACACGGACGGTTTGCTGGTTAATGGACCTCTTCTCTTCTTTAATGAGCGTTGTAGTCGCTCTTTTCTCTGCTGTCCCCCTCATTACCTCTTTTTTCATCTTCCTCTTCCCCCACTTCTATGCTCCTTTGTACCTGTACCTCCCTCTTTCTTCAGTTTCCTGCTCTTCTGCATTCATTGTCATCTTTCTTTCATCCATATAATTTCACTTTATTGTTTTCTTTCTGTTCTAGCCTTCCAACCTTTACAAATGTTCTAGGGTTTGAATGTTTAGACCTCACTGGCCTGGTCTGCTAGGGTAACAGCACTGAACAGACTGAAGAAACTGATCTGGAAGGCTGGCTCTGTCATTGGCTGCAGACAGGAAACTTTTGAAGTGGTGGTGGAGAGGAGGAAACCATACAAACTTTTATCAATCATGGATAACCCTGACCGCACTCACCACCATACAAAGACAGACAATGGAGCACCTTCTCCAGATGGCTCAGACATCTTTTATCAGTGCATTTGCATGCAAAGCTTAATCGAGCTATGGTCAAAATTCAACTTTCTGATTACAGTCTTTGTCCCAGTTTACATGCAGCGCAAGAAAATAGAATAACTGATGGGAACATGTCCTCCTCTTCCTCCACACTAGATGGCGATATGTGTCTTTTCAGCAGGATAATACCATGTTAATATGGCCTGTTTTCCGGTTGACCTATTAAGTCATGTAATAAACAAGAGTCATTCATGCGGCAGACAGCATTTCAAACAACAACCATAGGGATAATAGTACTTCTTTTAATCTCATACGTAATGTTCGCGCTTCTTCTGGTGCAGATAAGATGCTCGCTATCCCTCAGACGGTTCTTCTAGCAACTCCATTTACCTGCTTCTTCTTCTTTTGCAACCGGCTTTCTGGATGTTTTTGTTCTGGGGTCACACGCCAGCGCAGTGGTTGAGGAACATGCGCACACGCATTATCCGATTGAAAACTGCGGTTACCGTATACATGCCGGAGAAAATTGAATTCCAATCGCGTTATCTGGGTGTCTTAATCGCAGAATGAGACCTCCGATTTTAATTGGAGTAACATGTGTACATGCACTTAAGTTCTCCTGTTATAGTCCGATTAAGGCAATAGTTTTTGTAACGTGCATGTAAATGCACTGTCTGTCTTAAAGAACGCGACTGTCACATCTAGTTTTGTGGAATCTAGTGTTTAACTGTCTGGGTGTGTTCATTTAATGTTTAATTTTCACCAACTCTATTATTTCAGATGTCTTCACTTCCCCTGTGTGGTTGCTGGCCCTGATTGTTTGCCCTGATGTGTTTCACCTATGTCTCATTATCACCTTTATATTTAGTCTCAGTGTTTCCTCCCTCCTTCGCCAATTTGTTGTTATTGTCATTGTTGTTAGAGTATTTTCCTCACATGCTTAACTTTTTCTTTTGAAGTAAAGACTTTCCACCTGTTGTGCGTTTGAGTCCGTATCTACCAGTTCTTCATTATAGTTTACAGATATGTTCTATATCTCACTGAAGTCATGTCACGTGCCAGCTTGCTTCAAGGCCTCCACGATTATCCCAGTCTCCAAAAGCCACTGGACTCCAGTGGAAGAGGTGGCGCATGCACATGACACCACAGCCAGCCAGCGAAGTCTCCGTGGTTGCGACCACTAAGTGGCAAAAATGACAGTTCATCATGGAGATTAGCAGCATTAGTCTGAATTATAGCCTTTAATAGTGTCTAAATTGTAAAAAAAATTTTTAAAAAAGGGTGAAGAGCTGTTGTGTGATTGACTGTACCAACAGATTTGGAAAGCAGTCTGAGATATATTTTTACAGATATAGATTTCTAACTTCAGTAAGTTGTCTTGATCACCTCTACATCCCTAAATGCACTGAATTTCAGCCATGTGATTAGCTGATTAGCTATTTGTGTTAACAAGCAATTAGTAATAAAGTGGCAAGTGAATGTAGTATTTTCCAGCGTTAAAATCAGGTCCATATAAATGTAAGGATTATTGATTTCTGGCCAGATGTCAATGTTTGTGGACCATTTGTTATTTGGTACAAGCCTGTAGTCTTAGTGTTGTTAAGAGACTTTTGGGCTAGAGGGTTCGGGTTGAGGGGCAAGGAGCGAGAGTGGGGCGATGTAATCATCGTGTTTGTATCAGGCTGTTCACACGAATGAGAAAAAGGAACTGCAAAGGTCTCGTATTTTTCTTTTTCACCCTGGGACCTGGATTCAAAAGGGTGTGGTTCCAGTCACAGGAAGTTCTGGATCTGTCATTGATGGCAGGCAGAACAATGAACAATGGACCAAGGCCTGAAGACATCGAGGCCCACATACGTGAAAGGAGGGGAGACCTTAAGGCGTTCAGGTGGTAGGTCAGCCATAAGTTGTTCTTCCAGTTTTCCCCGCAGCTTCCGGCAGGTTATGCATTTATGGAGGACTGAATAGATTAGTTGCTTACCACCCAAAATTCACAGTCCAGCTGCCCTAACTGTGCCTTCTGTGAGGTGCCGGCCCTGATGTCGACGTGACTGTCCTTGGCTAGGATGACTGGGTTCTACTCTTCACATGTAAGCTGAGAATGTTTCAGTCTGCCTCCAATGCAGATAAGACCACCTTCTAAGGATGGACTGAGCTTATGCAAAGGGCTGTTTGTGGGCACCATTTTGTATGTTTGAAGGGCTGACAGCTCTTTGGCAAAGGCTGACCTTTGTGCTGCTAATAATAACATCTTTTGCTTGAGCCATTTCATCCACAGTACGAGGTAAGTGACATCTGTGCCACCCCGTGCACCCACTGTTTTGGTTGGAATGTTTGTGAGCTCTTGCCATATGGATGAGGACTGACACTGCCCGTAGTAGAGAGTTGAAGGTAGAAAAGCGCTGAAAGCGGTCAGAGCTAAGTTCAGGTTCCTTCAGGTGAGTAGTGCAGGTACGCACCTGTGGTCGGATCTCTGAGTCATTTTCTAGTTCGATGAGCTCAAACGTCTCACTAATTTGTGTTGTCTCTGCAGATGGCTGATGTAGGAATGAAGGTCTGGTAAACCAAGAACTCTGCGCAAGGTGGGATGCAGATAAAGATCTCGATGCATGGTCCGCAGGGTTTTCTTCTGTGCGTACAAAATGCCATTGTTCTGGTGGGGAGGATAACTCTGTTGTGAACATATGTGTAAAAATGTTTTGTCACATTATAAATGTACCCGAGCACCACTTTGCTGTCTGTGTAGAACCTGATAGCATCCAGTTTCAGATCTAGCTCCTCTCGGATGAGATCTGCCAACTCTACAGCAAGGACGGCGGTGCAGAGCTCCAGCCGCAGGACCATAGGTTCGGACTGAGGTGCTAATTTGGCTTTGCCCATAACAAGTCCTACTTCAGCTTTTCCATCCTCCTGAACTGCTCTCAGATAAGCGACAGCTCCAATGGCCTTGGTCGATGCATCCAAGAATACACATAGTTCCATGTGCACAGCTTTGATGAGCGAAGTTGGTTTGTATGTGTGTGGCACATGAAGCTCCTCTAAGACCAGAAGAGAATCTCTCCAGGTTTCCCATTTCTTCAGCTTGTCTTCTGAGAGGGGTGTATCCCAGTCAGACAGCTCTGAGGTAAGTTCCCTAGGAAGGGCTCTTCCCTGGATCGTGGCAGGTGCCAACAACCCCAGGGGATCAAAAACACTGTTGACAGTGGACAGGACTCCACGTCGGGTAAAGGGTTTGACAACAGTAGATGCAGAGAAGGTGAATGTATCTGACCTGCTCTCCCACAGCAGTCCCAAGCTACGCTGTATGGGTGTTGTTTCTCCACTCAAATGTAGATCCTCGGTGACGGGAACGCAATCCTCCGGCAGGAAAGCTTCAATGACTGCTGGACTGTTGGACACAAACTTATGTAAGCGGAGGTTGGATTCAGCAAGCGAAGCTTCAGTACGTCGGAGGAGGTCAATTGCCTCTGCTTCAGATGGCAGAGACACCAAACCATCATCTACATAGAAGTGTCTTTCCACAAACTTCACTGTATTGGGACCATACTTCTGGGCACGCAAAAAATTAAGGAAATTGCGATGATTTTCACATACTAAAAAACAGTTGGATGCATTTGTTGCATTTGTTGGATGTCAGCTAGGACAGCTACTCTCTCCTTCTGAAAGCATAGAAGGATGCCTAGGAGAAAATTGTTAAGGTCGGGACCTGCAGCACATCATTGAGGGAGACCCTGGAGTACTGGGCGCTGGAATCGAAAATGACCCTGATTTGGTTGGGCTTTTGCGGGTGGTATACCCCAAACGACGGAAGATACCAGCACTCCTCGTCTGCCTCCAATGGCAGTGCTACGTGCTCCTTCTGCATGACCGTTGGCAAAGATCTTTTCCATAAACGCCACGTATTGATCCTGCATCTCAGGATTCCTCTTGAATTGTCGTTGCAGGGACTCAAACCATTTGACTGCATGCACTCTGTTATTTGGCAAGCGCCGACGTGGTTCCTTGAAGGGCAACGGGGAAACCCAATTGTGAGCGTCATTTCTGTGGACATTGGTGTCCATGAGCTTTAGAAAGAGGACATCTTCTATTGACGGAGCAGGTTTGTTATCATTTTTAGTTTGGTCAAACACTGTGTGTCCTAGCATCCTCTCCGGCAATCTGCTAGGCTTGCTGAAGCTTGATTGTGTTTCCTCAACATGCATGAAACTAGTACAAGGCTGAAAAATGGAATGGCGACCACCATCTAACACATGGGTCTTGAATGTGTTGGCTTGTGCACATTACCTAAGCACACTTCTCCTATCACCACCCAGCCTAGATTGAGACGTTGTGCAAAGGGAGCGTTATGTGGCCCATTTACTTGTTGCCTGACCTTGTGTGCTCTAAGCACGTCTCTTCCAAGTAGCAGGAGTATTTCTGCTTCTGGGTCTAGGTCAGGAATGTGTTTGGCGATGTGATGGAGATGAGGCTGATGCAAAACTGCACTTGGTGTTGGGATCTCATCTTGATTGTTTGGGATTTCAAGACACTCGAGGAGTGGTGGGAGAGAGAAAAGCACCTCGCCATCCAGCGATTCAATCTGGAATCCTTCAGCCTTCCTGCCATAAGTTTCCATGATGCCAGAGCATGTTCTGAGATGTTACAAAAGTGGTTTGTTTTCCACACTGAATAGCTCAAAGAACTCTGGTCTGGCTAAAGAGCGATTGCTCTGGTTGTCCAGGATCACTTAGGCTTTAATGGCTGTGTGCTTTGAATGTTTGGGATAGACCTTTGCAAGGCAAATCTTCGAGCAGGAATGACCCCACTGACCTGGGCCACAAACCTCTGTGCAACTTGTTCTAACATCAGTCACATTAGTATCTTCTCCCTCCCCGCCATTCTCTTGCGGCAGCGGAGGAGTCTTGGTGGGTTGAACTAATGGGCTAGGGTGCATGGCTGCATCATGATTGGTGCTTTCATATTCTAAGCACTTCACAGAAGATTTGCAGTCTTTGGCAACATGGGAAGTTGAAGAACAACACTTGAAGCATATTCCTGTCTGTTTTAGAAAAGCCGTTCTGTCGATGATGGATTTGTTTCTGAATGTCCTGCATTTTCCAAGTGGATGCAGTTTATCGTTCTTGTTAGGGTCATTATTGATTGTAAAGACAACTGTTTTGTGAACTGTGATAGATTTGTTGGTGTCACAGGTAGCCGTTCTGGTTTCCTGGGGTTTGTGCCACTGCTTTGATGATTAAAGCTGGGGTCATTTCGCTTCTTTGCCTCGTGACACCAAAAGTCACAAAAGTAAATGAAGGGAGGTAAGCGACCATTGTTCTCTGTACCATGACCCGGATGACACCCACTTATCTTGAAGCCCATATGGGAGTTTGTCCACAATTGGTCCAATGCCTCGGGAGGTATCTAGATACGACAGCCCAGTGAGATATCCATCCTCCTTGGTGCCTTGTATCTCCATGAGCAAATCTCCAAGTTAACGTAATTTGGTGTGATCTTTGACTGTAATCCTTGGAAAGTTGTCTAGTCTCTGGAACAGTGACTGTTCAATTATTTCAGGGGCAGCATAGCAGTCACGCAGCCTCTCCATGCTTTACATAGAGCTAGATTGGCATTGTTGACATACACTGAGCGTATGCGTCTTACTTGCTCACCAGACTCTTTTCCTAACGACTTGGTCATGAGGTCTAGTTCTTGTGTTGCTGTGAGTTGGACTTCAGCCACTGCATTGGTGAATGAGGACTGCCATGCAGAGAAGTGCTCCGGCTTATCATCATATTGGTACAGACCTGACATAACAAGATCATCGTGCCAAATACTGTGCCAAACGGTCTGAAGGGAGTGGCGTGCTAGCTGGAAGCCTATGTGGGGGTGTGTGTGTCCGAGCACGTACGTGTGTGGGAGGGTTTACCTTTTAATGTCAGTCTTTGACTCAACTCTGTTTAGTTCAGACAGGTTTGGTGCAGGTAAGTGTATTTCATCTCCTTTTTCATGCTTGGTCTCATTATTGGTAGGTTGAAATTCTGTTATGCTTGCAGGTGGGTACCATGTCCTAAAACTGTCCCGTGATTCAGCATGGTCTGGCGGTTTTATAGGTGGGATCAGTGCTAATGGAGAGGTAGGCTGGTTCTGATTAAATTGAGATTGAACATAATCACTGGTGCGTTGGTGTCTAAACCTTTGTTCTGACTCAGATTTTCTATTTTCCAATACGGGCTGTGTTTCTCCCACATCCTCCAACACTTCTGCTTCCGTGACAGCTGCATCTGCCGCATTAGCACTTCCAACTCTGTATCGATTCTAGCTGCTTCTAACTCATTTTGAGCCTCTTTTGTTTTCCTTTCTGCTTCTTTAGCAGCCTTTTCCAGTTTTAATTTAGCCTCCTGGCCAGCATATGAAGCTCTTACCTTAGCAGCTTCTGCTTTAGCTCTGGCACGAGCTGCACTTGATGATGACGATGATATCGTGTTGCTCTTAGCACTTGTTGCTCCTGACTTGTCGCTAGCTGCCATCTCGAACACTTTGAAACATCGAGGAGCACCTTTTCACTGTAGTGTTCTCACTCAGAGTGCAACAACTCTGATTCAACACCAAGTTAAACCTTGTCCAATGAAAACACGAGTCGTAGTGGAGTTGACCTTTTACTCTGAAGTCTTTAATGACATTTGGTGAAAACTGTAAATAAGCAACAAATATTACATTTTAAACAACTTAAAATATTAATTACTATCATTGTCAGCACCTTGAATTACTGTAATAATCTCCAGCAGAATGTTTTTAACATGTAAATAACCTAGACAGAAGTGTCCTTTCAATTACAAATAAAATATATATTTTTAAACAACCATCACTATTTTTTGTTTTTTAAGAAGTTAAACATCATGTTATATGTACTTACGGCGTTGCCTGTACAATATTTCTAAGTGGATGGCTTCGGATGGCTTCAGAACACACTTAACATGTCTGCCTCACTCTCAGTCCACACAAGCAATGAACATAAACAGGAAGTCGCGAACACTGGTGACCTATCAGGAAGTGATGTCATGAGTAACTCAACTGTCAAAAAAAATCATCTTAATAATTTTTTTTTTTACCTTTCTACTGTTATTTTTTAACTACAACACATGTACATGAATTATTTTAAAGCCCACATTAAAGATAATTGATATAAATGCCTGTAGAGGATCTCTACAGGGGCCTCTAGCTTATGTTTTGTGGTAAACAGCTTTCAAACTTTAGACTCAGTTTCATCAGGTTTATCCGGCCCGAGTCCTTTGATCACAAGATTATTTCGCGTGCACTGATTCCCCAGGTACTCAATTTGCTTGTTGCCGCCCATCACAGCCTGCCCTGATTTCAGATCATTTATCTGCTTGAAAATACTGTTGGACTCATTCTGTTGAGCCTTTTGTTGATCCTTCCCTTCAAATCATCAAAGTATTTTTGAGAATAATACAGGCCCACCTTGAGATCTTGTAACTCACTCAACACAGAGTCCACTCTTTTGTTGACTGAATCCAGAATCAATTGAGAAAAACTGCAAAAACCAGTCTCCTGCCTCTTCAACATATCCTTGTAGAAGCTTCTTCTGTTGGTCCAATAACTCTTTAAGAGTATCCATTGTTACATACTCAGGATCATCATTCACATTCACCTTACTGGTACTCCTATTGTTGCAACCCGCCATGATGTACCAGTACCAAACCGTCCAAGATTATCCAACTTACGCTTAAGCGTGGGCTTTGTCTGATGGAAGCTGGCTCAGTCCTTGGCCTGCTCCGATGGAAGGTGGCTGAAGCCTGACCCTTATCTGGTGTAAGCTGGCTGTATTGGCTGTAACTCATCATCAGAGTTTGTCATATCAGACAATGGGCCGCAGTTTTCATCAGCAGCATTCAACGAGTCTGCAAAGGAGAACAATTTCATACATATCACAAGAAGCCCCTACTACCCTCAAGCGAATGGGGAGGTGGAATGCACTGTCCAGACCATCAAGGACCTGTGGAAGAAAGACAGTGATTACAGCAGAGCACTGCGGGCCTACAGGTCCACCTCAGTGGTGCACGGGTCCTCACCAGCTCAGCTGCTGATGGGGAGAAACCTGCGTACATCTACGTCAATCAACAACCAAGCTGGATCCTAAGTGGCCAGATCTGCAGGCATTTTGCAGGAAGGAGGAGGGGAGGTGTAAGCAGGCCACACACTATAACCTGAGACACCGATCTAGACTTCTCCCAGAACTGACTGCTGGTCTGGATTACCACTGAGAGAACCACAGGAGCAGTTGTCGGATCAGCCAAGAATCCAAGATCTTATTTCGTAGAGACAGACAGACCCCTGTCAGGAGAAACAGAAGTCACCTCCGACAGGGACTGTTATGAGGGGTGGTCGGATAAAAAAGCAGCCTGACAGACTGAAGTTGTGAATAAAGCAGACGATGACATGTTAGGTTCCCAGAAAAGAAAAAAAAATGGAATGTTACAGTTCACGAATCCTGAGTTAAAACACAATAGTATGCTATGGTTGAAATGTTGGTAAAACTGTGTTTCAGTTTTAGTTCATAAGGGAAACGTAGTGAAGGTGCACAATAGTTTATTTGAATGAAGCATGACTTTAGCTATAAGGGAGAGGTGTAGTAGCAGTGGGACTACTATTCCCAGGAGGCTTAGCTCCCAGGAGGCCATTCATGTGGGTTGTCCTAAAGTGTGCAGTAAATGGAGTTACAACTCGAAATACCACATCGGTGTTCCGTGTTATTATTATATATTCCTGACACAGTGCACTCCATTTTGTGCTCCAGGCCATACCCTACCAAGAGACCTAAGAGTGCATGCAACATTTTCATATTTAGTTACTCCTTGTTTTACGTTATTTTTGTAATAAAATGTTTTGTTAATTTCCTTATTTACCTTTAGTCCGGACTTTGAGCCAGTCCATGACAAGTTAAACTTTTGAACTCTTCTCTGAGACTTTTACTAAAATCTTTTAATATGTGTGTCCTGGATGTAAGGGCAGCCAGGGCTCTAGCAGGCCCTCGTCAGGGAATGATTCTATTGAGCTCCGTACCCTGGCTGCAGATAGTGGGTGGAATAATTCTCTGCTTTGGTTGTTTCTGTTTTACAAGGTGTTTCTGGACCACTAAAAGACTAGTTCACTCCTGTAAACTGCCTGCTGACCAGAGGCCTGTATCACGAAGCAGGATTTAGCGATGTAACTTCAGGGTTAACCTTGGATGTCCAGTATCACAAAACTGGATTCATTCTTATCGAGGTAAGTTACTGTTACGTCCACTTGGTAAAACACACGTCTCTGAAAGAGCATCAAAAGAGACAATGATATCAAAACCATGTGCAGCCAAATCAAGAGAAACAGGCCGAAGGCCTGAGACGTCCTCCATCTTAAGGCTCTGTTGTGATAGGCCAGCTGAAGAGGTAATCATCCAATAAGCCACACCACCTGTCTGCACAGTTGAGCAGCATCCTTGTAGCCATTACCTGAAAAACACAATACACAGGGAAGGAGGAAGGGAGACACAAACACACAGAATACCTGGCTGCCTGGCGAGTAACAGTTACCATGGTAACTTACTCTGAATGGCTAACCTGCTTCAGGTCGGGGTAGCTTTCAGGATTGATCTGAATCTGATAAAAGGCCAATCAGCTGTTCGGGAAAGAATGGCATGCCCTTTCATTGAAGACCTAATTGAGATTGGAGCCAAAATCCCCAAGAGATAACCACACAAAGAATATGAATTGAATTAAATATGAAGTGGAGACATGCAGTGATACTCTATTTGGTAGCCTGTCATCAGGCATAAACACAAAAATAAAGAAAAGTGATTGGGAGTGTGTGTGTGACGCTGTTAATGCCGTGGAGCAGCGTGCGCGGAAGAAATGGTCTGACATAAAGGTGGGAGTGAAGCGGAGGATTTCGGAACACCGCCGAAAAGTGATCGCAACGGGCGGGGTGTCAGGAGGGTACGAACTGACCCCCTCCGACCAGAGAGGCCATCATAGTGGGTGACACAGCTCTCACCGGAGTTATGGGAGCCCATTACAGTGACACAGATCCTCCCCAGTGTAAACTCAGAAAAATTGTTATTAAACTGGTCGTACAATAGGCTGTTCACAATACACATAGCTCGTGCGTGAAGCTGCCAGAATATTAAACACGTTGACTCATGTTCAATGTTATGTGATGCTGCTCAATGTCAATTTTTCTTTATTTTTATTTCTGACAATTCTAGACAATTTTGGTCATGCCTCCATCGGCACCGCGCGCCCGGCGACTCCACGCCAGCTGCTGATGTCTGCCCGACTGGCCGTGTCTTCACCCAAACTGTGCCGGAATCACAAGACGAAATTGTCAGATCCTTGCCAACAGTTATTGTCTGGATCAAATAATAACCGAACTCGGAATATTAGCAACGCAATAAATGTACTTGTAATAAGTAGCTAAATTGTGTCCTTGCCTCTTTACATGATTGAAATGACATGCTACCGGGTCCTTATGGCTTCCCGAGGTCCGGCATCCAGTTCCTCTGGTGGGGGGATGTGCTCTGGCAGTGGTATGCCGTGGCGGTGTGCCTCATTGTGCAGGACGCCACAGGGCATTACAATGCCGTACACCTTCTCTGGTTGTAGAGCGGCACTCCCCGTGACCTGTCCAAGCAGCACCAGTATCCCTTCAGCGTTCCAATTGCCCTCTCCACCACTGCCCGAGTTCGGGACTGGAGATCATTATACCTCCTCTCTTGGTCGGTGCCGGGGTTGGTGAGGGGGGTCAACAGCCACATTCTCAGGGGGTAGCCACGGTCCCCTGGGGTCAAATGAAGGCAGAAAACGTGCGAAATAGATTTAGTTTTCTTTGTTCATACACCATTTGAATGAAGCACACTAACCTTTTTTCTAATTCTAGGTGCTTCAGTGGAAAACGAACACTTAGGACAAAACAACTTTATTGACAGATAAATTATTTACTCACCGAGAAGCCACCCATCGCGCCAACTGTATCAGCCTCCAGCCTGTTCCCAACCATGCTGTTGGTCAGAATGGGCGAGTTATGCGCTGAACCAGGCCACCTTGCTACAATGTTAGTGAGCTGCATTTGCGCATCACATATTATTTGAACATTTATGGAATGAAAATGTTTCCTGTTGTCAAAAACAAATTCATAATTCATCCTGTGATGGTTCTTTTATAGCATGTGTGTGCAGTCAATAGTTCCGATTACATCAGGGAAACTGGCCCTTGGTGCAAAGTGCGTTTTAATGTTGACCTGTTCAACAGCATTATATGTGAATTTTATGTACCTGGATGACATCCTGATGATGCCGTCCCACACAGCTGGCATGGCTTGGCTCAGGGTTGACCAACCACACCCCTGACCGGTCGGCCAGTTCCCGCTGGAAGGCCCCTGTTGCCAGGAACCCCGGAGTGGTCAGCATCGGTGTGGGCAGGACAACCCCTGACTCCGCGCTGTGTTGTGCTCTAGGGCCAGTTGCAGCTCTGCCCACAGCTGAAGTAATACTGGCCTACGACGAAAACGACGGTAAACGAAAGCGACTCATGAGCCACTTATCATGGTTTGCGAGTAGTTCTTTGTATTCTGTAAACACTCTGTCACGCTTAATGTTACCATTTGTGAGGTCTTCTAACAAAGCCAAGGCTGCCATTGTTAATACCATTTTCTTCATCACTTTGCGCATGCTTTTATATCCACCAGTGGTTACAAACAAGTGTGTGTTAATTGCGCATTAATGTGTCTCTGATGTGCACATCCTCCGAGAACTACTTGATTTCACATTATTGACAGTTGCTCATTGACGCCTCTTAGTGTCGCCAAAGGAACAATAGCTGTGGAAACCGGCGTACGCCAGCCATGATGTTGGCGGAGGTCACCGTCCATTTCCACAGTCAATTCACTTTTTAACATCTGAACGTTGATGTTGATGTGGGCGTATGCCACGTTTCTGGGCGCAAACTTTGATACATGAGGCCCCTGATCTCAATCCAGTGGAACACCTTTGAAATGTGGTGTAATGGGAGATTTGCATCATAGATGTGCAGCCAACAAATCTGCAGCAACTGCGTGATGCTATCATGTCAATATGGACCACAATCTCTGAGGAATGTTTCCAACACCTCGTTGAAAGTATGCCACAAAGAATTAAGGCAGAGCATAAAAGGCGGTCCAACCCTCTTACTAGCAAGGTCTACCTAAAAAAGTGGTCAGTGAGTGTATTTCACGTCTCACTATTCCCTTTGTTTTTAGTCTCAGCACTTCCTTCCTCCTTTGCCAGTTTGTCATTGTTGTTAGAGTATTGCTTAATATAATTTTCCTCATTACCTTCCACTCCATTAAAACTCCTCATTTGTATGTCACAGATAACACTCATGGCCCCAGCCACTATTAGGGGAAATATGGTAACTTAATCTAACTTAGTTATTTTACTGGTCACTTGGTTTTAAAAGGAAATAAGCTGTTTTTTAAAGGAGTAATCAGTAATCCATAATTGGGTTACTTTTTCAAGGTAACTATGGTAACACTGCTTACATGTTTACATTGATGGTGCTTATTTTAAGCAGACATAATGAGGTGTCTAGGCGGATTTCCTCCAACCTGTGATCTGCGGTGAGTGAGCAGTATGGTCACGACTCAGCAGATCGCAGCAACTTAAGTCAATGTGATTGTTTCCACCAGGCATGCTACAGCATGTTTCAGAAACATTTCAGAAGTGTGGTGCTGCATTGCTAAATGTAGGAAGTATTCTATTTTTCTTGCTTGACGCTTAGAAACCACGTCAATACAAGCAGGTTCAGTCATTCAGGCAGGAAGTCCATGGTTGGAAAACATAGTGGATCTGGATGATTTTCAAAATAAAATACCTCGTGCAGTCTTTTACTTTGAAACATTAACATGATATATTGGTTTCATCCACAGTTCAACTCAGCCTTCAAATAATAAGCAAATTTCGCTTTCATTTTGAACTAAAACGCACTAAATGGCCATTCTAGTTTCTGCTTTATTGTCCTTTTTTTGCCCTCAGGTTCTTCCAGAGGGCTTGTGTTATGGTCATGCATTGTTCATGCACCGTTATTGGTCAAGTATCCTGCTGTTGACATAGCAACACATGAGACACGGGTTAGACAGGCAAATAAGAGTTTTGTTTGACCATTGTTCTCTTTACCTGCAATTGGACAGTGATTATCGTGTGATGTTTGAATCTCTCATGAATTCATGAACCAGACCAGCTGCAGCTTAATGACTGTGTCATCAATGTGATTTCATACTAACATTTGCTAAGTTACAGCTGAGGGCTCTAAATCACTATACTTATTATTTTTACTTGAGTAGTTTTATGAAGAAGAAACTGTACACCACATTAGGCTACAATGAGCTTGTTACTTTTCTTTTTACCTCTTTGGTATACTACGTTTCATTATTTTTATGCCCCCCTGCGTATGCCTCATTTTAATGTTTAATTTTGACAGAGAGCGAGACTTTCGCCATAGGCTCTACCACGTGACTGTGTTTCACCACTCAAACAGATAAAAAATGTCAAAGTCAACGGTCGGCAATGCAGACACAGACGAGGAGGAACGCCATTAGCCTAATATTGAAAGCATGTTTGCCTTACAAAAAGTGTAGCAGCTACATTATGTGGTGTCTTCTGTGTCTACCGAAACAAATGGACATTTCATTGAAATGTCAGCAATCAAAAACTCAACATCTAACTTGAGAAAACATGCAGCTTTGGAAATTTGTGTTACTTGTCCTTAATTTATTTTTTATTTATTATTATTTAATTTTTTATTGAAGTACTTGAATTTACCTGGATTATTTTAATTTAAGCTATTTTGTAATCAATTCATTAATTTTAATAGATTTTATTGATTGGATTAAATCTAATTTGCCTAAAGATGATTATTTTGTATTTTTGTCTATCTGATTGAATGCTTGTGTTAACAAATAAATCAGATGTTACTGAACAGTTACTCAGTACTTGAGTAGTTTTTTCACCAAGTACTTTCTTACTCTAAATTATTTGGATGACTACTTTTTACTTTTACTCAAGTCATATTATTGTTAAGTAACAGTACTTTTACTTGAGTGCAATTTTTGGCTACTCTACCCACCTTGTCTACAGTTTCGTGTCTTCATAGACTATATACACACAGCGGGTAAAATAAGTATTGAACACATCACAATTTTTCATAGTAAACATATTTCTAAATGTGCTATTGACATGAAATTTTTATCAGAGACCTGTATCACGAAGTGGGATTACGGATTTTGCGAGGTAACTTCAGGGTTAACCCTTGGTTTCCGGTATCACAAAGCTGGATACATTCTTATCGAGGTACGTTACCATGGTAACTCTGAATGGCAAACCTGCTTTGGGTCAGGGTAACTTTCAGGATTTATCAGCTGAAAGAATCAAGTGCACTTTCACTGAAGACTCCGGGCCCGTTGCTCAAAACCAGGATAAGGGATTAAGCCGGGATGGTTATCCCGGATGAATTTATCCATAATCTTGCTGCACGAAAGCAGGATAGGGAAAAGTGGGATATGTTTTGACACAAGTTACCATAGAGATTTATTGTGTGCTGCCTCAGACCAGGCTAACTTCTAGGATCTATTTAATCTCATCTCTTATCTCAGTCAGCAGTCACAAAAATGGAAACCAATATTTATTCAACTGCCCACTACACATTATCACATTCAACTAGACCCACTGTCATTATTTAAACATCATTAATTGCAATCATTTTAGGTGATTCTGCAACCAGTAGATAGTTTTGTATTTATAGAAATATAAATACACATCGAGTAACATGATGTTACTTTATCAAATAAGGACAAATCAAAGCAAGTAAACTGAAGTCACACAGTGCTCTACAAGATAGAAAGCACAGAATCAAAGCATATTATACAACACACAAATAAATGAAGGACAAATCCATACTTAAATGAACAGACAAATGTGAGGCCCGTAATACTGAATTGCGATTATCCAAGGATCCAGACAGAGCCACCTGACCAGATCTCAAAACTAGAACAGGCTGGATATGTAGCAAAGCTGACCCCGGAAGAGGTTCACAACACTAAAAAAGCCTGGTACATGCCACATCATATGGTCACACATAACAACAACGACCGCACTGTATTTGATTGCTCATTCACTTTCCAAGGACAATGTCTCAACAACTACTTACTGCCAGGACCAATCCTTGGGCCTTCACTCCTTGCTATGCTTCAGGCAACATGCTGTAGCAATAAGTGGTGACATTAAAGTTATGTTTCACCAGATTCGTCTCCTACCTAAAGACAGGCCCCTTCTTTGATTCCTCCAGCGTGATGTGAACAAGGATGTTTCCCCTTCAGTGTATCAATGGCAGGTCCTTCCTTTCGGCACCACTTGCAGCCCCTGCTGTGCCATTTATGCCCTGCAAAAGTATATCAAAGACAATCAACCTGATGGAGAGGTGCAGGATTCCGTGACCCACTGCTTCTATGTTGACAATTGCTTGCAAAGCTTTCCTTCATCCGTGGCAGCACAAACACTCCTTAATAACTGAGAGCTATCCTTTCATCAGAAGGGTTTGGCCTCCATCTGTGGGCAAGCAATGATTCCTCTGAATCATTGCTTCACCTTTCTGAAAACCCCCAAGAATGCACATTAGGATTACTGTGGAACTGCAAACCGGACCTCTTCAAGTACAAATATAGAACATTGGAGAAACACACTGCAACAATGCGTCGCATCTACAATGTTTTTGCCTGTCTGTATGACCCATTAGGTTACCTTTTACTGTTCAGAACTCGTGCCAAAATTCTGGTCCAACAACTCTGGAGAAAGGAACAAGAATGGGATGATCCTCTTCTTCCACATGACCTCTTAACAGCTTGGATAATCTGGGAAAAAGAACTAGGTTTCCTTCCACAGATCACCATCGCTCGCTGTTATACTTCCAAAGAAATGGATGCTCCCACCACAGTTCGAGATGTACATATTTTTTGTGATGCTTCTCAACATTCTCAAGAGCTGAGTTTCATACTTGCTTGATCATGTGTCACCCCAAAATGACAGCTGTCAATACCCAAATTGGAGCTCTGTGCTGCACTAATTGGTGCACGCCTCTGTGAATTTATCAGGAATGAAATCATACTTTCAATCAGAGACACTACACTTTGGACGGACTCAACAACTGCACTCCACTGGCTCCAAGCAGACTCTTGCCACTTCAAAGAATTTATAGGGGAGAGGGTACCAGAGATCCAAAATCTCACAAACAGTCAAGAGTGGAGATATGTTGAGTCAGCCAATAACCCTGCAGATGATGTCACAAAAGGCAAATCCTTGTCAGATCTCCTCAGTCCAAATAGATAGACTAATGGCCCAATGTTCTTATACGGACCTCCAGATAACTGGCCCAAGCTGCCCTCTTGTAAACTTGAATATAATAAAACGGAGCCGAGAAAACATCAATCCTATTGCTATTGCTAATGTTCCAAACACCAACAATCCTTCAGCAAGCACAGGTGGACAGCTTATGTGAGGACATGGCTTGCCTTCAATCACAGAAACCACTTTCATCACACAGTCACTCACTCTGCTTATCCCCAGAACTCTGCAGTAACTCTGGACTTGCCGATTGTGCAAAGCCATCAGCTGGAATTAGAGTCAATCCATCCAATAGTCCTGAATCCTTCTCACAAGTTTGCTCGCCAGCAAACTGATCATTCAAGATTATGATGAAAAACTGCATCATCCTGGCTCGGAAAGACTCTTTGCTGAAGAATTTCCGACGGAAATTCTGGATCTTGAGAGGACAAGAGGCAGCACAATGACATCAACGTACCTATGCTTCATGTCAGAAGTGGAGAGCAAAACCAGTCATTCCAAAGATGGCTGATTTGCCTGAAGCTCATCTTGTAAACCTCCTTTCTAAGCCATTGGAATAGACTGTTTCGGACCCTATAGTTTTCTTGACACTATAGGGTCCGAAACAGTCTATGGCCGCAAAACTTAGAAAAGGTGGGGTATAATATTCAAATGCCTCACGACACAATGTTACATCTTGACCTCCTTAAAAACATGGATACAGATTCTTTCCTCATGGCGCTTCGAAGATTGGAGAGGAACACCAGGTGAGATCTTGTGTGATCAGGGAACAAACTTCAAAGGAGGGCACGAAGAACTACAGGAAGCCTTCAAAACTTGTCTACCACCCTTAAATCAGTACTGGAAGCATGAAAAATAAACTTTTGTTTCAACCCTCCACACGCACCCCACTTCAGTGGGATCTGGGAACGTGAGCTTTGGTCACTAAAGAATGCTCTGAAGACAACCATTGGTGCACAAATGGTCACTAAAGAGGTTGTAAGAACAGTGCTGATCGAAATTGACGGAATTCATAATTCAAAACCCCTTGGCTACGTATCTTCAAATCTTTCAGACACTGACCCAGTCACCCTCCACACATGATGCATCACTCCCTCTAGTGTCCTACTCTGATTCCGATCTCCTTAGTTGAAGATGTTGGCGCCATATACAGATATTGTCTTACCATTTCTGGAAACATTTCACCAAATTCTACACACCCTTGCTTCAGACCAGGCAAAAATGGGAAAAGGATAAACCAGATCTGACGTTAAATTCAGTAGTGATGATTGTTGATTCCCTGCACCCAAGAGCCCTGAAAATTAACTCATCTCCTACAGAGTAAAGACGGCTGCATCAGGACTGCCAAAGTTCTAGTTTAAGAAAAGACCTATGTCTAGCCTGTACTTAATCTAATCCCTCTTCCTGCCATATCTGAAGATGCCCACTAATCATGGTTTGATCTTTTAAAACGTATTTCTCACCAGAAATTCAGGGGCGGCTGTAACAAAGATCCTAATTTCTCTTTATTTTGACATTTCTGTCTTCAACTCCATCATTCCCTTTACCTCACTTCCTTTTTTCGTTTCTCCTTCTCACCTATTGGCTCTTGTTTTCACCTTCTATAACGCCCTCCTTTACCTGATTGAGTTCACCTGTTCACTCCTTATTTAAAGTCACTGCCATTGCAGGCTATATTCAACTTAAATGTACAGTATACATTTTAACTGAAATAATTTAAGTGTTGAGACGTGTTGGTCTCTGACCAGCCTACCACTGTCATCATCCGGGAAGATGGCAGATTGTTTTAGTCCACTCTGGCACTCTTGGGGGCCCCCTCCCTCCCCTGGCAGGCCACATAGTGGAGGACAGCACAGGCCGCAGTAATGTCACATGTCCTGTCTGAGCTGACCTTAGATGGTGTAGACATTGGAAGCATTCCATCAGGAGGCCAAAGATCATCTCCATCCAGCTCTTGTCCTGATTGGTTGTTAAAAGTGGTTATTAATGGATGTTAAGTGCGCCACCTTGTGACAGGTGTTGATAGATTGCAGAGGACCAAAAGTGGGCCGAGCCAGGCCACCCTGCCACAACATTACTGGTCAGGTAGTCAGCACTGCAGAGCATGTTAATAAGATGTAGACTATTAAACCAGTCAATGCACATCACAAGCAATGTACAGTGTTCAAATATATCAAAAAGTCATGTATATATTAACACTGTAAAAGGATTTTGTGAAAGGATACACAGAATCTCCCTCACAGGAACATGATGAGGATTATTTTTAGTGGGTGCAGTCAAATGCACCAGTGATGTTTGGGAAACCTGTAACATAAAGCAATGAGTATCCTACCATGACTGCTAACACTTGTCCTGCAATTTGTAATTTCCCTATCACATTTAATGGGATTCATATTAAAGCTAGCAGATGAGACTTGCCAGGCCTACAGTATGCTTTCATGGAGTACTCACAACAGCGTGATGGTGTTGCTACACACTGCAAGGTGAACCAAAGTCTGAGAGTCCAAATGGATTCAATATGAATGGTGGTCCCATGTAAAGATGAAAGAATGTACCTTGTATGAAGAGGGTGGCAACTTCTTGGGAGGGACTTAGATTTGAGTAGATTTTGAGCAGGTGGTGACCCACCATCCGCTTTGCTTGTGTTATAGCATTTACATGATTTCATTCACATCTGCCGTCAGTTTCACTTGTAGTTTCAGCTGTTTCATAATCAGAGTACAACTACGTTTTTAGAGATGTTAATTAATTAGTTGGATTGTAGACTAATTATGATGTTTCAGCGGAGTAGTGAGTGCGTGTTTGTGCAATACTTACACGGTATGTAATACGTTGCCACGTTTTCTCTCTTTGTTTTATGGCAGTGGCGGTTTTTCTTTTCTTTTTAATTTGATCTTTTGCCTATTCATAGTCCTCTATAAGTATGTCCTGCTCCGACGGTGAGACGAACGCTGCTCGTGTTGCCACGGTGAATGAGTGAATCTGTGATCAATCACGGGGTCTACTTGAGCCGCGTGTGTGCTCTGATCCAAGATTGGTTAAACCTGGCTTGATGAATCCGTGTCTGCTCATCCTGGCTTGGTGTTTGTGCAACCGAATAAGCCTGGACGCTCTTGTTTCGGATTCGTTGAGCCCAGGCTTAGTCACTTATCCCGGATATCTGAATCCTACTTTTGTGCAACGGGCCCCCAATTGAGATTCACAACAAGGCAAACCTGGGTTAAGTTACCAAGTTG
Organism: Mugil cephalus; assembly: GCF_022458985.1. Classification (NCBI taxonomy): domain Eukaryota; kingdom Metazoa; phylum Chordata; class Actinopteri; order Mugiliformes; family Mugilidae; genus Mugil; species Mugil cephalus. Next base: position 1,129,591 of record NC_061774.1, read on the forward strand.
ATAACCAGCGTCGTGATACCGCTTATCCAGATTGTCATTATTGTGGATAGGTTCAGCTGAATAAGTTGGAGTAAAACTGGATAAGTTGAGCTTGCTTCGTGATACAGGCCTCTGGGGTCCGTTTCACAAAGCAGGTTCAGCAAACTCTGAGTTGTTCTACTCTGAGTTGATCTACTCTGAGTTTCCAGTTTCCAGAACAGCGGATTTGAATTGGTTTAATCAACTCGGAGTACCTTCACCCTAAGTGCATGCGCCACAACTATAAAAAGCCAGCATTAATGGAGCCTTGGGTCAATGCGTAAGTTTAAATGTAGTTCTATGCAATCAAAATGGTACAATGGTAGCCTATGCATTTATTTCATAGGTGCAATCCTGCAGGGGAGAAGCGCACTTGGCAGCAGCTTAAGATGAAATGTAAAAACATTGTTCAAACAGGTAAGACCTCAGCATGGAGGGATCTCATTTTGATCATGTTTAACACTGTAAAGTAAATATTAAGTGGCTATTGGACTCTCCAGTTGTTTTATCCCCAACATAATGCTGTTTTCACACACATATGTCTTCTCATCTATATCATGTTCTGTTAAATAATTAAGCCTGTTTAAACTAACACAGACTTCTACTCGGCCAACAGAAAGAAGGCAGAGGAGCTGGCCCTAAACCAGAAATTGGAAGGCCATCGCCTGAGGGAATCCCTGGAGGGAGCTCATCCTCTGAGTTCACCCCCAAGACACAAGTGCCTAAAAAAAAAAAAAAATATATATATATAAAATGTAATAGGCCTATAGATATTTTTAAAGCCTATTCATACAAATATTTGTTTGTCTTTTATGTCTTTTTTTCTTTTGTCCCCACAGATTCTGATGGTACTGCTCAAAAAGATAATTGTCTGGAAATGCTGAAATGCACGGTCTGATAACCATTTCCCAATGAATATTTAATTCTTTGCGCAGTAATGCTGCTGCTGCACCTTCATCCATGGGATCGTTGTCAAAAGGACATGCCATGCTCGTGAAAAAAGTCGCCTCATACTGTGTTTCATGGACTTCTGATATAGCTACTGACTGATTTTTTTAATGATTTTTGACAGAAGGCAGAACAGGGCTACGCCAAAAACTCGCCTGCTGAATGAATGAAAGAGGAAATCAAATGGTGTGTGTGGCTGACAGAGGGCGGAGACAGAGAGAACCTCAGGTTCATTGAGAAAAACCTTGTCCTGACCAGGTTAGCTTCATGGAGTCTGTTACTATGGTAATTGATTGAGCGCTTAAGTTACCTCTCTCTGTGAAACAGGCTAGAGTTACCTCCCTTTGTGAAACGGAAAACTCAGTGTTTCCCTCATTTCAGGGTTAATAATCTCAGAGTTTTCACTAAATCTGCTTTGTGAAACGGGCCTGGACCAAGTAATCCATGCACAGAAAGAAACCAAAACAAATAAGTTCAGAAATTAAGTTATGTGTAATAATGTAAAATAACAGAGGGAAAAAGTATTTAACACGCTTACTGATATTTAATACTTTGTACAAAAGCCTGTGTTGGTAATGACAGCTTCAGGACACCTCCTGTATGGAGGAAGTAGTCGCATGTATTGCTCAGGTGTGGGTTTTGCCCCATTCTTTCACACAAACAATCTTGAAGGTTCTGCGGGCCTCTTCTATAAACTGATTTTTAGTTCTTTCCATAGAGTTTCAATTGGACTCAAGTCAGGCGATTGGCTGGGCCATTCTAGCAGCTTTATTTTCTTTCTCTGAAGCCAGTTGAGAGTTTCCTTGGCTCTGTGTTTGGGATCATTGTCTTGCTGAAATGTCCACCCTCATTTCATCTTCATCATTCTGGTAGATGGCAGCAGATTTTTCTCAAGAAGTGTCAGTACATTTTTCCATTCATCCTTCCTTCAGTTATATGAAGTTTGCCAGAAATGCAGAAAAACAGCCCCACACCATGGTGTTCCCACCTCCAAACTTAACTGTCGGTATGGTGTTTTTGGGGTGATGTACAGTACATTTTGTCCTCCAAACATAGTGTGTGTTATGACATCCAAAGAGTCAATTTTGCTCTCATCTGACCAGACTATGTTCTCCCAGTATTTTACAGGCTTGTCAAAATGTTGTGCAGCAAACTTTAAACAAGCTTCAACATGCTTTTTCTTCGGAAATGGAGTCTTGTGTGGTGAGCGTGCATACAAGGGGCAGGATGGCTTTCTGATCACTGATGTCTAGGCTTGGCTTTCCATGCCATTCCATGCCATGTATATATATATATATATATATATATATATATATATATATATATATATATATATATATATATTATATATATATATATATATATATATAAATATATAGTTAAGTTAGATGAGTATGTGGTTTCTGTGAAGAGTGTGAGAAGAAGGGGCTTGGCAAAAGGACCAGGAACACACTGAATAAGTTAAACTACTGTACTGTGAGCATGGAAGTGATTGCCAATGTGATGCTCTGTGGTTGCACTAGTTACCATGGCAGTACACCTGCATCTGTCCATCTTTCCATGACAAATATAGCTACAAGCAGAAGCAGCATCAAGCTGTTTACTCTGTACATAGCTACAATTAGGTCTTGTCGACCCACTGAGCGATTTTGAGATATTGCCCACATCTTGTATGAGTCTTTACAGCCAACTTTGTTTAAATTGTCAAAGCTTCTGCAAAACCTGATTTCAGGTGGTGGAACAGCAGGCAAGTTAAATGCACTTAGTCTGTATTCATCTGCGATTATCATTTTGCGTGAATGCATGTAGTTCCAACTTAAACTGGATGCTGTTCATCGCATTGAAAGTGTTGAAGCTGTGATCCACACCAAGACCGTTGTTTTTTGCAAAACATACACATACACTGAACAGCAGGAGAAACAAGATAAACATGATAATACATCTGATACATATATCTGACTAAAGTGCACATGTAGAATTTGATGATGATGCAAATAGAGATAGGAGAGAGGTACACACATCAGTTAACATGTTATACAGAAGTAGCACAGAATTGGATGACTAGTAATGGGGAAGAAATTACATAAGAGATTAGAGGACAAGAGGTTGGTGCAAGAGAGAAGAGAGCAGAGGACCTGTGCTCATTGCATCATCCCCCAGCAGCCTAGGCCTTAGCAGCGTAACTAAGGGATAGTTGAGTCCAGCCCTAGCTATAATTGTCAAAAAAGAAAGCCTTAAGCCAGACCTTAAAAATGGAGAGAATGTCTGCCTCACCTACAATACACACAATCACATCAATTGCAGGTACACTAGTCCCAGTAAAGCCTGCCTCGCACATTCTCTCAGCGATTTGACTGTAGACTTCTGCATGGAGGAGACCTTGTTTTTGCGGAGGAAACTGTCGCTTATTTTTCCTTTGGACAGCTGCGGCGAATGGATTAAGTTCATTTAACTTCACGGCACTGGCGGCCGTCATGTTAAACAAAATTAATATAATTTAAACATTAAACATTTAAGAGTGGGTTGAATGGGGCAAATTTGAGGTTTTTGTTAGATTTGGAATTATTCTGAATTTACATAATGTTAAAAAGGACATTATTTCTGTTAATTAAATGCAGGACGCCCTACATGTGTTGGGCTGTGTTGTACCCTATTGGTGGTTTCAAAGGCGGGGTCAGTTTTTCCATAAGATATTAGTTACATTAAAAGTACTGTTGTCCTGAAAAGATCCCCTTGTGTGTATGGTGAATTGTTACAAACAGAAGCCCGTTTAATCCAAAAAGGTGCTCAGATGTTGACTCTGGTGCAGATCAAACAAGTGAACCGAGTCCCAGCTGCAGAGGTGGTCTCGGTTCACTTATTTGGTCGGCACCACAGTCCACTGAATTGTATTCACACTTACCCAAAAGGTCCGTACCAGAGAAAAAATCTGTTTTAAGCAGACAAAACAGCCTGCTGTGAATACGAAGCTAAGACTTCTGTCATGTCCTCATTTTTTATTTGAAGGAAGTTCTTAGCCAACAAGTCTTTGATGTCATCAAAACAGTTTTTTATTTGGGTGATGTCAGTCTGACTTTGAGAATTGAGGGGGAGGTACATCTGCAGCAATAGCAATAGCAATGGAAGGAGATGAGGTGTCTTTGAACAATTTTTCCTAGCGGGAGCATGTATAGACTGACGAGAAGTGGTCCTAAAACTGAGCCCTGAGGAACCCCACAAGTAATATTTACAGGTGTGGAGGGGAAGATACCAATGGAAGCAGTAAATTGTCTGTTTGAGATGTAGGAGCAGAACCAGTCAAGGTCAGGAAAGGAGATGCCACCCCAGCTGTGCAGTGGAGGTCATTTGTCACCTTTAAAAGAGCTGTCTCGGTGCTGTTGTGTCCAAGAAACCCTGACTGGAATTTTGTTGTGTATTGTTTTGATTTAATATATAAGAGAGCATCTTCCATGTTTTGTAGTGTAGAAGACCAGGTGTGTCACAGCTGTTATGGTGACACATTAAACACAAGCAACTTATTAAGCAGGTGATGCGAATACATAAAACTCCTGTTCTTTTGTTATTGTTTTTTTATGAACAGAAATAATTAAAAATGAGAGTTAAGGCTTAGCTTAAGCTTATGAGTGGTTACATCAAAAATCTTCTCATGGATATATTGAAAACCAAGTTAATGATGATGTTGAACAGACAGAACAAGATGCTTTCTTTCACATACGGTAAAGACTGGATCAAATCTGTAGAAGAAGACTCAAACCATAAACAATTTAGAATGATCGCTGAATGAATTTCTTTTCTTGAAACTGCCAATAACAAATTATTGGCCCTTGACAATTTTAACTTTCCACATAAGAGTTTGCACTGAGCAAGATTTGTTGTGTTGGACTCCATACAGCTTTATTTCTGTAAGAATTTTCTGACCAACTTCTATCCATTTCACTCATAGCACAGACATCTCACAAACTTGTTAGTCTTCCCATCAAGTCATACTTGAAACCATATCTAAAATGCTTCTGCATAGTCAGCATTTCATTGATTGTCGCTTGTGAGTTAACTCTTTCAAACTAGCAGTATCTAAGGCTGGTGATGCCATGTGATGTTTTTTCTGCTGGTTTATTTATCTGAGTGCTGTCCAGATTGCTTTAAAATGTATTATAATTTTATAGCTGAATAAATATGTGGTTTTGGTTTATTTATCACCCCTAGTATCACCATCTGACTGAATTTTCACAACATGTAGTTGGATTGCTGTGAAGTCTGCTGTGGATATTTCAGTTGACCGTTGTATGAGTGTGTGACTGAACGGGGCAGGACAAAGAGGAAGTCCATCCAGCTTGTACAGCGATATCCCACACTTTAACGATCATGGCAGCGCTCTGCATCCAAGAAAAAGGGCAGATATCAGGCTCTTTGCAGGACACAGTGACTTATTCTACTATCAGCAGCCCTTTGAAAGAACGGGGGTTTGACCTGTCCATTTTTCAGGTCATGAACAAACTACAACTTTATCTGCAATGTACGTGATGACGTATGAAGGAGGAAAAAAACAGGCATGCAGCTCTAACAGCGGGAGGTCTGACCCGGGACTTTAGCTGATGTGAAAGCACCAGTTGGGGTCTGAGGTGCAATAAATATTAAAAGTTCTGTCTAAGTACGTGACCTATGCAATTCTACTCTACGCAACTGGCTTGTGAAACATGCTAAGAAAAAAATTATTTTGACACATATAACTAAAAAGAAGAGTATCGCAATAGTTACTTTCCCTGGTAAGTAGTTACTTTTATAGTGGAGTAATTCAGTTACTAACTCAGTTACTTTTTGGGAGAAGTAACTAGTAACTATAACTAATTACTTTTTAAAAGTAACGTGCCCAACACTGTCCAAGAAGCACCTGTGCACAGTTGCCAGTTGAGTTCATCAAAATCATATATTTAACTTAAAATTGTTTTGAGTCATTAATACTAGAATCTTCCATGTTTTTCCAAAGTACAGGGATAGCATGCTGCTGTTCACAAAATATTTTTTTTGCTTCTACATTGTGCAGGTAAGGTCCATGTATGTCTGACCACAGCAATATACAAGATTAATACATTTTGTTGAGACGGATTATATTACTGTGTACCAGGACGTCATCCAGGAGATGTTATTACGCTTTCTGCATTGCCTCAGCTTATCGTAAAACAATAATAAAGGATTGACTTTATAGATTACACTCGAGATGCAGAGCTCATATCCATATATTTGCAGTTCGGGTCTTTGGTTGGCTGGTTGGTTGAATGATTGGCTACTTGGCTGGTAGGATGTAATAAGCTGCAGATCAGCAGTATTGAGTTAGTTGAATCTGGTAGAATCTATTAGTTCTGGAGAATTTCAAGTGAATGTGCAAATAGAGCCGACACTATCAGCTGGCTGCACACCTGGAGACAGAGAGAGATGGGGGGAGAGAGAGAAAGGGGAGAAATGAGGAGAGAGAGCGGTGAGATGATGCCTAATGTGGTGTGTAATGCTGTTTTTCCGTCTGTGATTGGCTCCATTTAACCCCAAGTAACCCACTCTCTAACCGCATCCTCTCTCCACCTCTTTGCCAGACACCTGGATGACTGGCTGTGCTGCTGCCAACCTACAGGCCGCACAGATCGTAAATGGGGATGTGTGCTTTTGCTATTACCTGCAACCTGCTTTTGGGCAGAAATCCATCTTTATCTTTCCTGCACCAGTCTCTGTTATTTGGTTGTGCTGTCTTTTCCACATCTACAAGGAATCAGCACAGAGGCAGAGGAGTGGAGAAAGCAGAGATGGTAAGAGAGTAAGAACCAGCAGGGGAAGACATAAATTAAGAATTGGTTCCAAACCAAGATCATGGCACAGACTCATCAGATGGAGACATCTATTCTGATGTACTTGGGACACATATATCTCTCAGCATTCACGGCATCAAATCATAAACACAACTTGGCTTAAAAAGTAAGATACTGGCAAGAGCCTGTTGTTGTGCAACAGTGGTTCCATTCTATAGAGCCATGTGCAAAAAAATAATTGTCTGATAAGGTAGATTTTTTTCCCTAAATTTAGAGAAGCCTACACTGTCAGCCATTGCATTCATAGAGGATTAATATCCCAGGGTATGTGGGTGATTAAACATTCGTCATGCTGAACTGATCATTCATAGCAAAATTTTAACCGGTCCCAGAAAGAAAGGGATTCCATTTTAAAATCTATCGAGGATGAGCACACAGCCAGAGGGCGGAAAACACACTGGTATCATGTCATAATAGCATTTAGGTTCAGTTATGCTTGCTGCAAAAACAATGAATTTATGTTTTAGATGTAGATTTGTATGAAAAGCCTGTGTCTAGGTGACAGTAAATATTTTTACAGGATACCAGTGACAGACAGATGATAATCAGGGCCTGCTCTGACAGACCTCAGGAAAAAGCAATGCAATATTCCCTCCCTCTAAATACTTGTGCATGCATGTAAGAACACACACACACAATCATAGTAATTTTTTTACACAAATTCATCCAAATATGGGGAAAAGTGTAAACATATTGTAAAATGTACAGTCCAGTCTAAAAGTGCAATAGACCATTTTGAACCCCTTGCCTTGTTTCAAAAATTATACAGACTATGCCAAATGGTAAGACGGATATCACTTACCACATGGTACAAAAATATACAGTATACTGAGGAGGAGTGCATTATTCGTTTGTGAGTAATCTTGATTTATTTAAAGCTGTATTTAGTTTTTGTCTTTATAAATAAAAGGGGTAGAGATATAGACTACTTTACTTCCACTTACTCATTTTCAGACACTATTTGCCAGCGCATATAAGAGACGGTGGTACGCTGGCTTGCTGTTCATGTGCCCTTACGAGTTTATCCCTCACATTTTTTCCAGTCTTTTTTTTTACACTTTCTACGCTCTTTCCCATCCCAATTTCTATTCACGCAGTCTCTGTGACAATCTTGTATGAGAGTAGGGATGTGAAATGGGTGTGAGGGTGCATCCGTACAAGCTCGCATAGTTTCCCCGCCTCTCGTTATGTTGCCAACAGTCTTCTTTTGTCGTATAATAAAGTGGTTTATAAGTTCATTACATGCATTAGCGGCTCCCACGGTGACGGATTGTATTACACACATAGCTTATTGAACAATCTGACTGCACATTTTTCGAAGCAGCAACACACATGTGACCAGGGCAGCTATAAGCCCCTGACACTGGATGCGACAACGCCACCCTGGGAGTTTCACCCAGGTAAATACACACTTACTATATAGGTTCGTAATAAAAAGGAGCAGGGACGTGAGTTTCCAGGTATAGGCAAATGTGATTTTATTAGATGGCTGTGATTTTAGAGACTTAATGATATCACTAACCGCATTAAATATAAAAGAATGCAAACAATACGTAAAATGCACAACAACGGTGGAGGGCTAAAAATGGTTTCCAGTACAAGGGAGGGGGTGTCAGGGAAGTCTGCAGGAGGGAGTGAGTGAGGGGAAGGGGGAACCACCACCAGACCGGGATAAGGGGGAGTCAAACACACAGCAACACAAAAAGAATAAGCTTTTCACACAAAATCAAAATAATCATGCAAAATGTTGTAAATTGTACATACAAAACACAGGCAGGGGAGAAGCAAGCAAAAGGGAAGACCTTCACCACGTGACCCACCACCTACAGAAATATGGCAGCCCACCTGTACTGGCACCAAAAACCACAACTATATAAAAGAATCACTCACAGGTCAGTCTAACAAAGCGAAATAACCCAAAAAAAGCAAAGTAATTAAAGTGGGGACAAAAACAGCATTAGGTCAGAGCTCCTCCTAATAAGGCAAAAATAAACAGTATTAACTAAATAAATAGATGTGCCACAAAATTGCTACTGAGGGTATTGCATTACCTTGACAATTATCTTACAGCAATTAGGTCATGCAGCAATCACCATCATCTCATTCCTGCCACGAGAGGTAAGTAGTTACATTAAACATGATGGCACACAACTCAAATATGGATGTAAAATGTAACATTTGTTAAACAAAGGAGGAGCATCTGAAACAAAACCATGGCTAAAAAAAATGATAACAAACGACCATTCTACCTGGAGCTGTGAGTTATTGTCTGCATGTGATCTGGTATACAAATGCACTACACAGCACAAGGAGGGGAGAGCAGCCACTACGTCCACATATAGCTCTGATCTTTCCTGCAACAATCTACATGAGTAATAAAAAAAAACTTAAGTCTGTGCTAAAAACTTACTTCTCCACACCCATAAAAGCTCACACCTTACTGGGACATAAATATTGTTCCACCAGGACGGTCAGGAAGAGAGAGCGAGGCCTACATTTAGGAGGCTGACCGGTTATTAGTGCTCACCTGTTAGCTGATTACGGGATGTGGCCGCACCGGCAAGAGGAAGGGGAGAGCCCTACTCATCACATACACTCACAGGCCACTTTATAAGTACACCTTGCTAGTAAAAGGTTGGACCCCATTTAGCCTCCAGAACTGCTTTACTTTTTCATGGCATACTTTCAAAAAGGTGTTGGAAACATTCCTCAGAGATTTTGGTCCATAGTGACATGATAGCATCACACAGTTGCTGCAGATTTGTCAGCTGCACATCTATGATGTCTATCTCCACATCCCAAAGGTGCTCTGTTAGATTGACTGTGGAGGCCATTGGAGTACAGTGAACTGATTGTTAAGTTCAAGAAACTTTTTCACATTCAGCATCTCAGAAAAGTGGCAACTATTCACTCAGTAGTTGACAAGCAAAGGCTACCCAACAACTAAATGATACTGAATGTCACACTACTCACACTCATCCATAACATCCATCAAAAACACTGAACTTCCACAGTGCATTGCAGCACATATAGTCTACTCCTTGTTATCGAGTATTTAATTCAAATGTATTTTATTTTAATTTGTTATTTTTTAAAATATAATTCTAAATGTGAATTTATGGTGATCTTATGAGATTAAAATAAAATGTGTTTAATTTTTTGTCGCTCAAAGTATACGTCACAACTGCCGACGTGCGACACCCGCCGGCATGGCCAGCCCACTATTTATTGAACTTTTCAGCCGCAGGGAAGCCAGCCATGGATAATTCCCTGTTAAGCATGCATATACAAAATTTCGTTTTCTCTGTACCAGTTCTTTCATTTCATAAATGCAACACACTATAGTTTTTTATACATAGCATAGAGGTAAAAAAAAAAAAAAACGATATATGCAGTGTTACGTTAAACCTGCTTTTTTTCAGAGTTCAAAATGTATTCCTATGCATAAATAAAACTTTCGCTTTCTCTGTTGCAGTTCTTTCATTTCATAAATGCAACACACTATAGTTTTTTATACATACACCTAGCATACAGGTAAAAAACGATATATGCAGTGTTATCTTCATTTTAGATATCGAAGGGGTTTTGTGGCTCCCAGTGTTTTCTTTTCTGTGAGAAACGGGTCCAAGTGTTGAGTGTTGAAGGTTGCCGACCCCTGTAATAAAGACATTGCCCATCATTTTACAGATCTAACCTTGAACAGGTGCTCAGTGCTAAGGCAAATATAGAAACCCTCAGTCCTGCATGACACATGATTGAACTCACTGCTTTGGCACTATCATATTAAAAAAACTTCCCACTAGGCTTAACAATATAAAACTTACCACAGGGTATTATCTAACTTAATAGTTATCTGAAAACCTCAGCTTGGTAAATACTACTATTCTGAATTATAAAATGAGCAAGTCATGAATTTCAGCAAACACAATGTAAAATGAATATATGGTGCTGTGCAAGGAAGCCTTCAGAGAGACAGATAGATGTGTTTAAGGAAAATGTAATATACAATGTGGACCATTCAATGTGACAGTAACACGCTGCTGTTTTTTACACACTGCAAGATGACTATTTTAAGAGCTAACATGTTTTTCTTTGTCTTCTCCTCTATCTTTTTTCCATCACTCACATTCTGTTCTCCCCCTAATTCTCCTCTTGTCTCCTCTGTCTCCTTCCTCGCTCTTACTGTGCTCCTTTCCCCATCCCCCCTGTTCCGAGTAGAGCTATAACCAGCAGTGATTTGATTACTCTGCGTAGCTACGCTCTTTCTTTGTTATCAGCCTTCATAAATGTTTAAGGAGCATTAAGGAGATGCAAAGCGAACAGGCGGACAGAGGGGATATCTTAATGCTTAAATGACCATTACCCTTCTCCATTTACAGATTAAAAGCTTTACTTTGTTTCCTCTGCCTACTACTCAACCTCTGCTTGCTCATCTGTCTCTCTGCATTTGTCCATCAGGGCTCTGGAGAATAACTTTTGCTTATGTAGATGATGGTAGTGAAAAGGAGTGTGAAAGAGTAAAGCAGACACACAAAATGTGCATGTATGATCTAATCATTTCATAGAAAGTCAGATCTGTGATGACTAACACATGCGTAGAATGGGCCTCATGTAAAAAGTATTCCTACTATTTTCCTAAATTTCTTGTCAAAGCAAAAATATGTAAATAAGATCCTACGTGGGATTCTAACCACCAGTGTATGTTAATGAATCATGTTTGAGACATGTGCTAGGCCCTAGATACTTTATTTTTCCCAAGGGAAATTTGCTTCATCTCATAGAAACAGATATATACAATATGTATACACATTTATATACACACATATATACATTGTAGTCTAGTGTGTCATCCTGCAGAGCACTGCGATCAAAACTCAAAATGATCCATTTCAGATCATTTCAGACTTGTCAGAATTTGTTTTACTGCTGCATCCTAATGAAGTACATTTCTTTTTGGGAATCAATATTAAAACGTCAGAGCATTTATTTTTTTATTTTACAGTTATATAGCATCAGTAACAACGCAAATTGTCTCAAAGACACTTTACAAAATCTGGTCTGAAACCCAGCCTGAAAACCCCAGAGCAAGGAAAGGAAGAAACCATGAGTAGCTCATATGGAGGAACCTATCTGCCTAAGGCTAGCTGGGTAGAAACAGAGAAGAAAGAGGACAGCAGGGGAAACAAGATAAACATGACATACATTTGTCATAGATAGATAGAAAGTGTATATATAGAATCTGATGATACAAATACAGTTAAAGAACATGTAAGATGAACTTCCAACATTGGAAAAAAAATAACTCATAAGATTTACTTAAAAAATATATTGTAAGTATTTGCACGCAAATGATTTCAGTAAAACTGAATGCTGCAATATCAAATAACACTCACTTGCAGTTCTCAAGTAAATTTTTCTTACCATAAAACATAACATTTACTTAATTACATCTAAGTTTTAAGTTATATTTATTTAAACAATTTAAGTTAAGTCTACTTGTTTTTCATAGGTAGGAACATCACTTTACTCAAAAATTTAAATCAATTTTATATATCTGTAGTATTTGCTGTTATGAAGTAATTTAGTACATTTGAAATAACTGCCTATTGTAAAAAAAGTTGTTAACCCAAATTAGTGCAGACTGAAAATATAGACAATTTATTATTAGTATCGATACTAAAACGGACACGTCACGAAGTTGCTGTGGGCTTCACACTGCACGGCACAGCCATGCTACTAGCCGTGCTAACTAGCTTCATGTCAAAAAAGAAAGAAGACTGCCAGCGAAGACTCTTTGTATTCGCAAGCTGGTGCCTATATGTTATCACACATCTAAAACAGAACAGTAATAACTTGCCTGCGAAATGACTGTCGTTCGTGCTACATCTTTCTCTGTTATCCAGCATGTATCGTACAGAGAGCCAGTCCTACTGTGCGCATGCGTCGTGCATGCGTTTCAAAACGCCACACTTTCGGAGTAAAGTTTATGTAGTATTTCTAGGTTTATGTACATACTACTATTAAACTTTTAAATTGTATGAGGAAACCTAAGTAGAACTTACTCTTCCCCCATAATTCATGTATTATGTTAATAAAATGTTTAATTTTACTTAATAAACTCTAGTTCTTTCTGAATCTTAAAAATACAAGGTAGAAATTATGACAGTTACTCTAATAGAGTATATGTCACCAAAAAGCCACTTTTTTCAGTGAACTCTGCATTGCTGCCTGCCGCACCTCCTCCAGTGCCCATGGGTCAACTGCAAGGTCATTAGCCAGGAATCACCATTCACCAGCATTTCGTCTCTTTACATCTCCCTGTCACCCCTGCAACTGTTGTTGGCGTTAGCCAGAAGCTGCCTTTTTCAGCCTCCTCTGAAAGTTCCTACATAGCTGTAACTCCTGCATCCCTCAAAATGCACGTGGTTGGCAGTCCCACAAAGCCTCAGCAGCCAACTTCCACAGGGTAGATGGTGGTCTTCCAGCCAGGCCCTTGTAGGCCAGCTCTGAATACTGCATTCATCGTCTCACAGGGAGCCTCTATCTCCTCCGCTGGGAAGAGAAGCTAAAACTAGAGTAATAGAGTAGAGTAGAGTAAACTAGAGTAATATGATAATTCATGTCAATGCTCTTGCTGCAGTATATAAATCTAACACACCCTATTGTTGTTGAGCATCAACCATTCAGACAAAAAAATGTTATAATCCTGCAATAATTATACCGTTTAATGAACTTTTAACATGATCTTTGACTAATCTTAGTAAAGGTTATAGCGAGTAATTATAACTTAACCATTGTAATAACCATAGTCTGCCATAAGAAAAAGCTAATTACTATGAGAAAAAAAATATATATATATATCAGGGTCGGTTGTTCAGTCCCTGCATGCAACACTGAGAGAATGAGTAATAAGGCTACACTGTATTGTTAAGTGTTATGTTATGTTGTGTTGTGTTGTGTTGTGTTGTGTTGTGTTGTGTTGTGTTGTGTTCTGTTATGTTATGTTATGTTATGTTATGTTATGTTATGTTATGTTATGTTATGTTATGTTATGTTATGTTATGTTATGTTATGTTATGTTATGTTATGTTATGTTATGTTATGCTATGTTATGTTATGTTATGCTATGTTATGTTATGTTATGAGCTTATTCCCAAGATGTCTATGAAGGTTGTCAGGTGTCCAGGTTATGGTAATCCAAAAGGCGTTGAATAAAGGAAATTGGACTTTCTTGAAGACATTTCGCCACTCATCTTCAGCTCATTTCGCCAACAGGTTACTTACCTGTAGTACAACAGGTAAGTACCAGTCATTATGGAAATAGGGACACCAGTTTCTGGTCAAGCAAGTTTCTGGTGGGTTTACCCACAGAGTTTTCCGACTTAAACCTCAATTTCCCAGTAGTCAATCTGAAGTGAAGAAGCTACTTGGATGAGTAGCGAAGCGTCTTCAAGAAATTCTACAAGTCCAGTTGCCTTTATTCAACGCCTTTTGGATTATTCCCAAGACCTATCCACGTCCACATATCCACACTGTTCTTTCTGGTTTTCCAGTTAGCCAGAGTTCCATTTCCAGCACTCTGTTCTGGCTATTTGTGTTATGCGTGTGTGTTGTGGGGAGTATGAGATCAAAGGGATGGAGGTGGATTTGGTAGTAAAAAGACGCTGAGACCTGAATTCAAACAGGGTCATTGGTGAGAGATGAGCCATGGAGGCTGAAAATACTTAGTGCTAATTCTGGAACTGCTCCTCAGAGAATGAATGGCAGCGCTGGAGGAGATGCAGCACACAGACACACAAACATCATTAGACATCTGGATATGTGAGTGCACACCTACACACTTACATACAGCATAAAAACTCTTCCCTTTGTTCATAAATACACACACACACACACACACACACACACACACACACACACACACACACACACACACATATACACACACACACACACACACACACACACACAGCAGTTTACTGAGGAGCAGTCAATTGGTTCTGATTTTTGCCAGTAGGGAAGCAACCCGCCTGATTATTTAATGGGCCTCAGAATGGACCTCATAGGAAGCTGTGTGTCTGTGTGTGTGTTTGTTGAGATACTTCTATCCATGTGAGGACTGCTTATATTTTACAATGACAAATTATCAGCTTGAAGTTCAGAAGTTTTTCCTGCGTTTAGGGCTGAAAGTTGAGTTAATAAACCCTGACAGATAAATGCTCACTTTTTTACTTTTCATCACAAATTGCTACACAAAAGCAATTCAACCAAAACCCCCTTTATTAAAGCTTTTATATTTTCTCTTCAAAACACCTGGGGCTCTATCGTTGTGAATCAATGGCTCACAGCAGAAGAGCACAGGGTGTGGCGAATGATTTGTGGTAATTATTGTGGCCCGAGGTGCAAAGCGTAACGGCAGCAGAGTTGCAAACAGCATGGGATTAGTCAGAATACATTAACAGCTGGTGTGGCAATGACCAATCCTATCATCTCTTTTCCTTGCCTGTAAAAACAAAACCCTATCAGTCAAAGTTGGGGTCCATTAGCTAGAGCTAAAGCTACAGTGTTTGAGATGTTTGGCATCCAGTTAAGCCCTGCTCCTCAAAAAATATCACATTGTTTACACACCGTGAAGGGGTCTATACACTTGCCACCATGCATCTCCGTTGTGGTCTTTAAGAGAGTTTTAAATTATTTATTAAGTTTTAAACTCTTTCATGAAATGTTATTTCGTGGCTTTTAACAGTTTTAACCAAAGATAAACATACTTAAACTATTTATTAGTTATTTTCATGAATAGTGATTTTACCAGGTAGACAGAAAGGAGAGAGAAGAGAATAGCAGCAACATGAAAAACAAACATGAGGCTGGCTCCAAAAAGGAGCAAATCCCCATAGACCCCCATGTTAAAAAGCACAACTTTCAGCATTATTAAACATGTTTACAGCCTGGTTCAAAAACGATCTGGTCTCAATAGTTTATTTCACTATTCATGACAACTGTACTTGGGGTGAATTTTTTCTAAGTCATTCGTTTATTTTTTATGATATGATGGTTTCAAATTCTTCATAATTAAGGGTGTTCCCTTAGTGAGTGACCAGCAGTAGCCTGAGCTAACAGGTAGCGGAGAGTTGGGTGGGCAGGTCTCAACATCCAACACGACCCCCTACCTCTTTATTTGGAGTATCCGAGTGTGAGTACATTTGAAGGAGTTATTTGAAAAGAGCAGCCATGTTTTTCTGCAAATTGCACAAGCCAGTTCTGACATTGTCAAATATGAAGCGACACATGAGTCTATAAATGTAGTTCAAAATTAAAAAGTGTAAACTATGAACTCGAACTAGTTCACTTTAATCTGTGCAAACAGAACTTTGAATGTTCTTCTTTAGTGTGAACTTGCACAGCACTGCCTATAGATTATCAAACAATCAATCAAACACAGGTAGCCCCTGGCCTGTATCAGTTAAACACATACACACCCCCAGTTTTTATCAATCAATCATAGACACACCCCCAGATTCTATCAGTCAAACACACACAAACCTAGAGGTATATCAATTGAACATGGACAGGCCTACAGTATCTAGCAATCATATATGGACACGCCCCCAGTCAAACAAAGACACGCCCCTAGCTTTTATCAATCAAACACGGGTCTACAGTTTATAGTCATCAAATTTAGACACACCACCATGTCCACTTGGACCAGGTGGCAACCCTCCGCATGAAGCCCATGCGGAATTGAAAAAAATTGCAGTCCATCGTGTGGCTGCTCAAGCGGCTGCATTCACCATTCAAGATAACTGTACTGGGGCGTGATTTTTTTTTTCTAATACTGCGTAATTAAGGGCATTCCCGCTTGGAGTGACATGCAGTAGCCTGAGCTATATATACATATATATATTATTATATATATATGTATATATATATATATATATATATATATATATATATATATATATGTATATATATATATATATATATATATATATATATATATATATATATATACATTCAAGTAAATTCAATTCAGTTTTATTTATATAGCGCCAATAACAAGACGCTTCAGAAAAACCAGCCTGCAACCTCCAGAGCAAGCCTGAGGGCGACGCTGGCAAGGAAAACCTCCCTTTTAACAGGAAGAAACCTTGAGCAGAACCCAGCTCATATGGAGGGACCCATCTGCCGAAGGCCAGCCGGGTAGAAACAGAGGAGATAGAGAGAAAAGAAGAGCAGGAGAAACAAGATAAACAAACTTCTGTCATAGATACATACATCAAGCGGAAGGAAACATGTAGGGTCTAGTAATATAACACATAGCTGATGATCTGTGACAGTTTGTGAGTATAACAGGAATATATATATATACTGTATATAGTCAATGACTTCTATCAGTCCAACATGATCATGATTCAAACATAGACACACCCTTAACTTCTATCAATCAAACACAGACACACCCCAGCTTCCGTCAATCAAACACAGACACATCCCCAGCTTCTATAAATCAAACACAGACACACCCCCAGCTTCCGTCAATCAAACACAGACAGGCCCTGGCGTCTATAAATCAAACATGAGTAGTTCCAATCAAACACAGGCATGCCTCCAACTTCTCTCAATCAAATACAGACATAACACCGGCTTATATGGACAGGTGTCTAGTTACTTTGAATCAAGTTTGGACTCTCCCCTAAGCTTCTATCAATCAAACACAGACACGCCCCCATCTTATATCAATCTATATGGATAGGCCTACAGTTTTTAGCATTCAAATTTGGACACATCCCTGAGCTTGAAACATTAAAACACAGACACGCACCCATCTTCTACCAGTCAAACACAGACAAGCACTTACTTCTATCAATCGAACTTGAACACGCCCCCACCTCCTGTCAGTCAAAAACAGACACACCCTGGCTTATCGTAGTCAAACACCGACACGGACCCATCTTATATCAATCCAAAACGAACAGGTCTACAGTTTTTAATATTGAAATTTCTTTTAACATTTGAACACAGACATTCCCAGTCTCTATAATTCAAGAATAGACACACAGTGATTTCTATCAATTAAACTCATTAATAAAACACAGACACGCCCCCAGTTTATATCAATCAAACAAAGACACGCCCTCCACTCCAGTCTGTCAGTTTATTTCGATCAAGTGCAGACAGATCTCCAGTTTCTACCAACCAAATTTGAACATACCTTAGTGCTTCACCATTCATACACAGACACAAACCCAGCAAACTCGGATGCTTTTCCCACATCTGTTGGCTCTTTGTCTCAGGTCCATAAGAGGATAATAGAGAGTCTTTTGTGACCATCCAAGACCCCAGAGCATGCTAAACTGAACAAGGTTGCCATCAATTGTCAGTGAGTTCAATTCATCTAAAATCAAACAATTGTTTTATTACTACTTTCAGAGGTGACACACTTTCCCTTTTAAAGTGATGGAAGTTTAGGATTTGCCAATGAAAGATCCTTGCAAATATAGCAATACTACCTCATGTCATCCAGCATTTGCATGGTTATGTGTTTGCTTGTTTTTCTCCGTACCAGCATCAAATGAGTTTTTAGATATCAGTGTGTTTTCACCAGTCCCACACTGACAGGCTCTATTAAAAACACCCTTGGACTCATTCTTGTCACAGTTTGACAGGAGTAATTCCCATGGCAAGCAGGATGACAAGATGGAGAGGAGACAGGAGTTAACACATATCCAATTTTACATTTTCTAAAAACTTTATTTATTTACTATATCTGACCAATATTAACATGCAAATTCTTAGCTGGTAACGAGAAGCTAAACGACAAATAGTTCACAGATCTGGAATGATCTCAGCAGTCATAGTTTCTCTGATGCTCTCTTTTCAGTGAGCTGACTGTAGAAATTAAGGTATTGTCACTGACGTTTAATTGTTGCTGTATAAGGCCATTTGTGTGGGCTGCAATCTGTCCTGTACTTAAAACTACTGCCCGAAGGAAAATCAATCTGCCTGTAAAGCTGATTCAAATTACAGCAATCCCTGCATATAGTGCATCATTATGTACGTGCATGTTTATTATGGTGGCCATATGTTAGAGCAAACGCCCTCAGCAGCGAGTGTGAATATCACTGTTGTTCAGAGACTTGATCAATGCAGATATTTGCAGATGCATAGAAAGGTTTTCTCCTCATCGTCCATCTGTATGCACTGTGATACCTCACATGTTAAAAGCTTCGGTTAGTGTAGCTGTCAAACTAATTGTCCCATGGGTGTTACACACTCTAAAAGAAATGTTTTGGCTGAATGAAGAAAATCAGCACTGCAGTATCCATTAGTCTTTTTGAGTTCCAGCAACTTCTGATGAAATTATGTTTAACCAACAGTTTAACCAACAATTAGAGTTATCTCTTCTCTTATGATCAAAAAGATTATGACCTGTCTAATATTTGTTAATATAAAACACGACTTAACTTGATGAATCAAAAAAATTAAGTTGTTCCAAATAGTCTGTTCTCATTATTTAGAAGAAATGTTTGGAGTTTATCTCCCTCTGTTTGGAGCTGAACAAGTAGTGTAAAGTGTCTTATTGGAGCTTTTCTTTGAAACAGCTGCCTGCTGCTCTTGGAAATGAGATTGTCGAGAGAGCAGACACTGAATTGAAATAGTTCGAAATAGAAAAATGTGAAAACGGGTCGAAAATGTAATTTCTTTAATGTTTTTTCAAAAGATTTTTTAAATGTGTTTTTTGTCCTCATCCCAGGCTTCATCAATGATGCCCATAAAGCTGACTTACAAATAAATCCCTCTTTGGGTTATCTTGTTCCTTAAAGTTTTTGGGGGGCATATAGATGGTCTGCAAATTCACAAACTGCAAAATCCACACAGCTCCGAAACACTTCTTCCTTTGTGATTGTGCACCAGGTTAACATGTTTGCATCATATTATCAGCTGCACTTTCACGCAGTTAATCTCTTCTCCTCATCCAAAAGGTGTTCTGGAATCACATCCTGTGACTCACAAGCATTTGTATTGTACATCTGCAAAATATATAAGAACGCCTTAGAGAAGAACAGACACACTACGAGTCAAGCTATGGAAATGTCAGTTTTTACATTTATTTTATTATTCACAGGTGAACACAGCGGAGGCATGGAACATTTTATGTCCCCTGGGGGCCACATTCAGCAGGGCAAAATGTCACCAATGGTCAGAAATATAAATATTTTATGCAGGGCCACATATATGCCCCTGGAGATACATTATATTTCACCAACACAGTTTAAACCAATCAATCACCGATCCATATTGACTGGAGCCATTGTTTTCTTCCATTTATTTACTTTTTTTTCTTATTTGCCCACAGTCAAGCCCACTTGGAGATCATGTACAAAACAGTAGCCAGCAGTCCAAACAGGCATAAAGCACAGGACCCAAGGAGCACAAGGCTGGATGTGGATGACACACTACAGTGGCAGACAGTGGGGAAAGCCCTGTGACCATGTGCATCCCTCACTTTGGTAAGGTACACCAACATGCTTTAGACAGGAAGCAAGGCTTGGGTGGAGGTTGGACAGAGGCGTTTTCAGTCTTGATCGGTGTTCCACAAATGGAGTACATTTATCTCTACCTGCACGTCTCTGGAGTCCAGGCTTTAGTCCGGAATTACCCAAAGGAAAGGTTTAAAGCTGACATAATGAAAGCGAAAGAAAGGTCTGTCCATTTTCACACAGAGTTCCCTTCAAGTGACAGCTCAATCTGCGTAGCTGTCTTCCCTCTGAAGGGGCAACTTTTTATTGAGCCCACTGTGCAGCCACTCGCTCTTGAAAGCCAGTCTTATTTCTGTGTGTGTGCATGAGTGTCATCGCCTCAATCTCCATGGCGATGATGTACCATTCAGCCAGGCACCTGCCGGGATAAGAGGTGGGGGAGGAGGAAGGAGGAGGAACGGGGGTTCAGTCAGTCAGTCAAGCAGGGAAAAAAATCATCAAAATGGCTGCCTGGCCCTCACCAGGTGTTGGCTTACTGAAAAGAATTAGACTTCCGAAGATCATTCAGCTCCATTTAACTTTTGGGATCACCCAGGGTGCAGCAACCTAGGTAAGACCAGGATAACCATGGCAATGCATTGAAGGTGGTGATGAGTTTGTGCATCTGTGTCAACTGAAAAAAGCAGCATTCAGCTAAAAAGACAAAAGTACTTTGTAGAAACTAATGAAAAATCAATTGCCTCAACGTGTGTGATGCAGGGTACCAGTTATCAAAGAGTCCTGGAGATTCCAGAAGTCCATTAAGGTGGGTGGGTTTGAAAGGGCTAGGAGGTCCAATTTCATTTTCCAGCCATACAAGTGAGTATCATTCAGCAACATACATTCTCATATGGGTTTCGGAATTCAGTGTAGTTATACAAAATAAAACATATGCAGTATAAACAAATAAATAATGCTAATGAATTCTTAAACAAGGTTAAGGTTGAACAGATAGAATTGTACATTTGGGTGATAGATATTGCTGGTTCAAAGTGAACATCTAAGTACAAAAAGTAATCTGAGGAAATGTTACGCATGTTGAGGGTGATTCTTAGATTCCTGATTTATCTATGCATTAGATACAACAATATGAAGGAAATACTTTGTTGCTTTTCAAAAAGAAACAAACAGAAAATGAAAACTTTAATAAGAGTGATGAAATAAAACACACTCAATACCTAATGTAAGAATAATATAATCACATTTTAGAGTTAGTTTATATGACTCATAATTACTATTTGAATGTTTTAGAATTTGATATTATCCCATAAATGTTTATTCTGAAATGGCCACATCTCAAGACATAAAGAGATTACATGGTCTTACTGCAAGGTTGTCGACTTACATTTCTTTCATGTCTAGTGTCTATCAAGAAGGTTTTAGCCAAGCTTAGCATAAAGAGTGAAAGCAGGGAGAAAGAACTCATTTTAATAATGTGTGCAAAACCAGACAATGGTAAAATAGAATACTAGATTCACTTCACTTTACAAATGTTCCAGATTGATCAAATCTAACACTTTACAGTGACAGTTAATCCGTTTTTCTTTTTCTTCAAGCCCTATTGCCTCACTTTTACACTTTTATACCAGATCCCTCACTCAGTGATAGTCACTGATATGATGAAGCAGAAGGAATCACTGTGTGACCCTACTCTAAAAATGGTATAGGTTTTAGTGGGGTTCCCTTCCTCTTGAACACAGTGTAAAACCATTGATTGAAAGCAATGAGACTCAAAGGCAAAGCTGCAGGAATTTCAGTTTAGCAAATGCAGCTGTGTGTTTGTACATCTTTGTTTATCTGTGTGCATGACTGAGAAACAGTGGCAGATGTGTGTGTGTGAATTGGAAGCCTAAAAAGGACAGAGCTTGTGTATGTCTATGTGTGTGGTAATGTGTGCGTGTCTTTGAGCACCGATGCATCAGGACCTACAGAGTGCGAAATGGAGCAGGGAGGTTCAGGCTTCAGCCGCGACACACAAACACACATATGCATCCCTTTCTCTTTCCGTTGCTATTTCTCCATTCCAACCACCATACCACTCTCTCTGCCTTCCTTGTCCTCTCCTATCTTGCTTTCCCACTTCCATTTTGACCCCCTTCTCCTCTTTTTCTCCTTCCTCTTTCCCTGTCTTCCACTTCTTCTGTATCTCTCTGTCACCGCCTTATTCGACTGCTTTATCTCGCTGGATAAAGCTCTCCCTGCTGTGGAGTTTGTTTTTCTCCCTGCTTTGCCTTTATCTTCCTTTTGAATGCTGTGTATGTGCAGAACCAGGAGAGAGACAGCATCCTCGTGTCAGGCCAATGATGGATTAGAATACTAAAATACTGGAGAGAGAAAGCAGACACACTAGATGCTCAAATCTGACATGGTGTGTATGTGCATGCACTTTTATGCATGTAAATCTACTGCTCTATAATAGAACAATAAAAAGAGTTCTTCTTCTTTCCAAGCACACACAGGCACATTTCTATTCCTCTCTCACCCTGGAGGCTTTTCTCTGTATCTCTCTTTCTCTGAGTTGATTTAATGCATGGCTTCTCTACTTGTTTATTTAGGTACATATTAATGTAAATCACTGGTGTCCACTCCCTCCACTGTCTCTCTTTCTCCCTCTGTCCATCCCTCTTGTCATCCTGCCACTGGGTGTTGACTCTCATGACAAACAGCCAAGACAGCAATTAAAATGAACAAGGAGCCTGGTAAAAGGCCGTCGCTCTGGCCCCCGCCGGCCATGTCAATCAAACACCCGCCCTCCCCTGCTGATCTCAATTAACCCCCATGACTGGGTGGTAGGAAGTGTTGGTGTTGGGGGGTGACCTGGCTATTTAATGCAATGCAGAGGAGAAGGGAGATTCTGCTAATTTTCACCATATGCTCACTTTTGTAGGATATTCTAAGATTGATGCACTTCTAACATTAGACAGGAACCTAAACTAAAAATAAATGATAAAAGTGATATGTGCTTTGATGGCATCTGGTGTATAGGCTCTGAGCCCATCACTCCCAACAATGAAATATCAAGCTCAGTACAGCAGGGATTGGTGAGTTACACATGTCACCAACGGAAATGTATAGATTATCAGAAGGCGTTTGATCATCAAAACAACAAAGTTCTTCATGTTTTTTTTTTGTGTCCTTTTTATATTAACTTTTCCTACTGTTAATGTATCATTGTTAACTGTACACTCACTTGCCACTTTAGTAGGTACACCTATTCAATTGCCTGTTAGATCAAATAGCTCACCAGCCAATCACATGGCTCTAATTTAATGCATTTAGGCATGTAGCGGTGATCAAGACAACTTGCTGTAGTTAAAACCAAGCATCAGAATGAGGAAGAAAGATTTTGAATGTACTATGGTTGTTGCTGACCATGTCCATCCCTTTATGACCACAGTGGACCCATCTTCTGACGGCTACTTCCAGGAGGATAATGCACCATGTCACAAAGCTCATATCATCTCAAACTGGTTTCTTGAACATAACAATCAGTTCACTGTACTCCAATGGCCTCCACACTCACCAGATCTCAATCCAACAGAGCACCTTTGGGATGTGGTGGAACAGGAGATTCTCATTATAGACGTGCAGCCGACAAATATGCAGCAACTGTGTGATTCTATTATGTCAATATGGACCAAAATCTCTGAGAAATGTATTCAACTCCTTGTTGAAAGTATGCCATGAATAATTAAGGCATACTTCAAAAGGGGCTCCAACCTTTTACCAGCAAGGTGTACCTAATAAAGTAGCTGGTGAGTGTATATTGACTTATTTGTGTTGATATTTGAGCTGTGTGTGAGACATTTTGGAAGATTTAAATATGAAGATAGTTAAGTCTAGATTTCCTGTGACTGGACAGTAAGATCTTAGAGTAACATCACTTCCACCTAATTAAAACTAATAACTGGATGGTTTCTTCTTATTGTGTATGCACATTTTATACGCTGCATTCCCATTACACCTAGAAATGCGCAAAACCCAAAAATCACATTAAAAAATGCATTTTGGAAAACATCTCAAACACTATTACGCTGTCATGTTTTCCAGATATATTGATATAGAAGTGTATCGCAATTTCACCGTTAGCTGACGCAGGGGGTCATGTGACCAGTTTGTTTGAAGAATTTAAGACAATAATGGGATATTGTGAGGCTACACTTTCTGAGAGTTACAGCTCATTTGCAAAACACCTTTCATTGGAGAGAAAGTGAAATTGTACCTCAGTGAAATTTTAGAAATATAGCTTTTCCTACAGTCATTTCAATGAATGATTTTTTTTATTTTAATCAAAATCTTCCCATGGATTATAAGCTGATGTTCATGACTCTCAATTAATACGTGCAAAAATGCCTCATCAAAGAACATGGGTATTTACTGTACAACTCTCAGTGTTTAAAGATAAGATAAGCCAACAGAGTTTCACTCTGTGTTTTATCACGGTTTCATTGATTGACATGTGCTTTGTCTGAGGGGCATGTTCAGATCGAAAGGCTTTTGAGACTGTGCGTGTGTGTCCATTGTACTGCACTGCTCTGCCTGAGAAAAGAAAAATAAAGGTTAAAGTATGTCACAGACCTGTCACCTTTTCCTCTGTGTCTGCCCTCATCTTCCCATTTCTTTTGTTGTTTATTTTCTCATGGTTCTACATGGCAAACATCTTCTTCTTCCTTTTACTCTCCTCCCCTTTTTGCCTCCTACTGTTCATCTTTCTTTCTTTCTTTCTTTCTTTCTTTCTTTCTTTCTTGCTTTCTTTCTTGCTTTCTTTCTTTCTTTCAAGCTGTATAATCTTTCTCTCTCTTATTCATTCATTTATGACGGTCCTCATCTGTTTCCTTCATCCTCTTTGTTTACTATTCCCATTTACATTTCTGGCATGCTTTTTAATGTCATTGTTCTTTTTACTAATTTCATCTTGTGTTCCACTCTCTTTTCTATTTAGCTGTTTACATTGTGTATAATTTTTTACCACCTCTTTTCTGTTTTAATTTTTGGCTTCACCTTTTCCTTCATCCTTTCCCTTTCACTCATTCCCAAGCCACATTATTTCCCTGCCCTCTGCCATCACTGGCACCTCTGCAGATGGAATTTAATTTTTCACATTCCCCAGAAATAGGAAAAGAATGTGGGGGAAAAAAATAGTGTCAGCAAAAGATTTATAAGACATAGAAAATCAAGAGCCGGCGATTCTCTCTGCTGTGTTTGTGCTCCAGGGTCCTCTCTGCTCTTGCTACAGCACACTATTGCTATCACTGCCTGATACCCTACCACACCCCTCGCTCCCAACACACACATACACTTCTCCCCCCAGGAGCCTGTCAGATGATAAAGAGACGTTGTCAGGGACTGATTATTGGCCTCCCAACTAAAAACAAGTAAAACATCAAATACACAAAGACCACACAGGGACTTGACTTTTGTTTTTTTTAAATTTTCCTCCATAAATCTCTCTCTCTTTTCCATGTTCTTCATTTTGTCTGTGTTAGAAGTATTGTGTTTGGTCGACTGCTGGGGAGCTATTTGATTTGTTCTGCCGTTTTAGAGCTCATGTTGTTTCTGGTGTGTTGTTTTTATTATGACGGCTTTATTCATATCCGTGCCTGTGGCAGCTTGGGTCCTGGTCCTGAGTCACCGGGGAGGTAGATAGGGACAAAGATAGAGCAATAAAGCAAGAAACAGCTGCATCGGCTCAATATGTGACAGGCAGTTTGTGTGCAAATGTGTGCGCATGGACTTCTGTGCAGCACGTGAAGCAGTGCTGACGTGGGTGGGAACGACAAAGCGCAAGACTCATATTATAACAAAAAGATTTGCCCAGTTTTCTTTTCAATTTCTCTGCCCTATTCATGTAAGTGTGCACACAAGACACACTTGATGTTCATCAAACAATGTGTGACAAGTGTGTAATTTGTCATTCAACATGTCTGCAGCAGCAGGGAGATGGGTATCACACCATACATCACTGTGATGAAGTTTGACTCATGAGTCATATATCAAGCCCCTTACCCCTTCATTCAATGTTAGGATAACCCATAGACAGGTAAGTCACAACCAGTGGTACAAATCACCATCCACTGAAGGACTGCAGGCATTTCTATTACAGGTGTATATTGTATATTTTCTCTATTCTATATTTAATTTTGTTTATATGTTGGTGCTTTTTTTGTTTTTTAATTGTGATCTTTTCTATTGAAAGAGGCATAACTCATAAATACCAATCTGCTTTATAAAAGTAGCATTCACTTGTAATGGCCTTATCGCCTTACATTTACGTTCCCAGTGCTTTTTCATTTTTCTTTTACTAGGACAAATTAAGAACTTTGGAGAATGCTTGAAGCTATTGTTTTATTGATAAATAAATCAAAACAATGTTTAAAATGACATGTGATTCGGCTCCACCATGGTAGACGTGTTGGTCTGTTGCTATCAATAAAACATTTGTGTCCTAAAATGGACCCCAACAACCTATGCTAATAAGTTAGCAGAACAAAGCATGGTATGCTAAAGGTATACAGTATGTGAATCCAATATGTCCTGCTATAAATTAGGAGCAGTGGGAATATTCTAACTATGTGTACTTGTATAAGCACCAGATAAACAGAAATGCATGGCAAACCTTTAAATTTAACTTAGAGTGGATATTTGGTATTTGTCAAGAGCTTAAGAGACGACTCAATAATTATATCAAGTGACGAATAAATAGATCAAAACTGATCAGTCTACTTCTAGACATTAGAGGCTAGATTTTGAGACTATTTTCCTGCATAGCCAAAATGTGGATTAGGAGGACATGTATCTATTTATTGAAAAATGGAATGCAGCAGAATCTTCCACCATTACCTGTTATGTTTTAAAGTTTGGGAGCCAATTTGACACATTGTAATTCAAAACACATTCCCTTAAATTTTACAATACCTCATCATAGAGTCAGGAAACAGCCACCCAGCTCATCACAAAAACAGTAAATAACTGAGAGGATCATAGAAAATAATTGCTATGTATTTTTTTGATTGCAGGCTAATCGCAGAAAGTTTCAGAGTGACAGATGAACATCCTCAAACTCACTGTCAATCCTGCATGCATGTGGACAGCACGAGAGGAGAGGCGCTGAGCTGCTGCGAAAGAGCTGCTGACTGAGATTACTCTGAACAGCATGGAAAAGAAGAAATAACAATATAATAGATTTTTGTATATTTCTCACTTTTGCCCCTTGATAACTCGTTGCTGTTGCTGTACTGGATTGCCTTCTCTGAGTTCTTTGTTAACAGTGTGACATTATGGGTTGTAAATTAAGTTTTCACTGTGTGAGGATATTGACATGTGAGGTGAACTTGTGTGAAAAGTGTCATCTGTGCCAGCCTCAAGGTTGATATGTGAATGTTGGCAGCCCAGAGAAATGTAGTCAATGTTTTGTGTATTTTTATTCTGGTGCATATGTATTTTGCTTAACCGCTTTGTAAACTGTACCTTTACATTTAGTGTCATCTAGTTTTAATCTTGATGTGTTGTTGTAGCAGTCCAAAATTAGAAACTCCGACTGATTATTACAGCTACACCCATTGCAAATACTTATTTGCTAACAATGAAAAAAGCCACTTAAACTTACATGTTTTTTTTTTGTTTGTTTGTTTTTTTTCTTTTCTAGACGGTTGAAAGAAACAGCTACACTATGCTTACTGGTAAACGGTTGCATGTGAAAATACCACAATTAGGTCTCCTGTACTCCCAGGACAGCAATATCCTGCTGCAGCTCCAATCGGGCCTTACTGAACAGAGAGACATTTTCAAATAAAGAAGGAAGCAAGGACATAAGACTGGAATTAAGGGGATGCTACCGACAAAATGTGAAGTCCATTTCTTCACTATATTTCTTATAATTTTACAGCAATCAGTGCAGGATTGTTGGCAGTTCCATTGTATGTGAGTGTGTGCTTGTGTGTGTGCTCTCCCAATTCTCTGTTCTACCCCCAGCTGAGGGAGGCAGACAGGAGTAGAAGGAGCAGTAGTATGGGTTTAGCAGGGCCCGTGGTGAGAGATGCAGCCCCCCCACTGCCAGAAGAGCCCAGGTTGGAAACAGTGGCCCTCTCTGAGTATAGCGGGATGACATCAAATTGGTCGCCTTCATCAGCATCCTGCTCATCTGTCTGTGTCAGTTGTTCCTCTTCCTCACTTTCCACCACCTGTCAAGGACAAATCAGTATGAGTGGAAGGTGCTATAGAATTTATCAGCTTAGATCTGAAATGACATCATGAGAGCCTCTGTGTTCTCAGACACACCTCTACACAGCTGTTTTGTGTCTGCATTGTGCATGGAACTCTGTTAGAGCTGGTAATAACATCAGTGTCAATGACTCATTGTTATAAGGGTTTTATTTATGATCAGGAGGAAGCAAAAATGTATGTATTTTTCTTTTCTTTACTTTAAAATGAAATTTTGTCTTTCTGGCGTGACAATGTCAATAAAAAGACTTGCTGTACTGCATTTTCTCAGTCAACTGTATCCTCTCCTCCTATCCAGACGTGTGATGGTTCATTTTGGATTTACATGGAGCTATTGACTGAGGATGTTTTCCAGGTGGAAATTTAAAAGTACATTTTCCTTTAAATACATGACTGTTGAGCAATATTCATTATAGTAATGATTTATTGCATTACAACTGTAGCAGAAAAGAATGTTGTTTTACATTACAGCTAAAGTGACCTCTATGAACAGAAATCTGGATACACATGTATAATGCTAAATTATAATCGGATTAGATCACATAGCTGCACAGAGTACTACTAATTGCCACAGCTTCAAAGCATTTAACTGGAAAAATAAGTTTACTGGGTAACACTTTCTATGAAGGTTGTATTTATAATGCCCTATGAATGCACTCATAATGTTTTATAAGGTGTCTATAAAGCATTATAATGGTCATTATTACCATCTATACATATTCACAAGTCGTTATAACCAACTTCATGATGCATTATGACAACTGGTTACGAATGATTATAATTTTAATCTGAATAGTGCATTATAAATATGTCAATATCTGCCTAGTCACTTGTTAGTTTTATAATGCATCATAACTATTTTGCTTTGCTAAATGTGCATAGTGATGCATAATGACTTTTGACTTAGCCTATAGTGCTTTATATCTGTAGTTATAAGTATATGTAATAAAGTTATAATAATGAATACATCTCCCTACAGCACACTGTTATAAACAGCTATGCAATATCATAAGTGCTATTTGTCAGTGCTAAGTAAAGTGACAAGAATATGACACTATTATTAACAGATATAAGTTACTATGAGTAATTAAAAGGTGCAATGAACTAAGTCCTGAGTCTGGCATCTTTACCCCATATGCACAGTGTTAATATCATAGGTGTTATTTGTCAGCTTTAGGTAAATTAGAGCAAATGAAATGCCTGGACAGTAAAGACAAAAGAAATGCATTTAGTTCACTTTATTTTCATTTAAACCAACACACATAATCAGAATGATTATCAACGCTCTGAGCACATTACACAAACACATGAAACAGGCCACAAATGTGGCACGGCGTGGTCCTAGAGATGTGGCCCTTAAAAGGGCCTTTGGGTTGGTGACGTGATTCAGGGTCAGAGGTCAGGAGATGGTTTGACAGCAACTACAAGAAGAACAGAGGCAAATCTTTAGTGCTCTAGCTGGGTTTGTTTTTTATGCAGAAAGGTTTGATTGAAAACAAATAAACAGATCAGGTTTTTTTTTTGTTTAAAGCAGCCTAATGAAACATTATGTTACCGCATATCGTGCAGGCAGCGCAGATTACCCGTAGGTGACCTAAGCTAGCTAGACGAAAGTTACCAGACACGGCTAGTTTTAATTCACAAATTAGATCGTTTTCATATTCTTGCGTTTAATGATTGAAACCATTCGAAATAATTGCTTTAATATGTAAACGATGTGCTTCATGTAAGCAAAGTAAGGCATTAGCTCAAAAAACACTAGCAGGACAGAGAGACAACATACCTGTCCTGGAGAGGACTCAGAGGAGAAAGGAAAGAAAAGCCGCTTTACGACTAGTACATACAGTCAATGCTTTACGACAGTGGGAGGAGCTGGGGACGGAGGTGGGTGGGTGGGGTCAGAGGTCAGGGGTCATGGACTAAGGAATGACATTTCTACAATAATAATAATATTAATAAAAACGATATCAAAATAATATCTGACGGCATTCAATAAATAAATAAGAAGCGGTGTCACGGTGGATGTGAAACTGTCACGAAAATTAATCTATTGTTTGGTGCCTGCCGATTTTTCTCAAATTTTCATGCCGCTCGAAACGAATTTCAAACTGATGTATTTCAATTGGAAGTTATTTCGTGAGGACGACTGTCAATGGGACACTGCGCAATGAAGAGGTTTGATTTAATTTCATTTAGACTAGATTTGTAATGGTCTTATTTCGGTTTTCAATGTAACGTCAATTTTGCTGCAGGATTCGGCACTTTGAGATTCGAAAAAAAATGAATGGTTATTTGTTATATTGGTCTCTTATACAGGATCGCTAGAAATGTCCGCCTTTATTGAATGCCGTCAGATATTATTTTGATATCGTTTTTATTTATATTATTATTATTGTAGAAGTGTCATTCCTTAGTCCATGACCCCTGACCTCTGACCCCACCCACCCACCTCCGTCCCCAGCTCCTCCCACTGTCGTAAAGCATTGACTGTATGTACTGGTCGTAAAGCGGCTTTTCTTTCCTTTCTCCTCTGAGTCCTCTCCAGGACAGGTAGGTTGTCTCTCTGTCCTGCTAGTGTTTTGTGAGCTAATGCCTTACTTTGCTTACATGAAGCACATCGTTTACATATTAAAGAAATGATTTCGAATGGTTTCAATCATTAAACGCAAGAATATGAAAACGATCTAATTTGTGAGTTAAAACTAGCCGTGTCTGGTAACTTTCGTCTAGCTAGCTTAAGTCACCTACGGGTAATCTGCGCTGCCTGCACGATATGCGGTAACATAATGTCTCATTAGGCTGCTTTAAACAAAAAACGTGATCTGCTTATGTGTTTTCATTCAAACCTTTCTGCATAAAAACAAACCCAGCTAGAGCACTAAAGATTTGCCTCTGTTCTTGTAGTTGTTGTCGAACCATCTCCTGACCTCTGACCCTGAATCATCTCACCAACCCAAAGGCACTTTTAAGAGCCACATCTCTAGGACCACGCCGTGCCACTTTTGTGGCCTGTTTCATGTGTTTGTGTAATGTGCTCAGAGCGTTGATAATCATTCTGATTATGTGTGTTGGTTTAAATGAAAATAAAGTGAACTAAATGCATTTCTTTTGTCTTTACTGTCCAGGCATTTCATTTGCTCTAATTTACCTAAAGCTGACAAATAACACCTATGATATTAACACTGTGCATATGGGGTAAAGATGCCAGACTCAGGACTTAGTTCATTGCACCTTTTAATTACTCATAGTAACTTATATCTGTTAATAATAGTGTCATATTCTTGTCACTTTACTTAGCGCTGACAAATAGCACTTATGATATTGCATAGCTGTTCATAACAGTGTGCTGTAGGGAGATGTATAGAATTATTATAACTTTATTACATATACTTATAACTACAGATATAAAGCACTATAGGCTAAGTCAAAACTCATTATGCATCACTATGCACATTTAGCAAAGCAAAGTAGTTATGATGCATTATAAAACTAACAAGTGACTAGGCAGATATTGACATATTTATAATGCACTATTCAGATTAAAATTATAATCATTCATAACCAGTTGTCATAATGCATCATGAAGTTGGTTATGATGACTTGTGAATATGTATAGATGGTAATAATGACCATTATAATGCTTTATAGACACCTTATAAAACATTATGAGTGTATTCATAGGGCATTATAAATACAACCTTCATAGAAAGTGTTAAAATTTACCCAAAGTTACCCATCACTATTACAGACAGCAAATCCAATGTGTTTGGCTGAAGGCACTTAACGCAACTGTTCATTTAAAATGCGACTCCAGAACAAGAAAACGGCCGTTCTTGTAACAGCTGTTTGACAGCAGATCAGTTTAAAATACTACAGGAGGGAATGGAACAAGAAGAAGCAGCCACAGCTGTTATATGAAGAGCTGAAGGTTGCACACATACAGCTTCTCAGTGAGGAACTCAGGTGCCGTACAGCACAAAACCAATCAAAAATCAAAAACAATTCATGTATTTTATTTATTAAATGTTCTTCCTAATGGGTTGGGGTCTAATTACTTTTTAGATTCTAAAAGCCTGAAAACAAATATGCAATAACGTTTACAGACTTATCCAAGACCAACAAGTATGTGTCATGTAGGTGAACATTTTTTGGGTTTTTTTTTTTTTTTTTTGGTTAATGCTTTCTGCATTATCTTTGATACCTGCTTGGAGTTACCATTTTTTGACTGACTTTGCACGACTAATTTTTTCTGTATTGTGACACTCAAATAAGCAATAAACAGGTTTGCCTGCTTCAGGGTGAAGGAATGGATCATTGGTGGGTTCTTTTCAAAGAAACATGAAAGTAATTGTTATTAGTGAAACAAATTGGAATGAGTAAATGTGCCCAGTGGCTGACAGTGTATCAAGGTGAGAGCTTAAGGCTGACCAGCTGAAAGAACAGCTTGCACCTAAGCTTCAACCTTTCTGCAGCTGGATCAATTATTCTTAGTCAGTATCTTTTGTTGAGTTTTGTCACCTTTCCTTTAATCTACTGCTCCTATAACTTTTTGGTGAGGGAAAGAAAAAGCCTGAAGTACATTGTTAATATTTCTTTGA
This sequence comes from Mugil cephalus, assembly GCF_022458985.1. NCBI lineage: Eukaryota > Metazoa > Chordata > Actinopteri > Mugiliformes > Mugilidae > Mugil > Mugil cephalus. The sequence continues at coordinate 1,162,750 of NC_061774.1, forward strand.
AGATAATTGAAGGGAAGAAAATAGGATTGGGTTCTTTTAAAACCAGCATAGATCCATGTTTTCTTGAGAAAAAATGTATACTATTTCAGGAGCGTCCCTTCAGTAATGTCCTGAAGCAATAGATGTTAGGCTACTTTGCAAAAAGCATGTCTCATCCTAGTGTTGTGAGTTTGATGACACCGGGGTATGTCTGAATTTGTACAAAATGTCTTCAGGTGAGTTAATAGATCATTTATATGGTACTGTAGTCGTAGGGATTAATCAATTTAATTGACAATTCTTACTTGAACAGATTCATGAAAAGTTAAAAATCATGGAAAATAACCAAAACAATACAGAGCTAATTTAAATCTATTCTCATCTGACTAGTGGGAGTGACTGGCAGACTATTGCTTTTAGAAATCTATCTTAGATATTGTTTGATGCAGTCCCCTTGAAATCGGAGGATCCAGATAGGGCAGAGTTTGTACCGCTGCCAGGTTCTCCTCCAACTAATATTCTCCTAGTGGTATGTAGGTGAACATGGACTAATACATTCATGTGTTGTTCTCTTTTAAGCTTCTGTAACACATGCTTTCCTTTCAGTTTGCTTGAGGTACATGCCATTGCCTCTATCTCATTGCCTCTATCTCTAGAATTACATAGTTCCAGTTTGGCGTAATTTGTATTAGAGATGTTTATATAAATAGCTCAGCTCATGGTATTTGTAGGAGGTAAAATCCCTCAAACTAATTGTGCTTGGAAAATTTTAAAATTAGTTCAGTATTAGTTATGATGATGCTGATGATGATGATGATGATGATGATGATGATGATGATGATGATGATGATGATGATGATGATGATGATGAGGATGATTACAACGTCTTACATTTCTGGGGCCCATCTTGACTTTATGTCTGCAACTATAAGGAGAAACACTGACAGTGATGAAGACACTATATTTAAGTCTTTGCAGCCTGGTTGTCCCAGTACTAGAACCAGGCTGTACAAAATGACAAATGATTAATAAAGAGAAGACGACAAGCTGTATTTCAAAGTTATACACTGTCTCTGTAATTTGTTTGCGTTGGCCTTACAGTTTTGTAGCTGTGACTGACAGAATTTGGAAATGTTTTATTTATGCTTTTTCTTAATGTGGCATGCTTTCTTCAACCAGTGTGTTAGGATTAATTTGCAATCAATAATAAGAAAACTAATTCATATTAAGGTGTAAATGCAAAGGCCCAGGATAATTGCACAAAAATATATCCAGTCATTGGTCACATCTTAAGAGGTGTACAAATTATTTCCACATAATATGTATTATGCATGTTTTCCATTCTGTTTGAAATTGTGTTCATTAAAACATTAAAAAAATGCATTTTCTGTTTCTTTACTTAAAATGACATAATTTCCATATGTATGCTTATTTACTGTTTAACTATGTCCAAACAGATTTGTCTATCAATGAAATAATTAACAAGGCCCTATAGTAAAAAGTCAAAATGACATAAAAACCCCACCTTACTTTAGATTTGACTGCATCTACTGTGGAACTGTAACATTTAAAACATAGGGCAGTCGTCAGTGTTTCTAAATTTGACTGTTGTTTTTCCATCTGCTGAAGCGGATACTCAGCATTTGAAGTGAAACCTTTCAAATTCTGGAAAAATCACTTTAGAGGAACAAGTGAAATCTTCTCAGAGAGACACGACGAGCAGCTGAGTGACAGACGGATGAGGAGATGTGGAGCAGGTATGGATTAGAGAGGGGTGGCTCATTCCATCTTGCTTGAATGCAAGATGGAATGAGCTGAGAACTGAAAAAGTAGAGTGAATAAGTAAATTAATACATATAAAATACATATATATAAATACAAATAGAATAAGAGAAGGAGGGAAGGGAGGAATGAAGACAAAGACTTGGGGACAGAACGAGAAAGTGGGGGAAGACATATGGGCATGAATAAATTCATACTAATGAAGCTTGACTGATGTACTGCTTCCAACCAACACCTCATCTAATCCTCTCACTGGGAAAGAGACACAGACAGACACAGAGAGAAAGATGGAGTGAGCAAGCAGAGGAGGCCAACCAAGGAAGAGAGAAAGAGTTGGAATCCCCCCTTGTCTGCCGGCCCAGATTATGTCTGGCAGTGAGGCATGCTCGGAGCCCGGGAGTCACAGCAGATTGTGGTCAGGCCAAGGTTAGAGTAGCCAGGACTGCGATTGGATTGGACCATGTTTAATGGTTAGAGCTAGACACGAGCAGCCAGAAGCTGTGACTCTCAAAACATATGTGTCCTCACCACATTTGAGATGTATGCGTGTGTGTGTTGCTGTCTGCATTACTGGGCTGGCACAATCAGACAATATCCGACAGGACTGAAATCACTTCAGGGCCAAGATTTGTCTGTGCCACATACCGTGAAGCTTGACTGGCAGGGGGAAACAAATTATACAGACACAGTCAAGACAGTTTGCTCATAGTTGAGGTCTGATTCTAAGCCCCTCACCACCTCGAATGGCAGGACAATGTGTTGTTTAAAGGAGAACTTGACTTTTTCCACTTTGAATATGTAGGTATTCTTGTTTTCAAGAAACGCGACTGAACTTCATCACTATTTTTGTCAAATAGATTTTTATTTTATTTTTTTATTTTAACTGGGTTGTGGAAGCAGCATATAACTTTTGGGAAGCAGAGTTTGACTGGGAGTTATTTCGTGGTGTTACATTGAGATGCCCACAGTCTCTCTCTCTCTCCATGTACACATACATACACATATATATGTGTGTTTTATGATTTGCATAAAAACACTTTAATTTTGATAGGCACCGGGACAATATAACTGACTGTACATTTGTCAGGCACTTTATCAGAATATACCAGTACTAGGTCAAGTCTCCCTTTGCTCTCAAACGGCTTCTGTTTTTCTTGTAAGTTTTTTGCTTCATGTTGACATGATTGCATCACATCCTTTCTGCAGATATGTCAGCTGCATATCACTAAGGTGCTCTGGATTTGCTCTGCCACTGAAATGCACTGAACTTTAATAAAGTCACTGTGAACTTAATTACTTGTGGTGCAGTGCATTGTCATATTGTAAGTACCCATTAGATGAGGGTAAACTTAACCATAAGTCACCATAGTCTGCAGAAATATTGATATTCTTCCCAAGACAGGATGGTATAAATGGGACCACAGTGTGTCCACAAAATATATGTCATTCTGCTACACCAGGGGTCCAAGGTGTAAGACTTGGCTTTGACAGTGAGCAATTAAACTGAAGTTTCTGGTTTTTACTTACTTGCATAGCTGTCAGACTGATTGGAAAATTGCACCAATAAGCAGGTGTACAGGTGCTCCTAATAGAGTGCTTACTAAATGTATGTAGTAGTAGTTAAAATGTGTACTTCAAAAATTTAAATTGGTGAAATATTACTTGTAAGTATGAAAAACATATCATATATCACGGTATTTTTCAAAATTCTCATGGTATTAAGGGATATTGCAGTATTTCTTTTTTTTTTTTCATGGAAGTTTACGTGTTCACAATGTGTTCACAACATTTTCGACTGGTTGAGAGAGGAATTAATGCAGTAGATTTACTAAGGATGGACTATTTTACTGCAACGATGAGTAAATATTGTAGAATAATCCCACACTAGTAAAACAGGTTTGCATGGCCCCGTGTTAGCGCTGCCTGCTGATGTGGAGCCAGGGACATTTACAGCGGAAATACATTTACATTTACGGAGATAAAAAAGAATTAAATGTTTTCAAGATGAAATGAGGAAACACAGACAATTACGGTTTCATTTATTTTGACAATTTATTCATATTTAAACATATTTAAATTACTATGTCTGTAATGTCAATGGCATTGAAATAGTGGTAGCCTGCACGCATCTCTCAAACAGCAGACACAGCACGTTTTTTAGTGCTGTGTCTGCTGTTTCATTTATCGGACCTTTCCGCCTGCACCACTCCTCACAGTGACACATTCACACCGTGCATGTTTAGAAGTGGGAACGCCCTTAATTATGCAGCACTACACTGGTATGCTGGTATATTAAAAATTCATATCATAACAAAAAAAATACCAGTATTCGATATGAACCTGTATACCACCCAGCCCTAATACAAAACATAAATGATTAGACTTCTATACTTTTACTTGTGAACATACAATTCGGAATAGCTCAACATGAAACTGATGAAGTCTGTCTCATTCTATGGATTTCAGCAGTCTTAATATTAGTGCTCCTGGCAGATCATTCCCACTCTGTAGAATCTTTTGAGGCTCACTGACTCAAGTTCTTTGATAACTCCTGCCCGCAAGCTACTCTTGTGATCTTCAAATCAAATGCTGATTCACCATTGCGTTCAACTAAGGCTGTCAAGAGGTTTCACCTTCTCCTGAGGACCTCAGCCATAAGCATCTTTACAGTAGGTTTGATACTAATGATTAGTTTATAATTTATAAACATTAATACATTTAAATGTATACATTTATTTAAATAAACAAATACATCATATTATTTACACATGTACTAAGAGTTATAAAGTGTGTTAATAGATGGCTTATAAACCTGAATTCTTACTGTATTTGTGATATATGAAGGTAGGTATAAAATATTGATTGATTGTTAGTACACTATTTGTGTGCACTCATCTAAAGTGAGAAATGTCCATACCTTTTAAAGCGTTTACAAAGGCAATTTAAAGTTATATTCTCAACAAAAAAAAAAACAAAACAAACACAAAGCTCAGTTAACACACCACATTTCACAGCTGTGCTGTTTGAAGCAGTGACAAAAAAAGTCTCCAGTAATGAAGGTACATAAAAGAACCAGTGATCAGCATCATCACATCATAATAACACCAACGCTGTTTTAATGACAGACAGTGTTAAATAACTTCTATAGTCAATACTTGTAATTTGTAATTGTAGTTGTTTTGTATTTATTAGTAATTCTTATTTAGGTTTATTTATTATCTACACTGATCAGGCATAACTTAATCAGTTTGGGATCAAGTTTAGTTGTTCCTAAAGCGTTATTGTGTGTGTGTCAGGCTGCATCCTGCTGGGGATGGCTGCTGCCATCAAGAGTGTCATTGCTATGGGATGGGGGTGTCTGGGTGTCTGGGGGTCTGGTCTAGGTGGGCGCTGCATGTCTAAATGACATCCACACTAATGCCAGGTCCAAAAGTTTCTCGGCAGAATTGAATGTCACAATTAATGTTATTCACTTCTCCTGTCAGTGGTTTTAATGTTGTGGCTAAACAGCGTATAGTAGTTACTTTATAACTACAAAGACAGAATATTTTGAAGGGGTCACTAATGAACAGACATCACAGTGCTTTATTCTTTTGCCTTTGCGATACTTTACAGTCGGTTGTGTGCTTTTTTTTTTTTTTGTGAATGAATGAGGCAAAACACAGCTGTGTGGACTTTGTCCAAGTACAGTTATTGTTGCACATGTGCAAACAAGCAGTTGATTCGGTAGTGACAGGCAGCACAACCAATAAAGATGGAAGACGCTAAACAGCACGCTGGCCTGCTCCATGGGAAATTTGAGTTTTAAAAAATCAACAAGAAGAAACAGTCGACCAACATAAAGTATTATGCACACTCTCCAGGAAGAAGTTTTCTTTTCACCTTAAAATACCACATTAACGCGAAGCGCACATTAGTTGGGGATTTGATTAGCACTTCAGCTAATGTGTCTCCCAGCTTGTGACAAACCATGACAAAGACAAGCTGGCAATGCTGGCTTGCTACTCCGGCAACTGCTCCATGTGAGAGACTGTTCTCAGTTGCAGACAACATTGGAAATCAGCTTTCCTATCGGACAATGTCAAAAAGTACATTTGTCTTAGTAGCAGCTGAAAGAGGAGTAACAGCGCTACATAAATGTGGATAAATGTTTGTTTAAAAAAAGAGACAAAAAGTTGATAAGTTGCTTCAAGTTGTTTTGTCGAAACTGTTGAAGGGGTTTAATAAACACCTTAATTGCATATGTATTTCCTTCTTTCTAAAGTCTGTTTGCTCATTCAAAATGAAACGCGATTAATATTGATTAAAACTGAATGATCGAAATTACTATCCACAGCAACCCTGAGATTAACCTGATTAAAGATTGAGTTTGACAGCAATAATTTAAACATAAACTGACAGCATTAAAAACCACTATACTAGCCATTAGCAGTTGTTGTGTAGATCATCTGCATCAATGTAAAAACAAATATGATAAGAAAACCCATTCATACTAAAGCTGAAAAAAACCTCAAAACATGATGATTTTGTAAGGAAAAATTGTAGTTTTAATAAATCCTAGAAAACTTGAGAAAAGTGTTCAAATGTTAAAACTTAAAATAGCTGTGTGCAATGTCCTGGTTCAAAAGAATAAGTGTACAAAACTTGAATGTAGCAAAAGAGACATAAAAGATAAAAAGCAATACAAATAGAAAAATGACTACAACAGAAAAACAAAAGACATTGTTACAGTGATGTGACAGGCTCAAACCAAAGGTGAGGGCCTTAGATTTGAAGTCTGAAGTCTGATCGTAATTTAAAATGTGAAGGCAGTGTACATGTGGAGTTCAAGTGTACTCACAATGTTGTTGGTCTCAGGCAGGTGATTGTTGCTCAGCAGCTCGTCCTTCTGAACCAGTGGGGAGGGTCTAGGAGCAGGAGGTTGTGTGATGTCTGCAGGCAGGGAACCAGGGCTTCCCATCCAACTGATAGAGTTACCTGCATGGAAACACAGCCACATAACTGCCTCCGTTTGTGTGTGCGTGCATGCACTTGGCTGGCCTGTGATGCTGCATATGAGTGGGCGTGAACCAACATATCTGTTTGGCAGTTTTATTGTTAGAGCTGTCAGCATCTTGATAAATCACCAATCTTTATGGGAAATGCATTGACGCATTGATCCAGACTCAGTGTTTGCACATACAGACTCAGTGTGTACTGACAGTCTTATTGACAACTGCAGTGATTGAGTGACAGCTGGAGGGCTTTACCCTCGAGCTCTTCTCTCTGTTCCTATCTAGCCTCATGATGCACATCAACGCATGGCGACTTTTCTGAATGGTGGGCTAGTTTTCACTGTGAGCATCACTGCAGGAGGAGGCCACTTAAAAAGATTCAGCTGACACGGTGTCAAAGAGATGCTTTAATTTATTCGTTTTGAGCTATGCCTTGCTGTAACTTTGATGGTGCCACATTAATGCTTTTTCTGATACTCAGATACATCAAAAACACATTACCAACAGTTTAGTTATGTTTGTCAGATGTCTATTAAACATTACTGTCTATATTCAGTTAAACACATCTACGTATTCAAGTGGTCTGAGGTAAAAAGCATCTGAAATAGCATGCAGAATACACATGTTATTAGGAAATGTTGGTAACACTTAATAATAACTGAACAATGAAGCATTAATAAAGTTAAATACTTAAGGCAAGACACTACAGGTGAATGGCGTAAAAATTTTAACTGATAGAAATCACCATGAAACTTCTCCAGTTAATTAATTAAATAATATATTTTTTTTTTGTATTACAAATTTTCAATGAATTTGTGTTTAAATATGCAAATGATGAGTTACCTACTTAAATATGCACTAATTCACATACTCCAAAAAAATCCTTGTTTTTAGTTACATAGTTTTTTTAAGTAACATACATCTAGAAAGTTTGGTATGTGTAAGCCCTACTGAAGTGGAGATTTCTGGCTCAGACTATGCAGAAAAACACATTTTGAGAAAAACAGACTGCAAAATCACGTATGTGTTTATTGGACACCAGTATGTACCAAAACCAAATCTATTAAAATCCTTCAAAACATATCATATAAGGTGAGGAGACAACAGGAGAGACAGAACCAATGCAAGGCTGCAAGATCTGATGGCATCAGCCCCAGAACACTGAGGACCTGTGCCAGCTAGATGTCTGATGTTATCCAACATCTTTTCAACCTGAGCCTCAGCCTAGAGAGGGTACCGTGTCTCTGGGAGACTCTGGTGCTGGCCCACCTAAGGCTGCAGGTGAGATTGTCTTTAGACCCCCTACAGTGTGCCTACCAACCGAGTCTGGGGGTGGATGATGGGGGTGCAGGCTCAGTGAGAATCACTTTCTTTGATTTCTCCAGCGCCTTCAACACCATCCAGCTTTTGTTGCTGTGTGGGAAGCTGCGGTGGATGGATGTTGGTGCATCCACTGTCTCTTGGATCACTGACTACCTGACAGACAGGCCACAGTTTGTGCATTTGTGGGCACCCCACAAGGGACTGCTCCGTTGCTCCATTCCTGTTCACCTTATACACCACTGACATTCACCACAACTCAGAACCATGTCACATACAGAAATTTTCTGATGACTCTGCGGTTTTGGGGCAAACGTGGTGGATGGGACAAGTATAAAGGACTGGTGGACAGAATGTGGGGTGGGCTGGAAGAAATCACCTGCTGCTTAACATGGGGAAGACCAAAGAGATGGTGATTGACTTCAGGAGAAAAGGAACAGCTCCTCAGCCACTCAGCATCCTTGGTAGGGATGTGGAGATAGTGGAAAAGTACAAATACCTGGGAATGACCATCGACAACAGACTGAACTGGAGAACCAACAGTACAGCTGTGTACAAGAAGGCCTGCAGCAGACTCTCCTTCCTGAGGAAGCTGAGGTAGTGGGGGAAGTGGGGAAGTGTGTAGTGGGGGAACAGCATTGCAGCCAGTGACGCCAACAGACTGAATAAACTGATCAGGAAGGCTGGCTCTGTCATTTGCTGCACACAGAAAAACTTTTGAAGTGGTGGTGGAGAGGAGGACACTTAACAAACTGTTATCAATCATGGATAACGCTGACCACCCTCTCCACCAGTTGATAGTCAGTCAACGGAGCTCGTTCTCCAAGAGACTCAGACAACTCTGTTGTCTCAAAGAATGCTGCAGGAAATCTTTCCTGCCTCAAGCCATACGCATGTTCAACTACTCATCCGCATGTGACAGATGACTCAAGACATTATTTCTTTTCCCTTTTGTATTCACTTATTTCAATTGACTTTTTTATAACCCTTTTTATAATTCTTGTAAATATTGTGTATATAGTATATTGTGTTTTCCTGTTATATAGTACATATAGTATGTATGGTCCCCTCCCCCTCCATCTTCTTGTGAGGGTCTCTGGTCTGGAGTTCTGAATATCAGGCCTGTGGCATTCTAAGCTACATCTGCTGTCATGGCCTCATCAACCAGCCCAGTCTTCATGGCCTCCTCCAGTTGTCCACACCTACCCAGATGAACAATTCTCCAACCTGCCCATGATTTCTCTTATACTCTCATCATCAGCTATGCCTTGTATTTTCTTATCTTCTCTGTTTCTGCTCGGCTGACCTTTGGCAGATGGGTCCCTCTTGTCTCCCTGTTAAAAGGAGTTTTCTTTTTTCTGTTTAAAAAGAGTTTGTCTTGCCACAGTCGCCCTCAGGCTCTGGAGGTTTCAGGTCGGTTTTTGTAAAGCGTCTTGAGACAATTTGTATTGTTATTGGTCTATATAATCATACTAACATATTTAATGTCAAAATATCAGATTAAGTTCATTCAAGTGTGAAACATGAATGATGGGTCATTGATGATTGGTGTGATCATCTCCACCTCCGTCTCCTTTTACCAAGGACAATTTACTGCTGAATGAACTCAGATGAGTCTGACTTCCCCTCTCTTCATCTTCATGTTTCTTTTTCTTGACTGTTCATGCCAATTTTAGCTGTAATCTAAGAGTCCAGCTGAACTTATTCAACGCTTTTTAGGTTACAGCTAAAATTAGCATGAAAAGTCAAAAAATGACCATGATCTGGATGACTGAGAACCTTCACAGACAATTTTAGCTGTAATTTTAGCTCTAACTTTCTTGACAGCATTTTTAAATGTCCCTTGCAGATAAATACAGATCTGCAGAATATCCATTCACGTGAAGCTTTTGAATGAATTATGTTGTCGGAAATAGAGACTAGCCTAATTTACAAGCATCTGTACAACATGTTCAGTATTAAGGTCTTTACAAACTAGTTTCTACGGAGTTATCAATGGTTCATCAATGTGTAAGTGAGGAAAGTGATCATTTGGTAAAAAGTAATAAAAAAATATTTACAGACAACTGTAAACATACATAAACAAGATAAATATTAAAAATATGTGATGGAATGGATATATCCAATGACGTAATTTAACTATACATTAAGTATAACAAACTAAGTCTGCCTCACACACTGTTACAACATACATTGCACAAAGGGTGTGCAGAAATAATAAAACATATAGTAACACTGATTCTATCTTTTCTGGATTGCAGTTAAAATCTACAGCTGTTGGTGGCCTTTTTATCTAATATTTACAAGTCAGTACAGATTCAGTTGAATTGTGACACTGAAATATTTTATCATGTTATTATTGTTTTGTATATAAAGATGAATATATTTATTTTGGCACTTCTGTGATCCAGTGTTGACACTGACAATGTTGACAATTTTTTATTCAGCAATTTCTACAGTTTACGACAAGAAAGACATAATTTTACTGCAGTTATGTTCTCTTATTTTTTGACTCTGTAGATGTTTCTTTTATCGTTTCATGTCAAGTGTATGGTTGAATCCAGTATTTCTATCACTCTGGGTTGTGTTTTTCTGTTGAGAAGACCAACCAGCTATAATAATCATTAATTACAGTAAGCATACACATTTATAAATATTTTATTACCACAATTAGTAACTATAGTGCATGTGTAAATAATAGGATGTATGAGTATGAAATTAAGTCGAGCATTATTCATTCACTTGCACTCTTATTAACTACTCCACTAACCATTAGTAAATGTTCATTCAAGTGTGAAAATGTTAAAGACTTTTATAACTGCATTTATAGTTATCAAATTAATGCTTTATAAATGATAAATTATTATTATTATAAAATATTACCACAGTGTCACAGGAGACAAATTATTATCTACTCTTTTCAGAATAAAAACTATTAAGTACTGCACAGTAATAGCCAAGCAAATCTGACAACAGCACGTTTATGGATTTGACTGTGGTTATAGCATCTGACTATTCTTCCCTTTGTATTCTAAAGGTTGTTGATGGTTTTGAATTATGTCTGGTAGAATTGGCCTTTTCCAAATGATAATAACCAGTTGAGATTAATTGTTCACTGTTGACTAGGCGGAACAGTTCAGTCTCTAAGATACTGTGGTCCACAGGCTAGTAGAGAAGGCCTGACACTGGCCTTGCATCAGCTTTGTATTTCACAGCCTCAACCCTTTATGGGGCACTCAATGAAATACTTGAAAATTCTAAATTTCAACCGTAGAGTGTTATGTGTAAGAAGACTTTCCTTGCTTTTGTGGCATTTATGGTAGTTATGGTTCCTTCCTGTTAAGTGGTAAATAATTGTAAACATGTATTTAGACCACATGCTTATAAACATTACTAAGAGGTACCCACATTTTAAAATGAATGCTGAAGTTACCACGATTCTTCACTCTATAAATGGAGATAGCAACAGATGAAATTTGTCCTGGTGTAGACGAATCTATACTGTCTCTGCAACTTTTCTTGCTGGAATTTATATTGTATGTTGGTGTTTAAAAATCAACTTGAATGTTCTGAAATGTTTATATTTGGAAGATGAAAGTAGATCAATAAGCTGCTACACCCCGATTCCAGGTACATGTTTGCCTTCTTTACCACTCTATAAATGAACTTGTAACCGTTGCCAGGTTTGACCTCCTTTCAGATGGTGGTGCCCTAGCAAGGAAAAGGACTTTTGGACACTTCTCACAAAAATGGTAATGTTTGTCCAATTTTTCATTGGTCCAATTTGTAAAAATGCAAAGAACTGTGAAGCTTAGCCCTCTGTACTAGATTTGATCATTTAAAAATCCATATAAGCTTGGTTGAGCTTATATGGTCAAGACAAGTGACTTGTTTCACACAAAAGACATTGTAAAAATAAAAAAAAAATCGTCTGAAAATGATGCTGTCCGAACTGTGTCCAAAGACAAAGGTGAAGCTTTTTTTGGATTTATTGTTGGTGTAAACAATTATACAGCAGTAAGGTTTGTAAATTGGAACACAGTTAGTGTCTATGCAGTACATAGGATGGTTTCGCCAAAAAAGGGTCTTGGTGATGTGAACCTACTCACTGACACATTGCTGGCGTGATCTATACAGGGCCCCACTGACCTCCCTGTCTTCCTCTCTGTCTTCTATAGGAATTCCCCCTTTTTCTCTTTTTAATATGATTATGCAGATCCTAATGTTAAAATGAACTGAAATTATACAAGTCTTCACCAGAGTTTTTCTCAGCTGTTCTTTGTTTAATCAGCAAAAATCCCTATATAATGCAGGACTTGCCTTTAGCCATTTCAGGAGAAATTGTGCTAAAAATGCAGAGACTACAAATGAATATAAAACGGTAAATAACTGCTGAGACATGTTCATGAAACATCTTTTGTATACTCACGCAGGCAGGTGTTGTGGGTGAAGAGGCGTTGCAGTCTCTGACACTCCTGCCACTGGTTGCCACTACCCTCGCAGTTGCACCACAGTGACACGTCTGCAGAACTATTGCTGATGTAATTTGGAGTCATGATGGTACCTGTGGATCAGACAGGTCAAATGTTTGTGACTTATCTTTGGACAAGTCAAAGGTTCTACAATTTTCTCTTTAAATTGTTTAAAACCATGTTCTAAAGACCACTCTTCTGCCTTTTACAGAGTATTTTACAATGAGCAGTTTAGCTGGAAAGAGTTTCTTGCCAAAAACACAAAACAATTTCTGTTTCCACAAATAAAAGATAAACCAATGCCTGCAAAACAACACAAAATGTTTTATATTTGCTAAACTAAATCCAGAAGCCCAGATTTTGGAAATGAGATGGTGCCTGAATTAGGCTTCGACAGCTCTTACAATTACCATAGATCAGTATGTGTTAAAGGGAGAGAAACAGCTAATGGCAGTTCTTTTGATATCAAACACTATTTATGACAATGAAGACACCTAGCAAGAATTAGCCACAGAAGTTCATCAATAAATTCCCCTTTCAACATTTCTTTATTAAACATAATACATCTATGTGTTATTCAGAGAGGTAATGAGAAACACACTGCCCCCTTGCTCCTAGTCATTATGTAAAGCTTAAGTTACCATGCCCTAACCATGCTCAGATCCATTTTTAACACTCACAAACATAGAACCAACATTGATCATCATATATAGCTAATAGGTGGGTTTCTATTCATCTCTTTCAGTGGGCATATTCAATTTGCACATAAAGATGCCTGAAATTCCCAAAATTTCTGTTATGTTTTGTGCATTTTTAATGGTTCCACATATTAACAATAGATCATCATTATGTTTTATTTAAAAGTATTAGATTTTCCACATTTATATATATAAATATATGAACATATTTTTGAGAAAATGACTATGAAAAGGGAGCCACTGGTTTCATTTTACATCCATACTGCCTAAACTTACTTATTACATAAGTAACTGGACATTTTCTGGAGAGTGATCCACCTCTGAGTTCAGGATATACAGTTTCAATATCTGACATAAGCTGTCATCACAGACCTACTATTCAATTTAACATGGTCCTGGTATCCCATTTAATTTGCCATCCTACCAGAATAAACATATAATGCATATGATTTTTATTTATTTATTTTTTTTTAGGAAAACTATGCACTGCATTCATGTAGTTTTCTACTGAAAGGTCTACCAAGATAAAGGGTCGAGTCTTTCAAAAAGCTTTGAGCCTTGTAGGAAAGTCATCTGTCACTGTCACAGCGAAAAGAAAAACACTCAACACCTCTATCCACATCTGTTGTCAGTTGTCATACCTCGTCACTTTCTTACCGTACCATCTCCTCTGGCTGATCCCCTCATTTACACTTTTTCACCCTATCTACACCATCTCTTTTGGATTCCTTCAATCCACTCTCTGAATCCTGTACTTTTATTTTGAGATTACAGTTTTGTTTTTGTTTTTTACAATTTTAGCTCTTATTTCAAATCTTGAAATTGTATCTTCAATGTTTCAATGTCAGTCATTATATGTGGGCCCAAGGGAAAGGGAAAGGAAAGAAAGGAAAGGGAAAGGGAAAATTAATTTCAACTGGCCAGAGTAACCTATAGAACCAACAATTTCAGCTTCTTTGATCTTTGGTTTCAGTTCCTTTCTCTTGCCTTGCGGAAACAGGTTCATAATCAATAAGAATGGATAGAATCAGTTCAATACAGTAAATAGTAAATTTACAGGTTCCATGTATGTGTGTTATTATCCTTAATGAAAATGTAGCATTAGTGGTTTCAGTGTTTCATTAAAAGCTATTTTGTTTATCCAGTCTCCATCCAGAAATATTTTAGTTTTCACAAATGAGGTAAAACGTAAATAGGTTCTTAGAAGGACCCTTGCCAACCTATCCTGAGTTTTCTATAACAAAAACTACAAGAGCCTTGGGAGGGCATATGAAAAATGTTTTGCCCAATAAAAAACTCAGTTCCGATATATATTTTAAAAATTAAAAACATTACCTTTATTGATTGGTAGATGACAATATGTCAGGAGAGATAATAACAAGAAGGCTACGTATTTTACTTAATAGAGAAACCTTCATCTGTGACGTTTGTGAAGATTCTCAGTCATCTAGGTCATGGTAATCCAAAAGGCGTTGAGTAAAGGCAACTGGACTTGTAGAATTTCTTGAAGATGTTTCACCACTCATCTGAGTAGCTTCTTCAGTTCTGATAGACTTCTTGGAACTTGAGGTTTAAATAACTCTGAGTTATCACCTGATGAGTGGTGAAACGTCTTCAAGAAATTCTACAAGTCCAGTTGCCTTTATTCAACACCTTTTGGAGAACTTCATCTGTGATGAAGTGATGACCTGTCCTCTTATCCAAAGTCAACTACTGGAACGCTGAAGCATTTAGCATCGGCCATACCATATGCTTTGTTACAACATGGTTTTCTGTCATATTGCAACAGAGACAGCTCTACCCTTATTTGATTTGATCTTTGAGTTCATACAGGAATCTCTATCATCAGTTATTATCCATAGCCTTTGCATTCTCTTGAGTCTCAACTTTTTGAGTGGTCATTACTCTTTCATATGCTTACTGTTATAATTTTATGCTTACTGATATTACGCATACTGCAATCTTTAAATAACACAGTGTTTCTGCATTTTTTAATTTACAATCCCAAAAACATTCCATTGAATTTGGTCAACTCGTAGATCAAATGTTTCATAGATGAAGCCTCTTCTACCAAATTTCAGAGAAATTTGTCATACAGTGTTTACAAAACACCATTTCAACTCTACAGTTACTCTGCTGGTAGTTAGATGTCGGTGTACGTAAAATGCATTTTATGTAACTTAACTGCTCCTTTCCCCTTTTCAAAGCTTTTTCACCTCTCCCCTTCCCCTTGGGTTCTGTACCTATAAGTCCAGCGTAGGCTCGGAGGCAGAGACCTGCTGAGTCTTTCAGACAGCCGCTGGTTGTCAGATGAGATGGCTGGCAGTTATTCAGGAAATCAGCCAGTCTGGACCTGGCAACAACACAAACAACAACTCAACATCAAACACAGAACGTGGCCAGGAAGTTTGAGCTGGTGTGTAAATTAAGGTGTGTGTTTTTTGTTTTTTTTTGTTTTTTTTTTAGAAATTTACATGCCAATCTAGGTCTGTATGTAGGGTTTAAGTCCAATTTTGACACATTTTTTCACTTTATAGTGACTTAACACTATGACACATTAGTTTACTAATTAATCCATAATTTGTAAAACATGAGTCCTACATTAATAGACAACAGTAAGCAGTTCATAAATGCAATTATAAACGCTTTAATCATAATTCATAAGCATCCCTATAATGTCTTCAATAATGGTATTTTTATACTTTACTAATGATCAACTTCATCTCATCTTCTGCTACCGCTTATTCTGACTAGGGTGGCAGGGTTAATAACAGGTTTATAAATGTGTATTCTTAATAATGGTTATTAATGTAGTTATAAAACATTTATTGATATTGTAAACGATTTAGTTAATCCAAAATGGAAAGAGAGGACTATATGTAAAGCATTTATAAATGATATTTAAAAGCCCAGTTATCCTCTCAACTGAAAAACAACACAAACAGAGACAGGGTGATGATTTCAGAGTAATGCAAAACAGAAAGATTTATTTCAACTGTACACTTGTTATAAAATGAACAAAGATAAAATCACATAAAATATTTTTATTTGTTTATTTTTATTTTGTTTGTTTTTTCTGTACGCTTCCAGAGAAAAATGCAGCTGGAGTGCCTATACAATCTGATATAAAAGTTTTTTTGCTGTGAAGTGTAAAAATTGCTGAACAAAAATTCGCTAGTGTCAACACTGGATCACAGATGTGCCAACACACGACAAATAAACTCTTTATAAAACAATAATATGCAAAATATTTCACAGTGCCGCTATACTGACTTGTAAACATTAGAGAAAGGGATTTTAGCTTCTTGAGTGAAAATCTGGTCCACTGCTGAAAAGAGCAGACATAGTCCTTCCTCTACTGAAGCACCAAAGATCAGGCCAACAGCTGTAGATTTTTAACTGCAATCCAGAAAAGATAGAATTAGTGTTAATATATGGTTTTTATGATTTTTGCACACATTGTTTCAATCTACAGTATGATACATAACACAGACTTAAGTTTTGGATTTATTTATTTATTTTTGCATTTTGTGTCTCCTCCTGGCTGTTTAAAGGCTTTACAGAAATCATACCACGTGACACAAGTTTTCCACTAATCACATGCCACTTTACGAGTCTCGCTGTTTTGGGTCTTCCTATTGGTTACTCTTCTTAAGATGTGCACATTTATGTCCCATTGCTTGTCAGTAACTATGCTGAAGTAACATTTGTTTGTTCATAAATTCAGTTTCTTCACAATAAAAAGGTAAAGTACTTTACCTGTGACTCGGCCATGGTGTATAACTGAACGTTTGCTCTGTCGACACGTGTGTTCACTGGGTGGAGGAGGGGGAGGAACTGCGCTGTATAAACAAGAAGGGGGAGAGGTGGGGGGCAGCACAGATTTTACATACCCTGCATTTAAGTCCTTGAATATATCCACTTAATTGCATCATTGTAATTGCTTATTATACAGTTGTATGTGAAAAGATTTTATAATTTTTTTACTGAATGATCTGAGAACATTCCATTAGTTTAATTATTGTCTGTCAAACTCCCATCCTGTCTCTCACTTTGCACAGAGATCATTACAAATGTCACCTGTTGATTGACATCAGTGTTATTGTGGTGGGTTGCAGCACTCCCACCCACTGCGCATGCCCGGTGTCAGTACCTCATGCTAGCGACTAGCATTAGCACTAGTCTATCAGTAAACAAAGTTAAAATACTTACTCATGCCAGTCAATGGAATTTCTGTGCTCGTATTCCTCCTGGCCCAGATCCACTCCATGCACTGTATATAAATGAAGTCTGCACCCTTTTAGAGTTCGGTTGGAGTTCATTTCATAAACGCAAAGCTGTGGCAAGTCTTGATGACACTTGTAAGCGTGAACTTTCTGTCATTCATTGATTATCAACAAGCTTTTTATTAACTGGCTGTTATTTATTTATATAAATAGTTGATCCACCGTTCTGAAGACGCTCTTCAATTATTCAGCAATGCAAGACTTGTACTTTTATGTCACATCGCAGGGGTTCAGTGTTAGTAATGTTTAAGAGACTGCACGTTTTGTTATATAGTGTGTACAGGTGAAATAAATATTTTTGTATTCTAATAGAGTTATCTTTGTCCGGTTTTTCAGTTGTGAAGGTAACTGAGCCTTTAAATCTCCTTTATAAATGCCTTACAAGACATAGTCACCACATTAGCTCACAGATAGTTTACTAACACTATAAATGTTTAATAGCTACCTTAATTAAGCAATAATTACAAGAATAATGCATAAATGTATGAATACACTTTTCATTGACACCATACACCAACATACTATTAGTAAATGTAAATGAATTATAGATAAATGGTTAACTGATCATATGAAAATACAGTGATTAAACTCGTTATTGAGAAGTCTCACTAAACAAAATTTACTACAGTGACATAGTCATACATGACAAGAAAAAGAAAAAAATACATAATCTGAGCTGGCGTGCTGTGGGAATGAACACTTTGACTAATAGACAATATCCATTTTAAGTATTTTGTGATTTACTAAGGTGATTCAGTAACAAGGATTCTTTGTTCCTTGGACTGACAGTATCTCAAGGGAACTTTCTCAAAAGGGTAAATGTAGCAGTATTTGTCACCATAAAGATATATCTGCAAAGTACAAATGCATGAATATCATCAGTGATATGATGTAAGGAGACTGAAGGATTTGGAAAGAATAAAAACAAAAGTATAAAAGGTAATGAAAGCGCTCCACATAAAACAATTTAATAGCAATTTAAAATGTTTTTATTCACAATCAGCACCATGCATTCCTATGGGTTTCATATCTGACCTGCAAAGGTCATCACGGCGGCAGAAGCTCTGCTGATGGAGGCAGTTGGGTTGCAGACCCTCCATTTCCTGGTAAGAACAGGAGGGCACAATGGTTTTCCTCCGCCTCTCTCCACACAGGGTGTTGGTGCATGGGCAGAACAGGACACCCAGGCTGTACTCTTCAGGCACGCGCTCCAAGAAGCGCCGTAGGGCTCGGTGGCACTTGTGCTGATTGCAACGGTTAGTACCGGACACTGGCTTTGTGCAGGCCAGGACATACTCTGATCTTAAGGAGCCACACTTCTCATACAGGCCACAGTCCTGTGCTGCCTTCAGACACTGGTTCTCACCATCAAGTTGCATGAAAGACGAAGCTAAAGAGGTGAATATGACAAATACAATACAATACTATACAAATACAAGGAAAGACAACAAAAAGATACTCAATGTATGTTGAGCAGTATACTAGAAATTGAGATGTCGTATCTATCAAATAGTATCAAATACTTTCTATCAGTTGACTATTAATGTCTCCATCTGACATACTGTTGGTAGCAACAAACTGGTTTTTGAGTGAAGGCTGCCAACCCCTGGTGTAAGCGCTATTGTGTGTGTGTGTGTGTCTGTGTGTGTGTGTGTGTGTGTGTCTGTGTGTGTGTGTGTGTGTGTGTTTGTGTGTGTGTGTGTTCTTGTCATTTGTGTAAAGTGTGGACATTTTGGCCGGTGCTCACTTTTTTTGCCTTTTTGAAGGTTAAAACTCAGTTTTAGGGTGAAGGTTACAATTAACTGATGGTTATGGTTAGGGTTAGGCATTTAGTTGAGATGGTTAGGGTTAGGGTAAGGGTCTAGGGAATGCATTTCACCAATGAGTGTCCAAGATGTCCGTGTATGTGTGTGTGTGTGTGTGTGTGTGTTTGTGTGTGTGTGTGTATTTACCTGCCACTAAGGAAGCCATGCGGGTATCCACTAGTGTGTCGTCATAGGGAGACATCTCCAGCTCATCGTCTCCTGGTGAAAATGTGTACACACATATGAGCAGACAAATAAATGATCATTGACAGTAAGACAAATGCTGGAGTAAACAGTGGAATGTAAATGAAGGAAACTCATGTCCAGAACTAAAGGAAAACACCTAGGGTCTAATACTGAATATTGGGGAATGCCACACGAACAGCAGTGGAAACCAGACCAAAACTGTGCTTGAGAACCATGAAGGAAACCTCTCATAAATCAAGAGGTTGTTATTTACTGTGCTAAACACTGCTCTACATGTGTTTCCATCCACCTGTTCGTTTTATATCTGTCCATTGCCCTTGTCACCAAAAAGGTCCATCTATATAAAATTAATTTCTTTTCATGACTATATTGTGTAAACAAATGCAATTTATGCCTGGTTTATGTTAACAGGTAATATTTATGTGAAGACATAAGTATATGAACTTAAGTCCTGTTCCTTTTTAACTACAATTCTGTCATAAATCATTAACACACCAAACAAAGTTAAAGTGGCCTCACTATTGTATGTACACTAATGATTCTGTCTCTAAATTAAACTGGGCTGTTCACTGTGCTGGTAATTACTTCACAAACATTACAAAGAAGGTCTCCCAGTGCATCTCCTGCTGTGCAGAGTTCCCTGAAGTAAAGCTGAGTGGGTGCACTTTGCAAAACTTTACATTCTTTACTTCCTTTGACGACCTTCCCTTCATTTTTTCAGTGACACTCAGTCCCACCAGTGTCTCACTCTCTCTAGTTCATGCGTAAATAAATAGATACACATTGTGCAAGTTTTGATTTATGGTTCCGCTGCTGATACTGAATAAAGCTACTGTTGATGGATGTATTTCCCACAGTAAATGTGTTTGCATGTTTTTCATTTATCTTGTCACAAAAAGCAGCTCTGAGAAAGCTGACTTTGTCTCATCACTGATGAAGAGACTTCTGCCATGCAATCACCACAATTGTGGTATCCGTTCATTCACAAGTCACAAGCCTTTCTTTACCTCACTTAATGCTGTCTTCACTATTAACCATCACCCCCAGCACAAGGAACAGGTAAGAGAAAGTTCAGACTAACATCATACTTGTTGTGATCTGTGGTCTGTGTATGCCACCTTAATAGCTTTTGTAGCCTCAGCAGTTGTGTTTATGTGTTTATGTGTGAATCTGTGCTCATGGTGAACGTGAGGTCTTTGGCAGTAAAATGGATGGATTGTGAGCACTTGTTGGGACTCGGAGGGAGTGTGTCATTAGAAGTACTTTGAAGACCTGGTTCATATGGACCACAGTGCATCTGTGCCCGGCTTTGTGAGAGTGGATGGAGACACGCTCCTGAGTGTTAGAGTTTACATCCCCCTTTCAGTGGACAAGGCATGTGTCATGGTCCATGCCACTGTTACTACACAACTGGCCAAACAGCTGGATCACCTTGGCCACTGTTTTGCCAACTACTTATGTACATTTGTTCATAATGCTAATTCTATACATTTTTTGATTACACTCTCTATTTTACTTTACTAGACAATACTTAATTTTATTTTATGTTAGTCTAATTTTATTTTATCTTTCTTTTTACTTTTGGTTTTTGAGAATGTTTCTTTCATGTGAAGCTAAGCTATTGTGACCAAGTAATTTCACTCGTGGATCATTAAAGTCTAAGTCTAAGTTTAACCCTCATGCCCTCCTCGGGCATTTTTGTACTTTTTTTTCTTTCGGAAAAATGCATCACAAGAGTATAAATGACTCTCACATGTCATTGTCATTTATATTTTCCCCCTCTGGACACCTTTGTGGCAAAAACGTACACGCATGAAGAAACTGCCATAAAATCATCATACTATATTAATATTTTTTTCTACTTTTTTTCATGAATCACTTAAACAACTTCAGACCTGATCATAACTACCAAAATTCCAAGAGTTTTCAGGATTTTAACCCTTTAAATCCCAGTCTGAAAATCATAATTTTAAATGTTTTTTTGTTTTGTTTTTTAATTATTTTCCATAAAATAAACAGTAGGTGGATGGGACTTTGGTGGTAAATGGAGTCTTGGATATGTCAAGGATTAGCAATAAAACGTATTTGTTTGCATCATTATTTTGTATGTAGTGTCAGATTTAAAATTAAAAATAAAACTCCTAATAAAACAGCCATAAAATCTTCATACAGTACATCAATATTTTTTTCAGCTTTTCTTTCCATAAATCACTTAAACAACATCAGACCTGCTCAAAACTATCAAAGTTTCAATAATTTTCAGGATTTTAACTATTTAGATTCTTATATTTTTAGTCTTTAGTCCACCCATATGTGCACTGTGTGCACTGTCTGTGATGCTGAATGTTTCTGCTGCTGTTAACAATGGGAATTTGAATAAAGGGATATCTTACCTTATCTTAAATGCCAGTCTGAAAATACAGAGTTTTAAAAAATTTTTACAAAAAAAAAGACAAAAACTGAATTACTGTCCATAAACTAAACACTAGGTGGATGGTACTTTGGTCGTAAGTAGAGTCTTAGATATGTCAAAGATTAGCAATAAAAATGCTTTGATTGCATTAGCATTTTTTATGTAGTGTCAGATACTCCCTCTGGACACGTTCACAGCAAAAAATGCCCCATAGACTTCCATTATAACTAATTTTTTTAATCTGGCTGTCATTCCAGTATAAAACCATGTGTGTACTTGTACAGCTATCTTGCTGAGAGCCAGTTTAAGTTTTATACCATCAGATCATCAGATTGAGGACATTTGTGTAAAGTGAGGACATTTTGGCCGGTCCTCACTTTTTTGGCCTCACGTTTTGGCTGTTTTGAAGTGTTTATGTTTAGGTTTTAGGGTTAGGGTAGGGTTAGGTATTTAGTTGACACAAAGAGGGTGTGTGTCTGTGAGTGTGTCTCTGTGTGTGTTTGTGTAGTTTTGTGTGTGCGTGTTAGCAAGAGAGACAGTGTATAGCATGAATGGATCATTTCATCGTTGATAAAGAACATCCCTCAAAGGAGGATGTTTTTCATGAGTCTTGCATGGAATTCTTTTATTTCTACCACCTTATACGGTGAAATAACTTTTAAATCAACATCTGATTCATCAATATGAACATTGCGCACATTGTGCATACTGCAACACTGAAAACAACAAAAGAGAACACAACAGAAAATATGACCTAAAAAGGCTATACACAGTGCCTACACAGTCTACTCAAGGTTATATGTGATATGTGATGTACAAGTGTGTATTTAAACAATATTACCCGAGAGGGTGTGCTTTAATGTCATTTGAGCACGATGGTGAAGCACCTCGGTCCGCAAGCATCACTGAAGTGCTCAAATTACGTTTAAGCACCCCCTTGAGGATGATATTGTGATTATACAACAATTACCAACAAAATAAAGCATACAATTAAATATATATTCGTGTTGGTGGACATTTTGCTCTCAAAATTTAAAGTTTTTTGCAAGTGTGCTTCCCGTTTCCATGGAAATAAATGGGGTCTGACTAATAACACAACACAATCAGTCAACACAATCAGTCACGTCAGTAGACTGGGCGGCTGTGGCTCAGTAGGTAGCGTGGGTTGTCCATGAACCGAAGGGTTAGCGGTTCAATCCCCCCAAGTGTGGCATATGCCAAAGTGTCCTTGAGCAAGATACTGAAACCCCAGTTGCTCCCAGTGCAACTGGCATTGGTGTGTGAATGTGTGTGTGCTTGTGTGAGTGAATGGGTGGATGTGTCTCTGACTGTAAAAGCGCTTTGAGTACCTTTGAGTAGGTAGAAAAGCGCTATATAAGAGCAAGACTATTTACCATTTAGACTCTTATGTGTAACGGAACCTAGTTCACCACTACAGCAAATTATCCGAACCTTAGTAACTACCTAGCAACAGAAATGATTTTCTAGTCCCAGAGTCCCCAGTGAACTCTGAAGTTCATGTTATAACGCGGTCTCGGACGTTACCGAACTAAATCAATATTTTGTAGCATATTTTTCAGCCATTTCCTGCTGAAGCTCTGACAGTTACAGTGTTACAATGGGGATGGATACAAAGTTGCCACAGACTTGGCGAAGCAGCCGTGCTGTAATGCTGATTTGAGCACATTCTAAATGTCTTATTGACCAATCAGATTGCTTGGTCGGAACTACTTGTTGTATAATTTAGAGAAACTTATATTTAGTCCATACTTCGCTGGCTTGTTAGGGAACGTAGTGTCTCAATTTGTAGGGGCCTCTGAAGGGACCAAAGGTATCATCCACAGAGATGTTGTTGTCTTGGTTGAACAGGAGTGGGACAGTGAGTGGACAGAAAAGAATGGACAAATCTGATCTATCTATCTCATGCAGAGACGTTGTGCAACATTCATCAAGCCAGTGGTGCCTGAATGCAGCGCAAGGTCTCTACATGAGATGAAGTCCAGACTTGTCCAGTCTTTGCTGTCCTCTCACTGTTAGGATGGGCAGGATCCACAGCGCCAGAGGAATGGTTCAGAGAATGGTTCAGAGAGACACTCTCAGAAGTGAAGGACTCCAGTGATCTCTCCATGTCAGACTCCCCCTGAAGCTTGTGTCTTATTCAGATGAGCCCCAATAAAAGCTGCATGACCATTTCTAAAACCTCCTCAGCATTGAAATGCTTTGCTCCTTCTCTTCACTTCAGGTCATTCTCTGCTCACTAATGAAATGTCCCCCAACATCTCTGTTGACGAGCAGCTGGTACCTTCAGAGGTGGCTCCAAATTCAGACAGTGTCTCCAGCAAGCCCATGCAAGTCCAAGATGCACTGTCTGAATGCACTGTCTCTTTTGTTGTTGTTTTCAATGTTGTTGCAGTGTGCACAATAAATGTTCACATTGATGAATCAGACATTGATTTAAAAGTTATTTCACCAAAATAGTTGGTAGAAATAAAAGAATTTCATGCAAGACTCATGAAAAACATCCCTCAAAGAAGGATGTTCTTTATCAACAATGAAATGATCTATTCACGTTACACACACACACAACCACACACACACACACCACACACACATGCCACACACACACACAGACACAGTAACACACACACACACTCACACTTGAGGTCCCTGTCCCATAATAATAAATGGGAAATTTACAAGAATTTCACGCATTGACCTACAATGAGAAAATGTTGGAATCTAATCAAATACAGTATAAATGTCAAATATCACTAGTTTCCTTCTAAATGAAAAGTTAACATCACAGAACGCATGGTTTTATACTGAAATGGCAGCCAGATTAAAAAATGTAGTTATAATGGAAGTCTATGGAGCATTTTTGGCCATGAAGGTGTCCAGAGGGAATATCTGACACTACATAAAAAATGCTAATACAATCAATGCAATTTTATTCCCAATCCTTAACATATCCAAGCCTCCAATTACCAAAGCCCTATCATCCCACTGTTTATTTTACGAAAAAATATTTATTTTTGTCTTTTTGTAAATAAATAAATAAACAAATAAAAATGTATTTTCAGACTGGCATTTAAAGGGTTAGTATCCTGAAAACTCTTGAAATTTTGGTAGTTTTGAGCAGGTCTGAAGTTGTTTAAGTGATTCATGAAAAAAAAAAGAAAATAATATTTAAGTATGAGGATTTTATGGCAGTTTCTTTATGCGTGTACATTCTTTCTACAAAGGTGTCCAGTGAGTAGTAAATTTGAGGAGGGCATAAGGGTTAAGTTCTTTGTCCTTTTCTGCTCACTTGTTTCTGCTTGCTTTCTTCTATTCCTCTTCATTGCGATACAAGGTATATTACTACCCTATGCAAAGTAAAAATAATTTACTCCAACCATACTTCAGATTCTACTTCTACTTCCACAGCTTTGACTTCCACTTCCATAATTCCCAAACTACAGTTTGGGCTGAGATCCAACTAACAGAACGTGCATGCTTTAATTGGGCATAAAAAAAAAGCAGCATGAATTTGCAAAGTGCAAAAAGTGCAAAATTGATAGAAGACTGCAGTTTTTTTAAAAAAAACAAACAGACAAACTGTTTTTGTAATTTGTCGACTGTTTTGGTCAGAGTAGTGGAGAAGTAGATAGTCTACTAATATTCTCCTAATTTACTTATACACTAGACACTGGAGTTGTCGTTATTTATGGGTTACTATGTTACGGGTCTGCCCCACTTGAGATCAAATTGGTTAAAGTGTAGGTAATGCATTTTGTCAGTTCTTGTTAATCGTATTTTTTTATTAATAATTTATAATTAATTATAATTAACTACAATGTTCCCATGTTTCTTTTAATAACCATGAACGTATGTCGCTGTTGATAACAGCAAATAGCATGTCTTTTTGTCATTTAAACATCATCAGTGTGGACAAATTGAAGGTTTTGATGAAACTGAATGAAGGCCAAAGTCAAAGTCACCATAAATTTGTGTTATTAAAGGCAGCTTTTGTCCAGTTGTGACAATCATTAGCAGATCCACGATTGACTGGTGGACAGCTGTTTGGTCCAGCAAATAATTTAAGCACACTCCAAAGTACAAACTCAATCAAGAATGTAATGGCATGTAAAGTGTTTATGTATGTAAATCCTATTCCAGGCTATATATTTATGGTAATGATACGCTAGAGCAGCCTAGCAGCATTGGGAACTGAAGAGTGTGTAATTACACTAATGCTCCACTGACTAATAGGCCACAGGGGAGGAGGAGTCCGCTGGCTAGCTCATTTACTGATGCACACACCACACCAGCGCTCTGGATATGCTTCTGTGTGTGTGTGGTAAGATTATAGTCAATTTGTCAGCACTTCACTTATACATGAGCATGGTTTGGGAGCAAGACGCAAATAGAAGATTCACACTGTATTTAAAATGTTAAGATCAGGTAGGTACTTCAAACTGTATTTACTACAAGTACACATGAATATGTGGAAATGACCATCCCACACCAGCAGTGTGTCAAAACACCTGTCTCTACCGACCTGTGTGTGTGTGTATTGTACAGCAAATATTAATATTTACTGTTGACATATTTCTCCAACACATTTCAGGTCTATAATTGTATATTGTATATTTGTATGATTTACTTTCTAGATTTTAATTGTAAAAGCAGTTGGTAAATGTTCCATTTTTATAGCAGCAATACACTTTAGCTGGCAGGCCCAGACTGGCATATCCCAGGCTCATACCATAACTAATACACCCAGTGTATCCTCAAGAGTTTTGAAGGTTAAGCCTGGCAATCTAAACCAAAAAGTCCCAATCCAACCATGAATGTTTTGTAATAAGTAGCATTGTGTGTGTGTAATATATTTCTCCAGAACCGGAAAAATACATCACTGAGACATACTGATGGCAAGGACAACATGCTCCTTCGTTATAATCATTTTGAATCAGAGCTGTGTTTGCTGTACTGCAACAAATACTCAATAGAGCAAAGAAAATAAATTCATTCTAAATTCATTGCTACATAAATGGTTTTTTTTTATAAAATGTTTAACAGTGACACATCTACCCATACACTCACACAAGCACACACATTCACTTTCCAAATGACTTGGTTCGGTATCCCCTAACCCTAAAGTTGTTGGACAACCCGCTCTACCTAGTTAACTACACCCTCCTGATGCTCCTTAAGTGTGAGTAAGGTTTGGTTAAAAAAAAAAAAAAAAAAAAAAGCATTTCTGAAGATTAACTTGTCATCAGTAAGAAAAAGCGGTAACACTTTCTATGAAGGTTGTATTTATAATGCCCTATGAATGCACTCATAATATTTTATAAGGTGTCTATAAAGCATTATAATGGTCATTATTACCATCTATACATATTCACAAGTCGTCATAACCAACTTCATGATGCATTATGACAACTGGTTATGAATGATTATAATTTTAATCTGAATAGTGCATTATAAATATGTCAATATCTGCCTACTCACTTGTTCATTTTATGATGCATCATAACTACTTTGCTTTGCTAAATGTGTATAGTGATGCATAATGAGTTTTGACTTCACCTATAGTGCTTTATATCTGTAGTTATAAGTATATGTAATAAAGTTATAATAATGTATACATCTCCCTACAGCACACTGTTATAAACAGCTATGCAATATCATAAGTGCTATTTGTCAGGGCTAAGTAAAGTGACGAGAATATGACACTATTATTAACAGATATAAGTTACTATGAGTAATTAAAAGGTGCAATGAACTAAGTCCTGAGTCTGGCATCTTTACCCCATATGCACAATGTTAATATCATAGGTGTTATTTGTCAGTTTTAGGTAAATTAGTGCAAATGAGGTGTTGTGGATATAAGACTATTATAAACAAATATGAGGCACAATGAAATGAGAGCCTGGACAGTAAAGACAAAAGGAAAGCATTTAGTTCACTTTATTTTCATTTAAAACTACACACATAATCAGAATGATCATAAACGCTCTGAGCACATTACACAAACACATGAAACAGGCCACAAAAGTGGCACGGAGTGGTCCCAGAGATGTGGCTCTTAAAAGTGCCTTTGGGTTGGTGAGGTGATTCAGGGTCAGAGGTCAGGAGATGGTTTGACAGCAACTACAAGCAGAACAGAGGCAAATCTTTAGTGCTCTAGCTGGGTTTGTTTTTATGCAGAAAGGTTTGATTGAAAACACATAAGCAGATCACGTGTTTTTGTTTAAAGCAGCCCAATAAGCCATTATGTTACCGCATATCATGCAGGCAGCGCAGATTACCCGTAGGTGGCTTAAGCTAGCTACACGAAAGTTACCGGACACGGCTATTTTTAACTCACAAATTAGATCGTTTTCATTATCTCGCGTTTAATGATTGAAACCATGACCCCTGACCTCTGACCCCACCCACCCACCTCCGTCCACAGCTCCACCCACTGTCGTAAAGCATTGACTGTATGTACTGGTCGTAAAACGGCTTTTCTTTCCTTTCTCCGCTGAGTCCTCTCCAGGACGGGTATGTTGTCTCTCTGTCCAGCTAGTGTTTTGTGAGCTAATGTCTTACTTTGCTTACATGAAGCACATCGTTTATATATTAAAGCAATGGTTTTGAATGGTTTCAATCATTAAACGCAAGAATATGAAAACGATCTAATTTGTGAATTAAAACTAGCCGTGTCTGGTAACTTTCGTCTAGCTAGCTTAAGCCACCTACGGGTAATCTGCGCTGCCTGCATGATATGCGGTAACATAATGTCTCATTAGGCTGCTTTAAACAAAAACACGTGATCTGCTTATGTGTTTTCAATCAAACCTTTCTGCATAAAAACAAACCCAGCTAGAGCATTAAGATTTGCCTCTGTTCTTCTTGTAGTTGCTGTCAAACCATCTCCTGACCTCTGACCCTGAATCACCTCACAGACCCAAAGGCACTTTTAAGAGACACATCTCTAGGAGCACGCCGTGCCACTTTTGTGGCCTGTTTCACGTGTTTCATCTGTTTGTGTAATGTGCTCAGAGCGTTGATAATCATTCTGATTATGTGTGTTGGTTTAAATGAAAATAAAGTGAACTAAATGCATTCCTTTTGTCTTTACTGTCCAGGCTCTCATTTCATTGTGCCTCATATTTGTTTATAATAGTCTTATATCCACAACACCTCATTTGCACTAATTTACCTAAAGCTGACAAATAACACCTATGATATTAACACTGTGCATATGGGGTAAAGATGCCAGACTCAGGACTTAGTTCATTGCACCTTTTAATTACTCATAGTAACTTATATCTGTTAATAATAGTGTCATATTCTTGTCACTTTACTTAGTGCTGACAAATAGCACTTATGATATTGCATAGCTGTTTATAACAGTGTGCTGTAGGGAGATGTATACATTATTATAACTTTATTACATATACTTATAACTACAGATATAAAGCACTATAGGTGAAGTCAAAACTCATTATGCATCACTATGCACATTTAGCAAAGCAAAGTAGTTATGATGCATCATAAAATGAACAAGTGACTAGGCAGATATTGACATATTTATAATGCACTATTCAGATTAAAATTATAATCATTCATAACCAGTTGTCATAATGCATCATGAAGTTGGTTATGACGACTTGTGAATATGTATAGATGGTAATAATGACCATTATAATGCTTTATAGACACCTTATAAAATATTATGAGTGCATTCATAGGGCATTATAAATACAATCTTCATAGAAAGTGTTACCGAAAAAGCAAATGTAGTTTTTTCTTGTCCTGCTAGATCTTGGTTTTGCTTTTGAAACCAAATCAACTTTATTTATATGAACATTTGCATATACTGTATCAACAATGTTTTTTCCTCATACACAAAGCTTTCTCAGAGGTTCACAGAATGATGTGGTAGAATTGATACTTTTGATATCGTACATGCTTTTCTTTGTCAATACTGTTTGGAAACACTGCATACTTTTCCAAGCTATATATTTAAGAAGTCAAAGTAAAAAACAGTCAGTCAAATTGTCTTGCCTCAATGACATAAAGGATTGGATGATGTGTGAGTTTTTATATCAAAACTCCCTAATCATTTCAGATTTATATAGAAACCATCTCAGAAACTTTGGAGAAGCCCAACTGACCTGGCAGCAGGCGGACACTCCAGTATATGTGCAGACACTGCTCCTCCTTGCGGAAGCCACGATGACACTTGCAAGCCAACAGAGAGGGATGTTTGGCCAGCAGTGCGTCCTGTCTCTCTAGACACTCGGATGCTGCCTGCTCCCCCAGGGGGGACATAGCTGCATCAGACGCACACAGTTCCAAGCCACGGTACAGTGCTTCACACCGGGGGTCAGTGGAACACACCCGATGAGCTTCAACACAATCAGTGGGTGCAACAGGATAGGGAAAGATGGGTGCTGAAGATGGTGACACATCTAAGAGAGAAACAAGATTTGTCATTATTGTTCATTTGCACAAGCACAGTCCCGATATGAAGAGTTTCTTTCCTGCCCTGTGCGTGTTTGTGTGTGTGTGTGTGTGTGTGTGTGTGTGTGTGTGTGTGTGTGTGAGTGTGTGTGTGTGTTTGTGTGTGTGCGCATGTGTGTGTGTCCCTGTGTTTACACACAGTAACAGCACATATCATTCTACAGTCTTCTCTGAACGTCTATGCTGCTGTTAACTGTGAAAAGTAATTTCTCATTTTAACCTTTAGAGCTTCTTCAAAGTGGAACTGGAGCATTGTCTGATTGGTCTGCCCCGTCTCACTGTGTTGAACACTTTAACATAATACTGTTCCTGAGATGATGAGCACAACCTGATTGTATGCAAATTCAAATTGTGCAATTAGTCGCAAAAGAATCTGCGAAACAGTGCAAATACAAACCTGTTCTGGCAAAAAAAAGAAAAAAAAACACCACAACAAGGTCACTGAAAGTATTTACCAGTTTGACTGCACCTACAACAAAATATTTTATTTTTATTTACATTCATTGAAGGATTTGATTTAGGTTTCTTTGCATTTCCACAGTTTAATTGGAGTTTTTTTTTTTTACAGTATTATTATTATTATTATTATTATTATTATTACTATAGTTAATAGTATAGTATAGTTGTTTTTGAGAATTCGCAGCATCTGCATTGTTTAGGTGGCTTACTGAGGACTGGACAGTATATATAATTATCTATGTATACATTGTGAGAGCATGCATCGCCCTGTACTACGAAGCTGACATAGTGATAGGAGTAAAATGTGACTATGCGCACTGGAAAATGTAACAATCCAGTGATGATACATACGAAACATCAAGGTTTGACAATTTCTGTATCCATCAAAGTCAAAGATGATACCATGATAGTTGTTCCAAGTTTGTTCCTTAGAAACTTCCTTGATTATGTTCAGACCTGTCAAGCAAGTGTGAAGATATGCACCATTGCCCTCATGATTGTGAATATGATTGTGGGTGCTTTAAGAACATTTACAAATGATTTTAAAAAGGATCCATCCCATCCACTACATCAAACAGATGAGTTCATTCTCCAGCAGACTGATTCAACTCTGCTACCACAGAGACCACTACAGAACTTCTTTTATTCCGTGTTCTATCTAGCTGTATAACAGCTCATCTTTTTGTAACAATCAAGCTACTATGACCAAGCAATTTCCCTTGTGGATCATTAAAGTCTGTCCAAGTCCATACTGGGAAGTTGGAATGGATATTGACAACTTTAGAAACATTGTCAATTGTATGGGCTCGAAAATTTAGGGAAGCCAGAAGATAATGTCGTTATGTTTGACCCTATGATGTTATATGCAGAATATGTTTCGAATCTCCCTTGAAGAAAGTATTTCTATCAATCCATTTGCTTTTTTTTGTTTGTTTTTTTCATCAAGGCGCATATTAATCTAATATCACAACCACAAGGAATGTAAATATAGTTCCTACATGGCAAAAATGGAACACCCTATAACTTTCTGATCCACCAAGGCACTATAACGGAGCTGTTACATTGTTACTGAGTTGCTGAGGTGTGCCACCTCAGTCAGTGAATAACGTGAATAATGTGTTGGCGGCACCAACAGAGAAGAAAGTCACCATTCATGTCTGATACAAAAAAAAAAAAAAAAAAAAAAAAAACAGTGTGGAAATAATGGAATGGTTTGATAATACATAATACCTCGTGGCTTTGCTGAACCATGCATACGGACAACAACCTTGGGATGAGAGAACCCTACCTCAAGTGCATTTGTTTGACATGGTTGACAACATGCCAATTTCTGCTGAAAAGAAATGGGCCACACGATTCAAGAGCCTGCAGTGCACTAAAAGAAAAAATAACATTGATTTTCTGTGACAATTGCAACAAAATTTACCTGTGCTTTGTACTTCACCAAACATTGATTGCAGGTTTGGTACAACAAACATCTTCAAGAATTTTTCGGTTCAATTCAATGGAAAAATCGGACTCATTTCTGCAGTGAAGAACGGTGATTAATGATGGGCCCAGAAGAAAACGAACAAACAAACATAACAGGCCCTGGGAGGTTTACAGTCAGGATATCGTTGTTTGAATAGATTAATCACTACATCAAAAAATAACATGATGAACAGATACTTCTTGTTGCAACTAACTCACTGCATGCAGTTTTTTATCTTAATCATTTTTATGAGTTTCCAAACAAGACAGCCAGAGCTAGCCACAACATAGGGTGTGAACAACAGCCAACTGTGACTAGCTGGGGACGAATATGTACTCTGTTTTAATTCAGGACATTGTGGGGATTGAAGAATGCAGCATTGGTCCCCCACTATGGTGCAATACATTGGATAAAGCCATCAACTAATGAGGCATGGCCATTTTTAGTCTGACATCCCATAGATTTCGGTATTGTTGAAAATTTGCTTCTCAGACCTTTTCACAAATCTTTTCACAAATCATAAAAATCAGGCCTGAAAACAAACAAGATGAATTAAATACATACTGTGTTCATATTTATTAGGCAAGTGAGTTGAATGACCTCCTCCTCTCCTTCCTTTGCCACCCACCCCCTTTTCCTGTCTCATAACTAGTTCCTTATGTACTGTGAGTTTCTTATACGCATCAAAACATCTAAACACATTTGGAACTTCCCTTGGAGGAAGGTAATTTGTATTAATAACCCATTAACCCTTTTTGCTTTGGCAATCAAGCTGAACATCAATAGAAAGACAACAACCACGGGGAATGTAAGTATGCCTCCAGTTTTTTGTGTGGCTTTTTGGTCCACATAAATAACGCAACTCATTGCAATCGGCATTGACCAGGCTCACAGGTTGCTTCACTCATCTAACTTTCATAGAAAAACATCCTATTCCCAATTGTCCACCTCTTCCCAGTTTTCTGTCCTTTGTGCAGCAGCCTGCATAGATGTTCTTCAGGCAGAATATTCACAGCTGGTTGACGTGGATGACATGTTCTAAGCCAGATTTCATTTATGTATTATTTAAAGACAGCATTGGATTGTGTGGAACCCAAAGTTTCTCTGAGACAAACTGTTAAAATGAGTTTGAAGTGCGACTGCTTCGATTTGCACTAGCAAAAAAGGAGAGGCTCCCCTGGTAAAATCCAATAGCAGATATGCACAGGGGAAGTGCAGAGAAGCTGTCTGAGGACAGCAGAAATGTCATAGAGGAAGGAGAAATAGGGGAACGGAGCAATAGATGGAAAAGGAGAGGTTGGAGAACAGGAGAGAGCGGGAGAGATAGAAACAGAGAACAGAGAGCGAGCGCACCAATGTGAACCTTGATAGGTTGGACACGCGCACAGTATGAAGCACAATCACCATGCACCGCCGAAAATGATGTTCTTAGAATCACACAAAGATGTGCACGTATACACACACATAAACACATTCTTACAATCGCAAAAAACAACACAGACACACGCATGCATGACTGCCCTGAGAAAGACCCTTTTATGTGTGTGTCCTGCTGGGAGGGAGACTGGGAGGCACAGAACCCATCATTATTACCAGAACACAATACTGCACAACCACGGGAGGGGGGGTGGGGGTGGGGTGGGGGTGTGGGGGGGGTGTGGGGAGGGGGGGGGGCAAAGCAATCTGTCGAAGGCACACATTCGCATGTGCACGCTTTCCCAGCACACATCTCTGTGTCAGAATGAAGTGGCTGGGAGTGCATGAACAGTTTAACATTCAGTGCTGGATCAGTAGACAGTATGTAAATTGAATACTCAGTGTGCTGATGAGAGACTAACCACATACATAAAACATTGTAAGTTGAACAAACAGCTTTGGTGGAGTGCTGCATCCCAAGCACGCCACATCCTGACACTCTGCCATAACTCACTTTGTCCCCACATCAGACTAACCTCTCAGCCCAGCCGCCTTGATCCTGAGCAGCTCTCTGACCAGAGGCTGTCTTGTCTCCTTATACATTCATCCATTTCCATCCCTCCTGCACAGGAAACACAGTAATTTCCCTTTCCCTTCCCCTTTACTCATGTTGTTCAGGTTGTCTGCCAGTTACATTTCCAGCACAAACATGACCCAGCAGAGACTTTATCCAAGACATTGTTTTGCATCTTTTACGTTTAAGATCAACTCTTTTAGCACTGAGGCACCTTTTAACCAGTGGTTTGAATTTGGAAATATATGGACTAGACTAGGAGATCACACAGACTGTCAAACTAAGCCAGTGGATAAACAGCAAGATTTTAAGGTTGAAAAAACAGAATTACCCCACTTTTTCCCATTATAGTTTGTTTAATACATGGTCACTCTGAGTTGTCAAATTTAGAAATGACTGCTTCCAAAAAAAATAACATATTCCACATATTTTAATGTTCAGCAAACAGTGACAATATACCAAACTTATGTTTTCTCCTCCGAGTTAACTTGTAACATGAATGCTGTGATATTGAGTTTTTGTGAAGTCATCATCTAAATCGACGTTTTTGACACAAGTTACTTGTTGGAAAGATGAAGAGCAAATTTATAAAGCTAAGAGAATGTGTCCTAACTGCAAATGAAGGACTTAAAATCAGTATAATAATAATAACTTATATTAAATGTTAGGTGTAAAATTTGCAATTTAGAGTCAGAATATGATCTACAGTTCTTTTTGTATAAATTGAAACTGAAATGGTTAAACTGCTAAACCCAATGAGATAACGGGAAACACTAAGAAGTCTACAAATGGGCTACCATCAGTTTCTCATCAACATCATGCAGCAGGAATCATGATGAAGTATAAACATTAAAAACACTGCACGAGAGCACTGTGTGTGTCTTGTTTGTGTAACAGCTCAATCAAAAGAAATAGTAACTGCATAAAAACCTCCATATTCTTTAGGCATATCTGATAATATCAGCCAACCGATAATATTGGCTGATATTAGCCTATTTTTGTAATATCTGTCCATATCGTTATCGGTTTTATCACCGATAATGAAAACAGATAACATAATGCCCGGGTTGTGCTGCTGCTGCTTGTGGGGTCCTGAGACATTTACTGGCGCGCGATGGATGACTTTATCAAACTGCACCCGGAACCAAAACAATAACAGAGTGTAGCTAGTGTGGCTAACAGGTTGCTTGCTACCTAAAATTAGTCTGGGCTAAAAAGAAAAACAAACAAACAAAAAAAAAAAACGCTTGCATATATCGGTATACTATATTGGTTGATATCGGAATTGGAAATTAAGAACTTGGACAATATCGGATATTGGCAAAAAGTCAATATCAGACATCCCTAATATTCTTCAAAGAGAAGCTCCAAAATACATGGTCTGTTAAAGAGCCACCGTTGTCAATCAACGGTCACATGATGATTTTGCAAATGAAATTATATTGACCATTTAAACCACCACCACAGGAGAAGTAAATAACATTGACCTGGGAAAACTTTAAACCTGAAATTCATTCATGTGGATGTTACTTAGACTTAGAAAGACTTAATTATCCACAAGGGAAATTAATTGATCATAGTAGCTTAATTGTTACAAAAAGATGAGCGATTATGCTGGATGGAGTAGAGAATAAAAGAAGTTCTGTAGAGTTCACCAGAGGAGCTGAATCAGTCTGCTGGAGAATGAGCTCATCTGCCCCTCTAATGTTTGGTGAAGTGGATGGGATGGATTGTTCATAATGGAGAGCAGTTTATCCAGTGTCCTCCTGTCCCTCACTGAGACAAACATCTCCAGCATTTAAGACCAGACTGGGCACCCCCACCCCACGCTGGTAGTTGTTGCTTGGTCACTACATTCATTACCCTTTGTGCAATCAGGTTAAAGATAATCTGGTGTTTTAATGCTAGTAGCAAATATTATAGACTGGATAGACTGTTCATCAGAGGAGTGTACAAACCAGACTTGGATAGCAAGATCAATATGTGTACAATAAATGTTGAGAAAACCTACAGCCAGTCATTAGCTTAGCTTATCATAACGCCCTCTGTGCCAAAGCAACAAAAACAATTTCTCTTTTTAAGTCCTCTGCAAAAAAATAAAACGAAATATAAAAGCGTTCATTTGAAGCTCATAAGTGACAAGACTCAAACTAGATACAGAAACTGGTCACAGAAAACGGATTATCCTTTTATATTTTTGTTACCACGCCAATAATCAAAACAGCTTTACTCCACTATACAGACAAGTGAATCCAGTAAAAGCAAACCACTATGGCTCTGTGTCAAAGCTGCAGACAGCCTAATACCACATCAAAAACAGAGGCTGTCTGCTGCCCTTTTCTCTGCCTCATGTTAAAATAAACTGAGGAAAGTGCAAGAGATTTTAGATGACAACATTTACAGTATACAAATGTCTGTGCTGATTGTGTTGCTTAAAAGATGTCCAAAATTAGAAATTCTATCTTGATCTGAATCATACTTATTCTCTTACTGCAATAGATGTAGTACATGACCAAATACAGGTTCTAGCTCTGGCCATTATGTACAAAGGGAGTTTGCTTCGGTCTTTAACTTCTGAGCTTCATGTGAATGTTTTCAGGTTATAATTTACATTTAAATTAATTTTACATCATATATATATATGTAGATTTGGTGAACAACGTGTGGAAATTCGACAGCCTGTACCCAATGCAGAAACCTAAAGCTGTAAGTAAAGCCATAAACGTTTTCATCGATTGTAATAGTTTAACCAAGATCAAGAACAAGTTTATTCTTAAACAAGGGAGCAG
Source organism: Mugil cephalus (assembly GCF_022458985.1). Lineage (NCBI taxonomy): Eukaryota > Metazoa > Chordata > Actinopteri > Mugiliformes > Mugilidae > Mugil > Mugil cephalus. The sequence goes on from NC_061774.1 coordinate 1,199,914, forward strand.
TTGTCATAGAGTCATAGCCTCTGACTGCTCATTGAGTTGCATTCTCTTGCGAAATAACTTGTAAGGATAACATAGGAATCGTAGTACCTGCTCCACTAAAGAGAATCTGTTGTGTTATGCTAATAGCAAATAAGGTAGCCTCCCATCATGACAACCTTCTACAGAGGCACCATCAAGAGCATCCTGTCGAGCAGCTTCACTGTCTGGATTGGAAACTGCACATTTTCCAATAGAAACACCCTGAGAGTGGTGTAAACAGCAGAGATGATCAAATCCTTCAGGTCATCAACAGGTTGAGGTGTCGTCAGGCAAGCTTCCAGCATCCTATAGGCAACCTCTCCCTCCCCCTCACGACAACGGTTTTGGAGGATTTGGGCTAGAACACTCAGACTTAGCTTCCTTCAACGCAAGGCCATCTAAATACTCTTTCCATTCCACCTGCTCAGAAGAATCATGGTAACACTTTCTATGAAGGTTGTATTTATAATGCCCTATGAATGCACTCATAATATTTTATAAGGTGTCTATAAAGCATTATAATGGTCATTATTACCATCTATACATATTCACAAGTCGTCATAACCAACTTCATGATGCATTATGACAACTGGTTATGAATGATTACTATTTTAATCTGAATAGTGCATTATAAATATGTCAATATCTGCCTAGTCCCTTGTTCATTTTATGATGCATCATAACTACTTTGCTTTGCTAAATGTGCATAGTGATGCATAGAGTTTTGACTTCGCCTATAGTGCTTTATATCTGTAGTTATAAGTATATGTAATAAAGTTATAATAATGTATATATCTCCCTACAGCACACTGTTATAAACAGCTATGCAATATCATAAGTGCTATTTGTCAGCGCTAAGTAAAGTGACAAGAATGTGACACTATTATTAACAGATATAAGTTACTATGAGTAATTAAAAGGTGCAATGAACTAAGTCCTGAGTCTGGCATCTTTACCCCATATGCACATGTTAATGTCATAGGTGTTATTTGTCAGCTTTAGGTAAATTAGTGCAAATGAGGTGTTGTGGATATAAGACTATTATAAACAAATATGAGGCACAATGAAATGAGAGCCTGGACAGTAAAGACAAAAGGAATGCATTTAGTTCACTTTATTTTCATTTAAACCAACACACATAATCAGAATGATTATCAATGTTCTGAGCACATTACACAAACACATGAAACACGTGAAACAGGCCACAAAAGTGGCCTACCTGTCCTGGAGAGGACTCAGCGAAGAAAGAGCGGAAAACCCGCAGTCAATGCTTTACGACAGTGGGAGGAGCTGAGGAGGGAGGTGGGTGGGGTCAGAGGTCAGGGGTCATGGACTAAAGAATGACATTTCTACAATAATAATAATATAAATATAAACGATATTAAAATAACATCTGACGGCATTCAATAAATGCGGACATTTCTAGCGATCCTGTATAAAGAAGCGGTGTCACGGTGGATGTGAAACTGTCACGAAAATTAATCTATTGTTTGGTGCCTGCCGATTTTTCTCAAATTTTCATTTGAAACGAATTTCAAACTGATGTATTTCAATTGGAAGTTATTTCGTGCTATGAGGACGACTGTCTATGTGACACTGCGCAATGAAGAGGTTTGATTTTATTTCATTTAGACTAGATTTATAATGGTCTTATTTCGGTTTTCAATGTAACGTCAATTTTGCTGCAGGATTCGGCACTTTGAGATTCGAAAAAAAATTAATGGTTATTTGTTATATCGGTCTCTTATACAGGATCGCTAGAAATGTCCGCCTTTATTGAATGCCGTAAGATATTATTTTAATATCGTTTTTATTTATATTATTATTATTGTATAAATGTCATTCCTTAGTTCATGAAACCTGACCTCTGACCCCACCCACCTCCGTCCCCAGCTCCACCCACTGTCGTAAAGCATTGACTATATGTACTAATCATAAAGCGGCTTTTCTTTCCTTTCTCCGGGACAGGTAGGTTGTCTCTCTGTCCTGCTATTGTTTTGTGAGCTAATACTTTACTTTGCTTACATGAAGCACATCGTTTACATATTAAAGCAATGATTTCGAATGGTTTCAATCATTAAACGCAAGAATATGAAAACGATCTTATTTGTGAATTAAAACTAGCCGTGTCTGGTAACTTTCGTCTAGCTATCTTAAGCCACCTACGGGTAATCTGCGCTGCCTGCATGATATGCGGTAACATAATGTCTCATTAGGCTGCTTTAAACAAAAACACGTGATCTGCTTATGTGTTTTCAATCAAACCCTTCTGCATAAAAAAAAAAACAAACCCAGCTAGAGCACTAAAGATTTGCCTCTGTTCTTCTTGTAGTTGTTGTCGAACCATCTCCTGACCTCTGACCCTGAATCATCTCACCAACCCAAAGGCACTTTTAAGAGCCACATCTCTAGGAGCACGCCGTGCCACTTTTGTGGCCTGTTTCACGTGTTTCATGTGTTTGTGTAATGTGCTCAGAACATTGATAATCATTCTGATTATGTGTGTTGGTTTAAATGAAAATAAAGTGAACTAAATGCATTCCTTTTGTCTTTACTGTCCAGGCTCTCATTTCATTGTGCCTCATATTTGTTTATAATAGTCTTATATCCACAACACCTCATTTGCACTAACTTACCTAAAGCTGACAAATAACACCTATGATATTAACATTGTGCATATGGGGTAAAGATTCCAGACTCAGGACTTAGTACATTGCACCTTTTAATTACTCATAGTAACTTATATCTGTTAATAATAGTGTCATATTCTTGTCACTTTACTTAGCGCTGACAAATAGCACTTATGATATTGCATAGCTGTTTATAACTGTGTGCTGTAGGGAGATGTATACATTATTATAACTTTATTACATATACTTATAACTACAGATATAAAGCACTATAGTAGAAGTCAAAACTCATTATGCATCACTATGCACACTTAGCAAAGCAAAGTAGTTATGATGCATCATAAAATGAACAAGTGACTAGGCAGATATTGACATATTTATAATGCACTATTCAGATTAAAATTATAATCATTCATAACCAGTTGTCATAATGCATCATAAAGCTGGTTATGACGACTTGTGAATATATATAGATGGTAATAATGACCATTATAATGCTTTATAGACACCTTATAAAACATTATGAGTGCATTCATAAGACATTATAAATACAACCTTCATAGAAAGTGCTACCAGAATCATTAACCCCTCAACATCAACACGCATGCACAACACACTCCCATACAACTCCATAATACTTCACTTTCAACCGAGATTCTTGCACGACAAATGTCGCACAACTATTTGTGCAGTTTTTATAAATATATTTGATATTTTGTACTACATGCATCTTTGGCAGTTTGAACTCTTTAGCACTATCATCACTACCCATTCTAGTAGAATTATGGACATTCTGTCTAAACAACAATAGTGATGTGCACTTTAGTTAACTTAGTAAATGAATGAATACTGTATAGGCAGTGTTTGTACCTACAGCTTGTGGCTGTAGATATCAAATATTTATATCCAATTTATAGATTCTGTATATCTTCTGATTAAAAAAATCTTTTTTGTACTATATGTTGTAGTGTTGTTGTAGTGCAGCAGTAGTTCCACTTACATTAAGTTATTATGTGTGTCTTGTCAGCACAAATGCAGCACAGTGTGGCTAGGAAAATTTGTATTGTTTCTTAAACAGAATGTCAGGTTTCTTGATAATTTTGCCCTTACTGTTTTGGAGCTGTTACTGCTGCCTTACACTCCAGTCCACTCCAATACCCTGTACCTTCTCAGGTTAATGAGACTTAAGCCATATTACTAAGGGTTAACTACATGTTGCTCCTCTTTTGCTGTCCCTCCTGCCACTCCATGATGCTCACTTGTTTGTCCTTACAAAAGTATACAAAAACGTAACTATCACCCACAGAGCCAATGTGAGCGCCCAGTTCACCTCAGGAACTCCAAGCTACAGTATGAACAATGCCAGATTAAAGGGCTATAGATAGGGCCAAGAGTAGAAGTGATTTTTTTTACTCTCAAAATGTTCACTCAGAAAAGAGTCATTACATGTCGGTAATTAGTAGTGTGTTAGTAATCTAATTAGTAGTGCGTTAGTAATCAATGTACGTATTTCAGGTTTGGAAGAATATCCAAAAAAATCTATGTCATCAAGAGACAGCAGAAGGGAAGATTTAACTTTTGTTGCCAAACTGTGTCTGCAGGTGGCCAGAAGCACTTGCCACCAGTGCTAGGAGCTGTATATACAGAAGAAATACAGAAGAGTCTGATGGGTTGCTTCTAGAAAGACCTCGTTGTCACTTAGCTCATTTGTTTAAAATCTGGTCAATCCAGCAACTGTGACTCATGTTTCTCAGCAAACGATACACATTTTTGGCTTGTGGACTACTTTTACAATGAACAAGTTACAATGATCTACCTGCATTAAAAAACAACTCTTCTTTAGTCAATATAAATTGGAAGGCTAACTGCTTTAGTCTATTATTGTATTGTACGTCAACCAAGTGTCACATGCCATAGTCGGTAAAGGTTATAGGTTGTCATCTAAAATTGGTTTTTTTTTGCATGGTGTGCCTTTTAGTAGTTGATTGTGATTGACATATTGGCACAGAAACAGCCCTTTAAGTTGATGACCTCATAATACCAATTTTAGAACCAAAGTAATTTTCACATAAAGTTAAATCTTCACAGAAAGTAGGGTACACTGTAAAAACTCTATAAAAACACTTACAGTGTGATGGTGCTTTCACACTGTGAGCAACAACTTTGTCATTGCTGCCAGCGACATTGTTGCCATTGGAGTGTTTGCCAAAGCTCAGTAACATTATCAGTGACAGGGTTAAAACAGGCATTGACTGTGCATACGTACATAACATGGCAACGGGTGAAGCAAACGCATGTGAGTGGTTTACATGTCAGACATCACATTGTGACTCCCACTAAGAATGTACTTTAGCTTGTCATCTTCTCATTGCTAGTGTGAATACACCACAACACAATTAAACAATATCTTAATGTTTGTGCTTTCAGTGAGTGATGGAAATGACACAACTCGAAATGTAACATGCATACAGAATAGACAGTACTGTTGATAGTTTAGAATCAGCAACAGATAGTAATACATTAAAGTTTACACAATATTCTACAGCACTGTAAATCATATAGACCACCTGTTACTTGCATAAACAACTGTCATCTGATCTTAAGGGGTCTCTTGGGTCCAGTGTTGACACAATTACCTTGAAAAAGTAATCCAATTAAGGATATCTGATTACTCCTTTAAAAAGCAGCTCAGTTACTTTTAAAACCAAGAAATCAGTAAAGTAACTAAGTTAGACTACAAGTTACTTTGTTAGTTTATTAGTTTAATGTGAATATTGATTTAGATAATAACATTAGATTACTTGTTACTGAAAAAAAGTGGTCGGATTAGAGCAACTTGTTACTTAGTAACTAAGTCGCTAAAGCAACAGATTACGGGCCTCACTACTTGGGTCACATGTGGAGTCGCATTTTCATTAAGTGTGAACTCACACACTAGTCAGAAGCTAGTCATTGGTGGTTATTGGATGCCAGGGCACATGTTAATACTAGGTCCGATCAAGGCCTGAGAAAGAGACAGAATCAGAAATAACAGCTGATTTGACACCCATTGGTCCCATATCTGGGGGGAAACAGCAACATGTGAAGCAGAGACTAGCCCCACTCTCGACTAGCCTTCCTTCCTTCATACATGGACAGTATCTCTCAGACTTCAAGAGAATTATGCATATTGTGTTTGAAAATTCAACAAGGAGAGCTGCACTCTGCTGTAGGGCCACCTGGTTCAAAGAGTGGCAGTGGCTTGAATACATTGCAGACACTGTCAGCATTGTGTGTTGTGTCAGCTGTCCAGAGCAAGTTGGTGTCAAAAGCAAGTCAAGGGAAGGAAAGGGCTTTCCCAATTGGAGAAAAACAACAGAAAGGATGAAAGGATCCTCTGTAAGACGGAGCTTCACTTCTCATTCATAATATACAACTTGCAGATGGCAACATGGTATGTAATTTCTGTGCTTTTAAAGTAGAAATCAAGTCAAGGTTGTAGAGGTTATATTAAAGAATACCAACTCTGTATTTGTCTCCACATTGGATTTAGAGTTGCAAGAGTCCAAATTTGAATACGGGGATGCGATGAATCTGCTTGCCCTGTGCCCAACTCCGTCACAGTTGTGCCAGTGCCCTGTCTGATAGACTGTTTAAGGAAGACCATCAGCGCCAACAGTAAAGGAGAGTATGCAAGTTTTTCTGTGCTATCAGAGTTTGAGTATGAATTTCAAAATAAATTCAGTTTACAAACAAATTCAACATGTACACCGAATGTTTAATGAGGTGATGTTCACGAAAACTGCATTAGTAACTAGCAAGCTAAACTGTGACAGCGTTAACATATCGTGGTCACTGTAAGTTAGTGATGGCAGGCAGGTGACAAACAGCTACAAGCAACAAACCTGCTCATCAGCTCTTTGACTGAACTGGCCTGGCAGAACCTGGTAGAAACCTTGACAGACCTAAACGTATATGGGGCATTGGTAAAGCAAAACATTAAATGACAATGTTTGGCTATTATACAAATGTGCTAACATGCTAGGCCAACTGTACACTGCTGTATCTTACTGTTGTAATTATGGGTGTAGTTATACACATGCAGTTTATTATACAGGTATGACAGGATGACAGAAGAATGTGACTAATGTCGTTGATGGTCATCCAATGCAAATATTGGAGAGACAGAGTGAAAAATGCCATGGAGAGTCCTGTAATAAGGCCAATGACTTATGCAGAAGTAAAGTAGCTGTCTTACTCGGAATGCAGACAGGGATTCACTGCTTCACCCGGAAGTTGAGCCTGGCTCTTTTTGAGGCTGAATATTTGAGGTTGTATTTTTAATGCTGAATATTTGAAGTTGTATTTTTGAGGTTGAATGTTGGAGGTTGCATTTTTAAGATGTTGAATTTTTTGAGATGTTGAATTTTTGAGGTTGTTTTTTTGAAATGTTGAATTTGTTTGTAAACTGAATTTATTTAGAAATTCATACTTCCATAGGGGAGGCATGTGCCAAAGCAGCCTTACTAAATGCTTACTAAAACACCACAAGTCTTTGGTTTGCTTGCATAACTGTGTTCATCCCAGTGGCATAATGGGTTTGCAAATCAGCTCCAGAATCAATGGAATTCATTAAACTCCTTTTTCCCACTGACTCTGAAGCTGCCTATTAAATAAATGCAACTTCAATTAAATTTTTTGTACATTCAGATTAGGTTTAGTGCATTAGGTTATAAGATAACCTTGACCCTTGAGGTCTCTGAAACAAAACCAAACTCTGTTATTTAAAATAGACAATTTGTTGAAAGTTGCAAAGCAGAGTACATACAATGAGGAGACTGAATAGGTAGGGGTAAGTAGTCATGCTTAATTTAAGGTTCCCTTACCAACTTTAGTGGACCATACGAAAGCGACAAAGCATTATTCACAAGGTCAGGAATTAATTTGTAAATAAATCGCTTCAGCTTTCTATCATTTAAACCTGATTATCTGAAACACTGACAAAGTTGGACTCACTAAGTGGTCTTTGGCTTACCACTCTGTTCTTCCTTAGAAAGTGTTTTAGCAGAGAGCCAATAATTGGAGTCTGACTGACCTTTTCGCAGTAAAAGAAACTCATCATATTGGTAAAATTAGTTTTCCAGCGCCAGTGTGTGTCAACCAATCTCATAATAAAAATTGTAGGAGCAACAGCATGTGGAGCAGTTTGCTGAAAATCAGCAACATGAGCTGAGCTTTGATTCCCTGCTTTGGCAATTTATAACTGCAACACAGCACTCTCCCTGTTCTAAATTAACCAGAATAATTTGTACCAAAGTCAGTGTGTCACTCGCACACTTCTAATCCCATTTCACATTCAGAAATTATTTTCCTTCACTTCCTTGATTATGAAGAAAATAGGTAAACGTGGAGCTGTAATTAGTGTAATTATGATCAAAGAGCAACAAATGGATAAAGGCTAAATGGTTGTAAAGGTCCCAGACAGTGATGAATGGGTCCTATTCTTCTTTAAATTCTGCGAAAAGATGTCCTGCTGTGTTGCTGTGTACTGAAGAACCCATTGCTTGCAGTCTTTTTGTTTTGGAATAGTAGTATTGTTGAGGGTTGAGGGTTTGACAAGAACAAGTCAAGAAAAGCATGAGTCACTTGAGGCCTACGGGATAAATGTTTTGGTTGTTACAGTGTCAGACTTGAAGTGAGACATTATTGTTCTGTTCACATTCATTATTTTGTTGACAATCCTTTTTCATGATGATAACGAGACGACGATGAGCTAAACATGACTATTTGATGACTAAAACATGACAAGACATGTGACTTTTTGTTGCCAGGACGAAACTTGACGTAAATGTTGGTGGGTGGTACGTCAGACTTTCAAAATGCATGGCATTTCTACCTGTCTACCTACCTGCATCCTGTCTTTGTTTGGTCACACCCACCACCATGCAGCGCACATTCTGCACAATACACCCGCAGCCAGTTAGTCACACACACAGAATTCAGTTTAATTCATTGATGTCATACGACATACTTGGCAATCAACTTGTGATATATTTTAAGCTGACAGTTTTCCACATAACTCCTGGTGCAAATGGGCTGCTAACATCAGGCTTAAGTTAGCTTGGTTGAGCTAACATCAATTCATTAGCTGCTGATGTGTAGAACATGCAGGGATTTTTGGCCAGGTAAGTATAATACGTTGTCATATTGACCCATGTCCAAGTGACTGAAACATGGAGGAAAATCTAACATTTTAGACCTGTTGCTGTTTCCCATGTGTTTAAACATACAGCACGCTTCTGTGGCTTCTGTAACGTCAGCAGCTTTTTTCGCCATGTGTACATTCAGTGACACTTTAGTCTGGCAAATAAGGTCAAGCTGAGCCCATGTTCCTCATCCATTGCTCATATTTTGCATTGCTCGTATGTTCATTCCAAATTCTCAGAAATAAAGCCATAGCTGCCAAAGAAAGATTGTTTTTGTTCTTTACTTTTGTGGTGTAATGAACATTGATTCCATTGTTACCACTTTATATATGTGTAATATGTAATCCTCAAAAAATCCTGCTTTGATCGTCTTTCTAGGTCATATAATGTAGAAGTTAGCCTTTGAGTATTTTAATCATAGGTTTCTACCATGGAGCCAAACTGCCATCCAGAGGCTAGTTGAAGAAATATCTTCGGAATGTAATTTGAAATATAATACTGTTATAGTGTTTTAATACATTTATATTCAACAAAGCAAGACTGGTTAGCATAGCCCAAAAATAATCTACTTTTCCTTCTTCTTGATATTAGTTAGCATTGCTTACCATTATTATTTAATTGTATGAATTAGCATAGTGAGGAAAGTCGTAGAAATTAATGAATGTAAATCATCGTAAGGCGTGAAGACCAGTTTCGTAACAAAGGGACACAACCTACAGAAATGGGGTGATAAAACCAGCGACTGGCCCATCTAGGCTCAGTTCTCTTTTAAGTTGTTCTTTCTCCGTCTGAGAGATTTTTGTCTAGTCTCAGTCGTGTCTTTGTCTTCATTGCTTTTTAGTTTGTCTTAGTGATACTTTTTATTTTTAAGTTTTATTTCGGCATTTAAGTTTTATTCTTGCATTTTTCTTGCCACATTTAACACACAACTTTTTCAAAGTACAAGCTGAATTTTATTTTAACTGTCAAGACTGTCATGTATTAATAATTTTTTTGTAGATATTTTCGACCAGCCATCGGAAGCATTTTCCAATTTCCTTATTGACTTTTTACCACATGTACGAGACTCTGCCACATGACAACTTCATAAGTGCCACTTTGTCTGCTTAACACATTCCGCTGTAAGCGATGCCAAAGTCAGGACCAGGGTGACTGTCACATCAAGCAGCTCTGAAAACCTTTGGTACCGCTGGCTTCCCCCAACAATACCACTGTGGAAGATCGAGCTCACCAGGACAGCGTTCAGTCCGGTGGTCCAGTGGTTCGAAGCATCATCCAAGGAGTTGGCATAAGTAGACTCTCACCTTCATCTTTGAGCAGAGTTGATCTTTAACTTAAGAAATTAAGTTCCATTGTGTCCTCAATTCCCTTCACACTTCTCACTTTTGTTGAACTCATTCATCCCGTTATTATCATCATTTTCTATTATTCTATAACTGTTATATTATTCATCATATTGTTTATTATTCATTATTCACCATTTTTGTAAATAAACCATATATTTCACTTAAGTTGTTTTCAGAAAGGTCCTTGTGAGCAGGTCACATCACTGTACTGAGAGCCGACACGTCAGATATGATGAGATTGATAATTTGCTAATAATTAATACTGATCCAATATTAATTGGTTAATTCTTACAATGTACTTTAAATCTGTGAGTGGTGCCCCCTTTCGACAAGTGCAGTTATTACACTTAAATGTTTAATAATTTATTTCCTACAAGACCCTTCTGTCATAGTGTTCTGTCGTAGTCCCATCACAGAATTTGAAAAACCAAACTAAATGGCTGGCAGAGATCTTTCTGTCATAAAGACTAACTGGGGATTGTAGGTCCAGCGACAGATCTGAAGCTAGTCTCTAACTCATCTGTCATCATGATAGCAGATGGGCCTGAGGTCAGGCCATGGCTGATCCCAGGCTCTAACCACAGAGAACAGTAGTACCTTCAGGGAGCACTGACGCTTGTCTGACACTGAATTTTGGTACACATAAGTGTACATACAAATACAGCACTCAATCCACCGCTGTTCGCACACTTGACACACACACACACAGAGCCAAGTAAGCAGAGGCCAATGCACCATCTGCTGCCCCTGTGTTTGAGTTCCAAATCCCAGTTATCAACAAAACACACAGAAGACTTCCAAACTACTCCCTTGCATACACCATTCCCTTTGAAAAGAACATACACACACACACATTCATGCATGCACATTTCACACACACACGCACACACGCATGCACGCAGGCATGCACGCACACACACACACACGCACCTTCTCGCCCAGATCAGATGAAACCAGGTGGTTGGAGGCCGGGTAAGTTGCTCATTTTTCATTAAATGCAACAGAGGAAAGAAGATAGACTCCCTCACTTCTTTCACCAGGTTCATTCACCTCATACACTTCTAATCCTCTTTTTCTTTCCCCTCTACCTTATACTCTCTCTTCAGACCTAGGACGATCACCTCTCCTTCCTACTCCAGCCACAGCTTTTTTACACTTATCATCAAAGCAGGTTTATGATGCTCATTTCTCTGGCCTCATTGCTCTTCATAGACGTCATCGTCTGTCACTGGAGATCAATAAAGATAAGACATTCTCTCTCTTGCTGTCTACCTACTGGAAGAACTCCTGATGCTCAGTGCACACAACACTGCAGTGATTTGGAATCATCAGTAGTGTATTGGCAAAGTGAGATGTTGAGTCTATAGTCTACACTGGAAAACACCTGGCACAACAGTGTGTCTGTGTGTGTGTACTTGTACAGCTATCTTTCTGATTACCAGTTTAAGTTTCACACCATCAGATTGAGGACATTTGTGTGGACATTTTGGCCGGTGCTCACTTTTTTTGGCCTCACTTTTTGGCAGTTTTGAAGGTTAAAACTCAGTTTAGGGTAAAGGTTATGGTTACGGTTAGTGTTATGCATTTAGTTGAGATGGTTGGGGTTAGGTCCTCACAAAGATGGTCATACAAGCATGTGTGTGTGTGTGTGTGTGTGTGTGTGTGTGTGTGTGTGTGTGTGTGTGTGTGTGTGTGTGTGTGTGTGTGTGTGTGTGTGTGCATGTTTTCTGTACTCTAAGTGACGGTACTCTGTTTAGATGAGGTAATGTCTAATGTTAGACCATTATGTCACATCCATCTATCTGAGGAGTTCTAAGCTGCATCTGCTGTCATGGCCTCATCAACCAACCCAGTCTTCATGGTCTGGAGTGCTGTGGATCAGACCTGTGGAGCTCCATAAACTACATGTGCCCCAGTCATCATGGCCTCCTCCAGTTGTCCACTCCTACCTAGATGAACAATTCACCAACCTGCCCATGATTCCTGTTATACTCACAAACTGTCACATAAGATCATCGGCTATGTGTTGTATTATTAGATTCTACTTGTTTCCTTCAGCTTGATGTATGTATCTATGACATAAGTTTGTTTATCTGTTTCTCCTGCTCTTCCTTTCTCTCTATCTTCTCTGTTTCTATCCGGCTGGCCTTCGGCAGATGGGTCCCTCCATATGAGCTGGGTTCTGCTCAAGGTTTCTTCCTGTTAAAGGGAGTTTTTCCTTGCCACCGTCGCCCTCAGGCTTGCTCTGGAGGTTGCAGGCTGTTTTTTGTAAAGCGTCTTGAGACAATTTGTATTGTTATTGGTGCTATATAAATAAAATTTAATTGAATTGAATTATATGTATCAGTACATTAGTTTGTCAACATTTTCCTTTTATTTAAAGGGGACTTCCATTAATTATTGACATAAAGGATAGGTTACTGGTCATGGATGCTGTCAGTAAATGTGTAAGGTGCAGCTCTGTGTGAGTTTATGAACTAATATCTAAAGTGCATACATGCTGTGACCCTTAATGGTATATGAAGTCAAAGAGCTACCCTCTTCTACATTCTGACCTGCACTGACATTTTTAATTAAAATGTGACAGAGCAGTGAAAATTCAATAATTCAAGAAACATCAAAAGAACTCTAAAACCAAACTTGAAAATTTAGCTTGGACTACCTCTTCAGAACAAATGTACAAGAAAAAAGTAGCATACCTAAAATTGTACAATACTGTTATTTAATGTCTGAGGCAGTAATTATCTCTGTATATGCACTGCCAGTCAAAAGTTTGGACACACCTTCCCATTGAATTGAATGAGAAGGTCTGTCCAAACTTTAGGTAGGTAGGTAGGTAGATAGATAGATAGATAGATAGATAGATAGATAGATAGATAGATAGATAGATAGATAGATAGATAGATAGATAGATAGATAGATAATTGTTATTTTGGTTATTGCCATTTTTTCATTTTTTATGAAAAAAATAGATAAATAAAACTACTGTTTGGTTATCAGAGTAGTAGCACATAACATTTATGTCAATTTAATGAATCAATAATAGGTTAATTACCTCACTGAATATACACACATTTGGTGTTTGCTGGAAAATATGCGTACACAATGGTCAAACATGTAATAATGGTGGAATGTTGCAACCACAAACAATACAGAGTACTTAATAGAATATACATACTGTATGTGTCTGTGTGTGGAATAGAAGTTGTTTTAAAGCTGCATCAAGTCAAGAAGTTTTCATTACCACAAAGGAGTCATGCTAAGAGGTCAAAATAATATATTGCTCAAAAATAGCAGGTAAAACACAGTCTAATGTCACTCAAATGTCTACTAAAAGTCAAAAATGAAAGTGAAAATAGCTAAGAGAGAAGCAATTATTCAGGGGCTTTTACATGGAACTAAGACAAGGAACACAAAAATGATAGAAATACTATATTTCAGATTTCTTTTGACAGCTCCCATTCCCAGAGTATCAATATCAGTATAGTTCTTCCAAAAACCACTAGTGGCGTCTATGTAAAAATGAGCTCTATCACAGACCCACCACACCCCTAAAAATACACACAAACATGCACACCTGTCTGTGCACCGATAAGACGTCAACCATCGCCGCTCCAAATGTGTTTGCACACCGGCGTCGGTTGACTGCACTTCCTCATTGAACGACTTGAACAATTTATTCTGACGCGCAGCCGAATCCGAGGGGGAATTTAGATTGATATAGAAAAAAGAGAAAAATCAGACACGACCTGAAAGCCTTGAGGGAAGGGGGGGGGGGGGGGGGGGGGGGGGGGGGGGGGGACTGAACCTAAGGTGGAGAGACAGGGAGATATATTAGCCTGCCACTCAACATTACAACATCACTACAAGCTGGACAATCATTAACACAGCTAATGAACACAGCAGGGTCCTGCTGCAGACGGACCATGCTCACATATAAGCCACTTCAGGGAATTTGATTAGTGTTGGTACCTGGAATGACTGGAGTAGCTCAGGCATTTTAAAAATGGAAACTGTAAAAATCGTGATTCGACCCTAACATACTAAAAGTAAGTTAACAAAACAGGCAACGGGCAGAAGGCACCTCAGTGTCCTACACATACATTGGAATGTATATGCATTTATACTGAAACAAAGAGACAAAAATCAACAAATGGCTGGAATCATGTACAGTCGAAATTAAGCACAACCTCTAGTTCTAGTGTAATACTGTTACCTCATCCAATCATGAAGGAGAAGGGAGTCTATCTGATTTGCGGTGAGGGATTGTCGAACAAAAAAAATGGAATCCGCGCAACAGTACTACCGTACACAAACATATTTTTTAAAACTGAAAAAAAATATATATATATATATATATGTATACATATATAGTGTATTAATAAGTGATGCAGTGTAAGAAGATTAGTATTTCTTGATGACTTGAGCGTATTGACCTCATCGATTTAACTTAATTTATAGATGCAGTTTAGTAACTGTTATTACTCAACTTGGTGATTTCCCAGCTTGCTCCACATGCTTCTGTCTCACCCTAAAGTAAAAACCATCTGGCTATGACAGTCCAACATGAGTGTGTTAAGTGAGCACCCTCTGAATCTCACAAATTTTGTTTTGTGAATACAAATCTCTTCTATTGTCGCATACACAAAAATATTGAGTATTTCCCTTCCAAGGTATGACTGCTCTTATCTAATCTGCTGACCCTACAAGGGTTTGTGTAGCCCCATTATAGTAAATGACAAGAAAGGATATTTGATTTTTAGCACATGCAATATACTGCTTTAAGAAAGGTTTGAAAAAACAAAACAAAAAACACCACAGTGAGATAAGCAGTATGGACATTTTTTCTTCTTGTTTTCTATTCATTTACTAGCTTTTAGCATGCATAATAATGCCGAGAGTCAGCACACACACAGAAAAAGGAAAAAATAAAAATATCAACAAGGTCATCTTCATGTCACATTCAGATCCAGCAGCAAGTTAATTATGCTGCAAACTGGTTATCAATAAATAATCTGAGGATTATGATTTTGAACTGTTCAGGAAGTGTCTCTGTATGTGTCAGAAGTCAGTCATTTGCAAGATTATTTTTTAGACAACCTGATGGGACACAGATTCTGTGTCTTCGTGACATCAAAAATATTCACAAATATCAGGATCAAAAATGGAACTGAATAAGAAAACAAAAAATAAAATAAATACAAAAAAGTTAATATTACACAAGGTTCATTTTAGATCCTAAATGAAGTCTGGAGTGGTTCCGTATTAACCCAAAAGCTTATTTATTTACTTCATCTTCACGCTATTGCATTGACATAACTAAATTAAAAAAAATGCTGTAGATTAGTAAAAGTGTAGAAAACTTCAGGAACAATAACAAAATAATATGTTGATGTTAATGCTCAGTTCCTGTATTTTCACTTAGTGTGTGCTAGAACATAAATCAATAATTTAATTCTGCAATCTTTGATCACATGAGGATGTACCTTAATGTACCTTAATCATTAAAGCAAACTTGTGGGATAAAATTGCAGATTTGGAGTACAGAACTCAAATTTTTTATATTTCCACCCATTTAAGTTACTAATTTACATTCCTCTTAAACCACATTCTGCTGTTCCTCTATGTTCCTATTTTATAATCATCATGAATATACTGCCACTTAAATGTACATTTCTAGCCTTAAATATTTCAGTTTGTATGGACTGTTTCATGTAGTCACCAGGGTTCACATTTGATCATAGTATTCCTAAAACTAGTAGGTGGTTTAACAATTAAAAATGTAAATGTTCTACATACAAAATAATTATGAATCAGAAGGTTCACTGAGCTTCTGTATCGTCATACTAGTGTGATATAGTTCATGCTGTACTGCTGGGATCTGATAAAAATGCAGCTGTCATGTCTTCCTGGAGACTTGATACATGTCAGGTGATATCATTACTTTCTGGTTCATTCATCATGTAAAGTTTTAATTCAGGGCTTGGAGATGAAGAGCGTAGCCTAGCGGCGTTTTTAGACGCAAAATAACCTAAGCTTAGTTGTCTTGCTTGGAGCACAGAGCTAGGGGCACTGAACCACGTTAATGAGTTTTAAGGACAAAATAAATAAATAAAATGATAATTGAGGATAAAGTCAGCAACATCCTGAGAACATATTTTTGCTTTGCTGAAAAGTCGGGAGATTAAAAAAAAAAAGAACGAAAAAAAAAGTCCTTCCCGGAGACTCCAGACCAGTGAAATTGACCAAATGAGACAAAAGCTGCTCCTAAAAATAATCAAAGTAGAAAAATAAACAAGAGGCAGAAATATCTCTTTATGCTGATGTAAACAGCGACGCTACTGATTAAGCGGGGCTTTCCACTCTCCATCCCCGTCTGAAACTAACTTGCGAGACAAAAATCTTCTAGACAAAGACTGTGATCTTCTGTTCAACTATTTCAGTAATTATTTCCCTCTTTCTTTTCTTTAATTTGCAAAAATACACACGTGAACCTACCTGAGAAGACAAGAACTAGCGAAATCCCGAAGAGAATCATGTTTGCCGTGTTCGGGACACTCGGCGGGGGGTAAAACGGGGATGTGGAACGGGACTTGGTGCGTCCTCGACTGGTCCAGCAGCACCGCTGTGCGCCCCGCAGAAAGACTCCCCGGCCCGCCACTACATTTACCGCGCTGACACTATCCGTGCGTCCGCCTTTTGTTCTATGCTTGCGACGGTAAAGTCCCTCAAGTTTCCAGTCCCCAGATGGAAGGAAGGAAAAAGCTCGGAGAAATGTGTCGAGGAGAAGTACGCGCAGGGGAGACTGCCTCTTGCAGTGAGAGTACGTTTGTTTGTGCCAAGCTCCAGCTTTGACACCGCGCAGGTCTGAGATATTAACTACTGGAAGGATGAAATGTCAGGCATCACCGGGCTGCAGCTCTGCCCCCAGACAGTCATCACGACAGGGATCCGTTAGTGAAGGGGTCCTGGCGCATTCTGCGATCATAACGCTGACAGTCCGTGTAGGCTGGAGTTATTAAATGGTGATGTCCCTCCTCCCAACCCCCTCCTCCTAATCCCCCTTTCTATTTACAAGAAGTATTATGCAGCACACAATCAATGCTTTGCTTGGGAATGGATGTATATAGGTTTTAGTATTTTGTCATTATTTTCTTCTTTTTTTTTGTAGCAGTAGTTTTATAATATAATATGTTAGAGGACAATGTTTCAAAGATACTATTTTCATTTAGAAATGATGTATATCACCACACTGTTTTCACAATCACCTCATATGGATAAATGCATTTGTTGAATCACAGCTTCACAGGTGGTGGCGGTTTGGGTAGACAGTGGGCATACAAAGCACTTAACTCTCCAGAAAAAAAGAAACAAAAATGGATGTTTCCAGACTGGTATCACAATGTGGTGTTTTTAGTTAAATGTAAACACAGCTTGCAAATTCACAGAGGCTGCAAGCCACCGTAGAGCGGTCAGCCTAAACGAGACTGTTACATTTATGTTTAATAATGCTGCAGTAACTACAATTATTAATGTACAACAAGACCAAAGTTTTTAACAGAAAACAATTAATTTTGTGTGTGAACTTCAGCATTCATATTTGTAATTTGCAAAATACTTAAATTACTCTGCTAGAAAACTTAAATCTGTCACATTTCTGGGAGGAGGCTTCAGTTGCATGTATATAAACTGGACATATACAGCAGTAATTATAGAACATATATTAATATATATTAACTGGCTGTGATTTAACAAATGTAAGTAGTTATTTTAAAGCTGCAGTACAGTCAACAAGGATGAGCAAATGATAATCCATACAAGAGAAGGAGATAATAATGAAGATCAAAATACATGTCTTAGTACACTAGAGGGGGTTCAAAGATAGCTGGTGGGCCTCTATACAATTATATTAAATATAATTTAATTTTTAATTTATTTATTTTTTAACACACATGGTGCTTTAGTTCTAACTTAGGCATGTATGACTGCCAGCTAAAGTGGCACACAGAAGTGTCTTCAAGATTTCACAGCCAGTAGAAGCAACTCAAATCCCATACAGGGTCATTCTGCATTCTCACATTAACACATTTGCCTTCAAACTCATTGGACAACATTTTATCATTCGATGGGACAACCCTAAATATATAGACAAGGTAACCAGCTTTTCAGACTTGGAATAGTAAGTCACTTGGATTTAATAAGACCAAGCTTGTTTTCTTGCAAGGCCTTTGTTTTGTTCTCTTTCATTCTTTTGTATGATGTTTTGAATGTACTGAGTCGTCATTTGACAAATTATCTAGTTCACTTTTTCAGTGAGTACTGAGACGTATTATAAATCTTCATGGCAATATCATTAAAATATACACTGAAAAAAACCCACAATACAATGTAGAAATTTAGAATGATTTCTATTACAAAGAAAACTATAAAAGGACACATATTTGGGTGGAATTTTCCAATATCATGTGTAGCTTTGTGAACCTCAGCGTGTTTCTCCGTGTAAAGCAGTGAATTACAAAAAAGGTTCATTTTTAGGGGTGGAGGATGGCTGTTCCACCTTTTAAACCACTGTAGCGATGTCTTTACTTCATTTACACATACTTTAAGACCACAAAAGAGCCATGAAAGACTGACTCTCACTGCCTGCAGCAGGAAAATGTTTCTACATTATTAATACACTATTAGACACGGCATGTCTCTTGTGGCATTATTGTGAAGTTAAAAAGCAAATAATTCACTAAACACATTTGTAATTGAACAATCTTCAAGCCAAAGGTCGCAGGCAGAAGTCTGACTGAGACACATGATTCTCTATATGTAATGATTAATGTACCCACCACGTCAAATAGTGCCACTTTGGTATGATATAAGATAAGGTAATACTTAATTGATCCCCATTGGGGAAATCCAAAATCTGTAAAATGACACCTAAAATGGACAAGAATGTTCAATGTTTTTCCAAGATGTCAAGTATGTCAAGCTAAATGTTGCTGATTCTGTATGTTCTGATTAATAAAAGTGGGTCTCAAAAGCAAAACATGAGGAAGGATGAAAAGGTGCAGACCCATAAAAGCTCCAAGGTGAAATATGTTGATGCTGTGAGATGGCGAAGAATGGGAATATAGTGGTAGTAAACCTCAAAGTCAAGGGTTGAGACATGATTATCTACCTGGTTTTGCAGTGAAGCAATTAAGAGCAGCAATGTCTCATTGCTCCTCTTATTGACAACAACTATTCAGGTTTATCCTATTTATCAATTACATCAATTGTCTCAAGATGCTTTGCAGAACCCAGAGCATGAGAGTAAGTACTGAACCAATCAATATAAAAAAACATGCTGCTTTGAATTAAGCCAGTCGAACTGCCACTGTGTTACTGTGACAGATAAGCCAGAAAGACACACTTCTATATCATTGTGTCTGGATTTAGTCATTGTAACAGTGAGACGACACTCAGTGGTGGGGCCTCAGGCCAGTAGGGTAAAAACTTACAGCCGTGATGTGTTTTCATTGGGGGCCTCACCTGACCTAACTCAGTGCTATTAAATGGCGAGTGTAAGGTTTTCTGGATAGGTAATTATGGCATGGCAACAGCAAAAAAGAAAGAAAGAGGTGAAAAGAGAGATAACAGAGAGAAAAGCACGACAGTGAAGCAGATAACGATGAGTAATAATGACACTAAATGGCTAACTGAATGCTGACAGTCTAACTTTAACTGTGGATGAGAGACAGCTCTGTTGTCAATGGCCATGTCTAGTGTATCTAAGCTGTATATTTTCATTATGCTGTAAACCTAATTTGCCATGGTGTAGGCTGCAGCACAGGTTTTATCCTCTGGACTGGAACTACGTTAAATGTCATTGTCCCAATCAAATGAAATGTAAGTAATAAACAATGGCGGAAACTATGTTTGAAGGAGAACATTAAAAAGCTAAAATCTACAATGTAAAAACATTTTAAATTG
Organism: Mugil cephalus; assembly: GCF_022458985.1. NCBI lineage: Eukaryota > Metazoa > Chordata > Actinopteri > Mugiliformes > Mugilidae > Mugil > Mugil cephalus. The sequence continues at coordinate 1,220,056 of NC_061774.1, forward strand.
ACTGTATTAACATTTTACTACTCTAAGTCTCATAGACCATATCCCTTCATTTTATCCCTACCTCAGGATCATTGCTGAAGTTTCACCAGCTACGACAGGATGAAGTGTCCATGAAGTTCAGAATACCACTTTTAATTTATCATGTATAAGCAATGCACTCTAACTATTCCTTGGTGGCATTATATGCTTTTTTGGTCATCACATCAGATCATGGTTCTACTGATAGTAAGCAGTCATGATGTCATGATGAGGATTTTTTTTTGTCAGATTATTTATAAGATAATGCTGATGAATGGTTAGAGTGCTCAAATGGAAATTGTGGATGTCATCAACCGGCCATAAACAAATTCTGCCACATCAATTCCTTTCTTTGCTAATTCATCCACCCGAGTGCCTTAGAGTAACAATGGAAACTTGTTCTGCAGTAGACACTGAAGTGCGCACAACAGCCACTGTTATAAACACTGCAAATCTTTGTGTGAACAATACACTCTTTATTCACTAATCTATAAGCTAGTACACATAAAAAACTGTATTATTAATAATATGCAACTTTCAATTTTGGAGGAGTCTGTAAATTTCACAGATGCACAGTCTGTGTAAATTCATTTCTGCATTTAAATTAATTTTAAGATGTTTTTGAAAGACTTTAGTAGCTCACAGCTTGCAGTTTTGTGCTTTTTGTTCTCCACTGGTGTCAGAGCTGCAGGTGTAGATGGTGTCTGTGATTTGGTGCAGAGCAGGTGTGGAGCGCTGTGGCTGTGCTGCGGTGCAGGCAGTTAGGTGCACTGCTGGACTGGATGATTGTGTAAATGGAGGAGAGAGGAGCTGGAGGAGACACTTTTATGGCAGGCCAACCGTAAATAGCCGTTTCACAGAGGCACACTCTCACATATACCCAACACACATGAAGACACATGCACACTGCACTGCCATCGTGTGTGCTTAAATTTCCTCACAAGCAATTCCTATAATTGGTGATGGAAGCAGCTGAGATGGCACGAGGTCTTATTTAAAAGCATCTGCACAGATTAGTCTCACTGACAGCAGGAGGAACAAGATAATAGAATTTGAACCAAACTATCTGGTTTTGATTTGCACAGAATCATAAGCTTGGAATCAGTGAGCTCCACAGACGGCAGAGCAACAGTTAGGCCAGTACATTGCCTCTGTTCATTGACAGCATTTCAGCTTCACTAACAAACAACAGTAATTTGAGAAATCATTTTAGCGTGATATGTGCATAAACAGAGACACACAGACACACACATATTCCAAGTATTCCAACCTTGCCCCATCAAGCAAATAACATGCCTTTGTGTTCACCCCCAGAGGTCATTCAGCCTCATGGCCTGTTGGGCTACAAGCTGTTCAGCTAATCAGTGAAGAGCATTCCCTCTCCAGGGATAGGCATATGGTGATCAACACTGTGACATCACAACAAATAACCATGGTGACATGACAATAGAAGCTCTGCCCTGGCATCGTAAATCTCCTTGTGATCACATCTGGCCCCACCTTGGAGGTCTGCTGTCTGTAACATCTATAAATACAACTGGCCATTCGTAAGCCAGAGGCTTACGAATGAAAAGAGTAGCATTTCCATTTCACTATCACCTCAGAACAAATCAGAATGAATACATTCAGACTGGGAGATGGGTACATACAAGATTATGACATTCTGGCGTAAGACATTTTATTATATAGTGTTCAGGCAAATCATAACATTAGACTTGACAGAAGTGTTTTATCCCAGAAATCACTGAGAGAGAGAAATCATTTTGAACTTGGACTTTAAACAAGATAAAATATTAAGATGGTCAAAGGCTGAGCATGCAGACATGGTCTCTGTCCCTGCCTTGGCAGGCATATATAAAGTACATCATATGTATCTGTCTGAAATGGTCTGAAACAGCGATTAGATGATAATTTGCAATAATAGAATCCTATTGTCTTGATCTCTTGAGTTGTAGGATGAGTTATATATCAAAACGTGCGGCTTGATTGGGATTGGTGCGCTGTTATTTTTCTCTACAAAATATGAAAAATTATGTGATAAAAAAAGAGAGTTTTTCAAATGTCTACTACTCAGGCATACATTCACCTACATTCATTTTAACTTTAAACTCTCCTGTATTGGTGTATTAATCCACATTTTGATAGGTCATATAGTTTTTGATCAGTCACTGTTCAATGACCATGATCAATTTTATGAGTGTGTATTGCATGGAATGTTCTCGCTAGAGTGGATGACCTCATCAGTTAGAGTGGGGGAAGTTGTCTGAAATTGTCTGAAACTTTTCTCTTTACACTCTACACACAGGATTTTTTACACAGTTGTAGACAAATCTGTTCCGTCTCTTACAATGTGCTCGTCAAAGCAGTAAGACATACAGAATTTAAGCAGAAGAGACCCCTGTTTAAAACTTGCACATGTGCCCAAAATATTAAATATAGAAAGACAAAAAACATATAAGTGTTCAGGAATGTCTTACGACACCCACAGTCTGCTTGTTTTTCTGATAGGAGCTACCGTTTTGTCACAGTAAGCCCAAATGTGAGACCCTTTTCTCCATGTTTCTCTCTGTCCCTGCCCAGCGTGCCTTGACAACGACATCAAGTTGCCGCGGACTGACCCTCAGGCCAGAGCCACAGCTGAGAACAATTCATTGATCAGGGACTCCTCTGATATCTCTGGTGTATAACCCCCCCCCCCCACACACACACACACACACACAACACAGGTAACTTGATTTGTGACTTTGTGATTACAGTTACACACACACATGCACACCACACACATATACACACAAACACACAGGTAACTTATGTTATTACAGTTACAGATACACACACACAGGTGGCTCATTTTCCCCGTATGAACTGTTGTTGCCGAGATATAAGCAGTTGTTCGGAGGGCAAAACCTAGGGTACAGTATTTGTACCTGCCCTTTGGTCAGAGAGCAGACAGCAGCAGTTGGACCCCGTAGCCATGGTAACTGAACCCACATGCACAAAGGAGCCAAACGCAGTCTAGCAAAAGATTATGACCCCTCAGACATTAACAGCAATGGAGAAGGACAGCAGATCTGACATTGGCAGCATTACCATATAATTTGACACTAACTATTTGATTGTCTTCATTTTTTTGTACTTGATGGAAACATCAATCAAATAAAGGCATAATTTCAACTGAATAATGAATAATAACTAATAATAAATAATAACTGAATAATAAAGTTCTTGACACCAGACTGCACAGTACTTACATTATACAATATATATAAAATATACAGTATATTATATTGTAAATATATCATTTTAAATTTGTATTTTAGCCTATGCTTTCTGATGTGAAAATATTGTAAATGCGTCCTGCTAATAAGGCTTGTTACATTTTTTTATTACATACATTTTTCTGATTGGATTCTGATTCTGACATATTGCACCCTTGAACCCGAGTCACCAGAGGAAGCTGAGTGAAGTCAATTAAGTTCAGTACTCATCTAATGAGCATAAGTTTGCAAATTAAATAAATAATAAAAATCCTGTTTTAAGGAAGGTTTTCGGTCAGTTATTTGAATGGAATCGTTGCATTGAAATAGAAAGGTCTGTGTTGCTCCTGTCACTCCAGAAAGCTGTTGGGGAAAATCTGGATTATAAGAACTGAGAACAGCACTGTTTTATATTTGTGTGTCATGACTTTAGCACACATGTTAATTTATTATTTACTGATCTCTGACCTGACGTTAGTGACACCTGCACAAAACTCAGATGTGCAATGGTCCCACTAAAATCCACAGATGAGCTAACACCTTGCACTCTGAATGCATTAAGTATAATAATGACGTCTTCTTGAAGACACAGTGGGAGACAGCACAGCAACAAGATTGCAGACATCTCTACACCTAATTTAAGTAAGACTATTATAGAGTTTTAGACTATAGGGAACTTGACGTATTAAACACTCAACATACTAAACTTTTTATCGTGATGTGTCTCAACCAATACTAGATATTGAGACATTCTAATATCTTCTTCTCTTCACTTTATTTGCATTTGTGCAATGTCTCAGCTATGTTTACAATGTGGTCTTATAAGGATAAAGTCATCATTATGAGGAGAGAAAAAAATGTAAGAATGTTGAGAAAATAAACTCATCATTTCAAGCCTGCTCCCCAACATTACCATCTTACCCCATCTCCTGGTAGGCAAACAGATGGTAAAGCATGCCTAATTAACATCTGAGTGGTGAGTGTAGAGTTAGAGTATTTATTTACATGTTGTAATAAAACATCTGTGAAGGGGTGTGGTCTCTAAGGATCCCAAGGCCCCTCGTTTCACTCCTAATGCTTTGGATGTGATGCTTTGGAAATGGACTGCATGCTTTGGATTTAATATGTTGGTAAGGGAGTGAGATGAATGAGTACAGAGCATCATGAAGACCATGGAGAGGCTGCTGCTCCATCACATAAGGCCCCAGGTCTATCTTGCCCCACTGCAGTTTGCCTCACATTGGACAGAGAGAATGCTGCTGTGAGGATCATGTCTTTTGACTTTTCCAGTGCATTCAACACCATCCACCCCCTGTTACTGAGGGACAAGCTAATGTGGTAGACTCACACCTCACTTCCTGGATAATGGACTGTCTCATTGTTACTAAGTAACATATTACTCTAATCTGACCACTTTTTTCAGTAACAAGATGTATTACTATTTCCAAACCAGTAATCAGATTAAAATGACTTATCAAGGTCACTGTACTTTATTATTTTACCCGATGTGAATGAGTAAAAATTTTATATTTTTAGTTCTATATTTAATTCTATATTTATATAATGTATATTGATATATTTTTGCTTTCTTCTTGCATCTCAGGGAGTGATGTCACATAGGCACCTAAGCATAGCAGCAGTAGCTCAGGAGGTAGAGCAATCGTCCAATAACCACAAGGTTGGCAGTTCAATTCTGTCTATTGCATTTGTGCACTTGACCAATTGGCCGCTTGGGCAAGAGACTGGGTTGGCACGGAGGCACTAAGAAGGAAGAAAAAACAGAGATAGTAAGAAAGAAACACTTTCAACAGGAGGTTTGCTTCTTTTGCTCTAGATGTAGCTCTCACGCGGCACAGACCAAGAAATGCAGAATTATCTAGCACTAGAGGGAAGCCATGGCAATCCTTTTAAAGAGCCCTGATGATGATTGGCCGTAGCTGCAATCAGGTGCTCCTGCCAGTTTCCTTCACAGGCGGGCCTAATAAGGTGACTGAGGGAGGAAACAGAGGGAGAGAACAAAAACACTGAAGCAACAAAAAGAGCAGGACCATGACAGTACCCAGGGGGCCACCTGGTATCCTACCTGGCTTGTCTGGAATGCCCGTGACAGAAACCAGAGAGCAACTGGGGTTTGAGGATCAAGGATCTGGAGATCCAGGAGCGTTCTTCCCAGTCTACGAGGTCTTGATAGCCTCGGCTCCGCCTGCAGACATCCAGAATCTCTTTGACAGGGAATGCAGGTTGACCATCAATAATGCAGGTTGGTGCAAGGGGGTCAGCAGGGGGATGAAGGGGGCTCTCTACTCCCGGCTTAAGGAGGGAGATGTAGAAAAATGGGTGGACCTTAAGGACTGCCAGAAGCTTCAAGCGGATGGCACTGAGGATGATGATCCTTTCAATGGGATAAGGGCTGATGTAGCCTGGAGAAGTTTTCTGAAGTTGCCAAGGTCACGGGCTGACAGCCAGACCTGCTGCCCCAGTTGATATTCAGGGGCAAACTCGTCAGGCTTGTCTGAACTGCGCCTGGACCGAGGAAATCGTCACTTCAATCTCCTGGCTCGGGAACAGAGGTGGCTGGACAGCATCGAATTTAAAGAAACATTTGGAGTCGCAGCACAGCACGGTGAAGCTATAACAGCATGTTTTTTTTGTTGTTGTTTTTGTTGTTGTTGGTGGGAGGGGGGGAACTAAAAAAAATTGGAATCTAACTTAGTTACTTTTAAAATCAAGTAATCAGTAAAGTAACCAAGTTAAGTTTTAAAGGAGGTATCAGTAACTAAGTTACTAAGTTATCAGTAATCCGTAATCAGATTGCTTTTTCAGGGTACCTGTGGCAACACTATGCAGAAGTTCTCAGATGACACTGCAATCGTGGGGTGTATCAGGGATACACAAGGAGTACAATGGACTGGAGAACAAGAGTACCTGGGTCTACAGCTGGATCACAAACTGGTCTGGTTAGCTAACAATGTTTTAGATCTTTTTTTTTTTTTTTTTTTTTTCTTAATTGGTCCACAGTGTATCAATACAATGGAAGAGAGAGTTCTGCACACTGCAACTAGACAAAGCACAAGCAAATTAAGAACATGCCTTTATCGATTTGACAACTGCTTCACTGCAAATACTCAGAGATAAAAACACTCTGCAAAAACACACAGCATCAAGCAAACATAGCACTGCAGAAATGCAATCGACAATGGAGTTGTTCCCAGGATCCTATGAAGTGATGACTGCATGGGACTAGACAAGACATTAAACAAAATGCTTATTAAGAATTGTGTTGTTAATAATAATAATTAAACAGCAAGTCTGTCTTGTCTCAGTGAGTTCATCACATCATCGCTTTCTGGGAACAATTCTGTTGTGTTTTGTGCTTTTTGCACTGTTTGTTTGCAGGTGTTATGAGAGTTTGGTGGTGTTGCGTGCAGGACAGTATTGCAATGCACCTGTCAAAAGGATGAAACTGTTTTCTTAGCACTTGTTTTCCCAAGTTGCAGTGCGTTGAGCTCTCTTATGAAAGTGTATTTCTGCCACGCCTCAAAAACAATGACGCTTTACTCCAGAATAAATGGCTGTTGGTGTTTGTTTGTGTGATCTAGCAACAGTTGAGTAGTGAAGGAGAATTCACATTGGAAATGAGGTTGTGAAAGGCTAAAGCAGCCCTTAATCATAATCAAGCTTGTATATGTCAGCTTTCTAGAAGAACGTCTGTGTTACTGTCTGAACCTTTTGCCTTTAAGGGAAGCTGCCTGTGTGTGACGTAAATGATTGAGGAGTGTGTGAGAGACTGCTGAAAGCCAACCGCATGAAACAGACACTGCTGTCTATACACAGGATGATCTTCCTGTGCCAAAAACTGGCAACATGTTTTGCGCCATTGTTGAGCAGCTCACCAAAGGTAGTGACTTATATGCCAGTCTGTGAATGAAAATTTTTGTACCTTCTTCTTTGGCAACTCCAGGGTTTTGGCAAAACCAACAGCTACTTGCCAGCAACCAGATAAGTAACCATACCACTGGTACCAACTGGAAAACAAAGTCAGAGATTTCTAAATTAATAGTAGCAAAGCAAAAAATCCACAGTGGATGCTTATGAGTTCTGTGAGCATAAACAGAAGCTCTTTGCTTTGTTTTGTGTTTTGTATTTTTATTCTATCTAAAGATAAGCAAAGGTTTAGGAAGATGGGGTGATGATGGGGGTCCTCTTCATCTGACATGAAGTCTGTGGTAGCAGTTTTCCATAGATCCTCTTCACCGCTATGTACTACACCACCTTTACGGGAGAGTCAAAGAAAATCATGGATAGATGCAACCTTTTACAATTCAGTATAACCCACTAACAATAATGATATCTCACATTGCTTGTGCATCAAAACTGTTGGTGGTGTCCTTTTGTGCCTCATAGAGTCTCCTCACAGCTTCCTATAAAATGGAAAAAAAACTACAACATGAAATAAAGTTCCTTAAATAATATAAGAATCAGCATATACAGGATGTCTCAGTGAGTGAAAAGCCACTTACTGAAATAATGCTGTTTTTCTCGTGTTTTGTCCTTTTTTTTCCGCTGACTGCAACCGTTTCATCTTGCACTCTCCATGTGGCGCAAATCCCATTCAAGCTCATTTGGGCCACAGGAGTGACGCTGGCAATGGTTACCCAACTCCAATCCTCCCTTCTGTGCGGGGTTACAACTGTAAAAAATGGTATCCAAACTCTGTTTGCTGCTGGAAAATCCCAGGTTTCTTCTGTACGCCATGTTGAATGTTAAAAAAAGCAAAAGAGTATGTGAGTTTCAAATCAGGGTTTCGCTAGAAACACAGTCCCATTAGTTGTTTGCTGTTACGTGTCTGCAGTGGTTACACCGAGCATAGACAGGAAGTACTTGCTGTCTCGCAAGTAAAAGTAACAGCCAATACCTGAAACACACACAACACGGTACATACAGGTGAGGGCAAGTATGTGTAGAAGATGAATTAAAATTACAAGGAAAGGAAAACATCCTCAAATTTCTCTTAAATCGCCACTGTCCGATAAAAAACACGTATCTCCACTTTTGAAGTTTTTGGCTTTCTACAGTATACAACTGTCCGCATTCTACCCCAGCAACTGACACATTTGGTATCTATACAACTAATGGAACAATGCTTTAAGACGCAATCTATCTAAAATGTGTCTCCATTGGATGTCAGAAATGTCAGTCAAAAAGCATGTATCAAAAGCAGGTATGAAAAAAAGAAATTTGGAGATATGTGTTTTTTATCAGACAGCGACAGGGCAGTGCAATACACACCCATTATAATCTCAGAATTTCTACAAAAATTATCATGATCATTGAACAGTGATTGACAACGACCTATCAAAATGTGGATTAATACACCAACACACAAGACTCATGCCTACAGTTTAAAGTTTAAATGAAGTCTGTAGGTGAAAGAATGCCTGAGCAGTAGACGAAAAATTCCATTGATTTTTCTTTTTCGCTTTTCCCCCCACCCATCCCATTAATTTTAATGCAATTTTTTCACAGTTTTTTCATATTTCATGGAGAAAAGTAATAACACACTGATCAAACTGCACGTTTTCATATATAACTTGTTAAGGGACGAAAAAAGGGAGGAAGTTGAAAACTAAGAAGAAACATACAGCATAATAATATGGCTAGATAGAGATATCTGCAATCCATGTCTATACTGTATGTACATGTTCTAGACTGTGTTGGGCAATTATGAAAATATTTAAGGCATTTTGCATGCTTCAATGTGATGAATCCACTCCAATAAAATTAATTTATGTTGTATAGCTATATATAGCTAGCAAGAATGCTATATACAGTATGTATAGCATTCTTGGAATATAGAAGTTTTTGTAAGTCTTAGATACCTAAATAAGAAAAAAGATACTCCAGTGAATAAAAAAACTCTCTTGAACAGTTTTGTGTGAATGCAATGAACATTTTCTGCTTGAGGGGAAGGATCCACTACTCGACCCCACACTTTCAAAGATTAGCATACGAAAGACCAAGTCACACTAAGTCAGGCAGACTCCTGAAAACGGCCGTATGCTTGCAGCTCCTTACTGGCACACAACAGATTTCCTGGCTGTATCCTCCTTCCGCATACTCCCGTATACACCCCTTTTCGTGCAGTGTTAACACTGGTGTCTTCTTGTTGGTTGCTAGTTGGTAGCTGACTGCTGGCCTGCTGGTCGGTTTTTCAGACTGGGCTTCTAAATGTGTTTTGCCTCGGGTCTTAGCACAGGGGATTGTAACATCTTATCCTGTGTAATAATGAATGACTGATTTAGGAACAATCTTGGCAGACCCTCAAAATGAGTGGAAACTTTATTCATTATCACATAAAGACAAGTTCCTTCTTAGATCACGTAAGGCATCTCACCATGCAGTTAAATGAATATTGCAAATGTTAACGAGTCTTTGTCTGACATGTGTAGTGTGAAAATAGTATAGTTTATAGTTGACAACTGGAAGACGAACAGACTGGTACTGGTACTGGAATAGAAAATATATCACATTTTTATATCTATTTTCTGTCACACTTTACACTAACCTCACACTGTGAAAAAATAGTAAAGCATTAGGAAATACTTAATTCATCATTTATAAAGGACTCCTGCATTTACAGACATTAGTAGACAGTTTATAAATGTAGTTATAAATAAATTTATCTTATTCCTATGCATCTCTAAATGTGTTTCATAATGTTACTTTCATACTTCACTAATGATCAGTTTCTCATGTATGAATCAAATAGAAATACAAAACAATAACTACAATAATTAAGTATTTATGAACTTAACATAATTAATAGTTAATGTAAAACATTTATTGATTGTTAGTGAACTCATTGTGTGAGCTAATCTAAAGTGTGGACTATCTATATCTTATAAAGTATTTATAAACAAGATTTAAAGGCTCAGTTATCTTTTCAGCAGAAAAAATAAGACAAACACAATGGAGTGATACAAAAGCTAAATATTTATTTCAACTATACACTTCATCTAAAATGAAGAAAGATAAACAGAATATAACATTTATAGCTACATTTATAAACTGCTTACTAATTTATATTAAATTAGTAGTAACACTTTACAAATGATGAATTAAGCATTGATACTTTAACAATGTTTTACAGTACAGTTATAGTATAGTGCTACCTGATGTTCTTTTTTCTACAGGAAACAAACTACTCTGGGTTCCCTGTGATCATGTTAGCACTGATTAAATTCAGTACTGAAAACAGGTTGGGTGAGATATTGATATTTTAGTGAATGAATAAATAAATAAATATGTGAATGATAAATCCCGCCAACACTGACATTATTCCTGTTTTGTGTAGTTTGTTCTGTGTTTCATTAATTGTGGCTTCTAAAATTATTTACTAAAATATATAATGGGAACCATTTAACACTAATAAAAAAACAATGCTAAAATTTCTCCAAGTATTCTGTATGTGCCTGAAAGATGAGAAATTCACCTTGTTGTAATGACTTTAATTGTGAATATTCCTTCACAATTTGCTTTGTTGTAGGTGATGGGACATTATGAACAGCAAGAGCCAATGAATTATTTATACAGTACATTTATGACTAGGCGATCCATTATTAAGAGATAAGTGTCAGATTGAATGTCCTTGACTAAAAATCTACGCTCTGGGTTTAGCATCATTGCTAGCCACTCCTAGTCCTGTTGTCCTATACACCTCACATTTTCTCGAGTTTGTATATACCAACTTTTCTAAGTTTTTTCTTCATGAAATTTAGATTTAGATTTTTGTCGCAATACTAAAGGAATAAATTAGCAGCAAGGCTGCATGACAGGATGTGATGGCCACAGACGTGGCCACAGAGCCCTGACACGGTGGTGACCCTCAGCACCCACACTATCATACTATTTGTTTCTATATTTAAGTTAGCCATATTTTGGTTATGCACATTATACATTCAATTAAGTAAGTTTTTTAGTTTAACATTAAGTACTGAAAGAAATCAAACACAGGTTTTTGGTTTCATACAACACACCTTATTATTTACATTAGTTTCTATTTGAGCACGCATATTTAGCTTTTGTACAGTCTTTGTTTTCATTTAAGAAAGTTTGTTCTCTTGGTCCCTCACACAGCACCATATCAGCTCTTCTATTGCATACATGGTTTCTACATAGGCTGTGTAGACACTGTGTTACCTAACCAGAGCTGACGGATCAAATGTGTTTCATGCAAACAGCGCACCGTAAGTTTTCAGTAAGTTTTCACCATGGTGCTTGAATGAATGGTGCAAATGTTCCTCAAAGTCTATTTTAACATTGTGGAGACTTAAGCTCCCCTGCTGTAAGTGCATCGTCAGTTTTCTGCAAAAGGGGAATCTGTGTATAGCAGTGACGCAGAGTGTAGGTGGCAAGAATGCTTCCCAGAGAAATAAGAAATAAATAGATTAATAAATAAATTAACTTAGCAGAAATGGAAGAACTATTTGTAAACATATCTGGTTTTCAGTCATCCAAGTCATTATATAGCTAAAAACACTTAACATTGTTTCAGCTTCTTTGAATATTTGTCAATATTGCACTTTCACAGTTTTGTTTTACCTTCATTAATGTCCAGCTACTGCTCAGAGTTGCTCTAATTTTGCTTATGATTATGTCTCATGCTTGGTGGCACTGGATTTAGTATTTGGTTGAACCTGCGTTCCACACAACTGTGTAATGGCTGTGGTCTTCCGTTTCTTACTTTCTCTCATATTTGTGTTTGACAGTGAAACTCCACTGACCTTCTCAGCTTTGGCTTCAACACAGTAACTCCATTCTGTCACTGATACTTGGGTGAAAAAAAGTCACAACAACCACAGCAGTGTGCATAGAGGGTGCAAATCCACGCAAGCATGAAATAACCAGATACTGTTACTAAATCTCACAAACAATTTCACATGAGATTTCTCCCACTCAGTCTCTTCTTATATCTCTTACCGACACCTCTCATTTCCTCACAGACCCTGTCTCTACCCATCTATTGCTTCTCACCCTTCTCCTCCTCCTTCGTCTCTCTCTCTCTCTCTCACTCTTCCTCTCCCTTGAAAGACTCTCTCTCTCCTCACCCTCCGCCTCCCCCTGTCTTCCCCTCGTTACCATTTTATAGGCTTGTTAGTTCCACTTGAAATGCCAAATGACAAACAATCTAAACCCAGTGAGCCGCTACCTTGCTGCCCTCATAGAGCTGCAGAATCTAAACAAACAGGATATGAGCTGAAACACTCACACAGTTCGCCCCCACCCGCCCACCATAAATCCTCATATAGGATTTGGACACTTAAACACACACATGAGCTGTGTAATGACAAAGTCTTTTTACATTGCAATGAGAGTGTAATGGGACAGTGGGAAGGGTTAGACTAACCGCCATCACTGTGGTGTATTCAACCTTACAAATAGTACATTTCAAATCATTCAAGCAGAATACCATTTTCACATATTTTGTATGATTGTGTCCTCTGGTTTTTCTTTTATGGTATTAGCACAGTTATAAAAAGAGGCCGCTACCTCAATATACTTCTGAGTTTAAAATGTTTGCTGTCTTGTATTCTTTATGAAGCTATGATTTGAAATACACTACTTTTTTTTAGGTTTACCAGACACATAAGGGTGTATTTACACAAAGTATCGGTTTCGGATCAGTATCGCTGATACCAGCCTGAATTTTCCTCAGTATCGGATTGGAAAGGAAATCAGTGGTATCGAAAATCAGTATATTTGAAACCAGTCATTTTCTGAACCACCCCCAAAATGTAAGTGTCTAGACAGAACCACTGAAAACAACTGAAACTGCAGCATTACTTATGCCAGGCCTTATGTTGTGCTGTAAGATTACTCCCTGAAACTGGAGAAGAAGACCTGGAGGATGTACATAAACTTGCACATGTGGTTGTGACATCATCGTCTCCAACAAAAAATCTAGCGATTGGCATAATGAAACAGAAGAGTGTTAGGGCCACTCATGGGAGAAAACAAAATGAGACAAGGTAGATTTTTTTCCATCATGCACGTTGAGAAAAAAGTCAAAATTTCAAGAAAACTGTCGAAATTTGAGCCATAGACCACCTATATTTGAATTATGTCACCCTCCCCTGAGAGTTGATCATTAGTGGTATTCAAGTGGTAGTCCCTTGAAGTTTACCTGTGAGAGAATGGTGTCACTTGCTCTGTGGTATAATTAAGACTAATGCTGAAGAACTTGGATTGTGTTGTTTGTTTTTTTGGTCTCACTTTTTGGCTATTTTGAAGGTTAAAAGTTAGTTTTAGGGTAAAGGTTACAATTAGGTTAGGGTTAGTGTTAGTGTTAGGGTTAGGTATTTAGTTGAGATGGTTAGGGTTAGGATAAGGGGCTACGGAATGCATTATGCCAACGAGTGTCCTCACAAAGATGGCCATTGAAGAATGTATGTGTGTGTGTGTGTGTGTGTGTGTGTGTGTGCGTATGGGTTGTGTGTGTGTGTTTGTGTGTGTGTGTGTGTGTGTGTGTGTGTGTGTGTGTGTGTGTGTGTGCGTGCGTATGGCATGTGTGTGTGTGTGTGTGTGTGTGCGCTGTTTTATAGAATTTCAGATATAAGAAAGGATGCAGTAATATTCTCCGTAAAGTACAATGTATGAACAAAATAATTACATAAGAAAATATGACACCCCAGCTCCAACACACAGTGTACTTTTCCTTTATCAAACATCTGCTGTTAGTGTGTTTTGCTGTTGGCCCTGGGCCGCAGTGACTGACTGTTCCATACTACTATCTGAGCCATCACCACCCGGTATGTGTGCTTGGATGTGAGTGTGTGTTGGAAGTGTGTTTGTTTTTTGTGGTGAAGCGGGGGAGGTACAGGGTGAACAAACATGTCCTTTTGAGTCAGCGGCTGCAGAGCTAATATTGACCAGGAGTGTGCTCGGCGACATGCAGCAGGTCAAATTAAGCACAGTAGCGCAGGTCGCAGAGCACAAAGAGCCAATGACACGCCTTATCACCTGGATGAATTAGCCTCTGTCTGTCGACTGATCACCCACTGTGAGAGAGGGAGGGGGAGACAGGGATGAAACAAAAGCTTCATATATACAGACTGCATCTGTGCAAGAGCTACAGTATATTTGTATCTGACTTATATTGTATTTTAAAGGATGCTTATTCCAGTGAGCACTCACTGCAGTGGTTTTCATTACATCTTTAACAAACTATAAAGTAACCTTTTCCATACTTGTGGTCCCTGCACCAGCACCATGTTTTATACACTTTTTTAAAGGTTGCCAGTGTGGAGCATTCATCAAATAGTCTTCCTGGTACTAACACTTTCAAACTAAAATTGGTGCTGCATTGTTGTGCTTGTTATTGTAGGAAATAAAAAAGTAGTGTTTTAGGTTATATGTTTTTCAAATTTCTCTTTGTTTTGATAATGAGGACACTTTTCAAAATTACATAAAATCCTTTAATTAAGGCCATGTGCACACAACAGTATTTTTCGAATCCCGCCATTTTCTGAATCACCCCCAAAAATGTTAGTGTCTAGATGGAACTACTGAAAAAGAGTGAAACTGCTACAGCGCTTATACCAGACCTTATATGACACTATAAGGTTACTAGCAATCGGCGTTAAGATAAAACTGCACAGGCAGGCGTTTTCAAACTTTCCCACTTTAGAAGTCGGTTTCAAAATTTGTGTTATTGGGCTCTGAAAATGCCAGTTCCATTACAACAGAGAGCCTAAATGGTAAAATATTTTACAGTAAAACCTGGCTTCATGTAAAAGGAGAATGACAAGTTAACATTAAATAAATACAAAAAAAGCAAACCATATACAAAAGTAGTTATACCTGTTGTTATCTATTGAGAGCAGGCTTGGTTGTATAGCCCCACAGCAGCAGGAATGAAGGACCAGCAGTAACGCTCCTTCACACAGCATTGGTGAAGCAGTCGGTTGCTGAAGATGCTGCCCAGCTGCTATTATAGCAGCATGCAGGGGGTGGGATTCATGTCCCATCAGGGATGACAGCTTTGCTTCCATCCTTCGATCATCCACCACCTCCACAGGCTCAAGAGGGCAGCCCAGAACAGCAATGGCCTTATTCACCAGTCTGTTCAATCTCTTTTTGTCCACTACTGAGGTGCTACAGCTCCAGCAGATCACTTTATAGTGAATGACTGATGCTACGACAGAATTGTTAAATTACCTCAGGCGTTCTCTCTGTTCTCTGTTGTCTGCTCTGGCTTTTCTTAAAGTTCCTCAGTGTGGTCAGTCCATTCCAGTGTTCACTTTATTCAAGTGAACACCCATGCAAGTGTCCTCTATATGTTCTCCAGTGTGTGTGGTGTGTGTTTCCTCCTTTGTAAAACCACCACCAGCTCTTTGGTTTTACATTATGAGAATTTCTGCAGATGACAACTGTTTGAGAAGTGTCTAAAGTCAGCAGTATAGCTGGAGAAGAGGAAGAGAGCCAGGACAGTTCCCTGAGGGACTCCCATGCTGCAGAAGACCACATCAGACACACAATTCTGTGTCCTCACATTCTTTGGTTTATTGGTCAGGTATTACAATATCCAGGATGTAATACTGTCAGGACCACCACATCCTGCGTACATCAGTTTTTCCCTCTGTATGACAACCTGGATGTGTTAAAAACACTAGAAAAATGAAAGAATGTGATCCTCAGAGTGCTTCAAACCTTCTCCAGGCGAGGGAAATCTTTCCAGGAGGTAGATGATGGTATCATACACTCTGATACTGAGTTGGTAGGCAAAGCGGGTCCCTCACTGAGCTCACCAGAGGATACAGATGGGCAAGGATCAGTCTCTCCAGTGTCATCCGGTGAGACATCCATGCCACTAGCTGTTTGGATCTTTGGGTTGTAGGATCTACAGCAAAGTTTAATATAGCTGTGACACCTTTCCCAATCTCAAGCTAAGGCTGAAGATGTGGCCGAAGATCCCAGCCAGCTGATCGGAACACGACTTCAGAAGCCTGGCACTGATGCCTGGTGTGGGATTCCAACTGGGGCCACCTGCAGCGAGGACCTCCATAAGCCTGGGGGGGGGCGGGTGTTCTACTCACTGAGCTGAACACCTCCCACAAAGGAATTTTTCTGATCAACTTCTTGATTCTAGTTTTTCACATTATTCTTTGAAAGCATAAATTAATAATTAATTTACCTTTAAGGTAAATCTTTTTTTAGCAGAAAGCAGTGAAACTAGTTTTGAAATTTGAACTGGCATGCTTTAAATACAGCTGGGGACAGGAGAACATTTTCCCCCTCAGGCTTGATTAAGTAGACACAGTAAAACATAATACTTATTTTGACATTTTTTTTCCCCACTAAAAATGAAAAGGAGTTCTTTAAATAATTAAAAGCAGAAACTAGTACATGCTGCTGCAGGTAGGAAAATAGGTTGGATATGAGAGGTGAATACAGGCTAATTAATTTAAAATGGAGAATTTCTTTCATCTAAAATTAGAGTTTTATTCTTGTGCCAGTAGCTACATCTGGAAGAATGTATTATCTTGGACCTGGTAACATGTTTAGTTATTCATGATGGTTTGGCAGAGTTGCAAGAGACAAAACTACATTCAGTAGAGCATTCAACATTTCTTGGAAGCACATCCATAGAGATGATACTTACATCAGGGGTGATGTAACCAGGGCTGGACTTAACCATCCCTTAGTTATGCTGCTATAGGCCTAGGCTGCAGGGGGACGATGCACTGAGGACATGTCCTCTCCTCTTTCTTCTCTGGCTCCTGTCCTCTAATATCTTATCATTTTATTTTCTATCTCTTATAATTTACTAACCACTGTGTCTTACTCTCTCCCCTCCGCTCCCCTCCCCCTCCATCATCTTGTGAGGGTCTCTGGTCTGGAGTGCTGAATATCTGACCTGTGGAGTTCTAAGCTACATCTGCTGCTGTGGCCTCATCAACCAGCCCAGTCTTCATGGTCTGGAGTGCTGTGTATCAGACCTGTGGAGCTCCATAAACTACATCTGTCCCAGTCTTCATGGCCTCCTCCAGTTGTCCACTCCTACCTAGATGAACAATTCACCAACCTGCCCATAATTCCTGTTATACTCACAAACTGTCACAGATCATCAGCTATGTGTTATATTACTAGACCCTACATGTTTCCTTCCGCTTGATGTATGTATCTATGACAGAAGTTTGTTTATCTTGTTTCTCCTGCTCTTCTTTTCTCTCTATCTTCTCTGTTTCTAACCGGCTGGCCTTCAGCAGATGGGTCCCTCCATAAGAGCTGGGTTCTGCTCAAGGTTTCTTCCTGTTAAAAGGGAGTTTTTCCTTGCCAGTGTCGCCCTCAGGCTGCTCTGGAGGTTGCAGGCTGGTTTTTGTGAAGTGTCTTGAGACGATTTGTATTGTTATTGGCGCTATATAAATAAAACTGAATCGAATTGAATTGAATTGAACACCATTTGGTAGCCTTGTATTCACATTGACATTTATAAATTAAAGTTACTTATCATTTACATAGCACTTGGCCAAGTCTGCCTCACTCTCAACCCACTGCAGTTTGCAGACAAGGAGAAGGAGGTTGTGGAGGACATCGGACTCTACCTGCTCCATCAGGCTCTCTCACACTTGGACAGGGAGAGTGCTGCTGTGAGGATCATGTTTTTTGACTTTTACAGTGCATTCAACAACATCCCTACCCCTGTTACGGAGAGACAATCTAATAGAGATGAGCGTGGACTCACACCTCACTTCCTGGATAGCGGCTTTATGGACTGATTTCATTGGGACCTCAGTATGTCAGGTTGGGAAACTGCACATCCAGGATTATCGTTAGCAGCACTGTAGCATCACAGGGGGCTGTGCTCTCCTCTGTACTGTCACCTTGCACACCTCGGACTTCAGCAACAACATAAAGTCATATCATATGCACAAGTTCTCAGATGACACTGCAACTGTGGTATATATGAGGGATAGACAAGAGCAGGAGTACAAAAATCTGGTGTTTTTCTACATTTTCTACCAGACTATCACGGCCTTTGCACTCTTCTATGTTGTGGTCTGCTGGGGAGAAAGCACTAGAGGAAGGGAACCTTGAGGCTGAACAAACTGATATCGGAAGTGTGCTCTGTAGTAGGGGTAGAGCTGAAGTCCCTGACATCGTTGGCAGAGGCAAGGACGATCAAACTCCGGTCCATTATGAACGATGTCCACCACCCTCTACACAACACCATAGTCAGGCAGGCCATCTATCTATCCAACTTGAATTAATTTGAATTCTATTCAATTACACTGAAACAAAACAAAACAAAACAAGATAATGCCTGTTTACATCCACTACAGTTATGAGAAAACATAATAATATGCAGTACAAACAATTATTTTATATACATTAAACCACTGTATATGATGAGCACTAGGAGGGTAGTGATATATGTTTCAGTTGCATTCTCTTTCTATTGCTTTTCTGTTAGTTTAATGTGTTAGTTTAAAAAGCACTTTAAAGTACACTGAATGCAATGTATCCTGAGAGAGTTAAAACTTGTTATGATGGCTGAGACATGTTCGTAGTTCAATATGGGGGAAAAAAACAACATGTCTTCTTCTATCACTTTATTCTGTTCTGCTTTCAAAAGAGCTTTCAGATAGCTAATTGAGTTGGCACAGTGCCATATGATACTGTGAAAAGTGGTTGCCCCTTTGGTTTGTCATAAGCTAACAAAATTGTGAAAAAGAAGTCCCCTTCACATTTAAATGCATGCTGCTATGAAGGCTTAAATATGCAGATTCACAACCAGTCCTTGAGTGGGTTTGAGCGGAGCTTATTATCGGTGTTAATGGAACAGAGAAGTTTCAACAAGACGTGTCGCGATACAGAAACACAAACAAATAAGTGGCTAAGTGAGGGTAAAGAGATCTCTCATATCCAAGGAGCAAAGGAAGAAGTGCAGATATGTTGTCTAAGATTGGTATTATAGGAATTTACACTGTGGTGTATGTATACATCTAGTTTGTTATGTTGCAAATGTCCCCTAACATAGCAATGAAAAAATCATATTCTTACCACTCACCACAAGGTTCCCCTGTTATTGATTAGTAAGATGAAGTAAAACCCAAGAGAGTTAGCTGCAAACTAATAACACAGCAAAGGTTGATTTATGTTCTTGCAACAGCAATAAAAGGGGAAACTAAAGGTTCTTTTCATGCGTACACAGCTGCTGATGCCTAATTGTGTTTTAAAAGATTTAACTAATTAAATTAAAAAGGAAACAAAAACCAATTCACCTTTTCCTGAAACCAAATGCAGGGCCCTTTAATTAGATCAGAGAACACCACGATTTCAATGGAATGCATTTTCTATATTTAAAACTGAGCATGATTATATGCAATACTTTACAGACAAGGAGGATGCATTTCAAAATAATTAATATAAGAGGGAAGGAGGTCAGTTATTAACAACTGAACAATCCTAACAATCCTGACATTGTCGTCTTGGAATATGCCCGTGCCATCAAGGAAGAAAGAATCCACTGATGGAATAACCTGGTCATTCAGATCCAGGTGACCTCATTATTTGGGCATAATGTTGCTGAACCTAGATTTGACCAACTGCAGATCATATTTCTTCCTGGAAGACGATGGTTCCCCATTATCATTACAGTTTTTATAATGCGTTGGACAGTTCTTAACCCACTTTTAGTAGTTTCTGCAATCTCCTTAGATGTTTCCCTGCTTGATGCAATGATTTGATCCTTCTCAAACAGACTAACTTTTTTTTCCACATTCCATGCAATGTGTCTAATTGCACTTGTTGGGGTTAAATAAGTTGCTGCCAGCAGGAAGATAATCGCACATAATTATCCAATAGGAGGCTCATACCTATTTGCTTAGTAAAATCCAGATGGCAACTTTTTTTTTTTTTTAAGCCAGGCAGTGTATTTGCTTTACACACAGCAACTATTAACTATTTTAGACTTAGACTTAGATAGATTTTAATGACCCACAAGGGAAATTGTTTGGTCACAGAGGCTTAGTTGAACATAAAAAACACTGTCAAAAACCACATGTAAAAAGAAAGATAAATAAAATTGATTAAAATCAAATTAAAATAAAATATATAGTATTATCTAGTAAACTAAAATAGAAAATGGTGTTAGCATAATATGTATTTTGAAAATATTTGAAGATCCTGGGTGACCTCTGTGAGCTCAGTGAGTCAGTCTATTTGGTTACCTGGTAACCTGGTTACCCAGTTTATATTGTGCCCTGTGACCATCTCCCTCATTTTAGAATCAAAATCATCCTTATTATTATATTCACACATACGAGTATTTTTTTGCTACAATATGCATAAATATTGAATCAGGAATTGAACAATTAAAAAAATATGAAATAGAAGAGAAACTCTGTCTCTCTATATATATATGTGTATGGGGTATTACTTAGCAATCAATCAAACTTACTAAGTTTATTTATACAACACTTTTCATACAATAAGACATGCAACATATGCAACATAAAGTGCTTCACAAAATAAAAACAGAAAAATAAACTGGTATGCCAGAATAGCCACTACACCAATGCAAGCATGTCACCAAAGGATGTGACAGCTAGCTAGCACACTACTGATAGTAGAGAGGAAGAGTTTAATAGATTCTGAGTTAACTTACTGAGAACAAAGTGCTTGGACAAGGTTTGTTGTTGACTCTGTAAATGCCCCATAACTGCAGTCCTTTGCTCTAAGTATACACACTGCAGTGTGAACAAATTGATGAGTTAAATGCAGAGAAACGATTCCTCCATGAGCCCATGAGGGATCAATAAAGGAAAAATGATTCATCACTAACGTTAGCTTTTAATAGTTGAAAATGTCAAGTGTTGAGTGTCACTCTAAGTTTGAGAATTAATGATGGCACTCCATCTATATCCCTCTAGGTACTTGTGAAAGAAACACTTCAACCCTTTAATGCCTCTTCTCAAAGTAAATCCACAGAGTAAACTGTTAGTGAATAAATGAGTAAATCATCTTTTGAAACATGTTCCACTTATGCAAGAAGAGAACAATTACAGAAATGAGTAAGAAAGACAGTGAGAAACCACATTTTGAGATTTTTGACAGCCCATCTCTTTTATCTATACAGAGCAGAAAGACATTGTCAATGAACTTGTTTCATTAACCTCAGGGCAGAGAAGAATAGTACATGTAACCCTAGTAATAGCATAAACAAAGATGGCAACCTTAAAATGATTTGTAGAAATTTCAAATGCAAATATGTCAATAAAGAAAAATGACTTCATACTTTGTTTGAAAAAAACACAAACAAACAAAAATCTTACATTTGGTTTGGTTTCAATGTTATCTTGAGCAAACGGAACAGTGGGTTAGATTCCACCCTGTCAACTACCCATACATGTGAAATGGCAGTTCCACAAGGTTCAATTTTGGGCCCCTTGCTTTTTAGTTTATATGTTAATAATTTACCCAGCAGCTGCAAAAGAGCTAAATGCCAAATGTATGCAGACAACACAATTGTATATGTATCTGCAAAAAGCCCTCAGAACAACTAACTCAAAGCGCTGCAGCCAGACCCCTGACCGTGTCTCGAAAGAGAGACCACATCACCCTTGTCCTTGCCCCCCTCCACTGGCTGCCAGTTAAATTTCAAATTGATTTTATTTGTATATAAATCCCAGAATGGAGCAGCCCCCACCTACCTGTCAGAACTTCTAACTCCTTACTCCCCCTCCAGGCCCCTCAGGTTGGTTGACCAAGACCTTTGAACGCTTTGAACCACGCTCTGGGATGACCGTGCCTTCGCGGTCGTTGCCCCCAGATTGTGGAACAGCATCCCCCCCTCTGTCAGCCGCCTCCATTGACTCTTTTAAATGAAGACCTACTTTTTTATCTTAGCTTTTCAGTCTTCTTGATCTTTGTTTTATTGCTGGATTTGTTGTTGGTTGCTGTTTTAGTTTTTTTTTTCACTTTTACAATTTTTGAACAGCACTTTGGTCAACCTCGGTTGTTTTTAAATGTGCTTTACAAATAAATTGATTGACTCATTGATCTGACTTTCAATTACAACGAGGCAGTGGCGATGTGCTTTTTGACTGAGGGTGCACTCATACTAGGCAACAGTGTCATGCTTTACCCCTAAAGTCTGGGTTCTGTGGCTAGTGAGAGCGCAACTGTATGTGAGTACGGCACACTTCCCTGGCACGGTACGGTTGGAAGAGGTGAACTTTGCCGTGGAACAGTTGGCTAGTGTGAGTGCACCCTTAGAGGAAAGCCCAATGAAAATCCTGGAATAAATATTAATGAGATGGAAAAAGATCAGGTACATTCTCAATTGAAGTTTGATTGACATATGAAGAGGCTGTTCAAAACAGTCAAAAGCAGTTTAAACTGCTTTCATCTAATTAGACAATACATAGCCCTTAAGGCAGCACAACAGTTCATGTATGCCATTATATTTTCTCATTTATCATACTGTATAACTACCTGGGGCCAAGCTAAGCGGACAGCACTTGCATCCATTAGCTCACAATATAAACAGGCACTGAAAGTAATGGATCAAATATCTGTAAAATGGCATTGCCAAATTATCAAGATATCAGTATGTGAACAACCTTGCCTCAGAAATACTCTGCCAGCTGGTACATAAACAAAATGCTGGAATTAGAACTAGGGATGCAACAAGCAGTAACTGTTGAACAGTAAAGCGCAGAACAACATTTGGACAGTAATCCTTAACGATAATAGGTACAAAACTCTGGAACAAATTACCACCTGAAATCAAAACATTGACAGACCTCGAGGTAATTAACCTTAACAAGCAATGGCTGAAACTGAAGCAAACATGTGAACAATGCCTTTAACATATTGTACTTGTATTATTTTAGTTTTCTGTCCTTCTGTTTCATTTATATTTTGTCTTTGTTTTGTATTCATATTTAACTTTGTTCTGGAAGTTTTAGTAAAGGCCTAACCAGGGATGGGGTTGCAAATAAGATATATATATACATGACATCTGTTTTGTATTTATATGAAATAATGTTTGATGCATTTGTCCCTGCTCATTAAACATCAAAAAAAAAAAAAAAAAAAAATTGATCAAAGGATTATTAGGAGCCAAAGGTAACATGGGATAGCATCACTTATTTAACTTCTTAAGTCCTAGATCCAAGACACTTTTCGAAATGTATTAAATTATAATTTGGAATTGAAATCATGATAAAAAATAATTTATTTACTTAGGCCTTATAATAACTGTAAATTAAAGTCCATGACGATTGTGTTATTAGTAATGTTCTCAACTGCAACTCAGCTGACTCAGTGAAATCATTCAGACACCCACAATTTCATACAGCATAAGAGTTTTGACTTTATAAAAGGACAAAATAATTACAGAATAAAGAAGTGGGACGAGGAAGGTGTGGTGTAGGGAATAAGGATGGAGAGTAAACAGGGCAGGACCTCCCAACATCAAGGTCCCTTCATTACCGAGCAGCTGTTGAACTGCTGTCAGATGCCTTAAGTTCATTTCAAAGTCTTTAAAGAGTTGTTGCAGCCAGGCTGTGGCACGTGTGTATCAGAGGGGAATGGGGTTTGAAAAGTGATGGAGAGTGACAGCTGACAGATTGCCAGCGCTCGCAGCTCACCCTCAGGTGAGACTTGGGAAGACAGATCACCCCTGCTGATGTTTAGGCAAGAGAGGACAGCTGTGTGTGTGTGATGGTGGTGGTGGTGTGTGTGTGTGGGGAGGGGTTTGTGTGTGTGTGTGTGGGGGGGGTGGGGGTGGGGGGGGGGGGGGGGGGGGGATACATTACAAGCATTACAAGCATGTGCACATACATGTGCACATACACACACACATATACACGTACATATATGGCACATAATGAGTATTTCTGGAGGTTTTGCCATGTATACATGTGTGTGTTTGCACAAGGGTGTGTGTGTCAGACAAGGCCCCGCGGCACAGGGTCTGCTGTCACTAAGCAGCTGACACTTCTTAGCGACAGACTGACAGATTTTCACAAACTAATTTGACTCTGAGGAAGATGACATGAGATGCTCATGAAACTTTTCACATCCTGTCAGTAGAAGATATAACATATATGCATAAGTAAAGATGACAATGATACTGAGGAGGAGGAGGAGGAGGAGGAGGATGATGAGGATGAGCTAACCCCATAAACTTTCCACGACTCACAGTTGGGGAGAAATGCTTCTGACAGAGAAGGTAAGAGTATGAGAGGGTTAGATACACTAGAGACATGCCAGCTCTTGCCCCATTGAGACCTTTCATGTGACTTGGGTAATCCCATTGCAACTGGCCAGGTGTAGGTAACTGTGGTTATACGTAGTATTAAAATGCATCTTCAGATACATCCCCAGGCAGCACTTGAGATCCAATCTCAGTTTCCTGCTCTATATGCAAATAAACAAAAGCAACATTTGGGATGCAGTTGAACATTATAACTGCGACTGTCTCATTATTTATATATTGATCTCTGCCCTGATATCAGTTATTATAAAGCCCAAATACAAAGATCAGATTATAATTGCAACCCTGGATGACTATACGCACTGTGATTTCACTGCAGTGGTGAAGTAAAATATCCAGAGGAAAAGGTAAAAAAGACACTGACTGACTGATTGAGGAATCACGCACAGTCAACTCCAAATGTGTTCTGACATTAGATCACTCAAATGAATCCTTGGTCAATCCTGGGTGTGTTTAATATTGTACATTAAGCTGGCCACTGGTGATTGTACAGGACAATGTTATTGTAAGGTCTGAATGGAGCCTCGGCCACTACCAGATCCAGACTTTCATCACATTACTAAAGTGACTTGATGTAAGGAGTATAGGCAACACCTTTGCACATTAAACTCGATTCTTTTAGACTGAAAGCTGGCAACAGTCACACCAGGAATACTTCAGGAAAACGACCTAGACAATGTGAATGAGCAATCTGTATAATTATGCAAGGTATTTTGGTTGCAGTGATAACACATATGCATGTGGGATACATTCTGATAGAGGAGAAAGTGAGAAGTGCTTCTTGTATTTTTAGCCGTTTCTCGTTATAAGTCAGTGAACTGTAACAAAGTAACTTCCTGCACAAACAACAGTAATATTCTCTCTCTCTCTCTCTTTTTTATTTTGTTTTACTTTGTTTTGCAATCTTTTATTCCAGCTGTTTGTGACATCAAAAGATAAAATATACACAAGTTTGAAGAAATTTGATATTCTTCTGTCTGGCATAGATAATGCTCAGTGACTTTTATCACGTGTGTTACCTGTGCAGACATATGATTTACTGTTTTCTCCTTTGGTTTATTCATTCTACACATTTGATCAAAACTTGGCTAAATGCCAGAACTTGTTTTCATATCTTTTAACTTAGACATGGGATTTTTTAAGAAAACAAAGAAGCAAACTGGTATGCAACTAAATGCAGGGACTCCACTTCAGCTAGCAACTAACTGAAAGCTAAGCTAAGCTAGTTATTGACCCTTTTCAGACACATCACAATTATCACATGACAAAGGTGACGGCGCCATGATGGATGGCAGAAAGAGAAAGATAGACCAGGAAATTCTAAAGCCAACAACAAAAACAAATATAATAATGCTGTGAAGTGAGTTACCTTGTAGGATGGCACGAAGAGTGAGATTTGGAGAAGATAGCGATAACAGGATTAGCTACTGAACCTTACCTTCTTCCAACGGACCTGACTAACTGTCCAGTCTGCCCGATTTCTGGGGACAGTTGCCGTTTTGGATGACCTGTCCCCCAGCTGAAGCTGTCCCCAAAAAAGTTTCCAATATTAGCGTTTTATGAATGAGAAAACAAAATATTTTATGCAGACTACAACTATTATGGTAGCCAGTTGCACTGCTATTGACATTACAGACATAGCAGTTTAATGTTTAAATATGTCAGAATAAATGAAACCATAATTGTCCCTGTTTCTTCATTTAATCTTGATAACCGAGCTGTAAATGTCTGCAGATTTAATTTCAGAAATCTAGTCATCTTATCATGATGGCAAATGTAAGACATACCTATAATGTTAGCATTATAGTTGTTCATTAGCTAGCCGCTGCTGCCATAACATAATGGATGCATCAAACTCAAATCGATTACACAGTCTTGTCATCTAGCTGGCATTTGGAAACCATGGGAAACCAACTGAAACCATAGGTGTCTTTGAAGAAGGATGGAATGTTTGCTCTAACACGAAATTTCCTGATCTATAATGTGCCTGCATGTTTTAAATTTGTCGTCCACTGTTCTTCTGCAGCCCATCATGGCATTCATATATCACTTGACGTCATGTGAAAAGGGTCAATACTGTAGAGTGAAAGCAACAAAACCAGTACTTCTGAAACCTAAAGTCAATTAGAAGTAACTAGCACAGACTCTTATGTAGTTTTATGTGTTGGCCTATTTAAAACCGCAAAATTTAGTTATTTTAATTCAGCATCACAAATGTTGTTTTAAATTTTTTGTTGAGTTTGTGATATTGTTAATAATGACATGCAACCTCACTGTGCCTATTGTCAATACTCAATGTGTTAGCAAATAACTGCTTACTTACACACCCAGAGAAACAACAAGATTCATTTAAAATATTGCTCCTGACACAAGAAACAAACACGGACAGACAGTAGAGAGCTAAGTATAAACAATTTTAAGGGCAGTAATGTTTTATCATCATTATTATTATTATAATTATATTGTATTTTAAGAATCACAATAATAGTCCACAAGACACACTACCAACATTTTTCAAAGAAGTCTTTTTAAATGTCATTTTTCTTTACTTTCAACAGCATGAATCAAATTTTATTAAAGCCCTTTGCAGTGAGGTTGAGGCAGAAAAAGATATCACAGAGTCTGAATTAATACAATCAACTCAGTGTGTGTGTGTGTGTGTGTGTGTGTGTGTGTGTGTGTGTGTGTGTGTGTGTGTGTGTGTGTGTGTGTGTGTGTGTGTGTGTAATTAGGGTGAGTCAGGCCTTTCAAAGATCCGCAACACTAAGAATAACCTCTGTGTGTATGAGTTCGATAGAGCCGTGGAGTTGATACATTATACTAAGATTGCTGAGCACCGTGCTACAAAGAGCACAGAGTTTCACATTAAAGATGGAGACTAATATCACAAACTAAAGAGCAAGCTCTGGATGAAGGTTCACCTCTTTAAGTAAATGGTCAAACCCATTTCTATCACTCAGTCCGCACAGCGTTTTTAAGCCTCAAGGCCAGAAAAATTCAAAAGGCCAGACATACGTTCTCAAGGATGCCACATCCACTCATCAGCTAACAAACACTCACCCACCTCTAGTGGGAAATTACAAGGCCAACATACAATGGTCTTGTGTGCTTGTCAGTGTGTGAGTGTGTGTGTGCTCGCTCATGGCAATAAAAAAGTGTTGATGCGAACCTAGAGTAACTTAGCAACGATCTGAAAAGAGCAGGAAATAAATACCACACACAGCCACGCAGATTCAACCCCTGTATTAACTCCATGGGGACCCTCAGATGGTCAATAAAAGTGCCCTGAAACCTTGATGTAGATCTGATAGTCCTGAAAGCAGCCCAGGCTGCTTATCTACTGCGTGGAGATAGGCTACAGTAATTCACTTATCTAGATACTTCAGATAAACTCCTCTGCTGGGAACACAACAACAACAAGACAGACATGACAGGAGAAAACACCGTATTCCTCAACTCAATACCCCCCTCCCTTCCGTTCCTTCTTGTTGCCCCTCCCTTGTCTTCATCTTCTCGTTTATCTTTCTATCTAAGTTCCTCTCTGTCAACTTTCTAAAATACCGTCCCCCATCTCATAGATTAACTCTCTCACTCTCTCCATTCCCCTCCCTCCTCTTCCCTCTCATCTGCAACTCTCCCTCTTTTTTGGTACAATGAGCCAAGCAGACCACATCCTGCAGTGAAGGCATTATCCTAAAAAAAATCCATAAAAGACATCAGTGTTTTTGTTTATTTTTCATTTCTGAACGCGCAACTTCAGCGAGCTGTACCTAACCACACACCCCAGCCTTACACCCCAAACCACCGCCCAACCCCTTCCAAATGAGACAGCAAAGGGGAGCGAGTTGATCCGTAAACCTTCAGAGCAATGCCAGTGCTACATCCCCACACACACACAATAATGACTGGCAGCCAGCTCCTGGGCTTGAGTACAGCTCACTGCACTTTGTCTGGGTTTCAGTTGTGGAAGAAATATTAGTCAAAGTGCCACTACAAAAACTTCTGTATATTACAGCAGCGCTTAGATCAATCGATTATATAATTTAGTGTTTAGTATCATCAGCAAAGTGTACCTAAAGATTTAAAGTAAAAGCACTCAGAAATGAATGGTGTTTCATACAGGCATTTGAGTATTTCACTAGAAGAATATAGGGCCTAAAAAATATAGTCATTAAGCATTTCTTAATGATGTTTAATACCTATGAGTAAATGTTTTAGGGTACCACTTTTCCAGTATTAATTTGCAATTGATCATCATTTGAGTGAAAAAACAAATGTTACTTGAAAATCTGTTTTCATTGAAAGGATATATAATTCTAATACCACAAGAATACTGTTTTGTTGAAGTTGTGAAAATAATAAACAAATTACTTAGATATATTCAGACTTTATTTATCTCATGCCAGCTCCCAATAAGAAGCTACCTTTTCACTTTTGTTAAATAATTAAGATATTTTTCATTAAAAATAAATAATTTATTTTAAATGTAACCCAGCTTTCTTTCACTTCGACCTACCGGGATTTGTTCCAGCTTTATGCATATCCCCAGTAAGCTGACACTACCTGGAACGCTGCTAGCGCCAGATGTTTGTCCAACAGCTGACTGAATTAGGTGATCAACTTTTCCACTCCAGGGCAGAGTGATGCAGGTGCTACTGTAAAGGTATGGTTTGGAAGCACGTGGGAGTGAAAAGCCTCCTGTGAAGTTGCTATTTACTAACTATTACTATTTACTAACTTTACTACTCACATTTTTTGCTTAGGCTTTTTGAGTAGTGATTTGAAATAATCTCATTGAGCAAATGAGAATCTTCCCCATTAGTATAGTAGTAAACAAAGCTTAGTAAAGAATGAAAAATTGCTGATTTTAGTTGCTAGTAGGCTATAATTTTTGTTCCTTGAAATTAAAGATTAAAATGATGCATGAGTCAGACTGGTTTCAGAGGGATATGAAATTTACCAAGTGACTCCTGTAAACGTCTTATACAGGATGTATGTCTCCAAGGAAAGATGAGAGTGACTTCTCTCTCCCAAGAGACCCATAGGTCATAAAACCAAGTTGAAAGGTCATCTTGGCAGATCCTGGGACTCTCTCATTCCTAGGATTTTCTCCAGAGATAAATTCCAAAACAAACAAACAAAATACTTAATCAAATTAGGCAAAAAGGAAGTCCCTGAGTAGTGTACAGTTCAGTCAGATTTCTGCTGCATCAGATAACCATTATTTTAAATGTCAGATAGATGCTGTAATAGCACACATGTTGCATTTTTTTTCTTTTTGTTATCAGACACAAAGAACATGAGTGTTGTTTTGATTGTCGTTGATTTTCATTCAGTAATGGTGGGTATTGATGATTGATTGTTTATTTTAAGAGAAATCTTATTTTAATGCCTGTTTAAGTTATAATTAATTTCAATTCAATTCAACTTTATTCATATTGCTCCAATAACAATACAAATTGAGACACTTTACAAAAAATATTCTTAAACCTCCAGAGCAAGCCTGAGGGCGACGGTGGCAAGGAAAAACTCCCTTTAACAGGAAGAAACCCAGCTCATATGGAGGGACCCATCTGCTGAGAAGATAGACAGAAAAGAAGAGCAGGAGAAACAAGATGAAATTCTGTCATAGATACATATATCGAGCCGATTACAAACACCCAGTGGCATTTTCTCCCAGAGGCCAAGGGAAGCTATGCTTCCTCTCTTTTTTATCTGACTTATTTCCGTTAAATTCAATTTTATTTATATAGCGCCAATAACAATACAAATTGTCTCAAGACGCTTTACAAAAACCAGCCTGCAACCTCCAGAGCAAGCCTGAGGGCGACGGTGGCAAGGAAAACTCCCTTTTAATAGGAAGATTTCTCTTTCTATTCACTGCTCACCTGTGATTCTCCAAGACTGTGCCAAGGGAAGTCATCCACCCTTTTGCTTCTCTTGGCCTTCTCTTGGCCTCCAACATAGTACAGTCATCATCAAGCCATTGAATGAACTAATGCGGGATTAGCAAGTTTGTGTTGACATTTCGTTAGCAGAATTAGCAAGCGCAGTGATGAAGTAAAAAACTGTTTTACATGAAGGAAACTGGGCGCTCTAATAGCTCATTCCATTAAATGAAATGGTACCTTACTGCAACATAGGCTTTTATGTCCCCCACCCCCTAAAAACCTATAGGTATAGGTTTTTATCTCACTTGGCTTCCTCAAAAAAAGTCCTGTAACACAACACAGAGTCATGTCTTGTAGAAATTCTCAGATTACACTGCAACTGTGGACAATTGCGAACAACTTTGTCTCATGGTGGAAGTTGAACCATCTTCTCATCAATATAGCTAAAACCAAGGACATGGCAGTGGATTTCCGCAGGTCCAGGCCCCACTTGTAGCCTGTAACCATTGGAGAGGAGGTGGTTCAGGCCTCCACAGTTAGGTCCGCATATATTCAGACACTGACACAAGTTTTGTTATATTAGCTGTTTATCAAAATATGTTAAAGATACAGTTATATAATCAATATGGGTTTCAGAGTGCAGACTCTCAAATATCATTTGTGGGTATTTACTTTCAAATTGGAGGAAGGGTTTAGGAATTAAGGCTCTTTAATATGTAGCTGCCTCTTTTTCAAGGAACCAAACACTCTCTAGGAAGTTGGTCTATCAGTATCTAAGCTGACAATAAACCGAAGACTTTGTAAGAGAAAATACAGAGGGTTCACCACAAGGCCTCAGAAAGGCCAGATTAACATTGTCAAAAAGCGTCAAAAGTCATCAGCCCAATTCTGGAAAAGCATTCTTTGGTCAGATGAAACTAAGATAAATCTGTACGATGGGATACTGAATATGATACTGAATGATGGGAAGAAGAAAGTATGCAGAAGGCTTGGAACAGCTCATGACCCAACAAACGACACCTTGGTCAGGCAGAGAAGCTCATTCAGGTTGCCACAACAGGCTGCTGTCTTTGTCATGCTCCACAAACAGGTTGAGAAGGTTGTTTGTCCCACAGTCCATAAAGCTCTACAACGCCTGCCTGCGAGGAAACAACTGGACTGTATATGGAAATGGTGATTACTAGCATCAAATGGATAGGGATTATGAATAAAATGTATGATGGATATTAAAATCATCCCAGACTGTGTTATCTAAACTGAGCGTTTGGAGGAGAAGAGCCCTAGTCAGGGAAGTCACCAAGAATCCGATGGTCCCACTCTCGGAACTCCAGCATTCCTCTGTGGAGAGAGGAGAACCTTCCAGAAGGACAACCATCTCTGCAGCAATCCACCAATCAGGCTTGTAGTGTAGAGTGGCCAGACGGAAGCCATTCCTTAGTAAAAGGTTCATGATACACCGTCTAGAGTTTGCCAAAAGTCACCTGAAGGTCTCTCAGACCATGGCAAACATAATTCTCTGGTCTGACGTGACAAAGACTTAATTCTTTGGTGTGAAAACTGCCATGCTTGGAGAAGACCAGGCATTGCTCCAGGGACATCACTAGGCTTTAAGGACGGGGGGAGTGCCTGGTTTTCTGGTGTGATTTTCGCTCACCACACAATTGTTTGCTTTCAAATATTTTGAAGTTGCACAGATTACACACGCGACTGAAGCAGCTGCAGTTTCAAGCCCTGAAAATTATTATTTAATTACTTGAATTACATTATGAGTCGATTGGATAAGGACGCACTAAAGGGGCTTGCTCTACTGTACACTACGAAGTGAAGGGAAACTGACAGATTTATGATCACATTTAAGTCCTTGATGAAAGGTTATATGCCGCTTTATATTGAATTTGAAATAAAAAAGTTTTAAACAACATCAAACTATTTAGGGGGGCTTAAGAATATTTTCTAATGACGCCACTGCACTGCTCATCACCAGGCCAATACCACCTCAACAATGAAGCATGGTGGTCTCAGCATCATGCTTTGCGGATGTTTTTCAGTGTCATGAACTGGGAGACTAGTCATGATAGAAGGAAAGATGAATGCAGCAATGTACAGAGACAAAAACCTGCTACAGAGTGCTCTTGATCTAAGCACACAGTCAAGGCTTCAGGACAACTCTGTGGATGTCCCTAAGTGGCCCAGCCAGAGCCAAGACTTGAATCCGATTGATCATCACTGGAGAGATCTAAAAAATGGCTGTGCATTGATGCTTCCCATCCAACCTGAAGGAGCTTGAGAAGGTGGTGCAAAGAGGAATAGGCAAAACTTCCTAAAGATAGGTGTACCAAGCTTGTGCATCATGTTCAAAAAGACTGTGAAAGCGAATGAATAATGAATTAAGTTGTAAGCGCTTTGAGCATCTAATGGAAAATTACTTCGAAATGAAAATCAACGCATTATTATTATTATTATTATTATTATTGTTATTATTATTATTACTTATGTATATGTAAATCTTTTTCATTTTGACATTGTACAACTACAAAATGTGGAAAAAGTGAAGCGATGTATTTCTGCATGTAGACTTACCGTTAACTGCTTCACGCACCAACACTTAATTTACCAACATAAAATAAAACACAGGAAAAACTAAGGCCCACACAATTGTCATGGCGGGATGATTGACTGTATGACTCGGATCAGTCGGGATCTGCTCAAGACCCCTGTTTCGGTCCTCTTGGTGCTTTCCATTTGAACTCAGAAGGAATATCTGAGTTTCGAGTCAGAATTTTCAGTTTTTCGTACCCCAATCATCTGTTGAGACTGATACAGTGTTGAGACTGATACATGATGCTATGATTGATTCAATTTCTTATCTGGTTTGGCTTTTGCCAGAAGATGTCACATACATGAGCATAGCCTACTTTAGAAGACTGTTGTGGTTTGATCAGTTGTTTAGGATGTTGATTTTTCGAATGAACTCTTATTTATATATATATAAAATCATCTTATATATATATTGAATTATTATTTATTTAATGTACGGTAAAAGTGCTGCATGGTTATGAGGAGTGAGCTCCTGATCTCTCTCAACTTTGAGTAGTCCTGTTCAGAGTTTTACCACTGCACATGGAAAGATAGAGAGTTACTCAGGGCTGCAAGGAGTAACAAAGAGTACACTTGGAAAAATAAGTAACTCAGTGACTTAGATGAATCCAAGACTATTGGGGGAAGGAATAATGTTGTGCACATTTTTCTTATTTGATTAATTAACAATTTAAAAAAAGTTAGTTTGCAAATGTTTTTATTTCTTCTTTAATATGTTCTCAGTGTGCCCACTACAAGAATAGTTACACATTTTTAATTTTACATTAAGTTCTTTATTTATTAAGTTTGTATTTTAAATGTTTATCTGTTGCACAAAAATATGTTCATTGGTAATAATGCATTTCAAGCTTTAAGTATGACTAATTACTTTCTTGATCACCCCTTTACAAAAACCCCGGGTCCTCGGCCTGTGGTGGTCATGGCCCCCGAGGAGCTGTGGTGGTGATCCCTTATCTTCATTTCTCATGGTCTTCATGTGTAAAGATAAAAAATATCTGCTTGTTTGGTTTCAGTGATAGTAGGGTAGGGATTGTTGTACATGTTCTAACAGACTTTCAGGAGGTGTTTCACTCGATCTTAGTGACCAATTACATCTCCCCTCAACCTGTTGTCGTGGCTTTGTAGGATTCATGTTGTACCTTGATAAGTTGTATTTGTAATAGCAGTGATTGTTTGCAGCTGTTAGAACTCTGATTTACTACTGATCAGTGACGTACAGTATATCGTTAGGCTAATAGTATAATTGCCTAAGTCCAACTAGTAAGTAACCAACCAGTCCAGAAAATCTACCAAAGTAGTGTAGTAAGTGTAGAAGAAGATAAACGTGGCACAGGTGCCTCAAAACTGTACTTAAGTCCAGTCCAGTCACAGTGCAAATGTAATCACTTTTCACCACTGAAGGACTCTCCCCTGTAAACAGTAATTAATTCTCCCATTACTATACCTAATAAATATTTTTGAATAGCTGTTGAAACACACTGCAGATTCATTACACACAGAGAAACAGAATCTACAGTATGTAAACACTCCTATCCACAGTCATCTAAGCTGTGCACAAGTGGTCCCATGGGAGTGTTAAGTCACAGTATTTCCTATCCCTGCTGGCTCTTCAAGGCCACGTAATGTGTCCATGTTTTTTTTTTTTAATCAGAATACACTTACCTACTTCTCTGTGGCAAATAATATCTGTTGTGACTGCTAATGAAATGAAAAAAAATGTTTCAGTGTGGAAACTGTCAAACAGCTAAAGGAGGCTAATATTGGCAAGTAAAAGCAAATTATGCATTCGTCTAGTACAAGATGTCTGTGAAGCATTACGCAGTTGAAATTTAAAAAAATATTATGTAGCCATTTATGACATAACGTAAATCCCCACCCAAATAAACCCCTCCTACCATCACGGAAAAGTGGTTTCCTATAAGCCTCATTATCAGCCTCTTCTATCTACCAATGGGTACAAAATCTGCCGGTAAAATAAAGGTTCAAGTAAGTTCCCTGAACAAAAAGAGGGCAGTGCTTTTTGTTGTATCCAGTAACTGTTTAGCTTTTCCCAAGTGATGAAATAGTGAATGGTGGAACAACAACTGTGCACCTCCATCAAAGAGAAAGCTCAGTTGTCAGAAAAGACAAAGATAAAGAGATAGAGTGATAGGATCTAAGGAAAAACAAGGATGAAAAGCGCACTTAGAAGATTTTAAATGTTTATACGAAAATCTTATGACAGGCTGGGGACATGGATTTTCAATGGATATTTTGGGACAATAAGGGAGAATCTAACCAAAGGTGCAGTGGCATTATATTAATGGAAGTTCCCTTTATTGGCGGTGGGGCTTTCAAACATAACAGGGTGATTTTTGCTGATTAGCTTGGTGAAAATCGCATGCTTATCAACTTCACTTGAGAGGTATTTTCGCTATTTGTGATGCATACAGAAGCTACCATCATGGTAACTTGTCTGATTAAGGCTTAATGGACCAACGAACCAATGAATAATACCAGAAACAGAAACAGTAAATGTCAGGTCATATGTCCATGAGCTGAATCTTAAGAGAAACTGGGCTGTGAAGCAAGACAACAACCTCAGGAACATAAAGTGGTTCTACAAAAGAATGGTTAAAGAAGAACAAAATGAATGCTTTGGAATGACCAAGTCAAAGTCCTGACCTCAATCCAATAGACATGTTGTGGAAGGGCTTTAAGCAAACTGTTTATGTGAGGAAACCCACCAACATCTCACAGCTGAAATGGTTCAGGACTGAGAAGTGGCCTAAAATTACGACTGATCAGCAGATAAAATGTTTAGTTACTGTTTTTGCTGTATGGGAGGTGAACCCTGCTCATGTAGTCTGGATAAAGCTACACTATTTCAATAACTTTGTGCTTATTTTAAGAATTTTTGTGGAGCAAAAAAAAAGCTTAACCTATTCGCAGATTTATTTTTTTTCTTAATACAAGATCATTTGATTGAATATAAGAATATTTTGCTCAGATCACTTTAACAGGCCTTATGTGGTTATGGACAGAAAAGAACAGCAACATAGTTATACACGTCATCTGAGCACCGTGATGTTCAGTGAGGATCATTGTGGGTTGTGGAGCCTCTACTAAATACCAAAATAAAATCATTATATTTGATTGTTCGGAAAATTCTACTTGTATTTAAGAATCTGTTGTAGACCCTTGTCCCCTTGTATCTTGTACACACACATAGCCACATGCACTAACTGTCAGGCACAGACGGTTCTTACTGAATAAAACATTTGAGACATGGGTAAACTGATTTTTTTTTTTTTTTTTTTTTTTTTTTACCAGCCGAAGCCCGGCTACAGGAGCAGTGTGGAGCCTTGATGTGCAGATGTGACGGGGAGTTGACTGAACAGCATGAGATCTTCCTCTCTCAGTGCAGACACTCTGATAGCACTCACTCTCACCACACGTGGACACCGAAAGACAGCACTGACTGACACATGGCTGAAATGCCGTTAAGTCCGACATTTGATGTTAAGTTTTCTCCTAATCTTATACAAACAGGTATATGATAGTCTAAAATAAATAGACAGATGGCAATTACACTTGATCACTTGCCCTGCGGCACCTAGGCCCACTCACAACTATTGACTG
This sequence comes from Mugil cephalus, assembly GCF_022458985.1. Lineage (NCBI taxonomy): Eukaryota > Metazoa > Chordata > Actinopteri > Mugiliformes > Mugilidae > Mugil > Mugil cephalus. Next base: position 1,256,727 of record NC_061774.1, read on the forward strand.
GTTTTTCTGTATTACCTGAGTTAGAATAGCACCATACATTTTATTAACAATAATCAAATTTTCCACTAGGGACAATGATGGATGTGAGCAAATAGGTCAAAGTACAAGGCACTGTTTTGCCAACATAGATTACAGTATATATAGTATGATTCTTATGCGAGCTGTATGTTTTGTGTCAAACTTACATATACAGGATTTGATGTAAACTATGACAGTGAAACATCAGAGTCTTGGAATTGACTTAGAAACAGCTCTTTAGCAGCTTTGCCTACAAAATTGGGCTAAACAAGAAAAAATATAGCTCTGATACTGTATATGTAAACATATATATGATATAAAACTATGCCAGCTACATACTGTTATAAGTACTGTTGTCCTTTTTGTTTATAGAAAACAATAAAAATTATGCTTTTAAATCTACCAATTCCTGTTTGTGATGTACTATGGATGTACAGACACCTATCACTGGATTACATTTATAATAATAACAGGTATTATTGTGAAATTAATTCTGCGATGTCTTCTTCCTTAATTCCCTTAACAAATTCAAGGATATTTATTTGTATTTCGGTCAATTGCCCACATATAATCTCATCACCTCCCACTGTAATCGGATAGGTGTAAATACATGTTAAAACATGATTATCTCTGACTACGAAGCAAGAAAAGTGTCTCAGCCTGTCCTGGATCAAAGCTGAACCCATCCATGTTCTACAGTGATGAAGCTTAGTTCAGCTTCTCATCTGACTGTACTCAGTCCAACAAAACTGGAGATTTCCCCCTGTGTCTCCCTCTTCCGTCAAGCATCTTCGTCATAAACATGTTATGATCTAATTATGGGCACACACACACACACACACAGACACATACACAAACCTAAGTCTTAACATGTTTTAACCTTCATTAAGTTTTCAAGTCCCGCAAGGAAGCATGGCCCCACAACACTGTGGCCCACACAACTAGTTTCTCAGAGCTATTGATATTGTTCTGACAAAAGTAGGACTTATCTGTAAATATGTTAACTTGGGCTAGGGAAGACTGGTATTGCCATTTTCACTCCCACTTCAGCCATTTCTGACAAAATTATGAATAACTTAATAAATAACACAACAACAAATGATCAGACTCTTGTGATGCTCTCAACATAGATATGATACTTTTTGCACCAACCAAATGCAGAATACAATGACACAATGAACAAAGCCTACAATTAATCAAACTGACAAAACTGGCAAAACCTAAAACACGTTTTAGGTTTCCTTGGGGTGACTCTTCCAAGTAGGCCTTCTTGTGCATCAGTGCTGTAGTGGAACGGTGCTTCACTGCTCCTGAGTCAGAACTCTGCAGTTAGATGGGGGTTTCTACACACTGCAATTTCAGACTTTGGACATCGCACACTGGACTCGTTTAGATCTTTGTGTAGCCTTTCAAGCATGTTTATATTTCATTTCACACCTTCAGAAGCAAGTGATGTTTGAGTGTTATCACAAGTTGTTGAATGTATCACATTTTACCACAACAGTAATAATAATAATAATAATAATAATAATAATAATAATAATAATAATAATAATAATAAAAACGGAAGAAACTGAACACTTACATAAATATTCTTAGGTTCGTTTTATTCAGCCCATGCAGCTGGAGATAGTTAATGGCTAGAGAGCTCATTTATCTTTAACCTTTATTCTGTGTCAATTGCGCTTCAGTCTGTAGTACCTTGGGTCTCCCTAAAGTGAAAACAGACACAATGCAACACTGACATCTTGTGGAATTCTTCATATATTACAACTTGTCCTCACTAGGGTCGTGGGGGTTGCTGGAGCCTATCCCAGCTATCATCGGGTGAGAGGCGGGGTACACCCTGGACAGTCTATAACAGGGCTAACACAGAGACAACGATTCACACTCACACTGACAGCAATTGACATACGAGCATGTCTTTGGAGGTTACCCGCAGAAAACCCATAGTGAGACACAGGGACGTCACTAGGCTTTAAGGACAGGGGAGGCTTAGGCTTAGGCTTCTTCCTAACAATGTCAATGTGGGAGGTCCACTTCAGGTCCGATGAGATTGTGGACCCTAGGAACCTGAATGAGTCCACGGTGGGGACAATCCTGTTTAGGATGGTAAGGGGAGAGGTGGATGGGGGTTTCTTCCTAAAGTACACAGTCATCTCTACAGTCAGTGCATTTACATGCAGAGCCTAATCGAGCTATGCTCAAAATTCGACTTTCTGACTACAGTCCCTGTCCCAGTTTATATGCAGCACAAGAAGAGTAAAAGGAATACAGTTATTCGATTGAATAACTGTTCACATCTTTCACACTAGGTGGCGACACGTGTTTTTTCAGCGGGATAATACCATCTTAATACGGCCCGATTTCCGGTTGACCTATACGCCATATGGCAAACAAGAGTCGTTCATGCGGCAGACCGGCATTTCAAACAACAACCAGACGGATAATAGCACATTTTTTAATCTCGTACATAATGTTCGCACTACTTCTGGTGATTCTAGACGGTTCTTCTAGCGGGCTCAGTTTCTCTTTTTCTTCTTCTGCGATCAGCTTTCTTGGGCGTTTTTGTTCCAGGGTCACACCCAAGCGCAGTGGTTGTTGGGGTGTATGCGCACACGCATTATCCAATGAAAACTCAAATTCCAATTGCATTATGGCGGCTATGGCTCAATTGGTAGAGTGGGTTGTCCATGAACCGAAGTTAGCGGTTCGATCCCCTGAGTGTGCCATATGCCGAAGTGTCTTGAGCAAGACACAGTTGCTGGGAGCAACTGAACCCCCAGTTGGTGTGTAAATGTGTGTGTGCTTGTGTGAGCGAGTGGGTGGATGTGTCTCTGACTGTAAAAGCGCTTTGAGTACCTTTGAGTAGGTAGAAAAGTGCTATATAAGAGCAAGACCATTTACCATTATCTGGGTGTCTCAATTGGATAATGAGAACTCCTGTTATAGCCCGATTAAGGCAATAATTTGTTTTTTTCTGAGTCTTGAGCGGGTTTAGCTCCAGGTGGTTCTGACTGCACCAGAGAACCAGCTGATCCACTTCCTCTCTGTATGCAGACTCGTCCCCGTCCTGGATGAGTCCAGTGACGATGGTGTCATATGCAAACTTGAGGAGTTTCACAGAGGGGTTCCCAGAGATGCAGTCATTAGTGTAGAGGGAGAAGAGCAGTGGGGAGAGAACACTCCCCTGGGGGGCCCCAGTGCTGAGAGTCCAGGTGCTAGATGTGAAACTTCCCAGTCTCACCTGCTGCCTCCTGTCAGTCAGGGATCTAGTGATCCACTTACAGGTGGAGGGGGGCACAGTGAGCTGGGACAGCTTGTGGTGGAGAAGCTCAGGGACGATGGTGTTGAACGCTGGGCTGAAGTCCACAAACAGAACCCGTGCATAGTAGTGCAGAGTCATGCTGACTGCATCATCCACGATCTGTTTGCCCTATAGGCAAACTGCAGGGTGTCTAGCAGGGGTCGGTTATGTCCTTCAGGTGGGCCAACATCAGTTGTTCAAAGGATTTCATGACCACAGACGTCAGGGCAACTGGTCTGTAGTCATTTAATCCTGTGATAGGAGACTTCTTGGGGACCGGGATGATGGTGGAGCGTTTGAGGCCGGAAGGAACCTCACACAACTCCAGGGAGCTGTTGAAGATCTGGGTGAAGACAGGAGCCAATTGGTCAGCGCAGACTTTCAGAGACAGACCATTGGGTCCTAGAGCCTTCCTGATCCTCTGTCTTTGAAAGAGCTGACGCACGTCTTGTTCGTAGATCCTCAGTGCAGGCAGGGGGTCAGATTTATATTGAATTTGTCGGCATTATTTTATAAAAAATAAAACAACACCAAACTATTTAGGGGGGCTTAACAATATTTTAGGGGGGCTCCAGCCCCCCTAAAACAGACCTAACGACGCCACTAGTGCTTGTTTTGTGGTGCACTTTACATTAACTAACATTAACGTCAAATCGATATTATTATCAGACAAACCATTGTTTGTTTTTATTTTAACCCATGTTGACTTCAAAAAAAGGTCATCTAAAAACAAAGAAATATGATTAAATTAAAAACAAATAAGTAATAAAAAACAACCTCACAAATCATATCATTTTATTTTATTTTATAAAACCCATGCACATGACATGAATGATAAATTAAAGACAAAGTAATATAATTTAATTTCAATACATAATTAAGTAAAAGTAAAATTAGAAAAATAGAAAACGTTGAAAAAGAAATGCCCGAAACGCCTCAGCGTTGCCAGGTAGCTGATTGGTGCCCCGGCTCCAGGTGCGACCACTATCGGTATCGCTGCCTATGCGAGCACAACAGCAACCTCGATGGAGATGATAGACATCAAGCAACTCCAGGTAACCTTTTGCTACCGTAAACTCTTGGCGAGTTGATATGTAAGCGTACAGGTTGAAAAGTCGACGGGAGTGGGCCCTCTGAAGGAAAATTAAAAAGCGGTCCAATTTAGGCAGCAGCAGTAATGGCGTCCGTCACAACAAGTTAATTAGTTGTTACAAACGCGCGCATGGCTGGCTACATTGTAGGCCAGGAAGTGTCTTCGTGATGGCCTTGCCTTTCGCGCTAATGCTCGCCTTTGTTCAACTTTGTTTGGGAGTTTTCTTGTTTTTTTATTTGCACGACGCTTGATTGGTCCCCACTTGTAGCTGATTAGAAAATAAATAAATAAAGCCTCAGACACTGTTGAACTGTTTTCTTCCGTGTACCAGAAATTAAACACACAACATAGCATTTGTCCTGTTTTCAAATATATGGTTACTTTGATAATTGCCTTACCCTCCTGTCCAGTCAGTGTAGTTAGTCTTCTCTGATTAGCAGCCTTTCCTTCCAGTAAGTGTTGTACGCAGAGCAGCTACATTGCTACTTAAAAGATAATCGACCTGTGCATGAGTAAAAATTTGGTAGTGTAGCTGTCCTTTGCTGCATTGGCACTGAAGTAAATACTGATGGTATCATATGTTTAAATTGAATTACAGCATTATCAGAAAAGACGGGTATGTATAATATGCTATTAAATGATTAGTGTGCAAAATAGCACCTGTTGAAGTTAGGCCTCAGAGCAGAGAGGTCAGAGGTTCGGTCTGCTGGAAGGCACTTTATTTGAACCGTCCACTTGTGGTCGGTTTGCACTTTGAATGATCATTGAAGAAAGTCACAAAGGCCAACAGCGAAGGAACTTGTAGATAGCAGACACTTGTACTTAAAGGATCTGCATGGAATCAAGAGAAGATCCCAGGTATATTAATCATAAAAGTCAATGCACGTAAGTGTTCAGTCTATAACTATAAGTATATGTGTATAGTGCCAAAATTGTCCAGGGGTTCTGAAGTAGCTGAATGGTGTTTGGTCCAACAAGTCAGACACTTATGTTCCGATGAATATTGTTGTTGATTATTGTTGGCACACTGCAGTCAACAACTGGACTGATTTGTAACAGTAGACTGAGGACTTTTGGGATAAACTTAGCCCTGAAACCTACTTTTAAGTGGAATTAGTTTCCCCTCCAGTGATTCACTGTCTGTGATCCATTTTTCCTGAAAATGTAGCACTTTTATGTGTTTTGTTTGTTGCAAAAATGCTGTCACAGAGATGTTCCAACTTTGTTTCCATTACAGATGCTGAACCTTGAGCGGGTGGTGGCCCTAGAAACCTGGCTGACAACCACCAACACTAAGCTAATTCAAGTCAATGGTCAGAGGAAGTATGGAGGACCACCTGAGGGTGAGAAAGACTTTGCAGATTGTGCTCTACAATTGTACTAAGACATGAAAATATTAATTAACATTTTTAGGACAGGGAATGGTTGCCATTCTTCCATTAAACATTGGGGATCCTACAACTCTTAACCTCTTAACACAATGAGGCCAATGGTTAAATTCTTCTCAGTGTTGTGGTCAGTCAGGAAAATGAAGCTACTATTATCATTCTGAATGCACTGTGAAAGGCTGTGATTACAATGCTTATTCAATGTTACTCACTTAAACAGGTATGTTCTTGAGGTCTACCAAAGAAATTAAGTGGGTTTCTGTTATGGTTATGAAAACTAAAGAAATATTTCAGATTTAACATCAGCCCCAAAACTCTAACTGCACTCCATCAGAACACTCTGACCTTTATAGTCTCAAGAGTCAACAACAGTATAAAACTTAAAACACCTGTTTCTTTAGTTGGCTGCAGATGTTGGAAAACACATCTGTTAAAAGTCATCAGTAAATGTCTAAAGATTAAAAAACAATGCCAGTTGAGTGTCTCAGTATGATGGACTCGCTGATAACTTCATATTATATTTTTCTGTCCTACCATTCAAAGTGCAAACAATTAAAAGGTATAGCATTAGAACCAGTACAATGTCCCTGCCTACAGATATTTGAGGCTGAAAAGTTGGTCTGAAGTCTCTCCATTTGGACCTGATTATGCTTCGGTAAAGATCTGCTAGGCCAGTTAAATCATTTAGGTGGGCCTCATGTGCTGATGGTCATACACATCATCTGAGTGTTCAGCTTGTTAGAAACAGGTGGTTGTAGGACTTGTCCAGTTGTGTGCAACTGTATTTTTGTCTTTGTATCAGCTGAAACACAACCCCATAAGAAATATGAATGGCATGTTACAAACTGCAAATTCTGCTCATGTGGTGGCAAATGGCATGCTCTATCCTAAGAAAACATCCTCCATGGTTGTGACTATATGCAGATTACCTCTGGAATGTTGGTGAGCAGCCAATTGGCAGTAATGCAGCACATTGGAGTCATTTTCTTTGCTTTTACTATCATTATATTTCACTCGAGCAAATAATCATCCAACCTCTTCTCTTCTCCATTCACATGGTCAGTGTGGGATGGCCCCATCCCAGGAGCTCGCTGTGAAGTCTTCATCAGCCACATCCCAAGGGATACGTATGAGGACCAACTCATCCCTCTGTTCAGCTCTGTGGGGCCGCTCTGGGAGTTTCGACTTATGATGAACTTCAGCGGCCAAAACCGTGGCTTTGCCTACGCCAAATATGGCTCCTCTGCTATAGCTACCCAGGCTATCCACCTACTGCACGGCTACATGATAGAGCCTGGCGCCTGCCTCAGTGTCAACCGCAGCGTGGAGAAGAGACACCTCTCTCTCGGAGCTCTACCAACTACCACCAAGCAAGAGGACCTGCTAAAGGTATTTATTATTTAGCTGACGGGGAAACAAAACATTCCTTCATTCTCAAAAGAGCAAAAACATAACAAGACCATCTGCTCTCTGTATATCTGTAGAACAGGTTGCATGTTGTAGATTAAAGTGACTCCATTAGGCGATATGTGTGAAAACTAATAAAGACAGACAGTATACAAAAAAAATCCCAACTCAAGCCCCCAATATTGCTTTGACTGAACGTCTCCCAGATTGTTTGACTGGCAGTTTGAGATCCACAATGTCTGAGTAATCACCTAAATGATCAAAGATGTAGATCAGATAGATCTTTGATCAGCAGGTGTCCCACTGTCCCATTTCTAATGTGACCGATGGATCTACTTACTTGTGGAGGCAACTTTTGTTGGAGTAAAGTTTAAATTAAACAGAAGTTAAATCTCTGGGCAGATGACATAAGATTCTCATTTCTGTGACCTTGAATGGTGAAAATGACCTCATACAATGAGAACCGCTCTGTTACTGCTCAAAGTACAAAAACATTGTTTGTAACTTATTCTCCAAGGTGCTGCGTTTGCTGGCAGAGGGGGTGGAGAGAGTGGCCCTGAAGACTGGGCCAGGCATAGAGGGGACAACTGCTATAGTGGGCTTCTCATCCCACTATTTTGCTTCTATAGCCAAGAAGATGCTGGTGGAAGGTAAGAGAGCTTCTCTTGAGGGACAGTGTTACACTTTATGGTGTAGCAGCTTGGTCTGCTTTATGTGTCAGTCTAGCCTGGACATATTGACGCTGTGTTTCAGTTCATCTTCATTCAAAGTCTAAGCCAAACCAAAGTCCTGTCTTATATTATCAGAATCACAATCAGCTTTATTGGCCAAGTATGTGTTTACATACATGAAATATGGTAAGCAGTTCATAGAACTCACCTCTTGGAGATATTTTGTTGTTGTTTAGTGGTTAATGAGAAAATAATTTTAACATGTTGCAGAAACTTCTAATCTTTCTCCAGCATTTAGGAAGCAATATGGGTTAACCATTTCTGTCAAGTGGCATTCATCAGAGCTGGTGATCCCTGATAAGCCATGGCCTACTCGGACATTCCCAATGGGCCTACCATCGCCCCCAAAGCCCCCACGCCATGCCTTGAAGCTCCTGCCCTCAGTCCTGCCTCCACACCTAGCTGTCGCTCCCTCCAACTCCCCAGGTTTCTGCAGAGCTGTAGGAGGACCCATTGCCACCAAATCCCATCCTCCTAGTTCCTCCTCCCACCGGGCCCCTCCAGGGATTGAAGTGTCCCCTTTGACGCTCCTCCGTAGGGCATGTGAGGTGACTGGGGTCGGTCAGCCGTCCTTTGAGCTGCACTACAGCCACATTGGGCCAGATGGATTCCTCTACTATACCTATAAGGTGAACATCCCTGGGATCACATCACCCTTCACTGGACAGGTCATGATCTTGCCGGGACCCAGCCTCGACACCATAGTAGAGGAGGCTGAGAAGGCTACAGCCCAGGAGGTCCTGCAGAAGGTGTTCAACAGCCAGTTTGCGCTGTGAACCGTGAACACTCCAGCAACTCTTGAGTTTGTTTGTGTTTATATATTATATAAAAAAAAACATTGTTGTTTGCCCTAATATGTAGTTTGAAATGTTCTATGTTTGTGTTGGAGAAGTAGGTTTGTGTTGTTTGGACCTGTGTGGTTTGTTTTATGCATGCTTTTTATTGAATGTTGCAGTATTCTGCCTTACTGTTGTGGTTCCTCATTTTAAGTAAATGAGATTTCAATGGAAACATGATGGCGTTGTTACTTCATTCAAGAACTTATTCAGTTATGATGCTAAAATCATTCACTAACCTGCAAATTGCTCTCATGTTATTGCGTGAGTGTGACACTAACATCTGTTAATGTCACACAGTGACAGAGCTGGCTGCAGTACACTGACATGTTAATCCATCTTTATTTGTAAGGTTTTGTTACTTACCTCTGAACTGAAAACCACACAGCATCTCCATGGCAAGTAAAAGAATAATAGCAAGAGGTGTATAACTTTGCTGTGCTAGCTGGTAACAGTCTTTTTCACTCTAGCTACTGTCTTGACACAACTAAGTACAGCTCTATATCACAGAACAGCAGTTAAGCAGAGCAAAATGAAAGTTTATTTCAGACACTGGGAAGTTCAGCATGGTTGATACAGGTAAAGATGAGACACTTTCTGTTAAGCGATGAAGTTAGAAGTATAAGTGCAAGAAATCATTTGATGGTTCATGTGCTGAAAGTGAATGTCTAACAGTTTCTCAACTCTGGTCGTTTACATATGTGTTCACTGACATGTTGGACTTGGCAGGTTTGATGTGATTTGTTCACCAGAGAACACAACTGAACAAAGTGGATACTGAAAGCAAGTCTTTCAGACATTTCCCAAAGCACATTACATGTAAGCTAAGTCATCTTAAACACACTCCAAGTTAGTTTCACATTTGGCTTCCTGCTCTGTTGCAGCATGTAAGAGTACAACATTAGCAGCACACGCTCCTGTTAAAACCAGTCTGTGGCTCCTTTGGAAATAAGATTGGTGTGTTTTCAGGACTGCCCTTGTGTCCTACAAGCTCTTTAAACACTGGAAGGGGGATTCTTTACAAGTTTCTGTAGAGCCAATGAATCAATCAGGTGTGGTTGGAGTGGACAGAAGAGAATGGCTACGCCTTAGAAGTCCTCTTCATTATTTCCTGGATGAGATCAGCTCTGGAAATGTCAACCTTTGGAAAGACAGCACAGACAAAAGTTTATTTAACAAGAAATATTTGTTTGCAGTGTTTCACATGTATATACCTTACTGGTCTCAGTATATAACCATTTGCCAGTTCATTAGGTACTCTAATAATGTTTGGGACCAGGTCAAGGTTGTCTCCGGACTGAGGCACCAAGATTGTGATTCTAGGCGAAGTGGCTCTCCAGGCCTACACATACACACATATATGGACAGATATGCAATCACACCCCCTACCCCCATCCAACGTCTTCGCCGCTTTTTACCGCCAGTGAAGAGCGGTGCCGGGATGTGCCGTAGTTGGCTGTAGAACGAATGGCCGTTTCTTTGCACTGGTTAGGACTTTTTGTCGTGTCTATACCATGCTACTAGAACACTAAATAACTAAGGAATTTCAACAAACAACATTATGTAGCAGAAAACACACTGATCAAAATTAGAGAACACTTTCAGATACCTCCCAGTTATTGGTGTTAATCTGGCACCTGGTGCTAATTTCCTTGATTATCTGTCAACTCCTATTTAACTGTCAGCCTAACTTCTTGTTTCAGTGACTATGCAAGACGGTGGGACGTTCTAAAGTGACTGAAAGCCTCTGGCAGCGGGTTGTCCTCATGAAGGCCAAAGGCATGACCCTATCAGCCATAGCAAGACAAGTTGGTTCTTCCAAATCTGTGATTCCAAGAATATTGAATCTTTACAACATCACAAACTCATTCAAGTCCCCCAAGAAGGCTGGTCGTCCACGGAAGACAAATGCAATTGAGGACAGGATACTGTGGAGGATCTCAATAGGCAATCGTTTCCTCACTGCAGCTGGAATTGCTCGCCAGTTCAGTGCTGAACAGGGTAGGGATCTGATTAAGAGCATTTTGACTTAAAGCCCACTCTGCAGTGACCAAACCTCTCATTAGCAGAAAGGATCAAAAGGCTAGACTAAGCTATGCTGAGGAGCGTGTTGTGTGGACAGAGGAGAACTGGTCCAAGGTTCACTTCAGTGATGAAAGCAAGTTTAATTTATTTGGGTCCGATGGGAAACATTATGTTTGACGAAAAAACTGGAGAAAGACTGAACCCAAAGTGTGTAAAGAAGTCAGTGAAATTTGGAGGAGGAAGTGTCATGTTTGGGGCATGTTTTCTGCAGCAGGAGTTGGGCCTCTTATACAGCTACATGGCAGAGTGAATGCAAATGTTTATCAGACCCTTCTTCAACAACATATGGTTCCCTCCCTGCGTTCATCACTCCATCAGCCCGCAGTATTCATGCAGGACAACTGCTCCATGTCACACAGCAAAACGGGTAAAGCAGTTCCTTGAAACTGAAAACATTGAAATAATGACATGGCCTGCCCAGAGTCCTGATCTCAAACCAATAGAGAACCTCTGGAAAATCCTTGGCGACAAAGTTATGGCCAAGAAACCCACTACAGTCACTGAACTGTGGGGGAGACTGGAAGGGACAGACAGACAGACAGACGAAAGGACGCAGTAGAAACTGAGCTTTCAAGCTAATTGTTGTCAGTTTGTGTAGACAGTGATGCTGACCCTCTGAAATGGTGGAGGAATCATGAAGTTAACTCTATAGCATCGAGCATCCCTAAAACCTGTCAGTGTTGACAGGTTAGTTTTCCTGACACAAAATCTGTAAATTGTACAGAAGCTGGTTTGTTATTTTTTGTTTTCATTTGTTTTGCCCTTCTGTTATTTGAGATGTGCACAGAGATACCCTGTCTATTTAAGTGTTTGAAATGTGCACAAAGAGATGCACGTAAGGTTCTGTTACATATTTTATTTGAAATGTACACATAGAAGGAATGCCCTGTTTACACGTTTGTTGAAATGTGCACAAAGAGATGCACTTAAGGTTCTGTTTACTTTAATAAAGGTGCCCGTGTGACAGTTGGCAAGTGGCTTAAACTTATAACTGACTGTTAGTTTGTTTTTTTAAAGGGAAAAAAAAAAAAAAGAATCTAATATGTTATAATTTTTGGGGGAAACCCCAATTATGTCACCGAAAAAATACTGATATATATCAGTATCGCCATTCAGCTAAAAAATATCGAGATATGACTTTTAGTCCACATCGCCCAGCCCTAATCAAACTTTCACTGAAACTGGCCTCTACATATGTCTCACGATGGTCTAAGTACAGCTGTGTGTGTATTCAGTATCAGTCTTACCTCCTCTCTGGTAGCCACCACACGGAGTTTGACCACTTCATCTTTTAGCTCCTGTTCTCCCAGTATGGCCACCAAGGGGATCCCTGATTCCTCACAGTGTTGCAGCTGACTCAGCAGTTTGGGGTTCTTCTTGTACATCACCTCTGCCTGGATGCACATACTACATCAGCTACATGTACTTTATGCTGTTCAGTTTTTCAAAGCATAGTAATAAGATGCTGGGTATTAAACACTACTTATCTGATGTTTTACTACAGCAGCCTAACAAATAAGCAACATAACTAAAAGTGCTAGTGCGTAGCACTAAGCTCAGTATACTATGTAGCATACACACAGTCTTAAGTGTTCTTGAGTGAGACACTGAAGCCCCAGGTGGATGTATCATAGTGGCAGTACTGATAGATAGAAAAGCTCTATATAAATATAAGAACATTTACCATTAGAAGATCATAAACTGTAGATACCGATGTGATGAAAGCTCAGGAGATTAGCAGTTTCAGAAATACTTAAACCAAACTGAACCACCAGTTGCTCCCAGTGCAACTGGCACTGGTGTGTGAATGTGTGTGTGCTTGTGTGAGCAAATGGGTGGATGTGTCTCTGACTGTAAAAGCGCTTTGAGTACCTTTGATTAGGTAGAAAAGCGCTATATAAGAGCAAGACCATTTACCATTTAAGTTAAATGTTAATTAGTAATTACAGGTTCAGCATCAGAGCTCTTGATTATTTTCCCCATATAATGTACTGCTGCAACAGTAGGTTGGTGGGACAGTTGTAAGCTAGTTAATACCACAGCTAACTTTGAACAAATGTTTATCAAATCACTCCTTTAAAACGCAAGGGTGATGTAACTTAGATGGCTTGCTATAGCAATTGTAAGTTAAAAGACATCACACACCTTAATGCCAGCATTCCAGAGCTCAGTGACGAGTCTGAGTCTCTCTTCCAGAAGGTTCTTCTGAGCAGACGCCACCATGACCTGTACCTCTGTCGTACGAATCTTCTCAGCTGAGGCCTGAACACAGCCAGTCAGTACAATATGGGACACAGTTCAATTGGGGCATGTTTAAAAACAACAAATAATGAAGTGACTAGGTTTCCCTTTTCTCAAATCATTAAGCTGATTCATTACCTCAGCCTTCTGCTCCATGATGGAAAAAATCCTCTCAATGCCAATGCTGACACCCACACATGGGACTTTCCTACCCTTTGGGTCAAACATGCCCACCAGGCCGTCGTATCGTCCCCCTCCAGCGACGCTGCCTACACTAACACTCTCTTCTGCGTTTGCGCCATTTTGGGCTTCATTAGAGACGGCGGCCACGCCTGCCTGAGTCAGCACTGCCTCATAGATGATTCCTGTGTAGTAGTCCAGACCCCGGGCCAGACTGAGGTCAAACACCACCTGGAGAGGACGAAAGGTGAATTTAAAAGAAAAGAACTGCCAGAGTGGGAGAGACCACAGACACATAAAAACATGTAAAGGGGACGTATGATCAAAGCAAAGAAAGTGCTTGCAAGACTCATTCATGTAGGATTATTATGAACAATGAATGAGAGCATGTTTCACCTTGTCTGTGACCTGGAAGATCTGCAGGTAACTGAAGAGCATCTTGATGTCTGTCAGGCCGGCACAGGCTTGCTTACTCTGAGACATCTTGTGGTCTTGAAGGAGGCGTTCAGCTAGGTCCATTCCACCTGCAACATAAACCGTCTCATATTGATGCAGCAGAGTGTACTGGTGTACTTAAGCAATATTACCTGACAGGGTGTAATTAAACGTCATGTGAGCATGCTTGCGGAGCGAGGCGCTTGCACATCACCGAAATGCTCATATTACATTTAAGCATACCCTCGAGGGTAATGTTGCGATTATACAACAATTACCAACAAAATAAAGTGTATAATTAAATATATATTCATGTTGGACATTTTTCTCTCAAAATTTAAAGTTTTTTGCGAGTGTGCTTCCCGTTTCTATGGAAATAAACGGGGTTTGACTACCTTAGTAACGACCTAGCAACAGAAATGATTTTCCAGTCCCAGATGAGTGAACTCTGAGCTGAAGTTCATGTTTTAACGCGGTCTCTGACTTTACTGAACTAAATCAATAACAGTCGTTTCCTGCTCCAGGTCTGACAGTTACAGTGTTGCCATGGAGATGAAACATCAATGTTGCCACAGACTTGGCGGAGCAATATTTTTAGTAATGAGTCAGCCGTGCTGTAATGCTGATTTGTGCACGCTCTAAATGTCTTATTGACCAATCAGATTGCTTGGTAGGAACTACTTGTTGTATAAACCTGATTAATACTCATGCTCAATCACGGTCTATTCTCAATTATTCCAAAGAGAATCTTCAGCTCCCCAGCTGATAAATGTCCCACCAGTTAGTCTGTGTTTGTCTTCTTTGTGTTCAGCAGGTAGTGGAGAGTAGTGGAGAGTAGTGGCAGTTTTTCTGCCTTCAGCATGTTAGAATTGTATTTACTCTCTTCACTCAGTTATATATATTGTGTTTACCCTCAATTCTTGGAATATTTTTAGGGATAAATGTAAATATCAAATAAACTACTTGTGCTACATAAATGAAAATTGAACCAGTTCCTCACTGAACAGCAGACAGTTTTTATTTCCTGTTGTCTCCTAACAAGACAGCCGCACTGACAATGTTAAGGACCAACAATTGTGTTAATTAATTGTGTAATTGTGTAATTAATTGTGGCTTAGATAGTGAGATGTTTTACCAGCACCACTGGTGCCTCACGTCACATGAATGAATGTCTCTCACCCTGCATGCTGACGTACTCCCCAATTTGGTCGGCAGCCTCCTCTGACAGACCCTTCTCATTCACCATCTCCTTTTTCACCTCTTCCCAGGGCATCTGGAGGAGAAGTGTCATAATTAGCTTTCATTTTCATTTATTTGTATCAGTGTGGACTTATTTCTAGTATTTTAATATCACTAATAAGTAAAGTCAGAAGTTGAAATGTAAAACACTACCTAAGCAGGTTAGCATGAATTCTAAAAAGCACATTCAGCTATAAACTTTACAAGCTCTGTGTTATCGAGGGAGAAAGATGAGCCTAATGTTGATCGTTAATATCTTTGATTCTTTCCAAATGTAAACACTGAAATATGTTTGCTACACTGCCGTGACGACACAGATTGGACTGGAACTGGACAACCACGTCAGAAATCAGCATTTGTGGTGGTTTAAGCTGACTGTGATGAAGGGGCAGAGTGCATATAAAGGGGTAATGGTGTATATTGTCCGTCAGTCTTCTCAAGAAGACATGAACTGTCACACGTCAAGAATTGTTGAGTGACAAATGAGGAAAAGGAGTCAGGAACTCATATCTTTGTCATGTGTACATAGCCTCCCTACCTTGTCCAGTTTATCTACTGTTGAGCAGATGGTGCGGAACTTGTCATCTGGAACACCACACACGGCAAACATCCCATCCAGGATCCGTCTGTCGTTGACCTGGATGTGGAGAATGAGTTTAGGAAGTGAGATCTACCGTTGACTGTCCTTCTGAGTATTCAGCTGTACTGACCGACAAACCTTAATACGGAAGTCTCCAAGGCCCAACTCACTGAGGATTTCGTGTACAATCTTCAGACACTCAGCATCTGGGATCATGGCATCATACTGCCCTGCTATGTCAAAATCCTGAAACACATGAAAATGAATCAAACAAGGCTAGAATTCGGAACAGGACATGCGTTAATAACTCTGTAGCTCCTGGTAGGAGTGGAAAATATGTTTAGTATGTGTGGATGACTTACACATTGGTAAAATTCTCTGTATCTTCCACGGGTCATTGCTGGGTTGTCACGGCGATAGACCTTAGCAATGTGGTAGCGCTTAATGTTGGTTATCTTGTTCATAGCCAGGTAGCGGGCAAAAGGCACCTAAAACAAGGCAAGTCAAGGCAAACACACCACTTTTTCCTTTTGATGCAGCGGAGTATGTAGTTTTGCTGAAGTAATTACAGTTTCCAGTACATTGAATACTGAACCACATGCATTCCTGCACAATCACACTCTGTAGCTTATGATTAGTAATGTTTGCCCCAGTTGCAAGTTAAACTTTGATTTAGCATTGATATTCTATCCATGTCATAATGTTATTTGATGCAACTGGCTCTCAGAAAGAAACTGATTTAGGAAATGGACACCATTTTTATATAGGAGTACAACATACTATACCTCAACAATAAAATGTATGTCATGATCAGTTAAAACAGTGAGCTTGAAGTGGACAATCAGAGAAACCTGTTCTGGCTGTCCTCCAAGCAGAAGAAGTAGAACTTCTCTATAGTATAAAACATTTGTGTAACAGTGTATGAATGTGTGATTATTAAATTCACACTAACCCCGGTACAGTGAGAACCCAGCTGAAGATAGTCATCACCATGGCATCACAACATAACAACTTTTTCGCAAACCAAGAAATAACATAAAAAAATGATAAAATAATATAAAGGAATCTACATCACTGACTTCAGAAGAGAACAGGTGGTGGTGTACTTTTAAAGGATACAGTGAGGTCATATCTGAGGGACAGCAGCTCTCCACCCTGGTCTTTCAGGTCATAGATGAGCTTGGAATCCTCTCCGTATTTTCCTGTTAATGTTTCCTAAATCAACAAAGTGATCATTTGCATCCATGTTTTGCACTTATACACCAAAATATGTAAAACGGTGTGAAAATCTACCTTCAGTTCAAAAACGGGTGTGTCAATGGTCTCTGCTCCATGGCGTTTAAAGCAGCTGATGATGGTGTTGAAGACTTTCTCCCTGATGGCCATCTGCTTAGGGTTGTAGTCTCTTGTTCCCTGACAAAGAAAGACATTTTCTCTGTTTCTACTTGTCCGTTGACTCAATTTTGTTTTGTTTTTAATATGCACATTAGCTGTGCAGTCAAAGGTAGGTTTTGAAATGAATGTTATTCCTAATAACATTAATATCAGTTACTGTTGATGTACCAAGTTGCAATCAAATATTAAGTGGGATTCACAAAAATCCAACAAAAAAACAGCACACTTGGTATTAACCTTCAGTCATAACCTGATATCAAATTAAAATCCACTGATTAAATTATAATCCTTTTATCTGTTGCTGTCTGTTTGGTAATACTCTATATCTTTAACACGATAATATGTTATGAATCACAGTCTTGAAATGGTTTTCAGAACTTAAGCTAATTAATGTACTCAAACTGCAAATATATCCTACTGTGTAATAACAATGTTGAGCCGAAATGTAACCTGTATTGAGGTTTAGGATATTCTGATACAGATAATATCTTGTGAGCACAAAATTTTCACTTTCACTTCACCAAAGTCAGCAGCACATTGTATATACAACAAAAATTGAGGTTGTGTTTCTTTGAATACAGCAACCTTGAAGTCTTACCTTTGCTGTTTTGAGGACAAATTGCTGTTTGCCATCATCTCCTAACTGAGCCTTCAACTCCAGCAGTTTGGCTACCTCTTCATCAATCTGCAATACACACATTTACCATTAAGATTTAAAAAGATTTAGTTTGCATTACAGTTGCCAAACTGTGTTTGTAGACAAAGTTGAATTCTACAATCAAGTCACTCATCAACACTTGTCAAACATGGACACAGTGGCCTACCTGAGTCACAGTGATCCCAGGGAAAGCGTGCAAGGATCGGACACATGATCGAAAGCCCACAAGACCAGGCCAGGAACGAACACAAAACATGCCCAGTATGTTCATTCCCCAGCACAGGGTATGGAAAAAATAAGGGTAAAAAAATAAGTCCAGAAACCGCAAGAGCAAAAGTTCAGGAGTTCATTACAGGTGCACCATCATCCAGAAGTGTTGTCAAGGCCCGGTCACACCAGTCAATCACAATGGTCATCAGCCAAGGTAGTGAGTTGTGCAGCGCAGATCAAATGGGTTGGATTTCCCCAGGTGGTGAGGTAGATGATGGTGATGATGAAGGGTGAGGCAGGCAGAGGTCATCCAGGATCGGGCAGGAAGAATAGGAGAAAAGTGGTAAGCAACCCTAGCACTAGGGGAGGACGGGGCATGACGCAGCATCATCATCATCATCAGCACCACAGCGTGGAGGATAGAACATGAGATGTACCAAGTCAATCAAAGCAGCCAGCCCAATACAGCCCCCACCACACACACAAATCCAAAGAATCCCTGTCACTGCCATCATGAGGATCCTTCCTATGCATCAGGGGAAACTGTAATTTACTAAGGGACTGTTTTCAACTTCATCTTGAAGAGTTAATTATGGTGTATGAGTCAAGCAAGGCAGTGTATCCTACATGTTGAGTTCCGTCTTGGTCTGTCAACATATTTTTAAAAACTCGATTCTGCATTGTAGCAAAATAAATACCATATTGCTTCCTAACTTTCTGTTTGATTTCTGGCAATATGTTATGACCTAGAAAGTGGTTAGTGTGTGTTGAACCTACAGACCTAGCACAGATCATGGCATAGATAGTCATAGATAAAAGAAACTGTTGCACCTATTCCATAGAAAAAGAAAGAAATTACATCTGAATTGAATTCAGCTGCTTGATTTCAGGGCCCTTGTCATAGTGGCAGACTGCCATGGCTTTCTGGGATGTCTAAATTAAAACAGAGCCAACACCAGGCCTTTGTCTCCAACTCTCACTTTCAGTAGTGCTGCTTTTCAGCTTTGTCATATCCTCAGATGACACATTTAACATGCACTCACTGGTGGTTTCATGATAATAAAAGTTCAGACCCCAAAATAAAAGCAGTAAATCAATTAACACAGAAGACTGGTAAACAGATTAGGTGAGGAAAGATGCAAATTCATGGAGTTTTAATGCAATGCTGTTACATTTCAGAACCACTGATCAAAAATTGGGACAAAGAATAGGTTTTTCTTCTAGGTTCAACTCCTGCTGGCTGGAACTTTTCCTTTATTGCCCCCTGTGGACAAATAAAGCTTTCTGAACCTGAATCTATAAACACTGGCTTGTTTGTCTGTAATATACCTCTTTTATATTTTTATACACTTGTATTTTAACAATGTTAACAATGAGGGTTTCCCCATTGCGGGATGAATAAAGGCATATCTTGTCTTATCTTATCTTATAAACCCGTCGGGATGAACAGAGAAAATTATTGCATCAGATGCCCGTATACGTCTTCAATAGGCACATACAACGTAATGTGATATTACAATGTGCCGTAAATGTCTAAGAAGATCCAATTGTGGATAAAATTCAGCATATGTGACATATGAGTGGGTTAGCTAATTACACATGCTGGCATATGAATAGCACTCCGTTAGCTTTAGCTGGATAACCCCAGTGAAGGCAAGAGGCCAGTTAGCATGTACGGTTCGTTAGCCTCTCCATTGCAGATTAAAACCAGCAGCTAAAACAAAAACACAGTTCTAGCTGTTATATCTACTCTGGGAAAACTGTTTGACAGTCAGGCCCAAGAATATAATGTTTACCCCCTTTCACACAGAAGACTGGTAAACAGATTAGGTGAGGAAAGATGCAAATTAATGGAGTTTTAATGCAATGCTGTCATTATATTTCAGAACCACTGCTCAAAAACTGGGACAAAGAATATAAAGTCTTATTCTTGCTGACAAATAAGACTCAATATAAAGTAGTGTCAGATATATTCAGTATTTATGTGTAGCAGTCGATTAACTAATTCTGTAACTGTCACAGCACCTAACAAATTTCCCATGAACCACAATGGATAACGCCTCTCACTAAGCATCATTAGATTCTAGGTTCGACTCCTGCTGGCTGGAACTTTTCCTTAATTGCCCCCTGTGGACAAATAAAGCTTTCTGAACCTGAATCTATAAACACTGGCTTGTTTGTCTGTAATATACCTCTTTTATATTTTTATACGCTTCTATTTTAACAATGTTAACAATGAGAATTTCCCCATTGCGGGATGAATAAAGGCATATCTTATCTTATCTTATAAACCCGTCGGGATGAACAGAGAAAATTATTGCATCAGATGCCCGTATACGTCTTCAATAGGCACATACAACGTAATGTGATATTACAATGTGCCGTAAATGTCTAAGAAGATCCAATTGTGAATAAAATTCAGCATATGTGACATATGAGTGGGTTAGCTAATTACACATGCTAGCATATGAATAGCACTCCGTTAGCTTTAGCTGGGTAACCCCAGTGAAGGCAAGAGGCCGGTTAGCATGTACGGTTCGTTAGCCTCTCCATTTCAGATTAAAACCAGCAGCTAAAACAAAAACACAGTTCTAGCTGTTATATCTACTCTGGGAAAACTGTTTGACAGTCAGGCCCAAGAATATAATGTTAACCCCCTTTTCACGTTTTGCTAAACCAGTGGTTTTCCCGGCTAATGTCGTGCATCAGTTATATGTAAGTTAACTAGCTGTTACACCAAGCTGTGGTAAATGAATAGAAAATGAAACTGCCTCTGAGAAATCTGCATTCATAAGAACTGCATTCATGCGGTATGAGTCTGGGATCCAGCCCCTAAAAAAAGTCGATATGTTGCTAACCGCATGTAGCAAATTTGCATTATGGTCATAATACATTTTAAGTACTGACCTGCTCTTTGCTCGCCTTCTCTGACTTTAACTTCCGAACGACTTCACCTTGGCATTTAATTGCTTCTTGTATCTGCGCTTTGTCTTCCATTTTCAATAAGTGTGTTGTGATCCCTCAGCATGCATGTGTTAGATGTCAGTAGCTGTCAGGATCACTGACTGTACATAGCTTGGCCGGGATCAGGAGCCGGAAAATGGTAGCGTGAAGGAAACGGAAATTACTAAAACTTCCGTTCTGCATTTTCGAAATAAAAGGCTCGCATATTCATGTTTTCAAAGTCGCCGTGTATAAGCACAAGAAGTATAAGATTGGACAACGCGAATATAGTCAAAGCATCGATATTAAGACTTGTCCAGGCAGAATCAAATACAGATAAATCGTGAGATAACGCTGCAACGCTGATACGATAAATTGCCTCAAATGTCAATGTACAGAATCTACAGGACTTTAAACTGTGCCTACAAACAAATCCCTTCTTATTTAAACAGTGGCAAAGTGAGTACATAATCGAAGTCCACTTCCTTGGGATTGAACACTGACCTGGTATCCGTACGACCGTGAGTAGTCATGTGCTTTCTTTCGCAGCTAAAAAGATATAAAATCGTCACTAATACACCATTATGGATTGACTGATTGATTACGATGCGAGGAGTCAGTGTGCCAAGTGATGGACTTTTAACGTTTTTGTTTGTTTGTTTGTTTGATTTTTCTAGCTGTTAAGTAGTTGAGGTGCTGCCTTTGGCTGCCTTATCTTTGACAAGCATTGAAATGTATAAACGCTGTCAAAATAAAAAGAACTTTTATACTGACAGTAGGGCAGTCAGGAATATGTTTCTTGGACGGATCGGTCTGTAGTCTCTGCAGTCATGTCGTTTTAACAGTTGAATAATTGGTTAAGTCATAGTGAAGAGGTCTTTCTTTATATCTGTTTGTATCTGTTAAAGTGTATGCATATGTGTATGTATCTGTTTAGTTCAAAATGTAGGCCCTACCCCATTTTTTATTTTTTATTTTTTATTTTTTATTTTTTTGGAACTGCCGTTGGCCCTCTACATCTAGGTGGCCCATGCAATCAGCAGCCTTCTCTCAACATGGATATCAATATTGACAAAGAAACCTCACGCAGACTTCTGAATGTAAAACAAATGAATGCAAACCTATTGCCCACAGGATTGGGTCAACATGGAGCTGGCTCCCCCTCCCCCGGGTCTTGAAGCAGAGTATGCAATGCTCTTCACTACTGACTCCCTTGTCTTCTTGCATGAACTGATCTCCACATTTGATGAGGAGGTGGATCAGGTAGGACGGCTTAAAAAAGGTCCTGCACTGATAAGGAGAACCTCTCCAATTCTGTTATAAACTGTTTAACAACAATAAAGGACATTCGGTTCTATTCTGCATGAATGAATTCAAGATGTTTATTGTCATCTGCACCGTTACAGCTGCAATTTAGACAGTACAGTGACATTATTATTTTGCAAGTCTCTCTTGCAAACAACAGCAAATAAAATAAATATAAAGTTTCAAGAGTTCTCTGTGCCTTGTGCTAAATACAGTCAGAAGGAGTGATGGGGAAGAGAGGTAGTGTATAACCTGTTTAGTAGTTTTTAGGAGGCTTGTTGGGAGTCTTGTTGTCCTTGATTTCATGCCCCTATAGCGTCTCCCAGACATCATGAGTGTAAAGAGGTTATGTTGTAGGTTAGTATTGTCCTTGTCCACATAATGTACTGAAACCCTGGTCCTGTAAATATCTTTTAGCGATTGGAGGGCTCAAAAGAGCTGTGCACTTCATATCACATGTTGAAGAGCCTTCCCAGTCTGTGCAGTGCAGTTCCCAACCCACATATGAGTGATGTGGTGATGGTATTCTCAACTGTACATCTGTTAAAATCGCAGAGGATTTTGGTTGACATACCATATTTTCTCAGCCTTCTCAAGTAGTACCATCTTTGTGCAAGACTTTTTTTGCTTAACATGAGGCATTTGCCCCACAATTTTCTTTGAAGATCCTGCAGCTGAGAGTATCCAGAAAGGCCCAGTTGGATCTTTCAGGTGACCTCCCAACCTTCCTGGAAAGCACTACACACATTAGGAGAGAACCAGCCTGGAGAGTGCTCCCTGTCCCACCAAGACTCCAAAAGAGACATGTCGATATTGGAGATATGGCCCCATGTGATACTCAGCGCTTCATTAAGGCTCTTCAGTCACCAGCACAAGGCATACAGGTACCTCACATTTGCCTTTTTTTTAAATTTCTTTTCAAACAGGATATGGTGCCTTTTTAAATGTTTATTGTTTATCTAGCCATACAAAAAGAGAGAATTTGACACTGATGAAAGGAACTGCCTTTGTCTTTTATCAATATCACCATTTCAGTCTCAGTCAAACTGGAAAATAATTCCACTGTTGTTTTTTGTATTGTTTTGTGTAATATATATATTCAACTATAAAGTTGAATTTGCTGAAATAAATAAATTAAATGAAGTTCAAACCGAGCATCAGAATGGGGAAGAAAGGGGGTTTAACCCTTATGCCCTCCTCTGGCTTTTTTGCGCATTTTTTCAACTTTTTGTTTTCATTTGGTGATTATTTTGGCTGTGTTACAGTTTGTGGCTTGAATTTCTGCAGGAACTCTTCTTTTTAGCCAATTTGTTGAAATCCAGTGTCTTTTACTCATTATCATATAAACTCATTATCATATAAACTCTCGTGATACATTTTGCCCCCTCTGGCCACCTTTGCGGCAAAAATGTACACATGCAAACAACTGCCATAAAATCCTCATACTTCAATATTTGTATTTCTTTTCTTTTTTCATAAATCACTTAAACAACTTCGGACTGGCCCAAAACTATCAAAATTTTTAACCCTTTAGATGCCAGTCTAAAAATAAAAAGTTTTAAATGTTTACAAAAAAACCCCCAAAAACCCACAAAAATATTTGACATTTTTACTGTATTTGATAAGATTCAATCATTTTCTCATTTTAGGTCAATGCATGAAATTCTTGTATATTTCCCATTTATTATAATGGAGCCACGTGACAGGAATCCCAAGTGTGTGTGTGTGTGTGTGTGTGTGTGTGTGTGTGTGTGTGTGTGTGTGTGTGTGTGTGTGTGTGTGTGTGTATGGTGAAGTAACATTTAAATCAACATCTGATTCATTATTGTGCACACTGCAACAACACTGAAAACAACAACAAAAGAGAACACAACAGAGCATATGACCTTGAAACAAAAGCTATATGTGATGTACATGTGTGTATTTTAGAGAAACTAAACTCAATTTGTAGGGACCTCTGAAGGTACCAGCTCTCTCTCTCATCCACAGGGATGTTGTCCTCTGGGTTGAACAGGAGGGGGACAGTGAGTAGACAGAAAAGAATGGACAAATCTTGTCCATCCATCTCATGCAGAGACGTTGTGCAACAGTCAGACAGATATTGTGGTCCATGGCATCAAGTTGGTGGTACCTGAAAGTAGAGCTAGGTGTCTGTAGCTAACACCTTCAGAGGCCACTCCAATTTCAAAGGGTACATCGCCAACAAACTAGCAAAGTACGGGATAAAAATCAGTAGTAAATTTGAGGAGGGCATAAGGGTTAAGCGATTTTGAATGTGGTATGGTTGTTGGTGCCAGACGGGCTGGTCTGAGTATTTCAGAAACTGCTGATCTACTGGGATTTACACACACAACCATCTCTAGGGTTTACAGAGAATGGTCCGAAAAAGAGAAAATATCCAGTGAGCGGCAGTTGTGTGGATGAAAATATTGTTGATATGAGAAGTCAGAGGAGAATGGGCAGACTGGTTGGAGATGATAGAAAGGCAACAGTAACTCAAATAACCAGTCGTTACACCCAAGGAATGCAGAATACCATCTCTGAATGCACAACACGTCCAACCTTGAAGAAGATAGGCTACAGCAGCAGAAGACCACACTGGGGGCCATTCCTGTCAGCTAACAACAGGAAACTAAGACTACAGTTGGCAAAGGCTCACCAAAATTGGACAAGGAAGATTGGAAAAACGTTGCCTGGTCTGATGAGTCTCGATTTCAGCTGCAACATTCGGATGGCAGGGTCAGAATTTGGTGTAAACAACATGGATCTATCCATGAGTGTTGTTGCTGACCATGTCCATCCCTTTATAACCACAGTGTACCATCTTCTGACTGCTACTTCCAGCAGGATAATGCACCATGTCACAAAGCTCATATCATCTCAAACTGGTTTCTTGAACAAGACGATGTTCACTGTACTCCAATGGCCTCCACAGTCACCAGATCTCAATCCAATAGAGCTGAGGAATGTTTCCAACTCCTTGTTGAAAGTATACCATGAAGAATTAAAGCAGCTCTGAAGGCAAAAGGGGTCCAACCTTTTACTAGCAAGGTGTACCTAATAAAGTGGCCAGTAAGTGTAATTTCTGTATTCCATTGTAGACCTTAGTGTAATGCATCAAATTGTTTTCTCAGGTTGACTTTGACGATGGGAACTGCCCAACATATTACAACCAGATCAAAGGCATTCACAATGTTGTTAAGGCAGTATGCAACCTGTTCCCCAGTAAGTGTTCTTACTCATATTGTATAATTATGTTTTGCATGTTTGAATACACCTATTAGTGTAGCATGGGAATTAGAGGAATGAACAGAGCACATATATTTTTGGCTAACTTTATTTGGTAACTGCCTCCCTTCATGTGTTAACAGACGTTCCACACATATCTCAGGCTCCAGTTCTGATGCTGCGTCCCCGGGCCTGGAACATGGTGGAGCACAACGTGATGGTAGTCATTTTCTCGACCTTTACTTTGTTCCTGTTTGTAAGTTTGGTTATATAATGTACCGGGTATCTGTTTTTTCAAAAGTGGCTCACTGGCAATTGTTATATACTGCTAAATATATTGTCTTTTAAATACAGTTACTGTGTTTCCTGCATATATGATATACTGTAGTCTAGAAAGACATGCATCTGTGTACACAATTCACTCTACAGGTCAAGATAAAAATTAAGAATCTGAATGTAGGGTACAGCATGACTTTTAAAGCTTTGAGTTTTATCCAGAAGCAATAAAAATTAAAGTCTGTCTTAGTCTAGGTCTAAACCAGTAGGACCCTTCTTAAAGTTGTCTGGCTTGCCCAAAAACTGACAGAGCAGAACGTTGTTCTGCTCTGTCGAGAACCCAGCGGTGTTTCTAAGAGAGCTACTGTGGCTCATCGCAGAGATAGGCCGCCTGCTGAAAGCACAACCATCTCAGCACCATTTTATCACCCTGAGGACGATTCTGAACCATGCTGAATAAAGGGTACATGATTGTCCCGGAATATGTTCAAACAAAGATTCACTTGATTGAAATTTGATCAAACAAAAAAGAAACTTTTCGGGTAGAACTGCAAGTACCATGTTTGGCACTGCTCATCACCTTCTAATACTTTCCCTACAGCGAAGCATGGTGGTGGCAGCATCATCCCTATTGTGAAATGCAGTGGCAGAGTGAGCTTGTCAGCACTTTCAAACATCAAGTCCACAAAATCATCAAGACAAGATCTATATCATGTAGTGCAGGTGTCCTCAACGTTTTTCAGACGAAGGACCCCCAAACTGACGACAGATTAAGTAGGGACCCCCTACCAGCTTTATGTGTTCTGTATCATAGCTCTGTAACAGCGGTACTGCAGGGGAGTCGCAAAATGCTATATATTTTAGTAAAGTATATAATATAGGCGTCTGACTTAATCACGTTTTTCAGGCCAAGGACCTACCTACTATATGTGTTCTAATGTATTAAACTTATTTATTAATACTTTTATTTCATATATTAAAATTATGAATAAATATTATTATCATCATTTTGCATTCAGTATTAAGGTATTCAAATAATACACAGGCTCAAATATTAATTTCCTTTATTTCAAACGTACAACAGTAGGGCGACTGTGCAACTGCTGTAAACACAAAGCGATCCATTTTGGCTTCACTAGTTGACTGGTAGTAGCTGCACTGGCTTAGCTTTTGTTCTGCTAATATTGCAGCGTGCTTCTGGATTTCACCTGGGAATCGAATAGGAGAAACGGTGCACTGTTGAGACAGCTCCCGTGTCACTGAATGGGTGAAGTGCTGACTGAAAGATAATGTCCTCTGCCTCCATTTATCCCTTTATTTAAATACGTCAGTTTCGTGTTTATGCGTATATAAAGAAATTTCAAATTTGTGGAAAATTTTAAATATATATATATATATATATATATGTCTATCAACCAAAGATTTTGCAACCTTTTTGCAGTACCTCCACGGACCCCCAGTTGAAGTCCTATGGAAGAAATGAGTAGCTGGACATACTGGACAAATAGTCTTTGATATGACAGCTAGTTGACATAAATGATCTGTTCAGTGGGACTGGGGTTGAAATTGTCTTTCAGGATTCACAAATTTTTTTTAGAATGATCACTCAAATATTCATTCTTGTCAGGTGGAGGGGAAGGAGGCGCCTGGTCCTCTCTTTGACTTTGGACTCATCATTTTTCACTGTGGAAAGACACTGGTTGAACATGCAAGTGGACCCTTCTTCTACCTGTCAAAAGTAATGTAATGTTCCTTGGTTGTTGTTGGTCATAATGAACGATTAAGCGAATAACATGTATTTTCTTGTTCTGTTTAGGCAGCATATAATTATTTTCTCCTCAGAGTTGATGTGTTGATGTTCTGGGATGTGCTGGCCAATGCCTTAGTGCCACAGAATACCTTCATGAGTCCATGGTTCAGTGAATGAGGGCTGTTTTGGTGGCGAAAAAGGGACCTACACAATGTTAGGCTGGTGGTTGGTCAGAGTATTCATACTGGCATTCTTACAAAGACAGAGATCATAAAGTTTGAAGGTTTTCAGCCACACTGCATCATGCACCTATAAAAGTGGTAAAAAGTACATACATACACAGATCAGGCATAACATTGTTACCTCCTGCCTAATATTGTGTAGGTCTCTCTTGTGTCTCCAAAACAGTTGGGACTCATCAGAGGATGGGCACCTTCTGAGGGTTCCTGTGGTGTCTGACAACAGAATATGTTACGGTCAGGATTGTTGCAGTCCATCCCACAGATACTTAATCAGTTTAAGTAACATCCACATAACAGGTCCAAAAATTTCCCAGCTCAACGATGAATTGTCACAAGATGGTCAATGTTATTTACTTCTCCTGTGAGTGGTTTTAACGTTGTTGCTGATTAGTGTATGTCGAGCACACAGGACAACTTTTTTACATTTCAGCATCAACAATGGCCTATAAACAACGACACAGTCGGCATGCGTGTACGCATAGACCTCTCCACGTAATCTCATGTCTCGTTTATGTCGTATTTCACAACATTGTATTGTTCTGCACATGTTTGACACTGATGCATGTCTGTTACGAATTAATGTAATTTGGATTTTGAAAACATTTTAACAGGAGCTGAAGTTTTTTTCAGCTCCGAGTGGTGAGGTCATATAGAAATGGGATCCAATAGCCTCTTGTGGTAGGCTATCCATGAATTTGTCTTACTTGTGTGGTATAGCAAACACATTTACGACTTGGAAGCATCAAAATTCAATTTATGAAGCAGGAGAAAGTGGAATATTTAGGGGGTGTCATCATCCTTAATTTGCTAAAGTGATCCAAAAATACATTTCTGCAGTACATTTTAACTAATTTTTGTCCTTGTTTTGCAGGTGGAGAGCTTCATGGAGGCCAGACTGTGGAACAAGATATTTGTCTGGACCCAGCAGAAGGTCTTCACTTTGTCAATGAATAAAACATTCTCTGTATCTGTATTAGCTGCTGCCAGCAGACAGTGTTTTAGTAGTAGTAATAGTAGTAGTCACAGATGCTTCCAGTACAGCAGTGTTAATTTATTCTGTTTGTTCTATTTATTCATGTGTTAGCACTGTAACCTCCCGGTATTACCTGTAATGAAATATTGAGACCACAAAAGATACCACACCTGTCAATCTTTCAGACCATCTCAGCTGGGTTGAGTTCAAGTGTCTATGAAGGTCAGGAGTTTTGACTGGTATTGCACAGTATAACTCTATCTGCGTGTCTGTTTGCATGTAGCTGGGGCTTCCACTGGGTAGCATCAAGGCGACAGTACTGATTGAAAATGTATTAGCAGCATTTGAGATGGAGGAGATACTGTATGAGCTGCGGGATCATTCAGCAGGACTCAACT
This sequence comes from Mugil cephalus, assembly GCF_022458985.1. NCBI lineage: Eukaryota > Metazoa > Chordata > Actinopteri > Mugiliformes > Mugilidae > Mugil > Mugil cephalus. Next base: position 1,285,645 of record NC_061774.1, read on the forward strand.
GTGGTATCTGGGATTACTCAGCCTCCTTTGTCAATAAGTTTGGTGAGTAAAGCATTCTTGCATTACACCATACGTTGCATACAAACATATTATGATATGTCCATAAAGTCAAGAGATCACGTGTTTCTCCTCTAGGCCACAGACCAGCTTTCCTGCTGCCCGACCGCAGCAAATACGTCAACATGAAGAAGCGTTTTCTGCACAGCTACATGGATCTGTTGGTCCAAACATGTCATCGGCGTGGAGCACTGGCAACAGGGGGCATGGCCGCCCTACTGCTGCCTCCAAATCCACTTAGTGACTCCTACAAGAGAGTTCTGGAATCTGTTAAAAGGTATGAACATCTCTAGAGATGCAAAGGCTCAAAATACTAATGAGTGCACTCCTGGGAGATTTACTGCAGCAGTGGTTTTTGTCAAATAGCCAGTGTCCCTGTGTCAGCCAGTGTAATCCAACATAGCAATATACTAATAATGAGATTATGACAATAGTGTAATTTGTTTTCACAAACTAACCACAAACTCTGCCACATACAGTACTAAACTATTTTTATTTGCAGTGATTTTTCCTATGAAATCCAGTATGTATGTATATTTTATTGTTCCTCGTTAGATATAACAGTATATTGTCTTCTTTCTTAGATCTTTATTTTATTGTGCAGTGACTGGACCACAGTGCTTCATTAATTTTTATCTACGTCATGTTTTGGAATGACAATAAACCCTTAAACTTTACACTGTTTACAGCAATAATATACTTCCTTTTATTTGATTTTAAATTAAAAACACATACTCTTGTGTATTGTCATTCATCTGAAGATACTTTACATGGTAATATCAAGAGCATACAGTGTTATACCCAGAACCTTGAAGAGAAGCTCTCTTAACAGTAAGAAACCTGCAACAGTGATTTTCACAGCTGGCACTGATGGAGTTACTGAAATGCGTCCGTACTCGGAAGAGAAGACAACTACACAGGATGCACTCTCACATTAAATTAGCTCAAATTAATGAGCTAACATTTCCCTCTGAGCAATTTTTATATTTATTATTACATTGTTGTAATAGATGTAGATGTTATGCTGTTTACATTGTTATATTTTTGTTACATTGTTCCTTTTTCTTATTTTGCACTAATGACTTTTTTTTCCTAAAATTGTGTGTAGTAAGAGGGGAATTATTGAAATATTTTACTGTTAAATTGTTTTATATTGTAATTAGTTAAACTATTCAATTCAATCATCATGACGTTTCAAGAAAACGTATCGGTATCAACGGTATTAGCTCTGCATTTACTTGGTATTGGATCGATACCACAACTCCCAGTATCGCCATTTGACACTATAGAAACAGGATCTGACCTCATGAGGACTACCTGTTGCCATGCCCACCGCTCCATTAAGCGTGAGACCTGGAAAAATATTTTAATAAAAATAAACTTATGGAGGTTTTAATTAAATGAAAACATGGGTGAGTCTAGACAAAGTGTGGGTCATTAATAGCATGGCTTTGCATGGCTCCACTCTTGGACCGTACTATCCCTGGGAAACTTGATTGCTTTTACTGAAGTAGAATTTTGAAGACATGTGTACCATTTGCACCACTGCTGAGCAATCACATTATGTGTCTTTGTTGAATTGTCTGGCTTAGGTCTATCTTGCTTAACTGCAAATATGAGCTCCTGTTCATTTTCAGCTATATTTGAATTCAATTCAATTTTATTTATATACCACCAATAACAACACTGTATTTAAACCCTAGTGAAGCTCAGCGGTAGTAGAAGATGAGATGAGATATATATTTACACAGATTTGTAAATGCTGTCTCATTGCCTGGACTTTTTAAAGTGAAACAAGTTGACACTGTTTTCTTGTTGCACCTTTCAGGCTAAAGTTGTTGGAAATAAATGCAGGTGTGGACGGTTTCATGGTATATGATCTGAATCTGATTGAGCCCATGCAAAAAGTAAGCACTAGCTCATAAGTCATAAATTGATATCTATACATGCGTAGTGGCTGACTTTTTGATCTCTTCCAGCTCTTCGAGCTCCACTCTGAAGGTGATAACCAGCTTCACCAGCTTCGGAATGACGTTGTGGTGACTCCTGATGACCTTCTGTCCATGCCTTCTGTCAGTCATGACAAAACATTTATACATTTTACATTGCATTACATTCCTAAACAGTGCATTTGTATCCAGAATTATGAGTTTTTGATCTGGCATCTAGACTGCCTTGTACAGATTTATGAATAAATCTTGGTACAAAGCCATAAGAGGGCATTAGTCCCTTATACAAAATATAGATCACCAGGCTCCGGAAGAGCTTCAGTGCTATTTGACACTTTTTGGATTATTGCTCCAAAATCTCTCATATGTCTCCAACTAGATTAGAACTAAATTTAAAAAAGTTTGTCAGAATTTACTTACATTTCACAGAGCATAGCATGCAATCCCCACCTAGAAGGGATGTAAAGGAAACATACTGAATTTATTTCTAATAATTAAACACAATATAATGTATTGTGTTCTTCCATAGGGAGGTGTCACTCTTTATGGACTGAAGTACAACATTACAGTTGGTGTTCTCTTTATTAATGCTTGGCTTTCAGGTACGTACCTCCACACATTGATGGACAGGAAGTAACAAGAATATCTTATTAAGCAGACCAACTGTTAAAATGTGCTTTGTGTTCTAGGTAAAGGCCACTTTTTCTACAGAGGACAGGTTGAAGATTCAGCCACAGCGGAGATTTCTAGATCACAGGTGGGTTTAGCCTTCTCCAAAGGAACACCATTTACTTTGGATGTTTTTAAATCAAGGAATCACGCCAAACAAGACTGAAGTGGACAGGTCACCCTCCTTGTCATGCAAGACTCACCCCGTAGTTCACACATTGATAAACACAGATATTAGTACTGACCAACCCAGTCAGGGGGTTCATTTTTTTTTCATTATTATTTTAATGCTGGGACATCCTGTGCGCCGTAGTTAGACTTTTTGCACCTCTCCCACAAAAAAAAAAAATGTTCAGAGCACAACATTTTTGCTCAGGGGAAGGAGCTGCTTGATAAAATACTTTGTGGAGCTTTTATTCCATCTGCGTATGAAATCCATTCATTGGTGTAGTTCATTGTTAACCTGCCTACCTCAGTGGCCCTCGTTTATAAATAACTTGATGACCTGTTCTGTGTGTGTCAGGTGTGGCAGTGGATCCGGCATCAGACTCCGCTGGAGAATGACAGTAGGGTGGTGAGCAAGCAGCTGGTGACTGACCTCACCAAGGAGTTCATTATGGAGCTCAGTACTCCCTGCCACTCTGTTAGGTAAGCAGATGCTTCTTTGAGACAGATATTCGTGGAACAAGTCTGTTACATAATGAGAACTTGTTTCTGCTAGATTGTTGACTCATCCCGGGCTCTCTCGATGCAGCGAATATATTTGCCATGCAATGTTGTTTGTAATTTGATGGCACATTACAACCAAGCACATATTTACATATTTTCTAGCCCTGAGAGAGTAGGTCATATTGGATAGCTCATACTTCCAAAGGCCTTTGGACAAGGACAACATCTTTCTTTCTCAATTTCTCTTTCTCAATCAGTGATAAACAAGGCATTATCATTTCCAGTATTCCACTCATGTGCCTCTTTGCCCATTTTTGGCAGCAACCTCCGGGGCTGAGAGATGAAGCCCATGTGGAAGTGCAAAATATTAAAGTTCCTCGAGTGGCCGCTTGAGGCTGGCTGCAAAAGGGAGCAAATCGCCATCGACTACCATGTTAAAATGTCCAACTTTACAGCATTATTAAACATCCAAGCTACAACGTCCAGGCTGCTTTAGCTCCACCCCAACACGACCCCCATGTCCATATTTGGTGTATCCGAATGTGGGTGGAGTAAAGCTTGTCCAACATGGCAACCATGGGCTCTGCCCACATCAGGCTACATTTTCGAGGTTCAGAATCCAATGGGTGGCGTCATGATGGGTTTGTCCATAGTATAGAGGGTATCCATTGCAGCCTGGGGCCACGTCTTCTTGAGTGGCAAAAACACAGTGAAATGTATTGGTAAATACAGTGAGACCAGGAAAAATGTGGATTATCAGATCAAATTCAGGACAGCTGGGCATGACAATAATCCATATGAACTAGTATGGATGTGGAAAAGTGGATTATCCTCAATTTCAGTTAATTTATGTTAGTTTTAGGTAATTTCATTATGATAAATGTAGCTAAATGAAAGATGATAATGCTAAGAGCTAAGTAACGCTAAAAACTGCTTTTTGGGAATCCAAGAGTGATGTCAAAGAGGGTTTTTCCAACTTTATGTGTGTCTTTATATACATTTAGATGCCAGTTCATTAGGTACACTAGTGAAAAGGATGCTTGTGATATAATCTATATATGTCTATATATCCATCTACATATATATCTAAACTAAATCTCATCTTCATGGCTGTTCTAATGTTCTGTTTATGTTGTAGTCTGCAGTGGTGTTAAGATGGATTGAATTAAGCATTGAAGTGCTTGCATGATTTAGCGAAGTCCATTGACTAAAATGGGGTTGTTAAAATAATAAAAACACTCGTCAGTACAACACAATGCATTTAAGTAGTACTATAAACTGCAGACTACAACATAAAAGTTGAATCAACAGCTCTCTCAGTTATTTGAACCTAATGCTGAATACATTAACCTTTGTGAAGCTGACATGTAGTGCCAGATTGTTACATTAGACTGCATTTGCACTAGCATACCTAATGAACTAGCAGAATTCAGATTTTAAATGAGCTTGTAGCCCATCTTACTCTTAGTGTGCTCATTTCCATGTTATTCAAGTCCCTATTTTGTCAGTTTAACTCTATCATGTGAGCTAACTTGCACATAGTATTTACTGTACGTGGCAGCAACAAGCGCAGTTTTCTGCTACTATTATGGATTCATCAGGTTACAGAGATAATGTTTCAGGAAGTGATTCAGATACTACGTTAAAGCTCCGCCCTTGACCTGGAAACCTCAAACAAACCAGGAAGCACAGGCTATAACTGCTTCTGACAGAGAGTGAGACACTGATATACCGACAGATGACTTACAGAGAGAAAAAAAACAACAACTACAGTATTAGAGAGTCTGAGAAAACTGAGATCTCGCCAGTTTAACAGGTCAGTGACTACTTTTCAGTAAGAATGTCTGAAGACGGAATGTGGTGAAACTTTCTAAACAAGGAAGTGGAGCTTCCCTAGAATGACTTGTGCATGCTTTTTGTGTTTGTTGTTTCACTCAGAGGAAAATGGCGTCATGTTCAGAGGAGGATCTGTGCTGTTCTATTTGCCATGACATCTATAAAGAGCCTGTCGTCCTATCATGTAGCCACAGCTTCTGTAAAGCCTGCCTGCACAATTGGTGGGCAGAGGAACATAGCCAAAAGTGTCCATTCTGTATGAGAAGGTCATCAAAGAGTCAACCACCTTGTAACTTGGTGCTAAAGAACCTGTGTGAGGCCTTCTTAATGAAGAGAGATCAGAGCGCTTCACCTGGCTCTGAGGCTGTCTGCAGCCTGCACTCTGAGAGACTCAGACTGTTCTGTCTGGATCATCAGCAGCCAGTTTGTCTCATTTGCAGAGACTCTAAGAAACATGTCAACCATACCTTCAGACCCATTGATGAAGCTGCACAGGATTTTAAAGAGGAAATTGAAAAGGTCCTGAGACCAGTACAGAACAAACTGGAAGACTTTGGGGAGGTGAAAGAGAAGTGGGAGCAAACAGTAGAATACATCAAGGCCCAGGCTCAAAACACAGAGAGGCAGATTAAGGAGCAGTTTAAGAAGATTCATTGGTTTCTAGAAGAGGAAGAAAAGGCCAGGATCACCGCTTTGAAGAAAGAAGAGGAGCAGAAGAGTTTGATGATGAAGGAGAAGATTATGGCTCTGAACAGAGAGATAGAACGTCTTTCAGAGACGGTCAGAGCCACAGAGAAGGAGCTGAGAGCTGAAGACGTCTCATTCCTCGTAAACTACAAGGCTGCAGTGGAAAGAGTTCAGCAGTGCCCCCTGCTGGATGTCCCACAGCTGCCCTCAGGGTCTCTGATAGATGTGGCCAAACACCTGGGCAACCTGACCTTCAACATTTGGAACCAGATGAAGGAGATGGTCTCATATACTCCCCTAATTCTGGATCCAAACACTGCTTATCAAGATCTAATCCTGTCGGATAATCTCACCAGTGTGAGATATGAAGAAAAGGTGCAGGTTCCTGATAATCCAGAAAGATTTGATGATGACTGCTCTGTCCTGAGCTCTGAGGGCTTCAGCTCAGGAACTCACAGCTGGGATGTTGAGGTTGGAGACAACACATGGTGGGTCGTTGGAGTGTTGGAAGATTCCATCCACAGAAAAGGAGTCATTGACTCTGGACTGTGGAGAATACAGTTATTTACCAAGGAATACACGGCATACTCCCCATCAGGTGAAGGCTCTGACCTCTCAGTGATCGGACAGCCTCAGAGGATCAGAGTGTATCTGGACTGGGACAGAGGGAAGTTGTCATTCTCTGATCCTGACACCAACACACACATACACACCTTCACACACACTTTCACTCACAAGATGTTTCCATATATTTCTACTATAGAAGCACCTCCAATCAAGATATTACCAGTGAAGGTTTCAGTGGCAGTGGACCAGTGAAGGTGGAGATATGTCTCTAGAACATTATAGGCACATCATACACATGATTGAGTTGGGTTGACAAGGAGCCCAAATGCATAGATGTTGACATTTACAGAAAAATTGCCAAGCCTTAAATTGTGTAATGGTAATGGTGGCTGTTCAATGTAATATTTCTACGGCATTAGCAAATTTCATTCTCAGTCACACAATCTGAACAATAAAACTGAAAAACATATGCAGTAAATGTGACAACAGCCTAATTGTGAAGTCTACTGCATAAAGTAGACATTAGGCCTTTTAGTGTTTAGAAATGATTCTGCAGCCTGTCATGAGGGCCAGCCACAAATCTTTTCCGATGATGCAGGTTTTGATGTTCATGAAATCAGGACACCTTAAGTGGCTGAGAAATTAGTTAACCTGGTGTATTAGTAAATGGTGATTCAAATGAATGAAGTGACTGAGTCAAGTGGTGTTAAATTTGACTTAGGAAATATATTAAAAAGTTAAGGTTAAGTTTCTCTTGTCTAACTTCCGACACATTCAGTAAAATTGGCAAAAATCACAGTGTGGGTAGACCCAGAGATGATCAGGGGAACCTGCTCCCTCTAAGACCGAGTTCTTAATACATCCTGGAACTCAATATGTTACTACTACTTACCACAGCTTAGTCATACACGCATAAACATTGCCACAGACAATGCCAAAAAAAAAAAAATCCTAATTTCTCCACTAAGGGTTGCATGATTTTAGTAAAAGTTGCGGATCCAACATCAACACTGAGACTCAGACTTAATCAGCAGATGCAATTTGCTGATATTGCATTTTAATTTTTGTTTTTGCACATTTTCATGATTTTTTCTTCATCTCAGTTCATTCATAAAATATTTGTAAAGGGATAGTTCATTTAATGTAAATATTTTCATAATGTACTGTTTTTCACACTAAAACAAAAGGGGGAAACATTTGGAGTTATTTGGAGGCTATTATGCTATTATGACACTGGTCTGGCCTGCTTGGGATCCAGCTGGGCTGTATGTGGAACCTAAACTATAATGGGTTTGACACCCTTGCTTTTGGCCTTATCTACAACTAGATGCTGAAAAAATAGAAAAAAACATACATGTACTTAATGTAATGATTCTCACACTCCAGCTGCTTTCCCAGGGGTCTCATGATAGCCCATCCTCATGCAGACTTTAAATATGGTTAAAAACTATTAAGGTACGCTATTTGTTCCTGAATGATGTGTTATTCTCATTTTAACCTTGTATTGTACTGGATAATGGTCATGAAACATTTTTCTGTTTTTCTTCATGTAAGCAAGTGCAAATCATTGGTTCTCCAAACAAAATACGTTTGGCTGAACATTTGGTGAGATAAATGAAATGCATGATTAAAAGTGGTTTTAAAGACAGCTGTTGATTGACTTATTCATTAGCCACTTTTTAAGCATATTATCACCACATAAAGAAAACAGTATCTGAGGTGGAAAGAGGTGGAAAGAAGGTAACATGTGGGCACAGCTCCTGGTTTTGACTTAATGTGAGCATTTTGTATTTCCATTTTTCCTTAATAATAATTTCTTAATTTTTTTTCCCTTTTATATGGAGTTAGATGTGCTCTTTCTTCTTTTCAGGACTAAACAAAGATTCCACACAGCTGCAGATATGTTCCTGGAGGTGGTTCAGATGAGACATTTCCCAGAGTTCATCACCACCTACTTGAACCAGGATCACACCTTTCTCAGCTCACAGGTCAGTGGACAGCTGGAGCCTCTGGACACAGACATGCAGCTGTCCAAACTGTAAAGGACCACCTGGAGGACACCACTTTGGGATTGTAGAAATTGCAATGGACATTTGTTTACTAAATAAAACAATCATCAAGTCAAATCAAATTTGATTTGGTATCATCATCCAAAGACATGTATGGCATCAGTATAACATAAATCGAACGGTTTGTATTTGCCTTTTACATTAAGCATTTGGTTAATAAATATTCATTTGAAGAGTATACATACATACATGCAAATACTGCTTAACTTTGCTTCTAGAAAGCCATATCTTAAGAGATTAAATTAATTAATTTTATGTTAATGTGACAAACTGATTGGCAGAGATACTGAAATTAAAACTAGACACTGCATGAAATATCCAAACTGTGAATTCTGTGATAGTAGAAGAAGAACTGATTTGATTGTGGTTAAACAAATTTGCCAGGTCTAGTTTTACCTGTTTGTAAAAGTTTAAAGTATCTTTGGCACATTATCACTGATGATTTATCTGATGAAGATGACATGTATAGGCAACGGCATGTGTTATAAACAAAAATTAATCTCTTCAGAGCTTACTGTACCCATCTTTATACTGTCCCCTTGTGGAGTAATTTTTAAAAGGGGCAGTATCTGCAACCTTCAGGTTGCCTATAACGACTGTTAGCGAATTCTGATGTGAAAACCTAGGTGGCACCATGTGAGTGAGCTGTTTTGTAATTAATAATTAATAAAGTCTATCTGTGCAGGATTTAAAAAAAAAAAAAAAAATCTCTGGTCCTCACTGCATAGTTGTTCTTAATGCCTGCTACTGTGTGTGGCACACATAACATACAGTTTTTACTTTTGCACTCGCAGTATGCTGCTACATGGTTAGTGTTGTTGTTTTTTGTTCATACTTGAAAATTGTTCACGGAGCAAAAAATTTAAAAACTATGCTGTGGTTGTATTTGGAAGTAAATCGTTTCCTAATTCAATACACATGTTCTGTTTGCTGCATCAGAGAAAGGTACTGTGAGGTAATATCTGAAAACAGTAAGAATATACTGTTTTATGAAAACAAGGTTTATTTTGGATTTGCATGTGCTATATCACACAGCGTCATTGTTAATACACATCCGTTGCTTTCATGTGTGTCTAAATAAAACAAATAAAATGTACATGCATTGTGTGGTCATTGACAAAAGAATAACTTAACTGGAATTAATTATTCCAAATATAATATTTTAAAATGTAATGTAATCATATTTTTAATAAAACTAGAATTGAGTGTATTTGCCTTATAATATTAAGTTTTGACTGTTGTACTTTTAAGTAGACTCCACTATACTTTTCTACTGTGATTACTTAAACCATTTAAGTGTATGTAACTTAAAAATGTTAAATTCTGACTATTGTGCATTTAAGTTGACTATACTTAAACAGATTATTTTTTCTGCTGTCAGTAACTGAAACCATTTGAGGCAATCACTTGACACAAATGGTGTCAGTACAATCAACTTATCCGGGTTTACAGTGCATGACTAGTTTTAAATGGAGCTTTCCTGAAACAGATCATCTGTCAGAGAAACTTGTGAAATAACTCAATAACTGTAAAGGGAAGGATTATTTACCACTTTCTGAGAGAAACATAGTACCTTACACACCTACCAACATTCATATGCACCACTGCTGAGCACTGGGAGCAGTTTGACTCTTCCTCAGGGACACTTCAGCATGTGGCCCATGTACTGGGAATCAAACTGCTAATCCTCTAGTTGGTGGACTCCCTGCTCTCCCACTGAGCCGTAGCTTTCCTCTGCAAATAAAACTGGAAGACGTCCTGCTTTCTTACTGGAAGACATTTCAGACAGCAAGATTAATTGTGAAGAGGATTAAGACTCTAGCAACTTTCTGAAGTGTGCAGAATCTGCAGTGTTACAATGTTACAAATGGCACATTGAAGACTAAGATCCCAAATTAGAAATGTGAAAGGCAGTTAAAATATATCAAAATATATTTAAGTCATGTCGTCACTGTGAGATACCAAATTACAATTCAAGTGTGCGATGATGATAATACAACAAATTTTTGAAAAAATGTTGAATCATAGTTTGCCGCACAGCCAAGGGAGAACATGTCAGTCCACACAGCTATGTTCAAACCCACGTCACTGCCGTGAAGCCACAGTGTTAGGATGGGACCACCGTGCTGTCCTTAGTCTAAGTAGCATACTGACAACATGTCAAATGTTTCACTCTTGAACGTTGCACCCTGAAGGTTTCGAGAGACCAGACAGTAGCTGCTGTTAAACACAAACTGTTATGGTCTTATTCACAACATCAGGCAATGTTTTATGGATGGAATTATTTATGGTATATTTATGTAATCGTGAGTTAAACCGCCGCCTTTGGGCAATACTAACCTTTTGGGAGAGTCTTTAAAAAACAGACATAATCTAAGACTTCCTGTAATAGTAGATACAAATAAGTCACAATTTCGAGGATATAGGCCTGTTCATCTGCTGTAGTAAGCAGCAGACACATCTCAACAACTGTGCAGGAGAGTGTATGAATCGTACCATGGTGGCAACGAACACACAACTGAATGAGGCCAGTAACGAAAAGAGAACAGCACGGACCAAGAAACACGAGAAATGGGACAGTGAAGAGTAAACAGAGAGCTTCTACGTGTGGTTCCCAACGTGAAGCTTGGAGGAGCACAAAATCTCAAGGGGACGGCCTCATGAAACTTGTTGAGAAAACAAAGAGGAGACCAAAGTTTAAAACATTCTTGCTGGTGTTTTGGTGTTGAGACTACTACAGTGGAGAAAAAATGGAAAAAGTAGGTGCCTCCAAACATTGGACCGCTACTGACTCTCAAAGCCAATTTGAACCACTAGTCAGAAAATAGTTTCCCTCCTTCAAAGCTCCTCCTACTGAATGTTAAAAATATGTCTAATACATCAGTGTTTTCTCTGCTGGATGAAAGTGAAGAGGTGCAGACAAATGAAGGGTTCCGTGTGACATTGAGAAACCCATCTCAGCTGTCCTGTCCTACATATTACCACCATCTGCCCCTCACAGGTAGTAAGGTGCTGATTGCGCCCCCACGAGGCCTGAGGAGAGCACAGCAGAGTTTCCTACTACAAACTACAATCTACATTTTTGGCAAACAGTCGGCCACAAACAAAAACATCACCACCACTATCACATTGGTATCGTTTGGTTTTGCAAACATTGTTTTATTAATTCATTTGTCAGTTTGTAATATATAAATTACTTTTAAAAACGTGAGAAGCAGATGCACCTACAAGAAGGACATGGCGTGAAAACACAGGAGTTATAGAAAACCTAGACTGTGTTCACAGAAGCCATCGTAGCCAGCCAATGTCCACTTTTCCCAGTAGCCTTGCTTGCTTCCACATACTGTATTTATCCATTTTTTCAGTTACAGAACAACTGTGGACAGGGTTTTTTTTTTATTGTTTGAAAAAGTTAAATGGACTTCTTCTTCCATGTGCCAGCTCCTTTTCCCGTCTCTCCTGTGGCGCTCAGTCCATCCAGATCAGTGCAATGTGGGGGCGATTCACAGCAGCCATAGCCCAGGAACTGGAGAAGGGGGCGGGGACTGGGGAAATGGGTGTATTGGTGGACTAGGGCATCTGGCGGCGTGCTCGCACCTCCTCGTCTTCCTCCTCCCCATCTGTTCAAGCTCACATTTCATTTGCCATGTCATCATGCTCTCCTGCTGACAGGTCGCCATTGGCACTGATTGTGGTGATGTTGTCTTGGTAGCCGGGAGGCATGAAGGACAGGCTGTAGGGGTAGATCTTATGGCAGGCGGCTCTGTATGCCTCAGCCACCTTCTGCTGACCATCACCCAGTTGCCCATCACGCAGAGCCTCCAACACCTCAGTACAGATCTGCACAAACACAAACATTCATAGTAAGTGGACATGGACTATAGTGGACATGTTCTAAGGCAGAAACAGCAGGTGTATGGTACTGCAGACGCTAAGGATGTTATCACAGACCTGGATGCTTTTTCCAGACAGTGACTCATCGAGGGCTGTAGCTATCTCACAGGCCATCTTATCAGAGGAAGGCTCCAGGTAGACCATCATCTTCGCAGCTAGGAGCACAAGAGTTAGACAAACCTGAACTTGTTGGACTAAGACATTTCTAGAGTGAAGTCACAACTGCCATCTTACAAAGATGTAGCGGTAACACAGGCCATCATATCTGAACTGACACCCTTCTTCCAGCTCATGTTTAATTGACAATTTTCCCTTAATCACATTACCAAGGAGGAGCATGGCATTAAACAGAGCACTCCGTTCTCTTAGTGGGCCATTTCAACAACTTACTGTGAATGCTGTGTTCATCTAGAAACACCAGAGAATTGAAAAGAATCTAATTTGTGTGTCACGGTGAAATAAAAAGCAAAATGCATCAAGCAGACTAGAATCTGCTCTTATGTGGGACCAGGTCTAACTTAACACTTCAACATGGTACACATGTGCACTCAATGTTAAGACTGTAACATGCAAGGTTTAAAAAAAAACACCGTTGTTTAGCATTCATTAATGAGATCTCCACCACAGGTCAAATTGTGGCTTCAGACTCAGATGTAGTGTGTGATGCTGATAACTGGATCTAACTATTATTATTAGAATTAGAGTATATAATTAGGTCTGCTCTTATTCATTATTTATATCAATTATCTGGGTCTAAATGTGTCGGGTGCTAATCTGCATTTTTACACTTTTGGGTAGATGGCCTGCACCACCACCTGAAGGAATATACAGTGGCACACTGTATATACAAGGCAATACTCAGATTACTGCTTTCTTACATATGCACTTTAACTGCACCGAGAAGAGCTGCTCCCAACTCAGCCTGATCACAAGATTAATGTTGCTCTCTGTTCCATTTGCATTTACTGAAGTGGGAAGGGCTTATGTCTCTCTCTGCACCCTTTGCATGGAATAAGTGAAATGACTGGAAACTGACAACTAATTTCTTTGAACTCTTTTAAATCCAGACTGAGTGTACTTGAGGCCAACTCCACAAAATGCACTTGTTTTATAATTATTAGTGTTGTCAAACAATTAAAATTTTTAATCAGATTAATCACAGGGCTGCTGTGGATTAATTTAGATTAATCACAATTAAATATCATTCATTTTTAATCTATCACTTTCCATTTTGCATGAGCCAACAGATTCAAGAAAGAAGAGAATATGCACTTAACATGTTTATTATAATAATGCGAGGGTTTTATATAGCGGTTTTCAATTAGATGTCCAAAGTTCAATGTGCTGTTTATCGGCTTCCATTTTTCATCATTTTGCGCTGCAGATTGATTAATTGCGTTACATTTTTGAATCAGATTAACCATGATGATGGATTAATCCACGTTAACTAGTTAATTTTGACAGCATTATTTATTATTATTATTATTATTGTTATTATTATTGATCAGGGCGGCTGTGGCTCAGTAGGTAGAGTGTTCCCAGTGCAACTGTTACTGGTGTGTGAATGTGTGTGTGCTTGTGTGAGCGAATGAGTAACTTTGAGTAGGTAGAAAAGCGCTATGTAAAAGCAAGACCATTTATCTTTTTTATAATCTGCTTGTAAACGTTTTTTTTTTTCTGTCCTTCGTTTAACCTTGTCATTTTGTAATTGTGTTCTGTGGCCTCTTTTAGCCAGGACTCCCTTAAAATGGTTCTTGATCTCTATCTTTTTTTCCAGATTGAACAAATTTTAAATACAAAAAATAAAATAAAATTGTTGTGAGCCTGGCTCACTGTAGATCACTATCAGAGTAACTGCACATGTCAGTACAACACAATACATTTCAATAACACTAGTAACACAGACATGATAATGAACACAGTTGAATCAACAGATTCCTTTGTTATTTGAAACTATGCCGAACACCAGAACCTTTATAAAGCTAAGACTAAGTGAACAGCCCTGTTCATATGGGATAAGATCTACCTTCAGAATTACCCCCCTACATCTGTGCTCCGTGTGGTGTAATTAAACAGGATAAACAAACTCTGTATTTTATTCAAATTTGCTATCCATAGTTATGTATGTGATACTTGATTTATAGCACATCCTTCATAATTCTTAAGTGACAAAGTCCTGGAACCACAAGTCTTGGAAAATAATAACACACCCTCAAATCACAGAGATGTGATTTGTCATGGATTAGTACTATCACAGGACCTCTGTGTTACCAGAAATAGCTTAGGTCATTTTACTTTTTATTTACAAATTATAGATGTGGCCGATTCACATGGAATTAATATCACAAAAAAAAAAGAAGAAAGAACTCTGCCCGTGTGAGTTTCACGTGTGTGTCTGTGTGTGTTGCGTACCAGCCAGTCGGTGTGGGATGGAGTTGGAGTGCTGGCTCAGGTAGTTCTTGTTGAAGCTCTGAGGGTTGCTCTCTCCAAACAGTCTGGTGATCTCTTGCCTCAACACCGTCCTCACTGCCTCTGCCAAGTCCGCACTCTCACTCACTGCACACATGATGAGCAGACCCCAGTCAACCTCTATCACATATGTTCCGAAAGACTTTTTGCCCTATTCTGTCATCCTGACTTACACAAGCAGAATTCTTAATGCAATTTTGAGGATGCAGCTAACTGTGGCTGATGCTCACCTCCTTTGAAGAAGCGCACTAAACACTGGTGTAGCCATGGGTTGGAAGGCTCTATGGCTACAGCCCTCTTTACCGACTGCAGCATCAGCAGGTACTTCTCTGGAGGAAGGGAGAGAAATAAATGCAAAAGTTTAGTCCTAAAATGCGCAGGTTTTTCTAATGATGGTAAAAAACAAACAAACAAAAAAAACTCAGTTTTGTATTTGAAAAGAGCCAATGCGTCTCATGTGAGATCCCAAAAGGATCAGACATAGCACACAGCTGCCCAACAGTTCCTACTTCTGGGGAAGAAGCGTCTTCCTTTTAGATACAGCACACAGTTGTTTGCCTGCACGCTGGTTTATTGCCAGATGGCATCAAAGACTAATTGCTACTTGCTCTTCTCATAGACAGGCATGGTGACTGATTTTGTTGATTCTTAAGGACTTTTGATTTGTTTGTATTTTTTTTTGTTCATATCCCATCCCCTACTACTTTTTCCCTATGTTTTACGGCCACGTGAAACATAGACTGAGAGGTGCATAATACAGATTGTGCAAGATAGTATTGTAAATATTGTTTTGACAATGTTTACTTATATCTTGAAAAGAAAGCAAACAAAAGGCCTGTAGACAATAAAGGAGAGGTGCATGAAATGTCTTCATTTGCCAAACTCGTGCCTCAGAAACCAGTCAACGGACAGGATTCGGTCATGTGGCAATAACATGATCTCCCACAAGCAGTGTCAGCAGCAACAAAACGCAGGAAATATGTAGGAATCTCGGGTCTCAGCTCAACTTTACCCCAGGATGACAGCGACACGGAGAGCAACACTGACATAGACACAGAAAAGGTATGTGACGAAGCTCTTCTGAGGCTGTTCAACTCCGACACTGAAGAAGATATCTATCTATCTATCTATATATATATATATATATATATATATATATATATATATATATACATACATAGATAGATATAGATATATAGATAGATATAGATATATAGATATCATAGAAAAGCTATTTCTTCTTGTCCATATTGCCCACCCATATGGAGACTACATCACTCAGGTAGATATTTTGCTCCAAATCAGTTGAATAGCTAGATTCAAATAAACCTGTCAATTTCATGGCCAGGGCTAATGCATCACAAGAAGCAGACAACTACATCATTAACTGTAGCCTTAGTTAAATCTTTGTTTGCAGAACTGTCCTTCAAACCCTCCAATATCAGAGAAAGTGCTGCTCTGAACTAAACTAAACCTTTTTCATAGTGACAATCAGCCAAAACGACATTTCTATATGATTGTGCTGCGTTCCAGAAGTGTAACAGTGAGACAACAGCTCACTCTTAGTTTGGGCACTATGTGCTTAACTGATAAAAAATAATCTGTTAGACATGGTGTGTAATAGACCTATGCATTTAATGATTATGTTGGTCACAATCAAGCCTGAATATAAACTCAAAAATAACAGAAGAGTAATAGAGGATTTTTTTTTCCACCACTGCCTACAGCTGAGTGGTGAAATTTGAATTTAACATGAGGAAGAACAAGACCTTTCCTGAAGTAGATCTCAAACGCCAGGAGGTGAGTCTCGATCTTGTTGCGCACCAGGTTCTTGAGAGGGATAAGGAACTTGACTGCCTCCTCCAAAGGATTCTCTGGCTGTTAAAGAAAGTTTACAGTGTCCCATTATTATTGTGCAATAAATGGAGCAGCTGTACTCAGAGCATGGAGCAAAGGATTCAGTCATGCTGTCAGCCCACCTTGGCCAGTTTGTCTGGTATTAGCTCCTCTTTAGGTCCTCCAATCTCCTCGTCATCGTCCTCCTTCTTCTTCTTTGCATTTTTTTGCTGCTTCTCCTTCTCTGCGTTCTTCTTCTCCTCTTCTAACTGGGCCTTCTTCTGGGCCCTTCGCTGTTTGTTGCGCAGTTTCTTCAGCTCCTTGTCTGTCAGATTCTCTACACAGAACAACAACAGAATATATTTTAATTTAGTTTCTAATAATTATGATAATTCACTTCCAAAAATGCGTTGCACACTGCAAACATTAAGAAACAGCAGTGTTATAGTTACGCATTCCACTTTGTGTGCCAACTAAATCTACAGACGGATGTTGCCTTACTGCTCTTGGACAGGATGGTATTTGTAAAATATTTGGCTCTATAGTTTTTACAAGGACTTCATCTAAATAATGGATGCAAGATGTATCATTTGACCAGAAGTGGCTGATTCCACACACACACAAAGAGACAGAGTCTGACCAGTATCTGCCTGGCTCTCCTTGTTGTCGTCAGTCAGAGGTTTGTCATGCAGGGCCAGGTAGATTTGGATGGCAGTTCGAGCCGCTTTGTAGTAGAAGGGATGCTGCCGCAGGACGTCCTCCAGCTTCAGCAGGTCCACGTAAGAGCGCAACGTCATCTTCCTCATGCAGTAGGTGTGGAAGTCAAACTGGTCATCAGTGATCTCCACAAAATGCTGGTAGAGACAAAATGAGATAGGATATATTGTATATTAGGCTGCTGGTCATAGTTCATATCACTTTAAATATCCATCTTTTTTTATTATTAAAAACGGCTACAATAGTTGGTGGTATATTAGATGCTCCATTAACATGATGTACTGTCTGTAGTGTATATCCAGCCCTATGATAATACAGAGGGTGGAATTCATTTATTTATGGAAAGAAAATACACTGAAAGAAAATAACAGTAATAACGGGGAACATATTATTGGGGGTTAGAAATGCTATCTAACTACGACACAATACAACATAATAGAGGTCAGTGAGCAGCACTTAGTCCCAGCAAGACTTTGTAGTAAGTGTTTTGCAGGTAATAATTATATAGACACTAGGCACACCTGGTACACCTGTTCAATTGCTTGTTAACACAAACAGCTAACCAGCCAATCACATGGCTGCAATTTAACGCATTTATACATGTAGAGGTGATCAAGACAACTTGCTGAAGTTCAATTTGGATGTCAATCTAACCATTCAACTCTAAAGCTCTGTGTACAGTCTCAGTATTAATGCCCAAACATGTTTGAAACTAGCTGTTCCTTAGTTGCCAAGACATATGCTATAATTAATGATTGTGATTTTGTGGTTTATATTACTTTAAAGTCATTCAGGAGTCGACACTCATAATACAGTCATAAGTTGATTAGTTAGGATTAAAGAAGAACGTAGGTAGACTTTAAATAAAGGTTTCACGAAGTTCATCTGTGTTCATCCAGATATGAGACTCATGGACAAGTGGAGAATAAACTCACCCTCTCAATCTCGTGGCACTTCTTCAGAGCCTCTCCAAACTTGTTCATGGCCTTGTAGGACAAGGCACACTCCGTCTGGAACCACATGCACTGCATCTCATTCAGGTTCTCCACTGCCGATGTCCCCTCCTGGAACCACATGTTGGAACACAATCTTTCATTATCAGTTCCATTCATTCACGTTAGCCATGTGAATTTTACCTACAAAGGACAAGGCTAGAAGTCAGAAAAGTTACAAATCAAAACAGCACCACAAGCTGCAAATGAAACAAAAACTGTAACAAAACCATTTCAATTTCTTTTCTATTACCATTTCCCACACCCTTCCTGTCAGAGTCTCTGCCCTGGAACGCTGTATATCTGACCTGATGGGCTCCATACTATCATCTGTATATCTGTTGTCTTGGTCTCATTAACCAGCCCCAGTCTTCATGGCCTCCTCCAGTTGTCCACTCCTACCTGGATGAACAATTCACCAACCTGCCCATGATTCCTGTTATACTCACAAACTGTCACAGATCATCAGCGATGTGTTATATCACTAGACCCTACATGTTTCCTTCAGCTTGATGTACAGTGGGGGAAATAAGTATTTGATCCCCTGCTGAATTTGTAAGTTTGCCCACTTCCATAGAAATGATCAGACTCTGGTTTTTATGGTTGTTTACTGGTTATGGGTATAGACAGAATATCAATCGAAAATGCATAAAAAACACACAATCTAAAAGTTATAAATTGTTATGTATTTTATTAAGGGAAATAAGTATTTGATCCCCAAGCACAACACAAGTCAGTACTTTGTAGAGAAACCTTTGTTGGCAAGCACAGCGATGAGACGTTTCTTGTAGTTGGTCACCAGGTTTGCACACAGCGCAGGAGGGATTTTGGCCCATTCATCTTTACAGACAGTCTCTAAATCCTTCAAGTTTCTTGGCTGCCTCTTGGAAACTCGGAGCTTCAGCTCCCTCCACAGGTTTTCGATCGGGTTAAGGTCTGGAGACTGACTAGGCCACTCCATGACCTTAATATGCTTCTTCTTGAGCCACTCCTTTGTTGTCCTGGCAGTATGTTTTGGGTCATTGTCATGTTGGAAAACCCACCCACGAGGCATCTTCGGTGTTCTTGCTGAGGAAAGAAGGTTTTTGTCCAAGATGTTACAGTACATGGCTGCATTCATTGGCCCCATAATGCGGTGAAGTTGCCCTGTACCCTTTGCTGAAAAACAGCCCCAAAACATGATGTTTCCACCTCCATGCTTAACTGTGGGTATGGTGTTCTTTGGGTCATACTCACGTTTTTTCATCCTCCAAACACGGCGGGTCGAGTTAATGCCAAATAGCTCAACTTTGGTTTCGTCAGACCACAGCACTTTCTCCCAAGCCTTCTCTGAGTCATTTAGATGTTCACTGGCAAACTTAAGGCGGGCCTGTACATGTGCCTTCTTGAGCAGGGGGACCTTGCGGGCACTGCAAGAGTTCAATCCATAACGGCGCAGTGTGTTGCCAACTGTTTTCTTGGTGACGGAGGTCCCAACTGCTTCCAGATCATTAACAAGCTCCTGCCGTGTTGTTTTAGGCTGCTCCCTCACCTTTCTCATCATCATCCTCACTCCATGAGACGAGACCGAGCTCCAGACCGAGGACAGTTGATGGTCCTTTTATGGGTCTTCCACTTGCGAATAATGGCACCAATAGTTGTCACCTTCTCACCAAGCCTTTTGCTGATGGTTTTGTAACCTATACCAGCCTTGTGCAGGTCTACAATCTTGTCCCTGACACCTTTTGACAGCTCTTTGGTCTTGCCCATGGTGCTGTAGAAGTTGGAATGTAAGAAACTGATTCTTAGAGCAGGTGTGCTTTATATACATGACGAGTTAAGATCAGGAGTATTGGTAATTAGTTGACTGAGCACAGCTGTGTGCCACATGCGCACCAGCCAATCTGTAGGAGCCTGAATTCTAAGTGAATTGTTGGGGATCAAATACTTATTTCCCTTAATAAAATACATAACAATTTATAACTTTTAGATTGTGTGTTTTTTATGCATTTTCGATTGATATTCTGTCTATACCCATAACCAGTAAACAACCATAAAAACCAGAGTCTGATCATTTCTATGGAAGTGGGCAAACTTACAAATTCAGCAGGGGATCAAATACTTATTTCCCCCACTGTATGTATCTATGACAGAAGTTTGTTTATCTTGTTTCTCCTGCTCTTCTTTTCTCTCTATCTTCTCTGTTTCTAACCGGCTGGCCTTCGGCAGATGGGTTCCTCCATATGAGCTGGGTTCTAATCAAGGTTTCTTTCTGATAAAGGGAGTTTTTCCTTGTCACCGTCGCCCTCAGGCTGCTCTGGAGGTTGCGGACTGGTTTTTGTGAAGTCTTGAGACAATTTGTATTGCTATTGGCACTATATAAATAAAATTAAATTGAATTCTCCTACCCGCGTGAACTTGGAGCACATCTCCTCTGCTTCTTTGATGAGGCCGGCCTTCAGCATGTACTTGGCACACTTGGAGTTGATAAAGCGATCAGCAGTGTCCAGGGCCTGGGCCTCGTCCATCCACCGAGCTGCCTCCTTTATGTTGCCTGCATGCTACAGGGTCGTGGAAGAGGGTTAGAGGAGAGGGAAGGGCTTTACACCACACTAAATACCCCATTAAATCCAAGTGCAGTGTGTGTTTCTCTTAAACCTTGTAGATCTTGGCTTTGATGAGGAAGAGCTCGATGAGTGTGGGCGTGCTGTCGATAGCAGCGTTGATGTACTCCAGGGCCAGGATGGGCTGGCCTATGAAGTCAAAGTGCTGGGCCAGGAAATACTGCACCCACAGCAAGGTGGTGGGGGGCTCCTCCTTCCCATCATCTACATACAGCAGCGCAAGTCAAACTTATGTTACATATTGATGATTGGTAGTTTGAAGTCTCTCTAGAGCCTTCTGCACTCTCCTTAAACTAAAAGTTATGAACCAGGCACAAGGCACTTAATCATACATGAATATAAACTATTAACTAAACCCTAATATAATGATAAATGATGAAAAGTTCATTATCAAGAAGCACTCACCGTTTTCATTAAACATTCGGCAGCTTTTTAAACAGGTTTCATAGCCAACTACTAATTCTTGAATGATTGTAACCTGAATGTGGAGAAAAAAACAAGGTCACAAGTTTATTTCAGACGATGGAAAGACATATAAATGTGACAGCACATAAAATGAGCTTAAATGACAAATTCCTAACCTTTTCTTTGTCAGTGTAGAGGGATTTGAGGGTAGTGAAGACAGGCGGGCAGCCTTTGGTAAAGTTCATCCTCAGGTAGCTGTTCAGACATTCACGAAACTTCTCCCCTGGCCAGCACAACACATAGTAAAAGGTACAATAAAGTGAGATTTGAACTGTCACACTGCACTGACTGAAAATCATACAGAAGAATTCGAATTTAATGATTTAATGATGCAGATGGACACTGACACAAACACTTAAAGGAATCATGGTGTTCATCTGCTTATTTTAATGACAGCGGTTAATATACCTGAACAACTATTTGAACTGTTCACTGAACCAAAGATCGGAGAATTGTAAACATGTGATCATGTAGAACAGCAACGTTGAGCAAGATAAGATAAATAACAAAAAGCCATTTCCTTTGTTTAATAAAAGAACAAGATATAGACCTGTTGTATAGGAATGGTGACCTGAAATGACTTCTGTTGTGATCTGGTGCTGTATACAAAATAACAACATAGTAACTAATTAAAATTAAGTAATTTCCCCCTGTGATCAATAAAGTAATTCTGATTCTGAAATAAAATAATGGCAGGGGGAACACTGAAACTTCATTGTCATGCCTCATCCTGAGTCCAAGCAGTATTGTTGTGTTACTGTCCACATGATGTACTGTGTTTACCTGTGAGGAAATTAAGAGACAGCCTTCGGGGAACTAGGCCTTTAGGAAACTTCACCCAAGACTCTTCATAAATCTTGTGACGGTCCTCTGCACTTCCTAGAGACAAAGAAATTAGGGGTGCACGATAATTATCGGCCCAATATCAGGGAATTATGACATCATTCAGATAAGTCCAATATTATGACTTATCGGCTCGATAACATATAATATATATTTTTGTCAGCACTGCAGTGTTAGTTCTTGTTTTTTTTTTTTTTTTGCACGGCCTGCAGTGAATGCTGCGTTCAAGTGGCATCAGTATAATCGGAAAAACAACCTTCTGCCTGAAAAAATGCATTACTCCCTCATGTCGGAAAACAACTCGTCAACTCTGTCATAATTTTGGTAGTAGCTGACTGCTATCAACGTCTTATCCACAGTATTTTACTGATTGCCCTGGATGTTACACATAAATCATAGAAATGTGAAAAAAAAACCGCGACCTCGATTCACACTTACGCGTGATCTCATCTCGAAACACAGCGATTCTTAAGCATTTTATATCTTGCGGCATCACAAACAAATGCTCCCATTTCTTCCCAGATTTTTTCAAGCGCCCCTAAAGGCAGCACTGCCGCTCACTCTTCCCTCGACCTATGGTAAAGCATCTTTACAACACGTGATTCGGTCAGTGGAGGAAACCGTCTGCAGTTGAGTGTGTGGAAACAGTGAGGGAGAGAAGCAGAGAGAAGTCAGTGGTAAAGAGAGTTGAATGGATGGAAAACAAACCCCAGATGGTAGTGGCGAACCGAACTCGTGCCCAATAACACATGCTCTACATTCTAAGGAAATCTCAATGCTTGATACTCTACTTGAATCACCATTTGAATGTTTTTTTGTTTTGTTGAAGTTCATCAGTGCAATAAACATTTTGTAAAAAAATAAATAAATAAATAACAATAATAATAATTGTGCCAAAGAATCGTGATCTCACTTCTAAGCAAAAAATAATTGTGACTCACATTTTTTCCAGAATCGTGCAGCCCTATGGGGAATGCACTATTTCACTTGATTTACTTTTAAACCTGATGCAAAGTATCTAGGTCTAGAGGCCTTTATTTGTTGATGTTCATTTGAAATATCAGATAGTTTTGTTTGACCCTGTCTTTTAGCAAATGTTTTCTAGCTACTAGTTTTTTCATCTGAAAAAAGAAATATCTTCAATTTAAGAGTCAAAACTGTTTGTTCATTAGTCTTTCTTATCTCCAGGTTATTGGTATCGGCCTTTGGAAGCAGAAAGTTATCGGTTTCGTTTTTTAAAAAAAAGTTATCGCGCATCCCTAAAAGAAATAGAATCATAATGTGGCACATTTCAAGATATTAGCTATGATAGTTGTAAGTGCACTGTGACCAGCCAAACAATGCAGATAACAAAAATCCAAACTGTATAGTGGTCAGAAAACACAGAAACCACAAAAATATGACAAAACACAGGAATCATCTAGAACTCCTGCTATATAAAACTGTTATTGCAGTTAAGCTCTGATAACAGGCATATAATATGGTGGCTGTGGCTCAGTAGGTAGAGCAGGGTTAGTGGTTGGATGCATGGACATTGACCACATACCAAAGTCTTGATTACAAAACCCTCAAAGACTCAAACCCAAGTTGGTGCTTGGCACTGGTTTGTAGATGTGTGTGTGTGTGTGTGTGTGTGTGTGTGCTTGTGCCAGTGATGAATAGATGTGTCAATGTGACTGTAAAGAGCTTTTAGCACCAACAGGTAGAAAAGTGCTTCATGAATACAAGACCTTAAATAACATTTGAAAATTAAATCAATCCATCAAATGACGATGCCCATACAACTATAGATCTAACTCACCTGGCTTTAAGGCATTTTCCAAGCCCTGGTAGTAGGCCCAATTCTCTGGGTTCCTCTCCTGGAGTCTCCTGTAAACCTCCAAAGCCTCCTCGGGCCTCTCCAGCTTCAGCAGCAGCTCTCCTACAAACACACGTTTATACTGCATTTCTATAGTAAGGTATTTTGAACACTAACACTGATCTTCAATAACATGCACTAAGCCTGTTCTGTTGGTGGCACAGCAGGTGGGATGGAACAGACTATTTATTGCTCATAATAACAACATCTAAACATCTGGCTGAACTCTTTCAGCAGATCTACCCTCTGTACACTTTAAGAGAACTTGAAATACAGAGTTACTGATTAAACGACAGTCAGCTTACCTCTGGTCTCCTCCACAGCCAGTTTGTCACAGATCTGTTTCTCGTAGTTGTTGAGGTGATCGAGGGCCTCCTTATACAGGCCTGCCTCCCTCAGAACTTGGTTCTGATACAGCAGCAGCTCACTGTACTCATAGTCCACCTTGTCTGGAGATGTCTAGACAAACACACAGAAACACAATGAGAAATTCAGCAGTTACAGCCAAAGAAACAACACTGGGACAAACTAATGATGCCAGCGAAATTCACACTTCACTTGTATTCTAGTTTGGCTTGTTGAATTTTATTTATTGATCCACAGGCTATCAGCGGGAACCTAATTAGAAGAGAGACGATCAGCTCAGTCCAAGTATTTCTGCATGACAGTAGTGTTCATGCAGGCTCAGCTGTGTCTTCATGTATGGAATATAGACAGTGAAACCAGAAAGTTTCAGTGACACCAGAAGGCCAGACACTCCTGACCGAAAACTAAATTTAAACGGCTGTCTGGAGGTACTTCATTAAATATATATATATATATATACACACACACACACATATTATTAACATACTGGGCACAAACGATATTATGATAAGAACCACAAACAAGCTCAATGAACAGTTTTGGAACTTGAGTTAACTATAAACGGTTAAATTGAAATATAGATCAAATATACAGATCAAACCAAACATCATGAAGGGTATCAGCAAATATATCATATCTCATTGTCTTTTACATAGTCTAGCAACATCAAACAAAAACTGGAAAAGAGTTTCAAACTGCACTTTCCAGTGAAGCCGACAGCAGTGCTGTGTTGTTTTTTTTGTTCCGATGTTTAGAAAACGTCACAGGATCTGATCCCGCCTGCATTGATCATTGACTAGCAAAGCTTTAAGCGTAAATAAATGTGGCCAGAGATCCACATCTAACATAGCTCACCTGCTGCGTTTTGCGGAACTCCTCAACAATCTTTGCAGCCATTTCAAAGTCCTCTAACAGATGATAAGCCACTGCATATCCGATCCACGAGGCCCGCTGGGCTGGGCGGAGTTGCAGTAGCTGGTACCGAGTCTCCTGTAGACAGAGAACCATCACAAAAGTGCAGGGAGCCAAGCATCGGTTTGGTTATCCTACCCACAGATGTTTTAGGTTATCTGACTTTTCATTCCGTGAAGCAGAAAGGACAATCCTGCCCCATCCTCTTTCACACAATCTCAGCAACTATTTTTTGTTTTTGTTCCTCTGGTGTCCCTCACCCTGTATCCCTCCAGGTCTCTCATCTGGATTTGCAGCAATGACAGGTCTCGGAGAATCTGAAGGTTGTCCTTGTCCCATTTCAGAGCGTTGCGGTAACACTTGATCGCTTCATCGTACTTTTTATCCGAGCGCTGCAGCAGGCCGTACACATGCCAGCCTGGGATGGCAGCAAGTTCAGGAATAAAACACAGTGTTGTTTAGTGGTTTAGGTTGTTTAGTGGTTCATTACAAGTGCACAACAATGACAAAACTAGCAAAAACAAAGTTAAAAGCAAGTTCTGTAAGAGGTGTCGGGGATCTGGCTGAGAGAACTGAAGCACAGATGAAAGGATACAGACGTGGCTCTTGAGATCATTGCGCAGGCCTCGTCTCACCAGCTCATAGGCCTCCTCCTTCTTGCCCAGACAGTTGAGAGTCAAACCCTTCATAGCCAGAGTCTCTGGACAGAGAGAGGGTGGGGTGAAACATTCACGGAAATCAAACACGCCATGAGATGTTGAGAAGGAATACTTATCTGACCACTGGCAACTGTTGCACAGTTAACTTGGTAAAATAACTTTAAGAAACTAGCATGAGGGATGTTTGTTTACATAGAAAAAAACATGTGTTGATAGAAAGAATGAAAAAAAATAAAAAACAAAGAATTGACGTTGGTGTGTGCTGCTTTTCTATGCGTTATTTGCTCATTAGAACTGAATCGCATAATCTGTTTGTATGGTCAAAAGTGTGAGGACACTCTGCATCCTCCGCCATCAATTTAGTTTCAGGATTTCTAGCCACAACAGCATCACTGTGGTCCAACACCACGAGTTTCACTGAATACCCAAGATGTTAAGTGTGCGCGTTGCATGGGTGGAAGGGGATAGAAGTGATTGTTGTACTAAGTGGCTAGCCATATTGCTAAGGC
This sequence comes from Mugil cephalus, assembly GCF_022458985.1. Lineage (NCBI taxonomy): Eukaryota > Metazoa > Chordata > Actinopteri > Mugiliformes > Mugilidae > Mugil > Mugil cephalus. The sequence goes on from NC_061774.1 coordinate 1,312,271, forward strand.
TAAGATTCCTCTCCCTACAAGAAAAGATTTGTGCTGTGAAACGTTGGGTGACTCTCCAGCTAACAAGATAACATGGTTCCCTCTCCTCCTTCAGCTGCCATAGTTCCAAGTAGTTCCAAGGAAAGTTCATGAAATGGTGCAAAGAAACACAACTGTTGGAGCTATACATGTCTGAACCACACAAACGAGTTCTAAAGAAAAACTAGAAACAAACCACTGTCTTTCTCCTCTCTCACATCTATTTTTTCAGTAGCTACCAGGGATGAGTTCTGAGTTCCAGTGAAATTGTGTCTCTTTTCAACACTGTGTCATATTTCTCAAGAGTTACCTGGATCGAGGGAACAAACTTTACTGTATTAGCAATAAATGTTGAGGAAACAAGTGATCCTCTCCCTGCTAATTACGAGCTTTCATAGTCATGATGCGTATATGAGCTCATGCCGAGCAGGTTTTAAACTTCGGTATGGCTACAGCTTCTGCAACTGTCCCTTAGAAATTAGCAAACACACAGTAAGTAAACAAACGCTTGTACAAGAAGTTATAAAAAGGGCTATTTATTTACGTACCTTGCCGAGTGAATCTGTGTTACAATACCAGAACCACTATCATCTTTTTTGTGTGATTCTTTTCATTTATTCAGTTTTTCCATTTGATTCACTCCAAGGCCTGACCCAATTGATTGATGAAGGTATAGAAGCACAAGTGAGTCTATCATAATCTCTGCATTAGGCCTCTACAATCCTGAAGACAGGGCCTGTTAATCAATTCATCCACTCCTTACAAACCACACCACACTTCTAACCCAGAAACAGAAGAAAAACAAAGACGGATAAAAATGAAGCCATAATCCCTAAGACACAGAAGAAACTGGCTTGGATTAGTTTGAAGTAGCAAGTTTGAAAATCTAACTAGATGTCCCCTTACCTCCATGCTCTGCAAACTTTGGGTTTCCCAGAATCTGTTTGCAGAACTTCAGGCCATTTCTGTACTGCTTGTGCTCGTAACATCTCTGCAACAAAGGATATTGCAGACGTTAACATCAAGAACTTGAAGCTAGACAGCGAAAGAGGACAGAAAAGGACATTACTGGAAGTCCGCTGGATGCAAACACCGTCTCCCAGAGACTGCAGAGAGCTGGGGTGGCCTCCCTGACTAGGCAGTCAGTGGGAGATGGTAGCATTGAGATTAATGGCAGCAGTTAGACTTGGTAGAGGGCTGAACATGAGATATGATGGGACCAGTGGAAAGATGGATGTGCCTGGTTCAAGGCAGGCACCTGACCCCCCCAACTCCCACAACAGAGTCTGCACTTCTGTCCCTGACTGACACACGGAAATAGTAGAAGAAATGATGAGCATTGCACTGCATTTTGAGTTAACATTTCAATTGCTGTACCACCGACTGTCGCTAGAAACTACTTAGTGAACGACTTTAACAAAAGATCACTTGTCCTGCCAGCACTCGTTGTGCGTGTCCCTGTCTCTAGCTACATGTCAACTTAACTACTCCTACTGGCGACGACAGTTTAACGAAAACACATGTAGACCAACTTCACTGACAGTACAGCCAGAAGAGTGTGCAAACTGAAAGTTCTAACCAAAAAAAGCACCCCGCAACTCCCCAGTCAAACTTCTCCGCGGCTGTCATGTGTTTGTCATTGATATACTTTGGACGTGATGCAAGGCCAGCGAATATTATCCAGAACACCGCACGACAAGGCGTGAGACAAATGAGCCGTTATCATAAGTACTCTGCCGCTAACCCTAGTCAAGAACAGCTATGTGACCATTGCAAGACGTCTGGAGTTCTGAATCTGGGATTATTTTACTAACAGTTCCCCAGCTATTTGCTCTGACGGCTGCTTGGCAAACTAGCATTAGCCAGCAAATCTAACGTTATCTCAAGGAGTTGGCGTACCAAAATCCTCTTGAAGAGAGCGTTCTCCTTCGGCGGTAGGGTGACTGTGGGCATTGTGTTGGCTTCCTATGCCTCTGTCGGCTAACACATGAATAATATCCTCTTGGAGACAGAGATCCTGGCCTGTTTCAGTCTCTTCAGGCTCCTCTCTCTCACGTGTTGAAGCCGAGGCCCCCTTCCGAGCAAAATGGCCGATGTGCTTCTGCTTCTCCTCCGGGTCAAGCGGCGCTCTGAGCCTGCGTGTTGGGCACCGGCACCTATGGAGAGGAAGATGTCCCCGTGCATATACGCTAGTTTGATTATTTTATTTCAGTCAAGCAATGGATCGAGAAAATGTACTTTATATTTTACGAAAGAATAAGACTTTTCTTATGTTGAATTGGGACTATCTACCAATTCCCATCGGTGTTTAAAATTGAGCTCCATAAAATACTTAATAAATGGTATGGATATGTTACAACTTTAATTTAGTTAAGGAAGATGGACTATTAACTTAAGAAAAAAAAATATTAGGTGGGGTTCTTAATAACAGTTTGTAGACATCCCAAATAACGTGCGCATGACCGCAATGGTCGTTCGACTTCTCGACAATCAGACCTGCCAGGAAACTTAATCGACCGCACGGTGGTAGGGATGTGTGAAATGGCGAAACCACGATTTTCCCTTTCGATCCGATACCAAGTAATACCCAGAGCCGTTTAATACCAAGGCTAATTTACAGATACCGATAATTTTAGACGGCTTCTTGTGCATATGAAGAGTATGACTTTTACACTGAACATTTGTAAATGTTTATAAAAAGCGCATTTATACCTCTGTATAAGAATTAAACAAACTGCCAAATATCAGACTCCTCTTTAAACATAGCAATTAAAGACATCTGTGCAAATCAACAAGTCAACTGAAAATGTGAGCAAATCGCATTTTTTTTAAGAAAAAAAAACGAAAATAACAGACGCTCTGACTTCAATGTAATTCGTTTTGCGTCAGACAGATTGGTCTTCAGATTAGAACATGAAATTTGACAACAAAGGTCACAGTCAACACTGCTCTGTCATTTCCATTTGTATGTTTTTGTTAAGAAACAACAGCATGCTGACTTGATCTACCTCCATATGCCTGTGATGGGCACTGTGATGTATTTTCACTATATACCTGAATATTGCCTGCCTCTCTGAAGGGTTGCTATCATAGAGATCTCTAGCATTTCTCTGCGCTCCCTTTCCGTCAAGCTTTAGAACTGATTACAGTTTCGGCGTCATAAAAGTATTAATATAGCTTGTGAAAACGAACGTGGTATCGATATTTTGACGTGAAGATCGATGCTAGAAAAACAGATCGGAAGTATCGATATTTCCAGTAAGGCCTGGATCGATACGCACACCCCTTTTGCCAGGAAACTTAATCGAGCGCCCGGTGGCTGGATCGTAAGTCGAACGAAGGGAGCTCTACTTTGGCTAAAATGACCTCCACTCAGTTATTATCTAGAGCTTTTTTCATTAGCAGAGGTGAGATAATAATTTAATGGCAATGAATTCGTTGGTATGCTTTGAAAGGACGTGCATTTTATCTTGTTGTTAACCATGTGAACGCCGTGTTTATTTTGAAGCCTGACCTTAGCTTAGCATTCTCTGTAATTTAGCACTTCAGTCACGGGTGGTTTTCTTCCTTTAAAGTTGTGGATTTAATGGCTGCGTTGCTTATTCTGTGCTTTCGCGCAGATTTGTTTGCCTGTTACCTACGCATTGTTGTGTTGGTTTAATAGTAAGTGTTACATTTACTTTTCTACGTAAAAGGGAGTCCGATAAGCCAAATTTATTAGTGGAGACCCCAAACAGTTAGACTTCAGAGTCACATTTTAGTGTGATTGGGAGGATTGTATTTGGTTTGACATGCTTTCAGCGATAACCGATAGTCTGCAGATTAGGCAGGCCCAGACGGTGCCTGATTTTAAATCCCTTCGTGAAAAGTAATGTTATTCGGCTTGAGAGCTGATCATTTAATTGCGCTTTAGTCTAGCACTCTTCCTCTTCATTGTCTTTGTGTTCAGTGTTTGAATTTGTGTTTGTGTGTTTTATGTGTTTTTGCATGTACAGCACTTTGCTGAACATTCATTGCTTTTAAATGTACTTTATAAAAGACATTGACAGTTGCCTTCATAGTCCTCTCATAAATAAGAAAGCCCTTAAAGCACTGAAATGACAATATAGTCCCGTGCATCACATTTGTTTGTATGATATTGATACTTGGTCAGTGCTCGAGTATTGACTGTCCATGCCTAAACAGTGTTATTTTCCTTGAATAACAATGTGCTCTTTTATGCTGCTGCTTTATTATCGTTCCAGTTGGAGCCAGGTCTGCATTTACAAGCTCCAAGGCTGACACCACCAACCCCAACTGGCTCCGAGTGGGTCTTGCCTTTGGGACATCAGCTTTCCTTTGGGGCCTGGTAAATGCCTGCATGATTTCACAGAATATGAAATAATGTAAAATCTTTCATCAAAGTGCTGTGGGTGATTCATCCAGAGCTGAGTTTGTCTTTGAAATATACAGAGACCTAATTCTGTCTATGCATCAAGCATGCAATTTATATCTGTGGTTTTTCTTTTTAAAACTGTAACTGTCTTATACATCAGTTACAAGCGTTCAGTGCACAGTACTGGGTCCACCATGTGTCTGTATCTGAACATGTCTGGCTGTATTTCCCTCAGTAGATGAGGGAGATAGATACTGATACTGACTTTCCAACAGAATCGTGACTTTTGTCTTAAATTCCTTCTTCTCTAAAGTTTTTGAGATCCATAGTTTTGAAAAGCATCAGTTGAACATTCCCAGTTCCGTGGCTTTTGATGCTTTTGAAATAATTTGCAATGATGTCACTGACAGTCCTTCACTGCAGATCTGCACAGAAGTGACGCGTTTAATATAACAACGTATGTATGTATTGAAGTGAGGAGTGTATAGACCAGCTGGTACATGTTAATCACTTTTGGCACCTTCCACCTGCAGCTCTTCAAACAGCACAGCACAGATGTGCATGAATACAAAGTGAGGAATGGTCTGGAATAACCCACAAAACTGGCAGGTGATTGTCTCTTTATTTATATGATACTAAAATTGTACTTGGAATCAATGCATGCCCATTGAGACGACATGAACTCTGTATATAGGTGAACATATAAAGCATAACACTGTGTCATTTCTTGTTCTTGTCCTCTGTAGGAGGTCATCAGATCCTGTCTTTAAGATGCACCTGTTCATCTGTTTATTTGTGTTTCCACTGTTCCAGATTCTTGATGCTGAATCCTGTGTAAAATAAATGTTTATCATATGAAATGCAACTGAGTCGTGATCATTTTCCAATAAGGCCTGGATCCTCCCAGTGGCGCTGACGTCCTGGGACTCCTCTGTCACTTCTGGTTTTGACGCACACTGACACCAGAATGGCGCCCTGGCTTGGTCTTGACTGTCGCTCTTTAGGCAGAGACTGTGTATGTCATATTGAACTGTCCTTATGATTATATAAATGCATTGACAAATATTTAAACAATATACTATTCTGAGAATATTGCACAGAAGAAAAAGCTATATTCAAAGCTATATTGATATGTGATTGACTGTTATTGCAGACAACCACAAAAACATTTTTTTTTTTCAAATTAAAACTTTGGATTTGATTCAGTTTTCATTATTTCAGTCATAAAACACAATTTCTCTTAATATACACTAAAGTGACTACATATGATCACATTTTATCACACACCTTTAAGTGCTTATTTGTTTGTTGTACTTGTTAGTATGTAGCACAATAGGTGAATAGGTGGTGTGCTTCTCTATGCACTAAACGTAATAAAATTTACCTACTTTTGCATTTAATTGTCCTTATATGCTAAATGACTTGGATGTGTCGTAGTGATGTATAGCAGCCTCACTGTTAACTTTAAGCAAAGCATTTTTAAGACTTGTTTGAATGGGAAAGATGTTGCTTCCATACATATTGTTATTAACTTATTTAATGCTGTGGAATTGTTGTTCTGGATCAATTTTGACAGTGTCTACACCAAATTTTAAACAACAGATCTATTTAGAGTGTCTAAATAGTAAATAGTGTCATTATTATTATAATTATTATTAATTATTATTGTTGTTCATGTTATACTTTTGAAGAGGTTGTTAAAATGTTGGTACCCTGAACACTGTACAAATTTGACCCATATGTTGACATAGCTTTTAGATCTACCATTGCAGGTCAAGTTAAGGAAAATGGGGATTATATAGAACTGTACTGTACATTAAATAGCAAATATCTGCATTGTTTACATTCAGTTGGACATATTAAGACGAGTCACAATATATTGCAAAAATAATCTTTAGAATCATCATTATTATGCTATTCACAAGATCTGGAAGAAAATCTGAGAGATGGAAAGATTCAAACAGATTTTATCTGCATCAAAACAAGGATTTTAATCCTGGGCTCCCAAAGCTGTATGCAACAGAAACACATTAAAACAATGATATGCTGAAACATTACCATGTTTCCTCCCACCAACCACAAAATAACATTTTTATTTAACTTTTACATAAGGACCATTTATATGCACCTTGTACAAACAACTGTAATGTGAATCTTGCCTGTGGCAGGAACACAGACTGAGCAGCAAATATACCATGAAGAAGTGATTCTGCCAGAAGTAGGATTCACATTTTACAAAAATAAACAAATAGGTCAGTGATAAAAACATACAGTTTTTATGTTTTTGTTTCTTAAGTTATTGCAACTTGGTGAATGTTTTACTTTGATTACAATAATTATCAGAAGAAGCTGTATTTGTTTGTGGAGTATTTGTGTAAATGCATGTGACAAAGTGAGTGAGAACATGCCATTTGTCCTATTGACCATTCCACTTGATCATGCTGCTTTAATATTTATTCATCACTTCTACCTTTATTCCATAAGATGCAGACATTGACTATCCCAGGTCTGTCTGTGCTTGTATTAAATTGGTTTACAATTCATACATCAACATTTTCAGTTAAAATCAGACAGGTATCGGACAAGCATCTTTAAGTTTTAAGTTAGTTTATTTCAGTTTTTATTTTGCACTGAGTTACTTATGTGTTCCAGGAACAAAAGGAGGAAAAGCTCACTTCCTGCTTTTAAAGTCTTGGTGACATCATCAAAGAGGTTGCCAGACTCAACCATTCATGGGGGTGTTTGGGGATTATGTTATGGTTTATTATTGTGGTGAGATTTGTTAGAGATTCAACATTCAAAAGTTATTTACTCTGATTTTTTGATCAAAGTTTAGTCCCATTAGCCATTGCTAATATTGCTTTTCTTTTAATACAGAGATGAGCCACACTTTGTTGGTACCTAACTGGTATTGGAGCAACATTTTCAAGGTTTTAGAGAGCAGTCAAACCATCCGTGTCAGATTGGAAAAAGCTTCTCTTATAACAGAGGAGGTGGACTGAGATATAATGTACCATCAATTTACAATACAGTTTTAACTTCTGTCCCCAAAATTCCCATCTTGAGACTGGAGCCTCTCACTGACAGTGGTTCACAGACAGATTACAGAGTTGGATTTAGGACTGTACATGACTGGTTCACTCTACATGCATCGCTGAAGAGTCGTGCGTGGCTGTCTGAGTGTGCTCACTACTTTTTGTGTGTACACGGGGATGAGTAAAAATGCAGACATATTATCAAAATGAAGCTGGTTTTCTAAATCAACTTTGAGGCTGTTCTCAGCACATCGTTGTACAGAGTTTAGTTGGTTAAAGTTATTATTGTATTCTTTGTTTGCTTTTGCACAAAATCCACACATTTTTACAAGATCATAGTGTTTCTATGGTAAATAATACATGACATTTTATTTTGAACCGTCCTAACATGTTGTTACTGGGCGTTTTCAAAGTATCATTGAAGTATCATTATCGCTGTAACCTGAGAAAGCACATCATGCAAATTAAGAAGACATTTTCATCCATTTGACAAGAGGTGCACTGCAAATACAACACAAACAAAACCATCCTCTACCTGGAAATGAGTGAATGTAAGAATGGGAAGATATTTTAACTGATAACCACTAAAAATGAACCAAAGTGATTCAAAGTGAGTCATGTCAGCAAAATATTCTTGTAGTTTAACTTATCTCTTGTGAATGTCTGAGTCTGAAAGTTGCTATTAATGTAATAGACAGTTAACATGCCGTTAGCATAACTTTGCAAAATGAGTTGTGTATTTTATCAGATTAATTGAATTGGTAGTCATAAAGCAAAATGCTTCTTAAGAATTGAGTAGTTATAATAATAATGATAACAATCAACAACTCCAAAAGCCATAAAGGTTTGAACAACAAGTTCATCTTGTCCCAGGGAGTTCATCACTTCATAGGGTCCTGGAAACAATTCCGTTGTCGTTTGTGTGTTTCTGTTTGCTGATATTGGGACTTTTTGTGGCATGTTTCTGGTTTTGGTTGTGTTGTATTTGTTGCGTTCTCTAGATTTGCTTGTGTTTTGTCAATTCGGCCACCGTTGTATAACTTTGGGTAACCTTTCATCAGCGCTTAGTCAATAAATAATACCAATGGCACTCACTGCTTTGTCGAGTTTGGAAGAGACAGTCTTCTACCACAAGGCTGCCACTCACACAAAATCATGTCCATGTTTCAAGGGCCTCAAAGTAGTTATCTTGTTATGTAACTACAAATGGAGTTTGCCAAGTTTAGATACATTTGGGAATTACATTTTTGTGTGTTTGTTTTTTATGTCTTTTATTGTTTAGTAAAATGTATAAAAAAGTACAAGTTTGTTCATGTGTTGTCTTGCTCTCTATAAAAGGTGGGGAAGCTTAAAAGCCACGATTTACTTCCAAATACAACCACAACATAGTTTTTAAATTTTTTGCTCTGTGAACGATTTTCAAGTATGAACAAAGAACAACAACACTAACCATGTAGCAGCATACTGCGAGTGCAGAAGTAAAAACTGTATGTCATGTGTGCCACACACAGTAGCAGGCATTAAGAACAACTATGCAGTGAGGAACAGAGTTTTTTTTTTAAATTTTTGTAAACCCTGCAACTTTCTAAAATGTGTCCTCTGTAGAATTATTTCAGCAAGACATGGACATGAATAATTGTGTCATGAGCATAAATGTGTCTTAAACTGCAAGATCATTCTTCAGCTTTTGAACCTTGGGAGGTCGCTCACTTTGACCCAAGTTTAGCATTACCTGCTGAATGAAGGCAAATGTATTTTTTAAGCACTTCGGGTACTGCAGGTGGAGTGTGTAGGTAAAGCCAAACAAGAGGCACATTCCCTGAGGTAGGTTGTTGAGTACGTCCATTACAAGGCTTCCCTCTAGGATGATCCCCTCTCTTGAGGGGTTTAGTTGTGGCGATGCTGTGTTTGCAGCACTGGAGTCCTCATAGCAGAGGATTCCCACGGGAGTGTCCCCCTCATTAAGATCCTATAGAGCGAGAAACAAGACAAGAGGAGGATATTCAGGTTAACAGCAATGTGTCTACAATCAGCTGTGTGGTCTTTTCGATTTCATAATTCACAGTGGTTTAATTTTAGATAATGTTGTGAAAACAGGCTATTAAAGGCATTTTTGTGTGTTCACGTAGAGGTGTTTGTTGTGGTTCATTCATTCTGTGGAGCCGCCACAAACTATGCGTCGACTGGAAGTTCTAACAGCAGCCCCTCAACGGTTTAGCTTTTTTGTTTTCGCAGAAATCAAGTGACTATATTTTAGCAGTATTTGCAGTATTAAATGCAGTAATTAATTTCCTCTTGCTAACAGTGAAAGCACATTATCAAGTTAAAATCAACTTAATGAAACATCTTCATAAATGCTTATTATCATAACCCAGCATCCCAAATAAACAAAACATAGGAGAATGGAAACACACCAGTCAAACACCAATCAAAAAACTTTACTCACCAAACTGCTCTTAAAGAACATAGATGCATCATCCCCAAGAATGACTGGAAGTCGTGTTAGGACAAGGCATAAGACAATACATTTTCTACTTTAAACTACATTGAATAATTAGAATTTTACACTACTGTTGCAAAACTGTACAAGTACGATTGCAATTGTCCAATGCTCAAAATTTACCTAAGTAATCCCCAAATTTACACACATTCAAATGTACACGTTTCAAACTAGAAATGTTCCAGCAGTTTCTAATACTTGAATACAGAAAACAACTCACCTCAGACAAAATTTACACACATTCAAATGTACACGTTTCAAACTAGAAATGTTCCAGCAGTTTCTAATACTTGAATACAGAAAACAACTCACCTCAGACAGAAATGATATCCTCTTTACAGCAGAAAAATGTCCTTTAAAAGCTTCCAAATTTGCTAAAAACAGAAAAATGGAGGCGTATTGTCCAAGGAACATGCAAAGTGCAAAGACCTTAAATTGCTCTGTGTAAATTAGAAAATGGCGCAACTTTCTCTGTAGCCGTCAGTGGACAAGCACAGACTTGTCTTGAGTTTTGAGCCAATCACAACAGGGCAGCGCTGAGGCCTGAGGTAAAACTTGATAGTTTAAACCTACAAATGTGAGTACACCCAATGACTGTCTCATATACTCTTCATACACTCATACTGTTTAAGTAATGCAATAAAACTAATATTTAAAAGTGGTATTTACTCAAACTGTTTGCATAGAATGAACTTTCGGGTTCACAATGTATATTTTTGATACTATTTATCCAGGGGACGAAATTGCCAACAACCTGCCAGTATTTATATCAGCTCCACTTTTGGAGCACATTAATGCTTGATTTAATGATTTCATCCGTCTATGAATGGGTCAGAGACATTCACACTGGATTAGTTTTATCACAGGACCTCTGCATTACCAGAAATATGGTAGGTCATTTGCAGTGTAAATTTTGTATTGTAAGTTTTACTTTGCAAATTACGGACATGGACAATTCGCTCGGGACTCACAGATGACCTCTGATGTTATCGTAAAATTACTAGAGGTCCCAGATAAAACTAGTTCCGTGTGAATAGGCAGTTATCTTCTTATATGTGCACCTTGTGGCCTCTTGCTGCATTAATTTCTGCAAATACGGTGAAATTGCTGAAATCAGGGAGGAGTCAGACAGGAGTCAGCGTTACAGTTTAATGGAGAGTGCATTGTTGTAATTGTGATGTTGTTATACTGTGTGTGTGTTTGGGTCATTTGAGCATGGTTAAAGATGAACATGATAAAAATGTGATAAACAAATCCAGTTTAAATCAGCATCTCTGTGATGGGCTTTTGTTTGATTTGCGTCTTTTTCAGACTCTTGTCTGCTAAGAATCACAATGTCACAGTAGAGACGTCTCTGACCCATTCACCAGTCTAGTCAGATGAAAGCATTAAATCAAGCATTTAAGTGTTTATGAACAAGGTGGAGCTGATTTAAATCCTGACAGGTTGTTGGTAATTTCTTCCCTAGGATCAATATATTTTCAAAATTCATTGTAATCAGAAAAGCATGAATCCTACCTGAGGCTCTGATTAAATTAAACAGAAGCTCCAAGTGATCCTAGCTGAACCTGTATCATATAGACTTAGACTTAGACCCAAACTGATTTTAATGATCCACGGGGGAAATGACTCTGTCACCATAGCTTCTTGCACATAAAAGTAAACACTCATAAAAAACACAAAAAAGATAAAATAAGATTAGATTAAAGTAAAATAAAAATAAACAGTGTAATCAAAAATGTACAGAATTAGCATGAACAGACATGAAGACATGTGGTCAAGGTAATGTGGTTGTTTGGCCATTTGCATACCAACAGTGTCATGGATCATGTTGCATGCAGGTTGCATGATGTTTTTTGTCCTTCTCGCTGAGGGAGGTATGTATTTCCGCCCGTAGAGTCTGAAACCAGGCACAGATGTACTGTGGTCCATCGATCCTGCTGCCGAAACTCCCTCGCTGCTCCTCCACCTCCAACTCCAGCCTGGCATCTCCAGCACTACTTCTGAAGTTGCAAACCAGTCTCACAAGTTCAGGAAGTTCAGCAGGAATCTCAGGTCTCAGTCCAGGCAGCTCAGAGGACACGGACAGTGCTAGCAACTAATCACAGGAACACACCAACAGACACAACGGAAACAACATATATAATGTATAGCATATTTACTTTGAACATAATGTTATTGTATATGAAAATAGGTGGAGTGGGTACGGGATATGGGAAATATTTTACTAGGTAGAGATGGATACAGTCGTTCTGTCACCCTGTGTAAAATACTCTGGTCAGTAGAAGTGCTCTGGTGTAGTGCTTCAGTATCGTAGTAGCTGCAGCTGGAGGCTGAGGGCATATTCACACCATGAAAGTCTATATTAGCTCCTGTCTGACCTTGCGCCGTTTTAATTTAAAGTACCTGGCTGGCTGTGAAAAGCTAGGCATGTGCAGTCCATCCCTGCACTTGCCGATCAACCAATAGGAGAACAGCCAGTGTGGACAGCCCCCTTATCTGCAATATATTTCATTGTGCATCCTAAAGTGTGTGCATCAACAAATAAATAAATTGATAAATAAATAGCATTTATGGCATATATTTAGGTATTTATATCTGTATTTATTTATTTATTTATTTTTGGCAGAATTGGTCCTCCATACTCAGGGCTCCATAATTTAGGGGAAGTCAGTGAGTGAAATTACAATAAAATTGGATGGACCAGATAAAACACATAATGTACACATTTAGTTTCAAGAACCTTTTTATTGCATATCCCGGTGGCATTAATCACCTTCCATACAGGCTGCATCGTGTGTGTATATATATATATCGGCAGTAGAGGGGGCAGGTCTGTCCTCCCCCTCCTTGCACGTGTCTCTGACTCTATCGCTCCAACAGCCCTTCATTCAGCATTTGCTGAAACTGCAGCGTTCACGCAGTAGCCCTCGGACAGCAGCGATGTTTTCCTGCAGAGCGGCCTGGCAAAGGTGTGGGCCTTTGGCACGGAGAGCGGCCTACAGGTTGCCACAAGATGGTGAGCATAAATACTCAACACAAACCTGTTCATGTTTTTTTTTTTTTTTATGTATCTTAATTGCGCTTAAATGTGCCGCTTTCGAGTCCCTCTTTACCAGTTACGCCCTTGGACTGTAGCAGATGGAATGGTACACTCTGTCCTCATGTGAATTTCTGTGCATGGTTGATACCTAAAACTGGATAGCAAGTGTTGTCCGTGGTAGGTGAAGGTCAGCTCAGCTTTTTGGCTGTACTCGGCCTGAACGGCTTTTTTTTCTTCTTTTTTTTGTGTGGACATTTTGAGTAAAATATTTTGTTAGCTGATACGTTTCCGATCGCTGTATAGTTTAATCATTATCATGGATTTTGACGGCGACTAGAACCTCTTACACATTCTCTTGTCTGCGTTGGCCTGCTGGGAAGAGCAGCAAAGGAACAAATCAAGTTTCTAATCCAATGTAAACAATACGTGTTACTCTTTTAATATAAATGTTTGTGGCTTTTTATAAGTAATGCCACACGACGAGACTCGTGGTATATGCTTTGTGAACTACGGTAAAACAAAAAGGCCATTTAAATTAAGTGGTAATACACAGCGGGTACGTCTCGTGTCGTTATGTGTGTATGTGACCTTCATCAGTCTGCGTGGCGTGGAAACATGGTCGCCACTGTCAGTCACGTGGTGTTCGCGTAGGACGGTTGTTGAAATTGAGGCAAGCATAGGCACGAGCCACAGCAGCCCGTCAAACGCTTGCGTCAACCAGGCCACCGCTGGCCGGGTTCTGTCCGCTAACGCGGTGACATAACTTGGAAGGATTAAACCCCTGTCCTCTCTGTCATCACTTGTGCTCTTGTACATTAACAAGTAGGCTCCGCTAAGTACACCCTTAATAAGACGACAAAGTGCCCCTGCTCACCGCCGCCATTTTCATGTTGCATAATGTCCTTGACAGGAATGTCTTAACAGGTTACTAAGTAATATGCAAGTATTTATTTGAAGTCGGCACAAACAGGATGTCACTGGAAAGGTTTAGCTGGAAATGTTAGCTTATGTCCTTGACCTTTTTTCTCTGGTGTCAGGCTGCTCTGCAGTCATCCCTAACTGATGCAAGTAATGCCCTAATTCTTAGCTTAAAAAGTGCTAGCATGGTATACGAGCTGCCTTGATGTTAGGTCATATTGGGGCCCTCATTAGTCTAGTCTAAACCCAAAATTAATTCAGTGACATGGCAAATATGCCGGACGCCAGGCACTTGCTCCAGTTGCAGGGCTTCTACGGGTTAGTGGTCCCACTTAATCGGACGAGGGTATCATGGAATAATCCTGTGACTGTCTGACCTTCATCCCTTCTACTGGTCACAAAGTTTCACCAACTTAGTGGCCCTCAACTCAACTCTTTTTAGACCTGAGCCGATTAACAAGTATAAATAACAAAGTGGTAGGGTGCTGTGGCAGAGGCTGCTTCACAGGATTAGCTTCTGAGAATGTGAGGAGTATAATACCCTCAACACTGGATCCGACAGTGCCCCAATGATCTGAGCTTCTCCAAGAACTTTTAATCTTTTGACACTGTTTTCTTCCATAGAGAACATCATGTTGCAAGGCTTATTCCAACATATAATGGAATATGGCCCACACATGAAATTTGCAATTTATGCTATTGTACTGTTTAGTTTTAACAGTACGTGGCACTAGTGTCTTGAATACTGTAGTTTCTTCACAAAAAGAGATTAATCAAAGAAGACTTTTGCTCCAGGTGACCAAAAGAAAAGTGTGTGTGTATGTACATATATGCATATATGTGTGTGTGTGCATATGTATGTGTATATGTGTGAGTGTGTATACACACACACACACACACATACACACACATAAAACAAATAGTAAAAATTACTCAAACTAACCGGCCACTTTATAAGGTACATCTGGCTAGTAAAAGGTTGACCCCCTACGTGGTGTACAGGTACAGATGTTCCTGTACACTATCTTCATGTATGCTGACCTGGCTAGCATCTTACACGCTGCTACTATGTACTGGACTGTCTCAGGGACATCTTTGCACAGTCTGCACCTTGGGTCTGATCTCCTGTGGTAGATCCTGGCCTCTATGGCTCTTGTACTTAGGGCTTGTTCTTGTGCTGCCATGATTACATAGTGCCTCTGTGCTGTGTGTCAGTCCAGTATTTTCGAGCCATTGGTAGGTTTTCTCGATATCAGCCACTTCTTTAATTCAACAGTGGTACATGGCGTGTAGGGACTTATCCCTCCAGGTTGTCTGCTCCTCCTCTGCACGCTCATATATATATATATATATATATATATATATACACATATATATATATATATACACATATATATGTGTGTGTGTATATATTATTTTTTCACAATTATTTTTTTTTCCTTCTGCTGCTGCTAAATGTTCCTTAACTTACAAACTGTTGCTTTTTGCTTAGTCAAACCACATTTGCAGTGGGTTTAGTTGATTAAAGTCATTCTTCAATCTCCCCAAGTTTAATGTTCTATCATATCATGTTCACAGAAATCTACTCCTCAAAATGCAAGAGTGAGAGGCATTATGAACCAGCAAAGCACCTTGAGGCACTTTCTCACCAATCCTCTAACAATACTAAAGCTTATCTGCTCATGCAGAACAGTATTCCTTTTCTGCATTTATATTGCAAAGCATATCCTGTGGAATTTTCTAATCAAAGTCTCTATTAAGGAATCATATGAGTTATCAGGTTATTGACCTTCTGATTCTTTGCAGTCATGCAGCGGCGGCCAATGTCGTCAGTTCCAGGTGGTTCTGGGGAGAACATATTGTATGCCGTGCTGTGTGGTGGAGCCTTTGTCGCTTCTTTGGCATATGTAAGTTGTGTTATTACTTTCAGGTTCAATACATCTAATGATGGTTACACACACTATTACCTCCAATCTACCCTGAACAAGAAATGAGCTAAGCTTGTAAAATGCAACTAATGCAAAGTATCTCAAACTGAATTTTCTTCTTTTTTTTTTTCAGGAATCAGAGCTCATCAGAAATTACATTAAGATCTTTTGCTCTCTTTGCAGGCATATAACACTGTGTCCACAGATGGCATGAGATATAATGAGCGCATTGCAGAAATCAGAGCCAGACCAAAAGACAACTGGGTGCCTAAACCCTGGCCACCTAAGAGTACGTCTTCCTCATTAACCACTTGCATTTCCTCCCCCTTGACCTTAAGCTAGTTTGGATCTGACAGTTCCCTTCCACTGCTTTGGTTATTGTTCCTGTCATAGTAATGCATGTCTTTCAAATGAAAGGATCTAGCGCTAGTGCGAATCACAGTTGATCAAGTTTACAGTTCAGCACACTTCAGTATTTAAGAAACAAGCTCCTGAGAAATCCTATACCTATACCTATGTATCAGACGAACATTGATCCAGATTTCATACTGTCAGCCTTCAGTCTTGTCTTTATTTGGCTTAGCTACCGCTCATCAACATTTATCAGACTTCCACAACATTCAACCTCCACAATATGATGCTGCATTATTGCAGAGCTGCTTTTCCCAGTGTTAACACTTTTCTAAGTATTGCTCAAATGTACCTGTTGATATAAGCAAGTCTTAACATTTTGGGTATTTTGTATTTATTCATGAGATTATCTTTAATTTGTTTGTGTGGTGCAGCTTTGAAAAGTTACAGATCAGTATCTGCATTTTCAGATAATCTGTATCATGGTATCCTAAAAAAGTAAATACAGAGCCAAATTTGTATTTCTATCTTATCATATATTTACTCCCACCAAATGACATCTATTTACTGTCCTAGACCTGGTTTATGTGGTTAGTCATGCAAGGTGTTTTGGCCTGATGTAAAGAGCACCAATTCTCAGCTGACCTTGCGGTTATTGTTTTGGACATCTCCTGGCAATAGTTTAACAAACCACATAAAAGAATACTCCAGCTTCAGTACCTAGATTTCAGATCATCATCTGATCTAGCAGTAAATTGCTCTTGTTATTTAAAGGTCAGTGTGTAGAATTGCAGGTACCTTGGATCCTAATTTTCACACATGCACTGAAGAGCTATGTTGAGCTATATGAATACTTTAGATGAGTGCCAATCTGTTTATTTGCCATTCAGTTTGATTCCACTCTTATTGTTTGTCCATCCTGGGAAAAACATTCCAGTTCTGATATACGTGGTGTGTTTTGCCTAAATAAGAGAATCAGTACCGTTGTGTATTTATTTATCTTTTTCCCCCTGAGACATGGCCTTTTCTCCCTTCTAAACAAACATCCCCTGACCCATCATACTCTGCTGTGTGTGTTCTGTTTGAATGTTTTTGTAGTGTTTGTGATCACTCGGCTGTTTCATTTGTTCTGGCCAACTGACATTAAACTGCCCGAGTTTGTTTGATTTAGTTTGACAAGTCTGAATAGAGCCTGGGCTGATACCATCAGGATCAGCAGCAGCACAGCCACTGTGTGCTGTGAATTATGTAAACTATGCTGCTGTCTAGATGAACCATTTCACCACATACAATAAACACAGGCTCACAGTTTCAGGGAATTATAATGAATGTTCAGTTATCACACCATTTGACACGTTACTCTTTGACCACATGATAAACCCTGACATTCTCAACTTTTAAAGAAAGGGAACAAAATGGAAACTCTTAAAATGTAAATGTAATGATTCACACAAACCTGATTCTTTCTGATTCAGCTGTAACTGAATGGAGATACTTGAATGGTTATAATGTGTTGTGAATTGTTTCAATGAGTTACTAACACTGATGTTTTTGTTTGCTTGCAGGCAGCGGCGAGGGTGAGTGGTGCTATCACACACGTTGCTTTCAATCATTCTCACTGCTTGATAGCTCTGGATGCTGACTAACCTGGGTTGCACAAAGTGTCAGCATGGGCTTCATTGTGCTTTTAATTTTTGAACTAACCTAAAATTCGATCTAGTAATAAAACTCTTCATCACACTAAATGGTGGCATGGTTCCAAGATTAGATGGCAAAGGAGAAACAAGGGAACTGTATTGAGTACTGTAATAATTCCTTAGATAGAAGCATACATACATGAAGCTCAAAGAGGTGGTTGAACGCAGGCTCGGAAATCTTTCTGTATCTAAAAGTGAGCAAATGCTCACAACAGGCTAATAGATGACATAGCAAATATGCAGTTGGAATTATTTCAAAGCCTGTTTATTAAAAGGGACTGAGTTTGATGAAGTGACCTGTCTCTTCTCAGTTTTGATTAGGTTAGAGAGCACTGCTCGACTTCAATAGGCACTCTAGTAACACGGCCCACTACTGGCTTTTTTTCATGTTTTATTCAGGGCCGAGAGCCAAAAATAGGATAAGATCACGGCTTCTAATCACACGGTGCTGCACATTTAATAGCTTAACTAAAGTGAATGTCCATACTACTCGGATTGGGCCATCTGCCTTTTTTAATTCAAGCTGTGTGTGGCTGACAGGCGCTGAGCGAATTGTATCTGATATTTCTGTTTTCACACAAGCTTGTCTAAGTTGTCTAACGGTTTCTTTTAGTATTTGGGGGATAAACATGTAGGTGTATAAGAGGGAGGAGAAATGCATGCATGCTTATAGCACAGTGTAAATCTTTGCTCCTGCTCAGCTATTAAACTGGATGCTTTTAAACATATACATGCTTCATAATCCTTTTGAGTAACGTTAGTTATATTTCCATAGTTGCATTTCATCCAAGTCACTAGTTCAAGATCATATATATACATGGAACATATCTTATTCTTTGTACAACTGAGATCTACTTTGCTACACAATGTTGACAAATGTGTCCTCCTACTTGGGTTGTCTTTGACCTCTCCTGGTATTCTTCCTGACCCAAATTGTCCCTCATTTGATACCACTCTGTCCCTCTCTTCCTCACTCCTCCTCACTCTTCATTGTGTTTCTCGTGCTCCTGGTTCGAAGAAATTGGCTAGTTCTTTTACTCTCCCCAACATATGTCAAGTGAGATACTCTAGTGAATTCTTAATAAATTCCTTTAGGTTTTCTTCACATAGAGCACTTGCCACTGACACCACCAGTGCATCTTGCAAGCAGCTGCTTTTCTATGTGCCATTTCATCCATATTCACATTCATAGAGCCTGTGGTTTAATAGACACTGACAGTGATGTTGGTTTGTGAATTGAATGTGGCTTTTTAAAGGGCAACATTTCTGCCTTCTATCTGTCTAATTATCTGTCTTTACTCTTTTCAGTGTAAATGGTTAAGCTAAGGTCCTCTGTGGCCGCATGGATATTCGTCCTAGAACTGGATCTGAACCGGCAAACAAAATCCCTCTTCTCCTTTCTTCCTCTCCTGTACTGCTAAGAGAAAAAAGAGCCCTCTACTCACCCTAGAACCCCTGGACAATACTGTGAAGGATACTGAGATTTGTTATTTCTTTGGGACTGTGTTGGCAAATGTTAATATCTGCATCTGTAAAGAGGATTTGTGTCTTGACTACTATCCCCACATTTGATTTGACAGGTCTTTCTTTTGTCAGCGGTCTACATCTTTGTTAGCACCACTACGAGTTAACCATTGGTTATGTCAGTACTTGCAGTAATTTGTTTTTGTGAACAATTGGCAAGTTGTTTTACTTAAACACTATTTCTAAATGGAAATGGATGGACGTCATCCATGCATAACAAATGGAGATGCACTACTGTGAGTGGTGCTGTTCTGTTAACATTATCCAAGGGATGTTGTTGTCATGCTGTGTTCTTGATATGATTGAGGGCTACATGGATATTGTATCATTTGGAAAAATCTGCTTTACTAAACTGGATGGGAGAAAAAAAACATTATTTACTAGATTCAAACTGTTCCAGCTGGACGCCATATATTATATTAATTAATTCGCTATTCCAAATTATTCTCATTATGTTGCAACATGGGTCCTCCATGTTGCAACATAATGATTGCTCAAAGTTGTCAATGGTGAAAGTTTTCAAAGTCTGAGAGACCATGTTGATGCTAGACCTGTGGCTTACTGTTTGGTGTATCCTTATTTATGGTAAAATGTGGAATAAATGGAGAGATCACTCGGTTAAATATTAAAGACGCACAACCTACCTGGGGTGTCTCGGTGTCTCACTGCCTGTCCCACTTTCAGAGTTCCAGATAAACTATATCTTATTAACTGGATGGTAAGAACCAAGATTCTTCACTCCCCTCTACCCTGCACCTAAACCTGCACTTCCTTCCCTCCCCTTCCTTTTCCCCAGTCCCCCCTCTCGTTTTTGGTCCTTCTTCCCTCCTTTTGAGTTTGCATGAAATTTGTCTTGTGAATGTATCTTTACAATTTTTTTTTTTTCAGGCAAGGCACAGGTAAGGTGTGAAGTGACATGTTTAGAATTTCTATTTCACTGTGGTCTTCTAATAGAAACAAATTCCGAGGTGCATCTACTTTCGATAGATGCCATATTTCGATCAAGCTGTCATTCAGTCTCTCATTTGTACACAGTTGATAGAAACCAAATAGAGGATAAAACACACACACATTAGAAATGTGCTGTGTTAAAAATGTACCATGAGTCCAGATAAATTTTGAAACAACTTTTCCATCAAGTACATCATAGAGCTGTGGATGTGGTTCACAAAGTTTCAATGAAATAATTGCCTATTCTCCATTGATTCAAATGATACACTCATACTACAACATCAAAATGGTTTTAAAGTGTAAGCAACGGTGTTGCATTGCATTGATTTCTCAACTGATACCAATTAGTGAAATGTTCCTGCACATTAAGTTCAAAAGCATCCTTATGTAATCACTGGAAATTCAAATTAAGATTACAACACGGGAGTAATCATCTCTGAATCCTGAACGAGTACTGTTGAATGTATACATTGAAATGTGCATGAAGAATATTTAGTGGGTATTTCTTTGTGTTGTATAGTTAAAAGAAATTGGATAGAATCTTAGCTACTGATAGTTATGGTATAGTTTTGACTTTTAAAAATTATGTTTTATGTGATGTCTAACGTGGAGACCTGAGTCTTTTCAAACTGCATGTGTTTGTAGAATAACGCACTCAAACCTCAGGATGAGCGCTCAGACAAACTCTCTTATGTCCTTTATCAATTTCTTGTGTTCCAGATGATGAGGAGGAGGAGGCGGCGGTGGCGGCAGCAGCAGCAGCAGCAGCAGCAGCTGAGGTTGAGGTTGAGGAAGAGGAGGCCCCTGTGGCTCCTGTTGATGCAGAGCCTGTAGTGGAGGAAGTCGCAGAGGAAGTTGCTGAGGCCGCTGAGGTGATCGTAGAAGCTGTTGAGGTGCAAGACATGGAGACGGCTGCAGAAGAAGTAGCCCAAGTGGCAGAAGCTGTTGAGGAGGCCACCCAGGCTGTTGCAGACCCAACTGCAGTAGCTGCTGAGGAGCCTGAAAGCAACGGTACGACTGCATCTGAGGAGGAGGCAACTGTCTCAGAAGCCTGAGGTTCCACATACTCAGTGCAGGGAGAAACATACATCACATAAACGCACACAACCATCTCTACACCACTTTAGAGAGCCCCTAAAAGAACGCAGTCCTCTCACACAACACTGGGAACAATAAAACTTTAAGTCGGTGTCTTTAGAACCACTAGAGGCTAGCTGCTACTTTCGGTGGCTGGGTTCACCTTTCTTTTGTTTTCCTAAAAGTGTATATTTGCTCTTGTATTTATTGAAGTAGTTAAAACGGGGCAGCTCTGAGTATAATCTAAGTGTTAACAGCAATGGCTTGCCTTTTCTGTTGTGCAGCATAGATCACCCATTGACACATCTTTATTTGTTTGTGTTCTCGTGGGGTTTACGGAACAGCAGATCCGATGATTTACAACTGCACAACAGTGAAACATTTCCAAAGTGGATGCTCATTTGCAGTTATGAGTGAAATAAATGTGATCACTCTGTAAACACAAATCCCTCATTTAGATTGACCGTGATAATAGACAGTTAGCCCAAAACCTGGTCATTCCCCTGTGAAATTGTAGCCTTAAATAGTATTGTCTTCAACCAATCAGACTCTACTAAATAACAAGTAACAACAGAATGCTGTGATATTCATTAGTACTCTTTTTGTTGTGGAAGCACTCATTCAGTTGAGTTTTGGTCAAGTCACTGTGTTTCTTTGATATAAATCTCTGTAATGTTGTACTATTTTGTTAGGTATCGCAGAGCAGGAGGAGCCCGTTTAGTCTTAAACGTCCAGTTTTGTATATTTACAGCAAGACAAAATGGCTCTGAGACGATATGCAAACTCTGTGACTGCTGCAGTGTGTTCTTTTCCCCTAGTTTAATGTGAAACTGTCGAAGAAATCTTAAGGTCAGATAAAGTGTAAAACAAACGAACAAACTCATACGTGATACAAGCCACATGTGATCATATTTTTATTTTGCTTATAACTTGGTAATGAACACTGTGAACAGTTTACAATAACCAACCAAGCCATACAATAAAGCTTCTATCAAAATGCAAAGGTTTACTGCAGTCTTTGTCTGAATTGGTCTCTTTTTACTATTATTTATACTTTTGATCGTTACATTTTTAGCCATTCATTCCAAGTTACAAACCTTTTTATTCCTTACATATTTCTACTCATAATTGAATTTGTCTTTTCATTTCACGTTACATTTGTTTATACATCTATAGTGAGTTCTTCAGCTTTCCATTGCTATTTCTTTTAACTGCATTTCTGCAACTCTTCTACACTGTGTGACATTCACCTGGTCCTTTTGCATGACATTTGTGAATGTTCCATGTGTATTTTTCAAAATTGTGGATTTTACTTTTACTCACTGTATATTCTATACATCTTTTATTACATTTTTTGATGGCCAAAGAATACTGGGTTTATTTTTTAAATTGTAATTCACACCACCAATTTATTTTCTCTACATGTTCTAACAGTGGTTGTTCTAACCGCATTGAAACAGTACAATGTCTTTGGATGTGCTTTTGTTTTCATTCGTCTGGAATATTTCTTTGGGAATTTGAACTTCCTTAAACCTGAATGTAGCCACAATTTACCAGATATATTTGCATTAACTCATCTATCACTAGAATGGTTACGCAAATACTTGCTTACTATGGCTAATCATCTTAACTTGCAGGCTGAATGTATGAAAATGTAACTTGACCGTTAGTGACATTTGGATGGCTGGATTTTCTGTTGCAGTGCTACTGGCAGCTGCCTCTCTAGAGGCACCGAAGATAGCTGAAGTAAAGGAACAATTGGTAGCTACTGTTGAAGATAACATAAAAGAGCCTTTGACACTAACTGAGGCAAAGTCTGTTGAAGAAACTGAACCAGGTGCGGAAGCCCCTCCTGAAAATCAAGAGGCCCCTGCACCAACAGAAGTTTCTCCAATAGTTGAGGAGGCCCCTGCACCAATGGAAGTTTCTCCAGTTACTGAGAACGCTCCTGTGCCAGTGGAAGTTGCTCCAGTTGTTGAGGAGGCCCTTGCACTAGTGGAAGTTGCGCCAGATGTTGAGGAGGCCCCTGCACCAGTGGACGTTGCTCCAGTTGTTGAGGAGGCCCCTGCATCAGTGGACATTGCTCCAGTTATTGAGGAGACCCCTGCACCAGTGGACGTTGCTCCAGTTGTTGAGGAGACCCCTGCACCAGTGGACATTGCTCCAGTTGTTGAGGAGGCCCCTGTATCAGTGGAAGTTGCTCCAGTTGTTGAGGAGGTCCCTGCACCAGTGGAAGTTGCTCCAGTTGTTGAGGAGGCCCCTGTACCAGTGGAAGGTGCTCCAGTTGTTGAGGAGGTCCCTGCACCAGTGGAAGTTGCTCCAGTTGTTGAGGAGGCCCCTGTACCAGTGGAATGTGCTCCAGTTGTTGAGGAGGTCCCTGCACCAGTGGAAGGTGCTCCAGTTGTTGAGGAGGCCCCTGTACCAGTGGAAGGTGCTCCAGTTGTTGAGGAGGCCCCTGTACCAGTGGAAGGTGCTCCAGTTGTTGAGGAGGCCCCTGTACCAGTGGAAGTTGTTCCAGTTGTTGAGGAGGTCCCTGCACCAACAGAAGTTGTTCCAGTTGTTGGGGAGGCTCCTGCACTAGAAGAAGTTGCTCCAGTTGTTGAGGAGGCTCCTGCACCAGTGGAAGTTGCTCCAGCTGTTGAGGAGGCCATTGCACTAGAAGAAGATGTTGAAGTGGCCCCTGCACCAGTGGAGATTTCACCAGATGCTGTAGGAGTTGTTGAGGAGGACCTTGTGACAGTAGAAGAAACCTCAGCACAGGTGGTTGAAACCTTGGCACCAGTAGAACCTGATGCTGCCACAGCTTTAGATGAAGAACCAGTAACGGCCACAATTGCAGAAGCAGTTGTAGCAGCCCCTGCCTCAGAAGTGGCCACCCTTGTGGTGCAACAAGTGGCTGAAGCCTCTGTGGAAACCCCAGTAGACAAGAAAGAGTATATTGTCATTGTTCTGGAGGGAACACCTAAAGAAGAAAAGAGGCCCAAGGTGTTAGGAGTGGGGCCCGTGACTGGTAGAGTCATCCCAGCTCAAGACGATGATGATATCCCTGCTTCTGAGGTACCAGGTTATGTTTTTCAGACTTTCTAAAGTTGATAAAGACTTTTTGTTGTCCCAGTGCTTTAGTAGAAGTCTAATCAAATATTCACTGCTGCTTTTTAAATCAATGTGGGCTGCAAAACCATAACTAACATGGCTTTTAAAAACTCTGCTACCCAGGGTAAGCGCCGTCTTCTCAGGATGCAAATGCAGTAGTTTCAACAAAGGTACCAACAGTTAAATTACTTCAGCCTTGGCAGAATAAACTGTGGATATGGACATGGATATTTGTTACTGAATTTAAATTTTACACTTAGAGTCCACATCCTTGTGCTTAGGCTTATGCTTAAATACCAATTTGGAATGACATTCATGTTTTTTTTCTCCTACACAGTGAGCAGCTCCTGAATGATGACAATCCTGCGGAAGAAGAGGATGTGCCTTTCTCCAACACTTCCCCCTCCTCTTTTTACCCTGAAACATCAGGGTGTAAAGAAACACATTTCATTGTTTAGACTGGCATCACCTTTATCGAGCTACCATCCTAATGTATACGAAGTGGGCCTAATAGCCCATTACTACAACATTTTACATTGACTTTCTAGTTCCAGGTGAGCCTAGTAAGTAGTTCATAAGATCCCTGGTTTATCTTCCACTCGTATTCTCGTAGCATCTGTGAATTGCATTCTGTTTAGAGCTGAGGACTAATCTGAGCCATTTCCTTTCCCTCTCCTGATTGTTACAGCAGACTTGGTAGCCTCAGATCACTCCAGTGGAATATATTGACACTTTCTACAAGATTCTGTTAACCTAATCACGGCCTAGCTATTACAGTGTTATCGCTTTCCAAGATCTGTGCTTCTAGTCACCAGCATGCTTTACAATGCCCATCCTCAAGTTTTGTGTGCTGCGTGTGTCGTTAAAATGAAGAGCTGGAAGCACCCGCTGCAGTTTTCTTGTTTAATCGACTAACATTTTGAGCATGGTGGCTAAAGAGCCTGTGGAGCTGCCGTGCTACCTCAGTGTTTTTAATGTTTTCAAGTCTTTACAACAACACTCCAGACCTCTTCTTTATGCTATCAGTGTTACGTTCCTAAGCCAAAAACACTTTAAGGTTACTAAGCCATTTACGTAAACTATGCACATTCTTCATTTAGCTCTAACTAGAAATCACCGAAACAACTAGCCCTTGTATTGCTGCTATCACTGGATTCATGTTTTCTTCCTTCTTGGTTATGTTCCATTTTGTGATGTCACTGCTGGTATTATTGGCCTTTACAGTTCTAACATACACACATAGTCATACAATATGGCGATTGTACAGAAATATTAGGAACCTCCTTAAGTTGTAACCTTTTTTTGCACAACCCATATTCCGATATATCAAAGCTGAAAGGAGTAGAGGTAGAGTGTTCTTTCTTTTTTAAGAATTTATATTGAAGTGTAGCTTAGTGTCATGGCCCAATAGGAAGCCATCAATACTTCAGGTAGGAAAATTAATAAGTTGTCTTGTGTTCTTTCAGTTTCTGCTACTTGGTCCCTTTTCATGGTTTCCTTGTTTTGTTCCAGCAGTCAGTCCTGCGTGGATGTGTAATTCAGAGGCTTGCAGTAAGTACAGAAAGATGTGATGCTGATGTGCTGGTATGTCATGAAGTTTGTGAAACTGTTACAGTAAGTTTGAAGAAAAGTCTCCAGTGTGGAACCCTTGCTTGCCTTGTAGTTCTCTATTCCTTGATTCACTCCTTCAAACTTTTACACCTCTGCTGTTATTTGTGACTTTGTTTGCTTGACGTAAAACAGTCATGAGACTGAGAGGGAAGATGTGAGGATCAGTGTTGTATTGTGTATTTTAAACCTGTGCTCATAGGCTAGTTTCAGTTATAAGGAAGTAAGTGTTTAGCAAAGAACAGAAACTGTGACACATACTGTTTTTCTTGTTTTGCAAAATAAAAGAGGGATTCAAATATTATCTGTCATTGTCATTTTTAACCACTTTCCACAGAATCATGCCATTTAACTTGACTTCAGGCAATAGTTTGTGCTTCTGTCTGCTATAATACAGTAGTAATTATAACAATAATAATGCATTAATCTAAAAGGGCTAACTGTTCAGTAATAAGAGAACTCGGTAACCTTGTTAATTAAAATGTATTGTGGTCATTTTGTGTTTCCACACATTTAAAGTGTAGTTTTTTTCTTCTCTTTTATCACAATTACTGCAGGATCTCAAAAGGTATTGAGGCAGGAAAAACAATCAGGATTGACATCCACACATGAAAAGTTCCTGTATTTTTTCCTCTGTCCTTACCGTGAATGGAAGTGCATGTAGAAAAATACTTAAATTGTTAATCTTGTAAAAGGGTTTAACTAAGAGGACTGGCTTTGGCAAACTTTCTTTGCGACTGTGAAAGTTTGCTGCAAAAAGAAGGTGGTTATTTGTCGATATATTTTAAAGAATAATGTCAACACAAAGCAATGATCATATCCACCACATACTTATGAGCATGATATATCAGAAACCTCCACAGGGAATACACCTCAAACAAATATCAGCTCGGATTTAAGGTGTAGGTTTTGGCACAACACTGATTTTGGCCATGATTCAAAAGGTGGTAACTGGAGCTAATTAAGACAACATTTTATGTCAAATGACATCTTCCTTCCCATGGAGGACAAGCAGAACAGACAGTTATTCACCTTCCAAACCACAGACTGGGTAGCGGCTCTGCTTCATTATTACCAGGACTGAGAGGCTGAGAAGGAGCTTCTCACTGGCTATACAGAGTACAAACTATTCTGTACAATAAAACTTAATTGGCACAGTGTGTGTTGTTGCAATTAAATGTGACTTCTGCTGTACCTGCATACCATGCAGGTGATGGTATACAGTACTTTGGTAAACTTTGATACAAGCTCCCTGGCTGCTGGTAGTGGTTGCTGAGTGTCAGGGGATTATCATAGTTGGAACTTCTTTCTTGGTCCTCTGTAAAAATAGTCTGTAAGTGCCTATGTCTGTAATGCAGCCTGACCTCCATTTCACCAAAATACAGATAATACACTGTGGCTTCACTGATTTTATACAACTGAGAATGGATGAGCCTACTTTTTTACTTGATATTGAATAATTTATGTTGCTGGTGGACTTGGCCTCTAGGGTCACTGTTTATCAATACATCTTGTACGGCCTTTACCACAAAGGAGTATTTGGGGTAAATGAGGTCATGACAGTGACACTTTTTCCCAGAGTTCATTGTACTCAAACTGCATAGAGACTAATCAAAGTACTAAAGGCTTGTGCTAATTGATGTTGATTTTTCATTTGCTTCCATGTCAGTTTCATGAAATACACAAACACAGTAGACAAAAAACTAATATTGGACTCCTAAATTACATGGTCCTTTTTTTGTTTGTTTTGTTTTTTCATTACCGTTTGCTTGTTATGTGCTGCAAGCATTTTTTTATGTGAACACAGTCACATAAAAAGTAGAAGGGTAGAATGTTGGTAGGTAGAAAATTTGCCAAGCTGTTAACTGATTTCCTGTTACTGTGGTTATTGAGCATAGTGAAGCTGGTAACAGTGCAATAAAATACAATAAAATAAAAAAGAACAGAAGAGAAGAGGGAGAAGAGGTACGTCTTTAGGGAGTATTTAAAAACCTCATTGATCCCGCAGAGGGGATGTGCTAGGGCAGGTTGTTCTTGAGCCTAAGGGCTTCTGCCACAAATGCTTGGTCATCTTTGGTTTTTAGCCTTGATTTGGGGGTTACATGAAGCAACTGATGAGAAGATCTCAGTTATGTAGCAGGTGTGTGGATACAGGGGAGTTCAGTCAAGTACTCAGGGGCTAGGCCATTAGGAACTTTAAAAACAAACAATAACATCTCATCTCATCTTCCGTACCGCTTAATCCTGTACTAGGGTCGCAGGGGTTGCTGGAGCCTATCCCAGCTGGCATCGGGCGAGAGGCGGGGTACACCCTGGACAGGTCGCCAGCCTATCGCAGGGCTAACACAGAGACAAACAACCATTCACACTCACACTCAACCCTTGGGTCAATTTAGAGTCACCAATTAGCCTAATGAGCATGTCTTTGGAGGTGGGAGGAAGTCGGAGTACCCAGAGAGAACCCACGAGAACACAGGGAGAACATGCAAACTCCACCCAGAAAGGCCCGAGCTGGACTCAAACCCAGACCTTCTTGCTGGGAGGCATCAGCGCTAACCACCGAGCCCCAAACAATAAAATTTTTAAATTTATTCTAAAAGCCAGTGCAGCTAAGCTAGGGCAGGGGATATATGACCTGAGACGGGCAGCTACATTTTGTACCAGCTGCAGGTGGTACAAGAGTGAGTGGTCCAGGTCACTACTACATTCACCGGCCACTTTATAAGGTACACCTTGCTAGTAAAAGGTTGGACCCCATTTTGCCTTCAGAACTGGCTTAATTCTTCCTGGCATACTTTCAATAAGGTGTTGGAAACATTCCTCAGATTTTGGTCCATATTGACATGATAGCATCACACAGTTGCTGCAGATTTGTCAGCTGCATCTATGATGAGAATCTCCTGCTCTACCACATCCCAAAGGTGCTCTATTAGACTGAGATCTGGTGACTGTGGAGGCCATTGGAGTACAGTGAACTCATCGTCATGTTCAAGAAACCAGTTTGAGATGATATGAGCTTTGTGACATGGTGCATTATCCTGCTGGAAGTAGCCATCAGAAGATGGTACACTGTGGTCATAAAGGGATGGACATGGTCAGCAACAATACTCAGGTGGGCAGAGGCATTTAAACCATGTTCAGTTTGCACTAAGGGTCCAAAGTGTGCCAAGAAGATATCCCCCACACCACTACACCACCAGCAGCCTGAACCATTGATACAAGGCAGGAAGGATCCATGCTTTCATGTTGTTTACGCCAAATTCTGACCCTGCAAAAAGGGCCAAAGCAGACTCCACCTGCTGCGGAGACTGAGGTCCTTCGGAGTGCAGGGCACCCTCCACAGGACCTTCTATGAGTCCGTGGTTGCGTCGGCCATCTTTTATAGTGTGGTCTGCTGGAGCAGCAGCATCACGGCAACAGAGGGAAAAAGTCTGAACAAACTAGTGAATAAAGCCCAGGACCGAGTGCTGGGCTGCAGTCTTGAGAGTGTGGACGTGGTGGGGGACAGGAGGATATTGGCGAAGCTGTCGTCAATCATGAACAACGCCCCTCACCCCCTGCATGAGACTGTCAGAGCCCTGGAAAGCTCCATCAGTGACAGGCTTCTTCACCCACGCTGTGCAAAGGAGCGGTACTGCAGGTCCTTCCTCCACTCTGCTGTCAGATTCTACAACCAGGTCTGCTCCCAGTAGACCCACAACTACATATGTGCAATATCCCACTTGATGTGCAATATCTCTTACATATACTATTTTTTTAATACTTGCTGTTTTGCACCGTCTGCATCCCTCCTGAAGGGTAGATGTGTGCATATATAAGATATGCATATTTATATACAGATATAGATATATGCATACTAATTTTTCATATTCTGTCAGTGTGTCGGTCAATGTGCAATGCTCCTTTCAATCCTAACTACATGTACACATATCTATATTTCTTTTATATACCTGCTGTTTTTACACTAGCCCGTCTGGCACCAATAACCATGCCACGTTCAAAGTCACTTAAATCCCCTCTTCCCCATTCTGATGCTTGGTTTGAACTTCAGCAAGTTGTCTTGATCACCTCTGCAACCATGTGATTGGCTGACTACATTTGTTTACCACTTAAGAGCAAGGAACCATATGGTAAATGTAAAATGTAAAAAAAAAAAAAAAAAGAAAAAGAAAAAAAAAGGCAAAAATATAAAGGGTTAAGGTTCATTTGGTCATTTGTACCAACTGATTTGACATTCTCAGACTTAATTTAGAATTTAAAAAATGACCTGGAATTAACACTATGGATTATGTCCCATACCTCATACGTTGTTGGCACTGTAAGATCTTTTAATGGCCATTAACAATATAAAAAACGATTATAGCAAACAAACCCCGTTTTAGTTCACTAATTCGTCCACCTAATTATTTTCTGACTTGGAAAAAAGTATAATATTAAACGTATGATAATTCCAGTTGTGAAATGGATGCAATCGCACCGATCTTGGTAATTGTAATTTGGCTTGATCTGGAAGGTACGCTCCTACAGATCGCTCATACCGGCTGGCCTCACCGCCCGACTGCGTTTGTCGCCATGACGTCACGACGCTCTGCGCTACGCTACCCGCTGGATCTGTAGTCCTAGAGAAGAGGCGGCAGGACCGATAGCAGGACCGAGCAGGAATCAAAACACAACTTCAGGGCCCGTGTCTGCGTTCACCCTTATTTTTTTTTAGGCGCAAGGCATCGATAAGTGTCTGCGAAGTTATTTCTGAGGCACGGGAGACTTACAAACACCGGTTTATGCGAGCGAAGTAACCGTTTTGTCCTCGTTAACTAGGCTAACGCGAGCTAACGTTTGGCCCAGCTAGCGCTAGCTGTGGAGCTTACTTTTACCAGCAGAAGCAAAACAAGGTAAGGACAGGAAACTCACTGCATTATCATATCATCACCCTGTGGTAGATCATAACTCCCCACACAAGTGTGGTATTTGCTGTGTTAGCCAGTAAATGTGAGTTTAAATTTATTGGTTGTACATTATATAGACTATGCATATGGTAGCTAGCATCCTGCTAACTGTTTCGATATCAATTTCCTATGTTAACGCTAACAGTTGCTAAGTTATTTGACTGAGAGCAGTCTCTCTTTTGGCGCTGTAATGCTGCGTTGATATATATGGCAGTGAATATGCGAGGTGCATAATGGAAAAGGAACCTCAGTTGATCGGGTCTTGTTTATTATTAGCCGCAGCATGAGCTAAATAGTTAGCTGGAGAGTATGGACCTGCAGCCAGATTCAGTGAGTCACATAGACGCAGAAAGTAAACACTGGTGATGATGGTCAGGGTCTGATACCTGAAGCACAACCAGAAGTGTCTTTGGACGACACTGCTAGATTTTTAGCTACTCTTTCTGATTTTAATCGTTTGTCCTGGCATACAGAGCATCACGTTTTCAGTATACTTGCCTTCTGGCCCATAGGAAACTGCCAGAATTTTTTTTTTTTTTCAAACAACAGTTTATAGTTATTTTTTATTATATTTATTATTGATCATCTAGGGACTTCAACTTGATATCAGTCCGGCATAACACCATACACAAAGTCAATAGGTGATCTGCATGCCATTTTTGTGAACAAGGTTTAGCTGTTTAATAAATCTAATCCAACTGAAGTATCAGATTAAGTGTTAAATGAATACAGGTTAGACAGGTGTACAAGGCATTTTGCATACGTCCTGAAAAGTCGGTGTCCTGATTTTATATCAGGTAGAACTAAATTACATAAAAAAAAATTTGAAACAACATCTATATACAAAGGTCTTACGGATTTTTCTCCCTTGTTGCTAGTGTTGACAGACTGTGGCTCTTGTGTAAAACCAGAACAGTCGTATTAAAAATACACGTTAATTATATTTTAATTGTTGTATAATTTGTAAACTTAATTTTGGTTTTACAAGAATATTGGTTTGACTGTAGTGTAACTGGGTGTAATGTCATCACAACAAAGACCACAACACTACTGGGATGCAGTCATGAGGAGAGTTGGTGCTCATGGGGCTTTCACATGACCCCACCCCATACAAATACACTCTAAACTTAATAAATAAATGAAATCAGAGCGGACTTGTAGATCTTAAAGCACTGCAGCTTTTTTTCATCCTGACCCTCTGTGTGCTTTTATTTTGGTAGGAATGAGTGATGACCTCTGTGGTAGTGTCAGATGGTGGAGGGAACATAGTGGAATATGTGACTGTTGTGGAGGAGTCCCAGCAGGTAAGCCTTCGTATCCAAACAATTTCTGCAAGGAATATCAACGTGTGATGAAATGTAACTATATTAGTATGATCAGAACAGAGAGCGTTAGATTCAGCTCTGCTAGTTAACTTAAAGAGCTTTAACATTCGTAATTCAATAGTGTCTGTTGTGCAACAGGAGTCTCATTGTTAATGCTAAGCAGATGTTTTAAAGTTTAATTTAGTTTTCTGACTAAACAGTTGTAATGACTCCAGATTGTGAAGAGTTTGAATTTGCACCAACATAAGAGACAATGTTTTATTTTGTAATTCAGTGCACAATCCTGACAATTAAGTGAGTCAAAGTTGAAGATTAACTCCACATGGGCACTTAACATACATCAACAGCTGTTTAACCAAATGCTCATGTAGTTTGTGACAGAATTACACTGAGCCTGCTGATACTGAACATTTTTATTTCTTGATTTTATTTCATGTAAATGATTTATTTTGTTACCTTTTACAACTTTTTCAGCTCCATATACAAATTGAGGAGGAAGACTCTACAATGCCTCCCTATGAGGCAACAACTGGACAATTATATGTTCATATTATTATATATCTTAGAAATCTGGACATGACTGGCCACCGAATTTCCCACAAGATAAATAAAATTATCTATCTAATCTAATATAATATAATCTACCTTTTCTGGAAATCCACCATCCAGAATGTCTTTCTTTCAGAAATCAATGACACTGATTATGAAGAGGACGGAAACAACACAGTGTGTTTACACTAACAAAAAAAAAATGTCATCAGATGTAACCCAGATCGGATCTCAATGAGTTTGTCTTGTGTACATTCAGAACTGAAGTTTGAGCTCTCCACTTGTAATCAGATCCCCCAGTATACATTTTATCAACGGGTGTAAAAAAGTCTAGATTTCACATGCCAAGTAATGGGAACATTTTTTGGTATCATTCAGCATTGGATTCAGTGTAGTTATATCTCACTTGTCTTCCATCTTCTCAAACTTTGTTCCCTTGTACAGCAGCCCACTGAGGAAGAGGAAGAAGTGGTACAGCAAGAGGTAGAGGCAGTGATTGTGGAGGAAGACTTGGAGGAGGAGGAAGGAGTGGTGCTGCAGGAGGAGAGCTGTCCAGCTGTAATAGTGGAGGAGGTACCCAGCGCTCATGTGGAGGAGTGCTACTCGGCCCAAGTTCTAGTCTACGATGATGAGACATACCTGATGCAGGATGTGGCTGAAGAACAGGAGGTGGTCACAGAAATGGCTGAGACCAGTGAGTTTCAAACCTGACTCATAAATAATAGATCAACTTATAGATAATTTTTTTTGTAACAGTCTTTTCATTTTTGCCCTTTTGGAGATCTGTACATGCTTTGTGTCATTCTCTTAATGACACCACTTCATCAGATTGAAGTACTTTGTATAAACTTGAGCTGCTTGAGGTTGATGTAGACAGCCCTCTGCTGGCAGGAACAACACTGAACTATTTAAACAGATTACAGGAAACAGGAAGGGAGGAACAGACTGCCTCTACAGACCTTAAACAAGGAAGTCAACATTTTATAATAGTTTTTTTATAATAGTTGAGGTTGCTGGCCTGAAAATGTCATCCATGTAGTTTTTTTTCTCACTATAAACAGCATTTTTGTGGTTACCTCTGCCACAGGTCTCAGTGAGCACGTATTGTTTGTAGAAGTATGCGTGCTGACTGGTTTTTGTGTGCTCCTTTTCTTAGTGGAGATGTCGGGCCATGACATGGTGTGTTTTGACAAAACGTTTGAAGCGGCTGAAGCTCTTCTCCACATGGAGTCTCCGGGAGGACTGCACAGTGAACGCGGCACAGGTGAACGCACCGCAACAACACAACCGCTGAACTACCTCCTTTGTTAGACACTGGAATTTATGAGTCATGCAGACAGCTGAAGTGGCTGTTTTCGTTGTTAATAACTGAAATGGCAGAAACCATTGTAAACCTTGTGATGAGGTTTGAGTGCATTTTTTAAATCAGACTATAAATTCAAATGCCTCTCTGAAATCTTTTTATTATTTTTTTTTAATGCAAAAAATGACAAATTTGAAATTTATCCATTTTTCTCCAGAATTAAACTCTAATATTTCAGAATCAATGTATATACTGTGTCATGGCTGAGAGATTAAAACATGTAGTTATAATGCAGGTCAATGGGCCATTTTTGTTAGCTAAGTTCACAAGAGTATAGTAAATTTCAAATCTGCTGCTAAACAAAAACAAAAGCGACCCCCCTACCAGCTATATGTGTTCTATATGAAACTCGACCTAGTGCTTATAAATATACATTATCATTAAGCTATTCAAATAATAAGGTTGAAATATTATTTTTTTTATTTCTAACAACAGAATATGTTTATGTTCATGGCAGAACATAAATATAACTATATACCATGCACTGTTAGCTTCTCTCCTGCTAATATTGCAGCGTGCTTCTGGAGTTCACCTGGGGACTGAATAGTCTCTCTATTTGCAGGGAACCTGACAGAGTTAGTGTAATATGCAGCCTCGTGATTGGCTCAACAGCAATAGGGGCGGGGCCTACTGTGTACAGGAGGTTTAGATTGACAGGTCAGGTCTAGCGCCAGCGGTGTAGCACTCCTTATGAAATGGTTGCTGTTGAGGCAGCTCTTGTATCAATGACTGAAAGATAACTTCTGCCTCTATTTATCCCTTTACTGAAGTATGTTGAATTCGTGTTGATGTGTATTTAAAGAAATTTAAAACTGTGGGGGAAAACTAAAAAATATAGAAAATATCTAGTCAGCTAAAGATTTTGGGGTCATGGACCCCCTGTTGAAGACGTATGATTTAAGGGGTTAAAATCCTCAAGATTTTCGGGTTTTTTTTGTGAAGTGCTGAAGTGGTATTTATGTCCTTAATGACCCAAGAGGGTAGTGTTCTGTTGACAGTAGTAATTTAGTTTTAGAAGTTTTGTAAACAAAAAAACAGGTAGACCCAGGACATTGTAATTCGGGCTCACATTTTATTGACCACATGAGACACGATAACAGAGAATCTGTAGCTACTAGTCTTGATGCAGAGAAGGCCACTAATTCAGTTAGATATTTCTGTTTGGTCCTTTTGGTTTCAATGACCAGGTAATTAGATGTCTAACTTCTCTAAGTTCCTACTACAGCCAGAATCAAAATAAATGGGGATTTATGTGAAACTTTGTCTCATGACACAGACGTCGCCTCAGCCCAGCAATTTTTGCTCTCTTTATCGAGCCATTAGCTCAAGCCATTAGAAAGGACACAGATATAGAAAGAGTATTATTTGGGGCTACGCAATACAAGATTTGTTTATATGCAGATGACATCCTTCTGACCTCAACTAATCCTTACAAAAGCTTATAATCACTTGGACAATTTGGTTCATACTCCAGCTATAAGCTAAACCTGCATAAAACTGAAACTCTAACCGTTAACTACAAGGGAATTCCTGTAGAATGCGCATTTCTAAATTAAATATATGTAAGTATTCATGAGTGCAAATACCTGATGATATGCACACCATTTTGAACATAATTATCATTAAAAAAACAGCTGATATCAGAGCAGACTTAAACTGTTGGTCATTAATGCTAATGAAAATGTTTAATTGTATAGAGATTATTATATTACCCATATCGATTTATGCTTTTCAGTCATTGTTTGTTAAAGTGCCCATTAAACCATTTAATGAGTGGAGTAGATTAACTTGAATTTAGGCAAAGCAAAAGGGAGGGATGGCTTTATCCAGCCTGAAAGATTATTATAGAGCCGCACAGCCACAGTATCTGTCATGTTGGTGTGATCCTACATGTGAAGCAAGTGGATCAAGCAGTGCAAGGAACTAGAACAAAGCTGTAGTAATATATCTATAAAACATAGAAGCAAACTTTGTGACTCCCAAGATAAGGAAATCACAAACCATTAAACCTGAACATTGGCGGTGTTGGAAAATGTCTGGCAACATGTCTGTTTTTCACTTTATTATTGTTTGGGAATGTCCCAAAATGTCTTCTTATTGTGTGGACATGATAGCTGATCAATGACCTGTTCCGAGCTTGATTTTAATTTCAAATGGGCCTACTGGACAACACAGGCAGGACAGATATTACAAATATTATTGGAAAGTAGTAACAGAGCAATAACTAGCAAATGGCTGAGTAAGGAGGCCCCAACAATTATGGAATGGATGGATACAATCCAGGAAATTTATATCAGTTGACCTTTTTAAAACACAACACTGAGGAGTGAGATAAATATCGGAAGAAAAGTGAAGAATTTAGAAGTATTTATGTGAATTGCTAAGGAATATTAACTGAATTTAATATTTAGTATATAGTTATGTAATATTCCTTTACATAAATACTTTGTCTGGAACACCTGGTTTTATAATCTTCATTAGGGAAACCATCGACCTACAGAGAGTCTCAGAACACCCATTATTACTCTTAACAGATTAGATTTATCAGTCACTTACATTCAGAGTGAATTTCATAATTTTGACAAAAACACTGTGACTTGAGGATGGACTGAATAGAACTTGGCAGTTCAGGCAATTTTACTGACTGACCAAAACCACATGTGGTACTTTCAACTAGCACAATCAGACAATTTCAACTAGCACTACTGGGGCAGAAGAATATCCTTTATATTGTGTTTAATTATAAAAGTCGTACCTGGGCTGAACTTTTGATAACACGAGTTTTTGTCATGTCACCATTTTCTACATAGGATTTCTCTGGATTATAATCTGCCATCAGGTGGATCTATTGCTTTACCTGCAAAGAAGTACAGTAGTTTGTACTAATGAATATAGCGGTTATAGTCAATGCCAGTATCATCTACATCTCTTACACATGCACACACAAACAGAGTTCCTGCAGCTGTCTCACATTGTGTGATAGAAAGAGTACATCACAGATGTTGTGCTTTGTTTGATCTCAGGGGAGGATGTGATGATGGAGACAGTAGTGGAGGTGTCTACTGAGTGTGGAGCCATAGAGGAGGAGTCCTTTCCCATTCCTCCTGAATGTGAACCTGTAGCGAAGAAGAAGAGAGGAGGTCAGTGTCACCCAAATATGCCTCATAATACCAGTGGGTTGCATATGTTCGTATATGTCCTCACAAGCATGTTAAAGCCATAGTATGTCACTTCTGTGGTCTTCAAGCGTAGCGTAGTAATTTTTAATATACTGGTATACTGGTGTATTTGATTACACGTTTGGAACGCTGCGCCGTGAGACACTGTTCCAGACCAGACCATTTAAGCCTGCATAGTGTGACTTCGTCACTGCGAGGTGTGGTGAAGATGGAAAGGTCTGAAAAATTAAGTGACAGAACAAGACGACTTGTGTCAAAAAAGGTGCCCTGACAGTTGTTTGGGTTTTTTTTTTTTTTGGGTGACCAGACAATCCCGATTTCTGGGGACAGCCTCCGTTTTGGATGACCAGGCCCCCGGCTATAGCTGTCAACGAAAGTGTCCCCAATTTTAGCTTTTAATAAATGAGAAAAAGCAATACTGTGCACAGACTACAATTATTACGGTAGCCGGTCACGCTCCAATTGACATTACAGACATAGCAGTTTAAATACGTCTAAATATGAATAAATATGTCAAAATAAAGGATACCGGAAATGTCATTTCTTCTAGGTAACATCTCTGAGTTGTCCCTGGGTTTCCACATCAGCAGGCAGTGCTAACATGGGCCCATGCAAACCTGTTTTACTACTAGTGTAGTAATTCTACTTATTCTACAATATTTATTCATAATCACAGTAAAATAGTCCATCCTTAGTAAATCTACTGCATCAATTCCTCTCCCGACCAGTAGTAAGGACTAGCCTTAACAAATTATGCATTTTGTTGTTGCACATATTCCCATCTTTCACAAAACAGGTTAGTTGACATACAGGTAAGCTGTCCAATCAACAGGCACTGAAAAGGACCCTTATCATTTACTGGCATGTCTTGCTCCTTGCACTTGTTCATTTAGAAGCTGCAAGCCTTCATCTGACACCATCAAACAACTGTTCAGCCTAATGATCTCAGGGTGATGGACGATTGAAACATAGGCTATTGCTTAAAGAACTATGAATAAATGATACAGTTTTGGCTGTCACCATATGTCAGCTATTGGTCCGTGTTTGACTTTCAGTGTGTGGTGAAACCTTTAAGCATGTCACATAACCCTCAAATTAACCAGGCAATGTGTCAAAGTATGTGACTGCAGTTATATGTGGCTTGTGTTTGTGTGCATGCTGATGTTGAGTGCAGGTGGGCGAAAACCCAAGACACACCAGCCTGCTTCCAACGGCTCCTTCGATGTGGGGATCAAGAAGAGGCAGAGGGAAGGAAAAGGTTAGTAACAGCTCTCCCTCTGATGTCTGCAGTAAAATCATCCTGTAGATCTGTCATGGGGAAATAGCAGCACTGCTATCATCCTAGACTGTCAGATAGTTCAGTCCCTCGGTTTACGAACACATGAGTGTGAAGGTAACTATCTGGAGCTTCAGGGTTCTGTTCTGTGCCATGTATCCTCCAGGCAACACCACCTATCTGTGGGAGTTTCTCCTGGAACTGCTGCAGGATAAAAACACGTGTCCCAAATACATCAAGTGGATGCAGAGGGAGAAGGGCATCTTCAAATTAGTGGACTCCAAGGCCGTGTCCAAGCTGTGGGGGAAACACAAGAACAAGCCTGACATGAATTACGAGACCATGGGTCGAGCTCTGAGGTCAGCATGTCAACATATAAAATACAAGAAAAAAATGAAATTTAAAGTCAAGATTACAAGTTTAAATCAGAATTGAATTTTGAATAATTAAAATGTTTTGGGATACTGATGATCTCTGGTAATTGGTGATAACATTGGTGATCTTTTTTTTTTAGTAATCCATTTTTTGTTCTTGTCCTTTCTGAAACCGTAGCCTACAGTATTAACACAGCTTTCATTCTGTGTGTGTGTAGGTATTACTACCAGCGTGGCATCCTCGCCAAAGTAGAGGGTCAGCGACTGGCCTACCAGTTCAAGGACATGCCCAAAAATATCCGGGTAATTGATGACGAGGATGAGGGCGAGGAGGTGGAGGACAGCGAAGGCATGATGTCTGGCAGGAACTTGGCTCAACCGCAGGGCCCGGGCAGCCTGGTTGCCAGCTCCCCCACGGCCACCCACCCTCAGCAGACCTACGTCACTGTCATCCCCAGCAACACAGCCACCAGGTCTGAGAAGTCCGTTCTCATTTACCGACCTAGAGAATGTCCTTAGCCTGATAACCTGATGAATGCAATGCAGTTTTAGTGGTCAAACATAAAATGTGGACTTAACTAGTTTAGCCAGTAAGTTAGAAGCTTGATTGATGAAAGTAGAAGAGTCATTTCTAATGTCTTTTTTCTCGCTGTCTTCCACAGGTCCATCCGAGCCATGCCGGTGGTCATGACCAACTCGCTAGGTCAGATGACATTAAACTCGTCCTCTATACTTACCACAGCCTCTGGTGTCCCAGTGACGGTGGCCAACGCCACTGCAGGTGCTCCTCCCAAACTGGTGATCCAAGCGCTGCCCACCATGCTTCCAACTAGCTCCAAAGCAGGAGAGAAGATCACCATCATCACCATCCCAGCCAACCAACTGGCCACTCTCATGCAGGCCAATCCATCAG
Source organism: Mugil cephalus (assembly GCF_022458985.1). Lineage (NCBI taxonomy): Eukaryota > Metazoa > Chordata > Actinopteri > Mugiliformes > Mugilidae > Mugil > Mugil cephalus. The sequence continues at coordinate 1,352,314 of NC_061774.1, forward strand.
GCCAGCTCACGCAGCTTATCCAAGCTAAACCTGTCGCTACGCAGCCAGGGCAAGCCACCGTTAAACCTGGAGTCACTGCATCTACGGTCCAGCTAGCAGCAGGCCGCTCAGGACCACAGCTCATTCTGGCTAAACCGGCGGCTGTGGCCCAGCCCTTGCCGCAGCTCTCTGTCCAGGTTAGCCAGCCTCACTCTGGCTCTCCCAAATCCCCCACCCAGCCCCAAAAGCCCTCCAGCATTCAGCCTGAAGCAGCACAATCAGAGGTGGTAGTGGAAGCGCTGCCCCCCTCTAACCTGCCAGAGACATCAGCAGAGTCCTGAGAGCCCTACCCTAGGAGGGTAGGAGGTAATGGGTGTAACTGTGGACACTGCTGAGAAAGTGCGGGGCACATCTCATACCTTCCTCTGTCAGAGCAGAGCTGCTTCCTGGCTCAGACTGTCAGCCTGATGTTAGTCTCCAGGGAGACTCCTGCCCTCACTATGGAGCTGCTAAAGCCCCACGGAGGATCAAAGGGACTGTTGTACACACGCACGCACACACACACACACACACACACACACACACACACACACACACACAAACACACACACACACACACACACACACACACACTCACACACACACACAGATCATTCAGAGCTCAGAAAACATGGGCTGCCTTAGATTGTAAATGAAAAGAAGTCTTTTTGTAATCAAACCTAATATAAAAAGCTTGACAAGACTTTGTTGTAAACGAAAGTGTAAAAAGCATTTTTGATACTCAGCTGGTATGTATCAGTACAGATGTAGTTTGAATTTTTTTTTTTTCGGTCTGCAATGATTTGTCTGCAGAATTCTGTTACTCCACAGCACTGTCACATTCTCCCGCTCTTCTGTCTTCTGTTTTTTTTACTGTTCCTAAAAAAGGGAGTGAAAGGATGTCTGCGTCCAGGTAAAAGAACTAAATGGTGTGCTCCACATTTGAAGTATAATATACTATTTTTTCTTGTACTATCAATGTATTGAAGTAGATTTTACTGAAATATGTATTATAAAAAAAGACAAACATGAATAAAACCGGCTGTTTTATTCATCTACCAAAAGAATTAGATATAGACTGATTCAATTCAATTCAGTTTTATTTATATAGCGCCAATAACGCTTCACAAAAACCAGCCTGCAACCTTCAGAGCAGCTTGAGGGCGACGGTGGCCATGAAAAACTCCCTTTAACAGGAAGAAACCTTGAGCAGAACCCAGCTCATATATGGAGGGACCCATCTGCCGAAGGCCAGCCGGTTAGAAACAGAGAAGAGAGAGAGAAAAGAAGAGCAGGAGAAACAAGATAAACAAACTTCTGTCATAGATACATACATCAAGCGGAAGGAAACATGTAGGGTCTAGTAATATAACACATAGCTGATGATCTGTGACAGTTTGTGAGTATAACAGGAATCATGGGCAGGTTGGTGAATTGTTCATCTATGTAGGAGTGGACAACTGGAGGAGGCCATGATGACTGGGGCACATGTAGTTTATGGAGCTCCACAGGTCTGATCCACAGCACTCCAGACCATGAAGACTGGGCTGGTTGATGAGGCCATGGCAGCAGATGTAGCTTAGAACTCCACAGGTCAGATATTCAGCACTCCAGACCAGAGACCCTCACAAGAAGATGGAGGGGGAGGGGGAGGGGAGTGGAGTGGAGAGAGTAAGACACAGTGGTTAGTAAATTATAAGAGATAGAAAATAAAATGATAAGATATTAGAGGACAGGAGCCAGAGAAGAAAGAGGAGAGGACATGTCCTCAGTGCATCGTCCCCCTGCAGCCTAGGCCTATAGCAGCATAACTAAGGGACGGTTAAGTCCAGCTCTAACTATAAGCTTTGTCAAAAAGGAAAGTCTTAAGCCTGACCTTAAACGTAGAGACTGTGTCTGCCTCCCGAACCCAAACTGGGAGCTGGTTCCACAGGAGAGGAGCCTGATAGCTGAAGGCTCTACCTCCCATTCTACTTTTAGAAACTCTAGGAACCACAAGCAGACCTGCACTTAGAGATCGTAGTGATCTGTTGGGACAGTATGGTACTATGAGGTCTTTCAAATATGATGGAGCTAGGCCTTTCAGAGCCTTGTATGTAAGGAGGAGGATTTTAAATTCAGTTCTAGATTTTAAAGGGAGCCAATGAAGAGAAGTGAATACTGGAGTAATATGATCTCTCTTGCTAATTCCTGTCAGTGCTCTTGCTGCAGCGTTTTGAATCAAGTGGAGGCTTTTTAAAGAGCTACTTGGAGGCAGACAGTAACGAGTTACAATAATCCACTGATCAGGTCCATTTTTAAAACCACTGACAGAAGAAGTAAATAACACTGACAGTTCATTCATGTGGATGTTACTTAGACATCTACCACCCACCAAGTCCAGTTCAGACACCCCCACCTCATAGCAATGACACTCCTTAAGGGCAGCAGTCATCCCCAGCAGGATGCAGCCTGACACACACAAAAACACTTCTTACAGCTATATCATAGAAAAAAGTTATGGTTGAGATCACTAATAGATGAAAATGGCTTATTAATATTTCAATCATTTTATTGGAACAGAAAACTACTCCACCCAGACTTTGTTATATGTGAAAACAAATTCTATATAGCGATTCACTTTAGTCATTGTGTTATCAACAGAAACTATTCAGCAAAGTAAAACGTAC